>NC_139459.1:96624166-97250833 GCF_057233095.1 Heloderma suspectum | reverse complement strand
TTGTTCTTGCTTAGATCTGGAAAGCTGTGCAATTGCTGTTAATTTCTCAAGTCTGCTTGTATTAGAATGTCACAGTTACTGTTTTCCTGGGGAAAAAAACCTTAACAGTATTATATGTTACCACAGATAGTTGCTGTAAAGGTTTTTATGCCAGGGTCTTATTTGTGGCACTCAGTCAAGAAAGGAGCTTTGATGTTTAATTTCATGTTGCACCTACATTCATGTGTCAGTGGCTATGTAAAAATGTTTTTATTTTTCAGAAGTTTACTGCGAAAAATTAGTAGTGCCAGATCTAGTTTCTGAAAACCTGACCTTAAAGTCATTTAAGGCACGATCCTATACAAATCTAGACAGAAGAAAGGCCTACAACTCCCAGCATGCCGCTGGGACATGCTGGGAGTTGTAGGCATTTTTCTGTCTAAACTTGCATAGGATTGTGCCCTTAGGCTGTCATTTTCACAAAACTTAAACAATGAAGGGTGCAATCCTATGCATACTTAAGACAGAAAAGAAGTCCTACAGCTTCCAGCATTCCTCAGCAAGCCATGCTGGGATGTAAACCTGGAATGCTGGGAGTTGTAGGACTACTTTTCTGCCTAAACATGCATAGGATTGCTCCCTAATGAAAATATGGGAGTGTGATGATGAAACTCATTGTTCCAGAAAACTTGCACATCACCACAAGGAAGGAACTAATTCGGACACAAGGTATTAATTTCCTAATAAATTGTTCCAAGTGTGCGATGGTGTAGCTGAAGCAATAGGAATTCTCTCACTCTGGCTGCTAAACCCTAGAAATAAGTCTCCATTCTGAAATAAGCTATGGTGAATCCCTGGGGTACTTCAAAGTTCTAAATGGTATTTATGTATGTATGTATTTATTTCTGATACTTATAATTCCACCTTTCAGGGCAAAGCCCTCCCAAGGTGGCTCATGTACATAATTACAAATATAAAATACCACTAAAATTAAAGCAGAAATTGGATGTGGACAGACAATAATGCAGTGGTAGAGCACATGCTTTGCATGTGGAAGGTCCCAGCTTCAGTCTCTGGTATCCCCACTTTAAAAAGGATTAGGTGATAGAAAAGACCTGTGCCTGAGTCCCTGGAGAGCAGCTTCCAGTCAGATTAGACAGCACTTGGTTAGGTGGACAAATAGTTTGACCTGGCCTAATTATGTCTTCCAACGCTTGGATAAATTTTATAGTACATTAATAACTTTGCGTTTGCGTGTTATATTATATACTATCTGGACTGTGTGTGATTTCCCATTGACATGTGCCCGGTTGTGCTGAATTAATTTCCTTTGCAGGTATTGTTAGAAGCCCAGAAAGAACTGGTGGATTATAGAGGCCTTGGCATTAGTGTTCTTGGTAAGCTTCTCTTATTTATTCTGGATGTCTTTTTAAGCATTTGACCTTTTTAATTATATAAAACAAATCCAACAAGGAAGAGCTGCGTATTTCAATCTAGATGTTCCCTGTTTCAGAACTATCCTTTTGGAAAGATCTATCTAAAGTATTTCTAGGATATCTTTAAGTGTAAAAATGCTCTCAAGGTGGCATACAATACTAATAAAACAAACTAAAATCAGAAATAACAAGTAATAAAAGCCAACAGTAAAACTAAAACCAGTCCCTCCACCAAAATTAAGATCAGTAACAAGCAGAAACATCTATATCATATTTTTATTCCACCCATTTTTGTAAGATGATCAAGAGAGCATACATTATGTGTGGGGAGCCATTACCTTATTTTTCCTCACAACTACCATATGAGGAAGGTTGGGCTGAGAGACTGTGATCGGACCAAGGTTACTCAGTGAGCTTTATA
This sequence comes from Heloderma suspectum, assembly GCF_057233095.1. NCBI lineage: Eukaryota > Metazoa > Chordata > Lepidosauria > Squamata > Helodermatidae > Heloderma > Heloderma suspectum. Next base: position 97,248,997 of record NC_139459.1, on the reverse strand, counting down.
GCTGAGCAGGGCTTTAAACCTGGCTCATCCTGGCCTATCTACAGCATTCTAGCCACTGCTGTACATTCCAGTGGCTACTGTACAACACAAGTTCTCCCTTTTCACTTCTGTGATAAAATGAATTGAGGTTCTAGCTACTTTTGCTGTTTCTTCTACACTGATGCTGTAATGCTGGGGTGGGCAACTTGTAGGCCAAATCATCTGGAGAGCCACAACTCCCATCATCCCTCACCCTTGGCTGTGCTCGTTAGGGCTGATGGTAGTTGAAGGCCAAAACATCTGGAGGGCCACAAGTTGCCCACCTCTGCTATAAACGCTGTAATAACCTGAAACATCTCATCTTGATCCAACAGTGTCCTAATGGATATTGGAGCTTTGTTGTATATAGGAAACCCAGTACCTGGAAGGGCTGCTCCATTCATTTCGGTGGAGGAATGCACAAAAGTTTTGTACCCACAGATCTGCTGACCCCATTGAAATGTATGGGGAAGCATGAGTATGAATTTCATGTGCTTGCTGGTGCAAGGGATGGTATGTGAAGCAGCCCACATGCGGGCCTGAAATATTAAGACTGAGAAATCAAGGGCTTGTTCAAGCTTTCCCCTATTTAAAAGAAAAAAGCTTCATGTTGCCCATGGCATCCCTGTTGACTTTAGCAGATGAATTAATTCTGCTTACATGTACTTTGGCTTGTATCATGATCTTCTTGATTTATTTCTTTTTTCATAGAAATGAGCCACAGGACGTCTGATTTTTCAAAAATCATCAAAACAGCTGAAAATTGCTTACGTGAACTCCTGTGAGTCATAATTTTTATTCATACCATAATAAGACTCTCCTCTGAAGACAATATAGCTGTAGAACTTTTTTTGTTTTTACTGTGTATGTGTGATTCTTTAGTGTAAGTTCAAGGTGTCTGCTTCTGTGCTTCTGTTTTCAGCAGAGTTTTAAAACTTTACAAATAGATTCAGACTTGGGTTCTGCTATTATGATCTATGGGGCAAACTACCTGTTACACACTAAATGGGACCTACTTGCGAGTAACTGGAGCCAACAATATTTTTAAAGAGCAAAGCAACTTTGCAAGCAGGATAATTTAAAATGGAGAACTGGTGGAAAGGGATGGGATGCGGGCTGATGTACAAAACCTCTCTGCAGGAGCTGTAAACATGGTATAGGAAGATATAGAATATATGGCTACACTTGCTCTGAAAATGTCACGAGCAGGACTAGCTTCGTGCTGTCTACTTGGTAATTTCTGAATTGCCTTTAGGGTGAAAAGGCAGCCCGTTTGGCATACTTGAATGTAGGGGTGCTCCCAGATATGTCCCATTCCAGAATCTGGCAAGGAACCCTGTATGCTGGCAGGGGCAGAACGTTTTTTGGAGTGGGACTACAATCTGCTTCATTGCAGTGAATTTCAGCCTATTCTGAAAATACTGTTGTCATGAGTGGTGCAGTGGAGTGTTGAAAATACCATCCACCAGCTGCACCAAGGACTTAGAGCCTATGACTTGGTTTCCTAGAGTTGCTCGAAAATCCCCATGAAGTTTTAGGAGGCTGCTTAGCTGCCCAAATTACCTCCATGCATCCAGCAAGTGGTGTTTTTGCAAATTGCTGCCAGTGCTAGCAGTCTGGAGCATGTAAATCACCTCTTAAGATGGTCTGGGACATCCCCAGGGCGCTAGGATTCTGTTTAGCCTGTCCTGGGGGCTTGTAGCATTCCTGGAGCTGTGTCTCGCATACTTCAACCTGGGCATTGAAGTATGCTAAAACTTTATGGAGCAGCACAAATGGGGCATGGTATTGGTGTTGGTAGAGGGAAGACCAGATACTTTTGCATGTATCTAGCCTGGAGTGAATTATAGAATGAATTCTGACTTTGACCATTTACTCTGGAGTTTTGGTTACATTCTGCAGTCTGCTAAAACTTTGTGGAGCAGCCCAAAGCTTGTTCCTGCTTGATTATAACATTACCGTGGACAGCAGTCACCCAAGTTTAAAAACAGATCAGTAAATATATGTGCATGACTATAGAACGAATGCTTGTTGTTAGTCTGACAGAGGAGGGTTATATTGATATGTTCTGTATATGCTGAATAACTGAATGGCGATGTGGTGCAGGGAAGCTACAGTAAAACAATTGAATTTAAAAAGCAAGTTTCATCTGCTTGTATGCTGTCTTTGAAAGCTGATATATTCCCCAGCCATCTGAGTTGAATGAAAATAACGTAACCAAAGAATGTTCTAAATCCTGTATTAATGATGTTCTTTTCTTTTATCCATTCTTCTCTTTTGCATAGCAATATACCAGACAATTACAAAGTGATTTTTCTCCAAGGAGGTGGATCTGGACAATTCAGTGGTATCCCACTTAACCTTATTGGTCTAAAAGAAGCAAGATGTGCTGATTATGTGGTTACAGGTGCTTGGTCAGCAAAGGCAGCCAAGGAGGCAGAGAAATATGCCAAAGTGAACCTTGTTCACCCTAAACTCTCTAGTTACACAAGTAAGTTAACTTTCAGCTTAGAATTGGTGAAAACTATAGTCACATGTGCCAGAATTACTTTCTTTCCTCTTTATGGTCCCTATGGTTTGTTAAAAACTATGTCAAAACTAAGAACCTGTAAACAAAACAGAAAAACAGCGAACATGCAAGAGGACTTACTGCAGTCCTGAGGAAAACCCCACTTTAGATGTTTTGCTGTGAACTTCTATATCATTACAGAAATATAAGCATTGTTATGATTGATCTGGATAGAAGGTCTGTGCTCTCTCTTCCCAGGTCTTGCCTTTAATGAAGCCTCTTTAAAGATTATTATTACTGAATTTGCACCATTGTACCTGTGCACACATTCACTATTGTTGCTTTGCTAATTTCTTCTGCCAGCATACTTTTAGGAGAAGCTAAATCTGGCTATTTCAGTCCATCTCAGCCCTCTCCTCTTTAGAGGGAGGGGGCACATTACATCAAAAGTATTGGGCTGCAATTGTGCCCGGGGGAAAGAAAAAAAAACAAGCACCCAGGATAAGTTAGTACAGGGAGAATGAAATGCAATTTGACAAGAGTGCTGATCTGGAAATACCCAGAGTGTATAAGAGTAAAACAATTTGCTCTAGGTATAAAATCATCCTGTTTTGTCGATTTTAACAAACATGTGACTTGGTGTATTTACTGTATTGTCTGCGATGCAATGATGCTAAGTCTAGGGTTTTTTTTTAACCTCCTGCTAATAATAATTGTTGGCTTCAAAGCTGCAGAGAAAGGTATACAGTGCAAACAATGTTTAGAAGCCAAAGCTAGACTTGGCAGGGCTTCCAGTAGTTTTTGGGTGGAGTTTCAGTTCCCTTCACAGTGCCATGCTGCTTTGTCCGGTTTTACTCCCTGTTCTTGCTACCTTATATCCCTCTCATTATTTCCAAGATATAATTAATTCTGTGAATTGGAGGGCATAGAAGCAAATACTTGTCCATTGTACAATTGCCACAGAGAAAACAGTGCTGAATTTTGAGTTTCTTTGACATAATGTATTCTTATCCATAACTAGGGTTGTGTGGGTCTCATGGTTTGACTTGAAGTTGTGGGGTTTTATCCTCTGTGAGCAGGAAGTTTAGGCTGCAGTCGTCATAATTCCTTCCTTGGAGTAAGTTCCTTGAACTCTAAGGGAGCAATTGTATGCATGTTTAGGCAGAGGAAAAGGCCTACAACTCCCAGCATTCTCCAACCAGCATGGCTGGCTAGGGAATGCTGGGAGTTGTAGGCCTTTTTTTCCCCCATCTAAACATGCATGGGATTGTGCCCTAATGGGCTTACTTTAGACATGCATAGGTTTTTTGCTGTCAATTTCAAGGTAAGGAAATTGACAGTGCAATTCAAGAATCCACAGGCAAACTATTTTCCAAATTTTCAACCACCCCCTTTCCCCAAATGTTCTTCCAGTGCTGCTTTCTGTGGGAGAGAATAGTCTGACTGAAAGGCAAATACCAATCAAGACATAATGAAGATACGTTGAAAATGATGGGAAAGATTGCAATAATCCTGAACTAGAGAACAGTTAGGAGAGACTTGTTCAGTCGTGTCCGACTCTTCGTGACCCCATGGACCATAGCACGCCAGGCCTTCCTGTCCTGCGCTGTCTCCCGGAGTGTGCTCAAGTTCATATTCATTGCATCGGTGATGCTATCTAGCCATCTCATCCTCTGCCGTCCCCTTCTCCTTTTGCCTTCAGTCTTTCCCAGCATCAGGGTCTTTTCCAGAGAGTTTTCTCTTCGCATTAGGTGGCCAAAATATTTGAGCTTCAGCTTCAGTATCTGTCCTTCCAATGAGCACTCAGGGTTGATTTCCTTTAGTATGGACTGATGTGACCTCCTTGCAGTCCAGGGGACTCGTAAGAGTCTTCTCCAGCACTACAGTTCGAAAGCATAAATTCTTCGGCGCTCAGCCTTCCTTATAGTCTAGCTCTCACAGCCATACGTTGCTACTGGGAAAACCATAGCTTTGATTAGACGGACCTTTGTCGGCAAGGTGATGTCTCTGCTTCTTACTATGCTGTCTAGGTTGGCCATAGCTTTCCTCCCAAGGAGCAAGCGTCTTTTAATTTCATGGCTACAGTCACCATCTGCGGTGATCTTGGAGCCCAAGAAAGTAAAATCTGTCACTGCTTCCATTTCTTCCCCTTCTATATGCCAGGAAGTGATGGGGCCAGATGCCATGATCTTCGTTTTTTTAATGTTGAGTTTCAAACCAGCTTTTGCACTCTCCTCTTTCACCCTCAACAAGAGGCTCTTTAGATCCTCTTCGCTTTCTGCCATATCGGAGGTTGTTGATAATTCTCTCAGCAATCTTAATTCCGACCTCTGATTCATCCAACCTGGCATTTCTCATGGGGAGAGACTTAGCATTTTTTAAAATAAAAATCACCAAGTGCCATCAGCATCTGCCTCTACTATAGTAAGTGCTTCCCATGGACTCTCACACTCTTCCCTTGAGTCTCAGGGCCTTAGCTTCAGGAGACCTGGCAACTGTTCATAACCAATATTGTTATGGATTACTTTAACCTGAATGCCCTTTAGGCACAAATAATGCTTCTTTCACAAGTGATGCTAGGCATGTCAAAGAAACATACAATTCCTTGGAAGTTATGGAATATAGCTAGTATGCCATGCAGTGTGCAAAATTATAGTTTATATGAAAGAGATAACAAAATATTTCTTTAGTAGTGTGTGTATACCACTTAACATAATAAAATATTGAAGTTAAGATTTACATGCAAAAATATTAAAAATCAGTTAAAAGTACATGTATAATACAAGAGAACACTAAAAAAGTTCAGCTTGTAGCAAAGTTAAGATAAAAAGAAACGATAAAAAGAGACAGTAGAGCAGTGGCCTCATGATTCACTGTAAGTCAGGGAAAGCCTGGGAAATATACGTGTGTATATATAAAGACCATCTGGTAGATGCACATTATCTTGTTTCTGTGAAGAGAATCAGTCTTAAAAGATAAACATAGAACAACTAATAATGGTCCTTTGATCACTGATCAGCCATTGAATATGGCCCAGGCTGTTCTAACCTGAGTTGGTTAAGGAATTTTCATGGCTGACTTGCTGGGAAGGGCTTACATAGGATTCCATCCAACGTCTTGTGAGCAGACTTCTGTTTGTGCAGTGGGGCTTGCCCTTCCTCTGCTCCCCCTGCACACTCTTCTCCCCAAATCTGCTCCAGAGGGTATCCTAACATTGCAGAGTAGATTTGGGGGGCTGCAGGTGGAGGGGAATCATTCCGGCAGCAGTGTCTGTTCTGCTAGTGGAGGGACACAGCTGGACACAGCCTTTAGAATGTATGACTGACTCTTTCTTCTGGTGCAAAACAGTGACCATTGCATTTTCCTGAGGGTGAGATGGGTGAGTTGCTGATGCATACGGCGTGTCTCCATGTCACAATGGGAATTCAGTGGCCTCACCTCCCACGTTGTGGGACAGTCACTGCAGTGCCACCTTGAGTGCCTTTTTTGGTAGAAAGATAGGGTACAAGCCAAATAAATAAATTGCAATGCTCTGTTGGTGCTTAGGTGTGCTAGTAGCCAATCTTTAGTTGCAAAAGTGTTACATTAGTGAGAATTAGTGTGATATTGGATAGATGCAAGGATTTTTAAAAAGAGAGCTAAACGTTCATTTAGGTGGACTAAATGCCTCTTGTGTTGCAGAAGACTGCTCTTGGTTTTGAATGTTGGGCTTATTTTGAATATTAGTCTGTTTCGGCATATTGAAGTAAGCAGGTATCATCTTACTGATTTAACAGATGCTGCTGCTTCCAGTAGGATGCACAATGGGTTTTGTTTTTCTTTTTAATTTTTTGAATAGCATGTTTTACCTTCCATAGAAAGTCCAAGAATTAATACACTTTGCTGGTAAAGCACTGGGAATGTGATAACCAGACTTGCTTTCAAAGTTCATTGTTTAAGGACAGCTGCATATCATTACAACCAGACTGCTGAGTCTCTACCAGTTTGGAAATATAACCATTGTTTCTCTCTCATATCTTATCTGTTCCAGAAATCCCTGACCCAAGCACTTGGAACCTTAACCCTGATGCCTCTTATGTCTATTATTGTGCAAATGAGACTGTCCATGGTGTGGAGTTTGACTTTGTACCCGACGTCGGAAAGGCAGTCTTAGTTTGTGATATGTCGTCGAACTTCCTCTCCAGGCCGGTGGATGTTTCTAAGGTAAAGTTCCCAAGGAGCAGTTTTTGCAAGGTGTGACCTAGTATCTCGAGCCTTGGCATCGCTAAGGCCAATTCTTGTGTTGCTTTTACTGACACTAGGTCATACCTACACTACAAACTTATATCGGTGTCATACCAGTGTAAGTCATTGCTTCTCCCTAAGGAATCCTGGGAGTTGTAACTTGCTGAGAATTCCTGATCACACATACGTTCTTTCTCCACACCTTACACAATTTTATGCACCTTCATCACGTCTCTCCTTACTCATTTCTGTTCTAAGCTGAAGAGCCCCAGCATTGTAACCTTTCCTCATAGGGGACTTGCTCAGCCCCCTGATAAAATCTGGTTCCCACAAGGGGAATGCATGGTATCAAGAAAAAATAACAATTAGGGTGGAATTCTATGCTTGTTTAGACAGGAAAAAAAGTCCTACAACTCTCAGCAGTCCCCAGCCAGCTATGCTGGCTAGGGAATGCTGGGAGTTGTAGGACCTTTTTTCTGTCTAAACGGGCATAGGACTCACCCTTAATCCTTTTTATTAACTACTAATAGCCTTTGGGCTTTTTCGGAGATTGCTATCACATTCCATGCTTGCTAGATGGAAATGTAGCATGGATAATAGATACCCATTATCTATGGTCTTTTCTTCATTGATGTATTGAAGCACCAATGTAAGTTCTGGTTAAAATGTACAAATGAGCCATGAATTTAATATCTGTTCCCCCCCTTCCCCCCCACCTCCCATTGTTAAGTTTGGTGTAATTTTTGCTGGTGCCCAGAAGAATGTTGGCTGTGCTGGAGTCACGGTGGTAATAGTGCGTGAAGACTTAATTGGTTTTGTGCTCAAAGAGTGCCCTATAGTGTTGGACTACAAAGTGCAAGTGGAGAACACCTCATTATACAACACTCCTCCGTGCTTCAGGTGAGTATGATGTCCATCCTGCTAATTACTCACATCTCATGACTTCCTTAGACCAAAGTACAAAAAAAGTGTGTGTGGGGGGGAGAGAACTGTGTCCTTTCCACTTAATTGTCGCCTAGGTATCAAGATTGCAAAAGAACAAGCCAAATTGCAATTCTGGTTGCGAATGAGGCGAAACTGAATTGCATGGTTGCTTTCCTTGCCTCTGAATTGCTGACAGCAGGGAAATTGTGCTTTGTTAGTAGGGTAATTAGGAGCTAATAGTCATGCTTGAAATGAGTGTGTAACTGTCTGTGTGTGGATCTGAACCGCTGAATATTGAACCAAAAGGTTTCAATTCTGCATTGTGAGCACTTGAATTATGAGAACAGAAAATTGAAATTATGCAAGCTGTTCTTACAACTTTTTCTATAATGGGTGAAGAATAGGCATTTTGTTTTCCTTTTAGGCTTGTGCTGTGAATCTGCATTTCTAGTCTTCAGCTTATAGCCTGTTACCTTGTCTAGAGAGGCCAGGTAGGCAGGTGGGGAAGGATGATCAAATCCTGGGCTTGGAAAAAACAGAACTTTCTGTATTTAATTTTGTAACTTGTGCCTAGCTTGGATAATAGGTTGGTGTCTCTCCTCCCTGTTAATAGCTGATACATCCTTTATTTCATTCCCATTTTTTCCGAACATGCCAAAAGCTATTTATTCCATGTTGAATGAGGACAGTGTTCTTGAGTGTACCAGTCTTTTTTCCAAAAATGGATGGTTGATTTCAAAAGTTCTAATTCTCTCCTTCAATTAACAAATTTTCAGGGTGGTTTATAACACCATCAAAAAAGTACAGTATTCTCCTCCCCTGAGGGCAAGATAAGCAACTGCAAGGCTTTTTAAGTTTTGAAAATATAATTATGCCTGTTGTTGTTGTTTATTCGGTCAGTCGCTTCTGACTCTTAATGACTTCATGGACCAGCCCACACCACAGCTTCCTGTGAGCCGTCGCCACCCCCAGCTCCCCCAAGCTTGACTAATAGCAAAACCAAGAAAAGCTTCTGGGCAAAGATAGAAGCTGGGAAAAAAACCATTGATATTGATTAACTTGGAGTAAAAGTATCTTTGGGGTTGGGGTTTGCAGATTGAGACATTTCCCCAGATAAGTGGTGGGCAACTTGTGGCTCTCCAGATGTTTTGCCCTACAACTCCCATGGTTCCTCACCATTGTATATGCTGGCTAGGGCTGCTGGGAGTTGTAAGCCAAAACATCTGGAAGGCCACAGATTGTCCACCCATGCCCTGGGTATAGGGAAATCTTTTTGGGAGTAGGGAGGCTGAAGGAAACAACAAACAGGTAGCAGCCATGTTATGTTTATTTCAAATAGCTCTGTTTAAAACACTCTGTTAGGTGTTTTAAATCCCCCACTCACCAATGGAAAGTGGAGACGAGTGTGCTATCTCAACACCCCATCACCCAACAGGAATTGGAGGGTGACTCTTTGCAGTGGGGAGCCTTTTCTACTCATAAATTGCTCACCATGCAGTTAAAAGCCCCAATTTCTGAGAGTTCTAATTCCTGTGGGGATCTTACAGCAAGCTGCAGATGGCCTCCCCTGAGTTCTAATCGTGTGGGAGAAATTACTATCCCAATAGGGCTACAGTGACTCCATTTTGGCTCCTGAATGAAGGCTTTTTTTGCCTTTGCAGTGTGTGATGCTTCCTTCTGTCTTGTTCCTGTGTATTGCCCATTTCAAAATTGAAAGACACTTCTGCCAAAAGTGTCAGTAGATACGATTGAAACCAAACTAGACATGGATTAGAAGTGGCCTCAAATTTCAAACTAACATCTCTTTCCTGTGTCTCCTAGTAACATCTGGTTGAAGCACATACCTGATGTGATGTTACCATACCAGCCATTCCCCATCCCTGTGCCACTCCATTAATTGCCACCTGCAAGGTGGAGTGGGGAAACCCTGGATGTGATCTCATCCTATCACACACCTGCTTCAGCTAGAACAGGGGTGGGGAGCCTCAGGCCCTGGGTCCCAGTCCAGCTCTCCTGGGGTCCCACTCTGGTCCTCCTGGGTGCCCCAGATGGCCACGCCCCTTCCCCTGAACACTGATCATTTGGTGGTTTCCTGGCTGTTGTGCAGTTTTTCTCCATTCTAATAGGTTGAAATGCCTCCCTGAAGGTTCAGTTTCTGACAGTAAGAGCTTTAAACTACAATATGCTGGTGTTTTTTGTATTGATGGCCCTGCCCCCTTTGCCTTTGGCCACGCCCACCACTGGAATGTGGCACCTGAGAGCTTCTCCAAACCTGAATTTGGCCCTCATTCTGAAAGAGGTTCCCCCCTCCCTAGCTAGCAAGGGGATGCAGCAAAGAGATGTGGATCAGTGATAGCCATGCATTTCAGATAATGTCTGGGTGTGCCCTTAGTTTTTGACCAGTGTTGGTGATTGCATGCATTGGTTGCTTTGCATGCCCAGGTTAAACTTTTTTTTAGTACATAAAACTTACTATGATAACTCGGCGTTCCCCAACCTGGCTTCCACTAGATCTTTGGACTTCAACTCCCATCAGCCCCAGCCAGCTTGGCCAATGCCATGGATGCTAGGAGTCGTAGCCCAAAACATCTGGAGGGCACCATTTGGGAAGGCTGCGATAACCTTACTCTGGAGGGGAATTCTTAAGCCTGTGTAAGAGAATTAGATTTTAGAAAATCTCTGAATGTTGCTGAAGCAATGATGTTGTAGTTATCGGTAGTTTATATAATAATGGTCTACTGTAACAGGGACAAGTCGTCCCCCCCCCCCCCCGACAATTGCAACCTTCTACGGTCAATTTGTTTTGGTAAGGGTTTTGGTATGTGTGTGCTAGTGACGCATATTGCAGAACATACTATGTTAAAATGTTGTAAATATTAACCTGCAAGTTGGCAGGATGTGTCTGCCTTGGGTTGGCTTTTAAAATGTTTCTTGTGTGTTGCAAGAAATTGGCCAAGCTTCTTGTTCTTTTTCAATTTTTGTCCCCCTCTGTTTCTCTTTCTTCTCTGCGCTGGCATTCGTTGGTTGGGAGCCTGAACTGAATGTCCATGAGCTGGCGTAGACAAGCACTGAATTAAATTAATGCAATGTGGATCATTTTAACCTCTTTCCAAAAGGAGCCTTGGCTTCCTGACATTAATCTCCTGGGTGGAGATTAACAGCATTCTCCCCCAGAAGAAATCTCATTCCTTGCTACAAGGAATTGCCTGATATTTAAATCTGTGACTAAACCTGCTTTGGGAATAGCACTGAAGCTTGCTGTGTGACTTTAAAGTGGGTCATCCAATTACCCACCCACCTACCCATTTAGAGGATGTACTCTGGATAGTAAAGGCTTAGGTGAAATCCAGCCCTGTGCAGAATATAGAGCATTCTGTATTAGCTTGCTAGGCTATGCAGGAATTCTCCTGGGAGTCCCACATTTGCAACAGGTCTGCAAATGCAGAGGTGTGTGGGGGGAAACATAACTAAGGAGCTGGTGAACAGAATATGTGTAGTAATATTTTTAGGCTGCTCGTCTGTACAACATAAAAGCATTGCAATAAAAGAATCCATTTAAAAAACCCTAAAAAAAAGTCAACTCAATATACTTATTTCAAATAAGCAAAAATGGAACTGCAACCCCTGCCCCCCCATCAGCAAAATGGCAAACCCAGTGGGGAGGTACTCTGAACCAAGGCCCAGCAAAATAGAATGGATGTTGGAATGGGTTTTATGGGCGTAGAAATTCCTGCAAGGTGAGGGTCATCTGATCATCCCACAGGAGGGTGTTCCCAAGCTGAGGTGCTGCTACTGAAAATGCTGCCTCACGTCACTGACAAACACTCCTCTGACTATGGCAGGAGACAGTGCCAACTTCTGCGGATGACCTCAGTGGGCAGGCAGGTTCATGTAGCAGGAGGTAGACACGAAATGAATGGCTTATGTGCTGTATCTGTAGCACTGTAGCAAGCTGTTGGCGTGCCACTGCGATAGCTGCGCATCGACGCATTTCAGTAACTGCAACCCAAGCCGGTGTTCGTGCTATGGCTAAAATTCTGTCCTTTGTCTGGAATATGGATAGAGCCCCCAGATCTGTCCCATAGCAGCTTCAGCACAATTGCCACGACGCATCCTTCACAACTGGAAAAAGCTTCCAGGCTTAAATGCGTGTGAATGAAAAGGTACCTGGATTGTTGTAGGAGCCCATAGAATGCTGAATGGCGGGCATGGTCTGCCTCGCTGATGCCAGCACCGTTTGTTTGCTGTGCTGTGTTGAAAATGGGGCGTGTACCTTGCGTGGCCTTGCAGATCCGTGCAACGCAGATGATGGGGCTGGGGCCAGATCCAAAGCCTGGCACAAGGGCAGCGCTACCCATGGAAGGCGTGTCTGCATGGCAGATGTCCACGACCTTCATTTTAAAGTAGTGACCAACTAGAATGTTCCTGGAAAAGTTGGGGCACCTTTGCAGGGCACCCCTGCATGCCAGCTACCTGGCCAATGATGCAGGATGTAGCAGCATGTGGGTTGTAAAGATCGGATGTCTTGGATGAGCACACCGGTCACTGCAAGACTGGAGATGCAAGTTAGTGTTACTTGTAAGCCAACAGCCAGGGTCCAAAGTATGCTTATGTGAACAGAATCCCATGGAGTTCAATGACAGCAACTTCCTTGTTATCTCAGAGACTCTCAATCTCTGGTTCAAATCTTGCTTTAGTGCCCTCGGGATACCATTATCCCTCAGATCCCATCTGTGATATGGAGATGATAATACTGACCTAACCTACAGGGTTGTTGTAAGGATGTTGGAGAGATTTTGTGGACAAGTGCTTTGAACCATCTCGAGAATGATGTAAGTGCTAAGTATGTAATGCTAGTAGTAGTAGGTATGTCTAGGCGTGTAGCCTGAAGTGTTTAAATTAGAGGTTAACGTTTAAATGGAATTCTTCTATATACATTTAAGATACATTCACAGTGTAATGCATCCTTCCTAACCTGGTGGCCTCCAGGTTTGTCATGCTGGCTGGGGATGATGTGAGCTGTAGTCCCAACATGTCCGGAGGGCATCTGGTTGGGGAAGACTGGTGTAGTCCTTTTGTAGACTTATAATAGAGAACTTATTGGAAACGGGCCATCAGTAACACACACACATACACAGCCTGGCAGGCAGTTTATTATGCAAAGCAGTATCCATGGGAAATGTCTGTGCTCCATCAAGCAGAGTTTTGTAGTTAAAAGTACACAGACCAGTATGGTTTTCATTCAATAACTGTCTTTGAAAATGTTCATGAATGACTGTGTGAAAGCAACAGGATTCTGGTAGTCTTTGCTCACAACTTTCCTTGCAATGCATTCCACATAGTAACTAACTGGTTAGTGCAAAGAAAACAGATTTAGGTAAAAAGTTTAAGTTACTTGAAATAGAGACAGCTTATTGATGAAAAAGTTAATGCTCACATAATCAAGAGGGCAGTGGCAGCAATATATTTGGCAAGTTCTGATTTCCTCTCTGCCATTTTGAGCCAACATTCTTTTAATGCTACCCAGCTTTTTCAGAGCTTCTAATAAATGCTTATTTGGTTTAGGCCAGAGTAGGTAACGTGGCACCCACGGGCACCAGTGTGCCCTCAGATGCCTTCCTTGGCACCTGCTGAGGTGTCCTACCCCTCCCATTACAAAAACAAAACAAAACATATAACAAAGTTTCTTACTGGCAGCTTGGATTACTTCAAAACAAAGTGAGGGTCTCTAGGTGCTCTCATCTCCCCCCGCCTCCATGAATGCCTCTGGGCCACATGTGGGTCTCAGAGACATTTTTAGGAAATGAAGATGGCAGGTGGCTTCAGGCCGATGCTTTCATCTGCAGCATGCCCATTTTGCGGTGGTGCCCAGGACAGTTTCTCAAATTGCCAAATGTGACCATGGGCCCCAAAAGGTTGCCTACCTGTGGTTTAGACCATAACTTCTGTCATTGTGACAGGATCTATACAGAAGAAGTTTATAATGGGAATTTTGCCCTGGTTTAAATCTGCAGTCTCCAATTGTCTCTGGGATGTTAGGAGTCCTAGAGCAATGTTTACTGGAAGATAAGTTGTTACCAGAAAACCTTAAGTTGTATAAGAAGCTATCCTGTTTTGACTGGGAAGATTCACTTGCCATTTTAAAAAAATAGCATTGCCTTCTAGAATGTAGTTTGATTCACTTGCTTGAGCCATTTAAAATTGTGTCAGCTCTGCTGATACCTTGCTATTGACATACTTCAACTCTGCATGGTGTGTGTTTGTGAGAATAAGTGAGAGAAGTGTTGACATGTTGCCTCAGATGTGATTGGCTTTCTCTTCTGTTCCTCCCCTGTCCCTCCCTGCCCCCTCTGGTCATGGTTCTATGTCAGTTCTATACAATATTTGCTAAACTAACATTCTATATCATGTGAGCAAAACTTGCTGTTTTGTTGTTGAGACATGTTCAGAATTAATGAATGCTGTTTATTGCAAGTAACTGGTGCCTCCTCTTTTGATTCCAGTATCTACATCATGGGTTTGGTCCTGGAGTGGATAAAAAACAATGGTGGAGCTGTGGCTATGGATAAACATAGCCAAATTAAATCGCAGATGATTTATGACATTATCGATGGATCAAGTGGATTCTATGTGTAAGTTGTTCTACCTTTTATTATCGTTAATGTAATGTAACTGGCTTATATTAAGGCATGAATCCCTCCCTACACATCTGTCACTTCAAAAAGAGGGAAATAAACCAGCCTTCCATGCCCCTGGTGCACACCAGATTGGGGAAGGCTGAATGAAATCCTTTAAAATTACTGCGGAAGCTTTTCCAGATATTAGAGCCATGGAAGGCAGGAAAGGAGGTTAATGATTACTAGGATGGCCTTGGATGGCTCTTTTTTTAAAGGAAAAAAAACATGCAAGGAGGAATGTGACTCTGTAGCAACAATATGGCAAGCTCAGTTGAAGCTCTATCCCTATAGGGTTGTAGAAATACTTTGGATATCCTATTTAATTCTATGTCTTTTGTAGAAAACTATTGCCTGTGGCAAGATAATTAAAATGTTGATTAAAAGTGAGCTAACAGCTCTTAAGTTTTTCCAGACTTCTTCTCAACTCATGAAGTTTGTCTGGGTTTGGTGGTGGTGGAGAGTAAAAACAGCGAAAACAGCAACTAGGTTTGCAAAGATTCAGATGGGCATTAACAACACCTCACCATATAATTGCCTTTTCCCCAGTAATCCTCAACATATGTGGGGAAACGCCATACCTCAGTACTGGAGCCTATGCTTTGCATGCCAAAGGTCCCAAGTTCAGTCCCAGCATTTCTAGGTATGGCTGGGGAAAGAACCCTGCTTGCAACCCTGGAGAGCCAGTGCCAGCCATTGTAGGCATTCAGTACTGAGCTAGGTGGACCAGCCAGACAGGTTTGGTGTAAAGCAGCGTCCTCTGTTCCTATGGAATTATCCTTTCAAGGTATCAGAAGCAGCCTGCATGAGGTAATTGTTCATATTAGTTCTGTTGTGAGAAACTCATAGAAAGTAATGGGAGAAAAAGTAGAACTATTCTGTGCCAAAATCATGAGTTGTATTGGGCCTTGCTTTAGTTTTTTAATTCCATGAATTTAATTGAAAATGAATGAGGTTTTTATTAGATGTTATTAACCCATCACTGGCTCAGTTCACCCATATATGAGAAATCTTCCTTTTGAACTTGGAATCTTGTCTGTGTGTTTCCTATACCACACTGTTCATCTAGGTCTTTAACTCCTGCTAGAGCACATCTCTTCCGTGCTTCCATACTATAGTCCCCATTCTTACCTCCATCTTTGCTGCTCACAACTGACTAGCAGCCTTTCCTCAAATCAGATGTGCAAGCCGTCCTGTCCTGCGAACACCGAGTGGTGCTTTCAAAGATAGTCTCCCTGTATGTGGAAAACTTGCACATCAGTGAAAAATTGTGTCGCCTAGCTTTCTCCCTGCTGTGCCAGCTTTTGCTGGATGGGCGGGTGCTGTGAGGACTGCACCGTGCTGGAAACAGCACACTTTGGTAAGCTAAAAGCAATCTGTAATATTTTTACCTTCATCCTACCCATTTCCTAAATTCTAGTTGTTGGTGCTGAAGTGATTGGGGATTTAAACGAGTTTCTTAAAGCCTGGAGAAACTTCCCCCCCAGACAACTAATTCCATTTTTGCCTCTAGCAGATAGAGTCTGTTTAGGAATTCAAAACGGAGGTGGTAGCTATTACTGTGATGGAATTACAGCACTGCTGAGTGGAATGCATCTTATCAGTATGTACTGATGTATTTTGCAGCTTAGGTAGTAATGTCTGTGCCATGCTTTTTGACTGAAGGCAAAGCCTTATCTGGAGCAGGGCTGTTTACCTGTGAAATGCCACCTAGGCAATGAAATGCCTCACTGGACAGACCAAAATGCGACCAGCTTTTGCACGCACTGGCAGTCGTATTCCATCGCTGTTTGCGTTTTATCCTGTGCTTCCATTTGCTGGATCTAACATAGGGCAGCATAAAACAGTCACACTGCTAGTCAGAAGTGACTTGTGTGTAGTAGCTGAAGTACCACAGCGGCCAGCTGCCTCTGACCACATATAGTGGAAAATTTCAAGCCAGTCAAATTGTGATCGCACTTTTCGGTCTGGAGCATTTATACTGTGCAACACACTTACTTCGTTCCGTTTTGACCAGGACCAGCGGCGGACCGTATGTATAGCCAATAACCTTTGTGAGTGGAGATGGGTTAAAGAAGTGACAAACAACAAGGTCTGGGTTGAAAATTGGGCCACATTGGTTGAAAATATCTGCAAAGGGGAACCTAGGACGGGCACCTGACTGTGCCAGCGACTAGCTGGCACATCTCGGGCGAAAACACACCCAGCCTGAGGGGTGGCGTCGATCTTACCACCCTTCCAGATTGCCCCTTCTGGGGGAGGTAGACCTTCCCCTGTAACCCCAACCCGGTGCCGCACAATACCTGGGTGAGTGAGGAGGGTTGGTCTCCCAGGCAACCCTTATCCCACTGTCGAGCCGCAACCCGTTCGGGGGGCCTCAGGCATCACCTGTCACCATAAGGTGCCTCTGCATGCACACCATCCCTAATCTCTTTCTGCTTCTGCCCGTCCTAGCCACTAACCGAAATGTGACCTGTGAGAGATTAGACCGTATTCACCTACTGGACACACCCCACCCCAATAACAGTGTGAAGTAGGCAAAAAGACTCACAGTAGAAGGCCAATTGAACTGTGAGACAAAAATTCCTACATGGCTCCCCAAAGGGCAACTGGTAATAAACCCACACTGCTTAAGGGAGGGTGGGAGGGAGCCACGAGAGAGCTTCAGTTGGGAAGGGCGCAGAGCTTAAGAGGGCTCTGCCTGCCCCTCCCTTGCCTGGTGGTGCCACTGGAGGGTGTCCAATGGCACACAGCCACCTCTTCTCTCCCCACCCGCCCGCAATGCCTCCCCCCTTTTGCCAGACAAGCTGGCACTGGGGTCAGGGCATTTCTCGCTACTGGGTGTGAATAGATAGCAATGGTTTGCTGTCATATGAGCTTCAGGGTCCTTGTGGCTGAGCGTGGGCTTCACTGGTCATGCTAACTGCAGGCTGGCACGTTGTTTGTTGGAAAGTTTAGGTGCCCATCTCTTCTGGATTTGATGAGAATTAGACTGAATGTAATTTCTTGATTTTTTAATTAGTTACCAGAATTATATATGGTTATCAAAGCAATGAACATCTGTCATCAAAAACAATAATAAAATATAACAATACAGCTACACAATAATAAAAATGCTAACCTGCAGTAAACTGTGCACTACAGACCATAGCTGGCTGGGTCACATTTTAGGGCAAGCAGGTGTGTAGAGCAGTGCTGTAGTGGTAACTTTTGAATTCCAGGTGCTCATCATGACTGTCCCCATAGCCACGCCCTCAAGGAGAGTCCAAAAATTCAGGCAGCTGTGTTGATCCATGTCAATAAACCAGTTCTACCAGTTTTCATCTCCAACAGGAGCAGATCTGTTGTTAAGCTAATGGGTCTTAGTTGCCCGTTCAAGATCGAGACACCCTGAAATACTTTGCATTACAGCAGGGAACAATATATTGCTGCTGGGAAAATTCCTTCCCCACCAGCTACTGTGAGGATTGCAACTAAGCTCAGAGGGAACAGGGAAGGCTGAGGTGGGGGTGGCAGATGACAGCAGCGTCCCTGGTAATATATTAAAAAAAAAAATGTCCCTGTGAGTCCTGGCTCCACCACCCCACTGGTGAAGAGATGGGTCTTGAAGACGTCCAACCATGAGAACTCTGTGGACCTGTCTAATGACAGTTGATAATGCATTCCAGAGGGTGGGTGCTGCAACTCAACAAATATAATACAAGGTTCACAGCAGGTTCTTCAACTGTGCGCTGAACCTGCCTTCGCACTGGGGTTGCCAAACAAGCATAGCCGCCCTTCAGTCTTGACTCTTCCTTCTTGCTCTGTCGCTTGATACTGCTACCTGCTACTCCCTCCTCTTCCTCTGTCTGGGGAAAGCTCTCAGGCACCCCATTGTGAGGTGCTACATTAGCTTTCCCCAGTCCATGTCATTGGTTGTACTCCACTTTGGGATTATTTTATAATGAAAAGTGGGTAGTAAATTTCATAATAAATAATTAATAATACAAGGGGCTTTAGGGTATGGTCTGTTCTACCTTCAAGTGCAGTTGAGGCTCACACTTGGAGCAGGCAAGGGGACTACATATCTGGAAAAGCTTCTGTACCCTCCTTGACAGCCTGTCCTCTAGGCGTGCCACATGGGACTGGGACCTGCAGGAACCATTCTCACTACTGCATAAGAACATGCATATTTCCAGTTAACTATGGCAGCTAGTCAAGATGGCTGTGTATGCAACCTCTGGGACCAGAAGCAGTATGCCACTGAATACCAGTTGCTGGGGAGCAGGGTGGCAGGGGGGTGCTATTGCATTGATTTCCCATAGGCATCTGGTTGGCCACTGAGAAACGTGATGTTGGACTAGATAGGTCTGATCCAGCAGGGCTCTTCTTATGTTAATTAATGAGCGTTGTGTTTTAATAAAAGAGTCTTAATGCAACTCAAGGAAAGAGTCTTAACTGTAAATGGATGGGGTCTTTTTAAAACCTTGTTTAGGAAAAGTTGTGTTTATATCTGTGTCTTTCGACATAATTTTTCTTATTGCAGTAATGAAGTTTTTTTTTTAATATTTGGCTTTGCGTTTCAGTGGCACGTTTAAGAATCTGGGATCCAGGTTTTTGCTGACTTTACTGTTTTCCTTAGGATGACTCTGCATGTGCTGCAAAAGTGTGTTGGTCCACATTGTGCGCCCCACATATACTCCTGTGCAAAGTGCTTATTTTTGTTAACGTCTTCAGGGTAACACATCAAGTTCCAGCAAGACTCCCAGCCTGTGGAAAGCTGGGTTCTAACCTAACCTTCTCTCTGACTTGTGGGTTTCCCGTATCTTGGGAGTTGTGTTTGATGTGCAGGGGCATATTCTACAGCCTGAAGTGGTATAGAAAGTACCATGTGATGTTCTGAATGTGGAGTTCAGCCCTGAGAGGCTCTTGTTAACTATAACATACTAGTTGACATAGGGTAGTATCCTAATGTGGCTGTGCGCTCATGGGGACCCACTGCTTGTGCAATGGGGCTTTTGCAGTTCTAAAACTAGAGAGTGGAAACACTAGTTTCCAGTACAGGGAAGGTCAGTGGAGCTCACAGAAGGAGTTTGGCTGACTTCTCCTTATGTCATTTCTGGAGTTATTTTTAGAAATACAGAAGCCTTGTTGTGCAAGTGGTCAGTCCCACTAGCGCAACGGAACCAATGGAGGCAGAGTGGCCCTGTTGGATACTGCCCATCGTAAATGAATTGTCAAAATTTTGGGCACTGTTTTGTTTGCTTCAGTAGTTTCAGTGGAATGCAGGGTCATGCTTTTATGTATTGCCCACTAAACCACAGTGCTTATTTAAATTGTCTTTTCACGTATCACGTAATTATCTTTCTAGTAGCCTTTGAGAGATTATAGAGGGAAGTGACTTTTGTGGCTGAACAAACCATGTCTCTTAGATACACACTATAATTTATTAATAAGTACTGAATTTATAACAAGTCAGTAAAAATAAGGCTGCAATAAAACATACCTCTGTGACCTTTTCAGATGCCCCGTGGAAAGAAAGAACAGAAGCAGAATGAATGTTCCCTTCCGGATTGGCAGTATTAAGGGTGATGAGGCCCTGGAAAAGAAATTCCTCGATAAAGCTGTAGAAAACAACATGATATCCTTGAAAGGGCATAGGTAAGAGAGAAATCTGTGAAGACATTTTGGCTGAGGTCACTATGCAATATGATTGAAAAAGCAATGCCAGTCATATACACACACAAAAGTGATAAAAGTATCTTCCCCTCTCAGAATTAATTGTGAAAAATATAGCCCTTACTCTTATTTGGGCTATATTGAATAATATCTTCAGTATATTGAAAATATATAAATGTTTCAGTATTTTATGAAATCCTTTCAGTGTGTGAACATGCACCTTTTCAAACAATTATCTGTAAACTTATAAACTAAGCTATAACCAGCTTTAATATTCTTATTAAAAATTGAGAAAAAAGGTCCAAAAACAGTCATGAATTGTCGTCCTTGAATGGTCATTTCCTTTCTTGTATATGTTACAAAATAAATATTGAGTTAAAGCGATAAGTACTGTCAATGTTTCTCCAATTTGCTATTGCTTCAACACCATTTTTCCTGGTTATAGCTTCCTTCATTTTCCCAGAGTGATCCCAGCTAATCATGACTCGCATATTGAACTGGTGATGTCATGGCGCTATGTAACCAATGGGATTTGGCTACCTGCTATTGTCACTGAGAGCAAACAAAGCCTTGGACTTAGTCATATGGGTGATTCAGTCCTAATTCTGAATAATCCTCATTCTGAATAGGCTTCACTTACCCTTAGTGGTGCCTGGGCCACTGAGGGCAAGTGAATCCTGTTCAGAATGAGGGCAATATTTCCTGAATGGACAGATGCTTCCAATTTGTTTCTTGGCAACAGCCAAAATGGGGGCATCTCTCAGTGCTAACACAAGTGTTCATGAAAATCACTCCCTTCTGGCTCAACCCTCGTTATTATATACACAACTATAATAGGTGTTCCTTCACAATTCAGAGGAAGTATGATCCTTTTCATGCCTATAGGAGTTTTATTTTCTTTATATCTTGCCCTGGTGCTCTTTGGACCAGCTGCTTAGCACAATATTCAGGATATCAGAACCACTTTCCTGTTGGGATCTGATATCTTTGCAGAGTGGAGATTTGGAATAAGATTGATCCAGTATAAATGCCTCTAGTTACTGTTCCTCTCATGAAACCTCTCACTCATGCTTGCATACTTTCATTCTTGCAGCGTAGTGGCTTTTTCCCTTTTGTATGTTGGAAGCTTTCCTCAGGAGGCTTCTTTTCAGTTCCTATGCACACAGAAAGCTAAAGAGTTGCTGTCTTTAGAAATGATTTATTCTTTCACCCTAGTAGTGCATGCCTCTTGTTAGAGTAAGCAAATGTTCTGGAGTGCAAAGAGATGCAATATGCCTGTGAAACTGTGAGTGCTCCTCCAACTATATCTGTCTTCATACATTCCCCCTCACGTTTCAGATCTGTGGGAGGCATCCGTGCTTCATTGTATAATGCAGTGACTCTAGAAGATGTTCAGAAGTTAGCAACATTCATGAGAAGTTTCATGGAGACGTATCGGTCATGATCTCAAGAAAATGATGTTGCACCACACCTCTTTGAACTAAAAGTCTGAAGAACTGGAAGATGGCAGAAATAAGTTATATAAAACATTAAATAGCCCAGTCAAATTTTTGCAACAGTAAGCATTCCAGTATCTCTCATTAGTTGAGCCAATACTCAAAGTGGTTTCAGCTGTAGTTGCTACAGGCTTGCACCAGCAGGGCACCTCAGGAATTTGTCCTAATAGTTATCATAATGCTTAGAGATATTTTTTAAGGATATGGGTGGGGGATATTCACTGGCCCATCAAAGGATATTTAACCTTTAATTTTAAACCAGATCACAGCACTTGGAAGGTACAGAGTGTATTAGACAGGGATTACATATATGGCAATCATTTGGTCTCGATGTAAGTGATCTCATGAATGATCCAGTTGTATGTAAAATACCTTTTAGGTGTTCTTTGTTGCTATCTTTTCCTGCTGTTAGTATTTTCTTTGTGTGTGTGTGTTTTAATTACATTATAAAACTTAAGTACCATGTCCATTGCCTGTTAAGCAGAATTAAATTAATACCTTTGGCTACATTTGGCAGCATCACCTTTTTAATATGACTGATAATTCCAAGTACACATCACTGTAATGGTACCTAAAGCAACAACTGCCAATCATGCTTTGCTGACCTCAGGCCAAACTCTTGCAAACATTTCGAAACAGGAGGCCTGATGAGATTTATAGACTTGGCTCTGGCATTATTTTCCACCTTAAACTGTTAAGCGCACGTTGAACTACACCAAGGCGCAGGTTTTTCCCCTTAAAATATTAAACTTAGACTTAAAATATTGACTTAGAAAATTTCCTTTTGGCAGTCTTGCATTCAACAGCACAGAAGCCAAAATCTTGGTGTCTCTTTCTTTTTGAAGTCAACATCATTTTTACAAGACTGCCTTGACTCCCCACAATTCTCCTTATGAATGTTTTTGTTCAGGGGCTACATTATACATTTTGAGCCTTGTGCTACGTTGTACATTTTGTGCCTCCTCAGAAGGTGTGCCCACAGCAAAACGGGGGGCTTGCACGTCCTTCATACCCAATTCAGTTTTATACATTTTCCCTCCTGCAATGAGATTATCTCCGTGTAGGAAACCTGTCATGTGTGCAATGGCCCACATTCTTACCAGTGAACCTTCCCTTCACTACATGTTATGGTCCTTCTACCTGTCTCATCCTCTCACCCCTTTTCATGTTCTTTTTCTAGCATAAGCCCTAATCTGCCTGATGATATCTCTCTTAAAATAAAATTTAACCAAAACAATTTAGCATCCCAAAACTTACATTCATTAACTCTGAGCATTTTTTTTTTAAAAGCTCTCCTGGCTGCTTGTTACATGAAATAACAAAGTATTTGTAGAACCATAATTTGGTCTCCTGATCAGTTCCTGAGAACTGAAGCTCATTACGCTGGGAACAGAGTTCCCATTTTAATGTAAAATTTCATCACGTACAGTATTAAGCATAACCTAAATAATAATGCCCCTTTTTTTGTTCCTGGTATAATGCCTGACGTTTGTGTACATGCATCTCTATGAAAGAAATGGTTTTGTCTGTTCAGTTTAAAATAACCATGGTTTACTTTGTGTTAACACTATGAGTTGAAAAATAATAAAGTCTTTTCAAGCAACATTAGTGACTTTGATTTTGCTCTAATTTTGAAAATTCAAGTGTGATGTGAAATTTATGTTCTGTGAGACTTTTGTGACACTTCAGAAGTTTTTAAACATTTTATATTTTTATTATTAATACCCCAGTATATAGTATTCTAAACATTTATCCCAAATTCAATATCCAGAATTACTAATTCAGTACCCAAAATTACTAACTCATCAGATCTGTATCTGTTCCAGAAGCTAATAAATGGAATCCAGTTTTGAACTGAGTTTATCTGTCCCAGAACAGCCTATAAATTGGTGATTTTATTCATGAGCATAATGGTCCATATCTTTTTCCATTGATCCCTTGATGGTATAGGAATTGTTTGCCAGCATTTTGCCAGTAAGGTTCATGCTGGAATCAACATATACGTTATCATTGCAATGTAGTCTGTTGGCAGCTGGTCTTCGGTACCCAAAGTATAGTAACAGGATTTATTTTAATTCAAAGCCCATGATTTGTTTTTATGTTACTTACAACAGGGGAAGGCAACTGTGGGGAAGTCCAGCAGGCCATTTTTGCTCCCCTGGGCTCCCTGTGGGCAGTACTTCCACTGTCAGCACCCTGTGGAGGCAAAAATAATGCCTGTTTCCCCGCTACAGAGTGGTAAATAGGTCAGATTTACCTTGTTCCCAATTTTCTTTTCATTCTTGTTAATGCTTTGACAGTGGACCTGGACACTTGGATAAAGTTGGATATTACTTAGTATTATAGCCTCAGTTAAGCTCAACAGTCCCAGGATCAAATCTGCTCCTAAGTACATCGTTCTTTGTAATCCTGTACCTTACTCATCCCCGCCAGAAGTCTCTCCTATTACATTCTTTATTCTATAATATCCAGATACCACTTTAAATACAGTTGATGATCATCACTAGGTTATTTCCTGTGGTGGAAGCTGGTAGAACAGATATGGAAATTCTGGAAAATATGTTTTAAAATTCACTTTTATTGCAGGTTTGCAGTACTGTATTGTGCCCTTTTGTCACACAGTTTGAAGGGTTAGATTAAGGGGAAATGCTATGTTGATCAGTTGATTGGGGTTGTGTGACATCTTACCTGCAACATCCCAAGGGCTTGGCACAAGTAGTGATATGTATAAAGCCTTCCCAATCTGGTATCCTCCATATGTTTTGGACTACAGCTCCCATCATTCCTGACCATTGACCATGTTGGCTGGGAATGATGGGGTTTGTAGAACAAAACAACTGGATAGTGCCAGTTTATGGATGTCTGTTCCATAAAATACAAAGCAAATGCTCACACTTCCCCTTGTTTTTCTTTGTCTCCTCCCTTCAGGATTTAACAATGGCAATAAAAAGGCAGCCCAAATAAAAGTTCTCGCATCACTTCCAAAAGATGCTTAAGCGTTGAGTCCCCAGGTGCAAGAAGTATGGGTTTCCCATAAAAAAAGTCCTCTTGTGTTAAGTGGGCACACAGGCAACAAACTTGCATGCTCCCTTGATTGGACCTTGGAAAGCATGAGGGAATGTAGGGGTGGAATAAGTTTCATGTGTGCTAGATCCAAACTTTGTATGGTTAATGTGGTAGCATGTGGTAAGAGTGGATGGATACAGATCTTTTGGAAACAATTAGCATACAGAAGGAAACTAAACAGCGGATGGCAGATAGGTTCTGTTTCATATTCTTTGCTTCCCTGAGCAGTAGGAAGTTCTAGGGAAGCTTTGTAGAGCCATCTTCCTTTTAGATATGATGGTTTTGATTTATGGTGTCTATCACACAAGTATGCAGATCAAGGCACATGGGAAACAAGAAGGCACGTGCATGCAGAATCGCTTTCCAAAGGCAACAGCAATGCTCCTTGGAGTCCCAAGCTTCAAATTCTTAAATTGTTTACTTTCAAATGGTCCTCTTTCCTGCTCTCTTGGTTCACATCGCATGCTCCAGCTTAGCAAACCTGTTGCACAGCTGCTTCCCATCCTGCAGCTCAGTGTGAGCTAGCAGTCCAGGTGCCAGAGGTGATGCACCACCTTGATCACCCATTAATGAGCCTTCATGGCTATTGGCCAAGTCATGGCAGAGCTAAAGGCAGGCAGCATGACCCTTAATGGAACTTTCTATTTCATCCCTTTCACTTTTGGTGGAAAGTGACATTTTATGGGGGGCCCAGATTTCATTACCATTAATATGGTCTGGAACTTGGTTGTCTCAAAAAAGAAAAAAAAAAGCATGCAAATGTATTCAGTTACTTTGGAGCTATGCATAAAAAATGAAGCATAGGTTGGGTTCTGCTCCTCTGGCCTGCCATTTGTCCATCCATGCTTTAGAATGATCCGCCAGTATACAGTGGCAACAACCTAGGGTACGGCTTGAGCATGGGTTGTCATTGAATCATGGGTTGTCCTTATGTGTGAATTCTGCACTGTGGTTTAACTATGGGTTGTTAACCAACAACAACCCAGGAAGAAAACCCATGATTGTTGCGTTGTGAACTCTGGGTTGTTTGTGGTTAACAACCCATAATTAAACTATAATACAGGGTTCATGTGTAATGACAACCCATGATTCAACCTCTTTGTACTCTGGATTGTCATTAAGTGTGAATCAGGTCAATAACTCCTCAACCATGTTAGCCCTAATTCAGAAATTCTTGTGCACAGGACCAAGTTCCATAGTGTTCTGCATGAAATGATCCCCCTTCTGCCTTTGCTGACGATAAAACTGGCACTTTCATTTGACCAAGGATGATCACCCATTTGGGAAAAAAGTGGGATGTGGAGTGATTGGATTTGCACCTCTCCCTCAAAACCAGGAGGTCAGTTCCATCAGAGATGGCAGTACTTGATCATATGTCTGGTGGCATAGGACTGCTGTATTCATGCTTGGATGCTGGATGATGGTTTTCACACTGTGCAGCAAATCTTAGCACATGCTGGACCTGAATCGCAATGTCAAATATGCATGCAGATCATCTTTCCAGGATGCGTAGGGTTATATTTATTTACCACATTTTGGTGTTCTCTTGATGGCTTACAGTATAAATAAAAATACAATTACCCACCATAAATAATAAAACAGCCTATTTAAAGAGAATTTACATGATTTAAGAAATCTTAAAAGGCCTAGAGCAGGGGTGGGCAACTTGTGGCACTCCAGATGTTTTGTCCTACAACTTCCATCAGCCCTAGCCAGCATAGCCAATGGTGAGGGATGATGGGAGTTGTAGGCCAAACATCTAGAGGACCACAAGTTGCCCACCCCTGGCCTAGGGAAATAGCCCTGGCACCGAAATAACTGCAAATTAGCCACCAGGTGAGCCTCATTGGGCAGAGCATTACACAGCTGGGGTGCCACCAGTGTAAATGCCCTGTTCCTAGTAGCTACCACACGCACATCTAATCCACTCATCACATAGATAAAAAGAAATAACTTGGGTTTGACTGTATCTCATCAGCTGGAGATAAAATTCATAACCACGTTGCCTTTAGAACATTATATTTTTATTTGGTGTAAAAGGAGGGCAGTGAAAAGTGAGGTTGCCACAATGCTCTTGTAAAAGTGAATGCAGAGAGTATATATATTCTTAGGGCACAATCCTATGCATGTTTAGACAGAAAGAAGTCCTACATCTCCCAGCATGCCCCAGCCAGCCATGCTGGCTGGGGAATGCTGGGAGTTGTAGGCCTTTTCTCTGTCTAAACATGCATAGGATTGCACCGAGTTACCCTATAGCAGAAACTCTCAGGGCAACATACATCATAGAAACAAGCACAATAAAACCAATAACTTAACCAACATCACTTAAAACGGGCGTGGGCAGCCTCTTTTCTGTTGAGGGCCATATTTCCTCATTCCCTTACCTGTTGTGGCCTGCATGTCGGTGCGGGGGCTGAAGCCAGCGGTGGGCAGGGCCAGAGCGAAAAGAGGGTGGCTCATCCCTTTTTCTGCCACTCCTCCTACCTTGGCCTTTTCCTTCCCATCCAGGGGTCTGCTAGCAGAGGGATAGATCACCCTTACCGGAGGTCTGAATTGATTGCATGAGGAGGGCTTCTGAAATTAGTCTGAGGGCCACATGAAAGTAGCCCTAGGGCTGCAGGTTGTCCACCCCCAACTTAAAACAAAATGGCAAGTTAGGGAGCAATCCTATCTGGGTCGATGGTCACCTCCAAGCCCAGGGGTGACTGCCTGTCCACTGCAGGGCGGGAGGAGCGGTGAGGAGCAGATCTCCTCCTCGCTCCCCGCGCCTAGCTTTCGTGGCTAGACAGCCGATTTCAGCTGTCTAGCTGTGGGATCTCGGAGCACGGGAAGCGGCAGCCAGACGACACATAAGATGTGTCGTACCGGCATGTCTAACTTCCCCGCCCTGGCACAACCCCAGGAACATCCTGTTTTTGCTGCTCTGCACTCCTCTTCCAAGCACGGAGTGCAGGGCTGTTCCACGCTGCCTACGAGGTGGTGCGGGAGGGGGTGGAGGTCGGTTCCTGGAAACCGACCTTTCCTATGGCCATCTAGCCACTGAGTAGCGGTCATAGGATTGCACCCTAAAACAATGCATTGCAACAGGTTCGGTTGGTTGTCTGGATTTATGGCATGAAGTTAAAGCTTTCCCATCAAATGGAATTGAATGCAATATATCTTCAGTGCCTTCATTTCTTTAGAACTTCATGCACCTTTCATAAATGCTATTGTGCATGACTTAAAAAGATTGTATCAGTTTACCTAAAAATGGATGCTCTAACTTTTTGGCATGAAAGTATATGAAATAAAATGTCTTTAAAAATAAAGTAAAGCTATCTAGAAAGACATGGCTGCATGGATCTTTAATGTTCTGTGCCAACCCAAACTCCACCGAAATTAAATCTGAGAGTTGAATGTAATATCACCTTAGATGGCTGCATATAGCAAATAAATCAGATTTCTTATTTTGCTTCTCCGAATTATTACATGCTAAAAGTAACCAGAAATAACCATTAAAGGTGATAGGATATTTTGATAGATTAGTTTCTGTCAAATTAAGATGAAAACATTATTAGGCTTGGCATATCAGCATATGATTAATGTTTGTTATATTACACTCTTGGAATGTAAAATAAAATGTGGGAGAACCTCTCTTCACATTTGGTAAGAATGTGCATAATTAAAAAGTGAAATGTTACTTGGTTTTTATGTGAAATCAATCACTTTAATTGGAAAGAAGCATCCCTTATTTCTGTTGGTAATTGGGCTCTTGATGATTTTAAATCAGGATTCATGACAGTCTGTGATAAATTGGCTCCTTTTTAGGCTAAAAGAAGCTCAGAAGTTATAATTACCTATGGATTACTCCTGGATGGCTAGATCAAAGAGATGGAAGGAGCAGGGCGGGAGATAGAGAGAAAAGCTGTCTAGTACATGAAGATTTATTAGGGTTTAAAGGAGCTAAAGAGTAAGTATGTATTGGTAGCAAAAACAAAAACTTACACAACATCTAAAATCCCAGGGGGAAAAAAAGGATCTTCAAGAGCCAGGGAGAGGAAACGAGTATTTTAATACATGCGTTAATCTGCATAACATTTGAACTGCAGGAATTATGTGACAGGGATTTAAGTGTGCAGAACTATTGTAGCAGGAATTGGCACTAAGATGATTAGAAACCATAATTTGTACAAATATAATTAGCTAAATCTGAGCTCTTGTGTTTATTTTTCTCTTCCCCGCCCCGCTGCCCCTTGCAGCTTGCGATGTGCGTGGCAGTTTATGTGTAACAATAACATGCATATGCTCCTTTGTGTGGGTGGAATGTGGGTAGATATAAATAGGGAAAAAATGAAGACCAAGTCCACTAGGAACTTGTCAGGGTCAGCTACAGCTGCATTCAGACCACAGGCTTGCTGGGAGGGGTGGTGCTCTGCTTCTTGACTCACTGCATATTTGCAACTCTGCACCTCCAAAGAAGTTATCATTGCTTATAGATCAGCCTTTCCCAACCTGGTGCCCTCCAGATATGTTGGACTACAACTCCTATTGTCCCCAACCAGCAAAGTTGTCAGGCACAGTAACCAGTAGCAATTTGACAGAGGATCCATTATGCATTAAATTAGCTATAAGAACCTAAGAGCCACGCTGGGTGAGACCAAGGGTCCATCTAGTCCAGGATTCTGTTCACACAGTGGCCAACCAACTGTCGACCAGGAAACCACAAGTGGGACACGAGTGCAACAGCACCCTCCCAGCCCATGTTCCCATATTGCCCCTGATCCTGGAGGTAACACATACAGTTATGTTTTCTCATGGAAGTTAAATGTCTGTAAATGATGGAATATAACCATGAAGCAGAAGATCACCGTCTATATTTCACATAACATCACAGTTCCTATAAGCCAGGGGGGCTTTTCCACAGCCCAGGAAAAGCCCCCAAGTGGCCCTCAGTGCCATGATGGTGGTGGCAGGCGTGTGTGACCCATACTGCACCCAGGAAGGATCTGCTCATTTCTCCTGTTACCAACTTTATGGTAGCATGGCCTGTCCCATTAGATGCACTTTCAGTTGAGTCTATAGTGCTGTGGAGAGAACTGGAACCTGCCACATCCCATAAACTGCCCCACTTTTCACACACCACCAAGTCTCTGTGCCTTCTTTGGATAGGCTGCTTTAAGGGAACTCTCTGCTACAAGATCCCTCAGCAATTTCATGCATGATTTTCCTTTTCATTTCAAATTAAAGCAAAAGTCATCTGACCAGAATACACTACTGTATGTACAGGAAAATATGAAAAACAAGGAGTCTTTCACTCACAGCTAAGGGTTAAATTAGACTCAGTAGATGGGAGTTTGTTCTTACAGCTAAATTAATGCATTATATGAAAGCAAAAGAAAAATAGCGACAGGACAATTTTATCATAATTAGGTGCCATTTATTAATTATTCTAAAAATAATTTATTGCTTCCAAAAACACACGTGGCATTTCATTGTTGTGAATCCAGTGATTACCTCACTTGTTTTTAAATTTAATTTTTTCTGTTTTATTTGTAATGAAATTTAGCTTAAATTAGGTATATTGTTTGTTATTTAATTTTTTGTTTTAGAATTGATTAGTGTATGGTAATTTCTGAAAAGAATTATTTTAGATTGTGCACTGTTAAAAATCAAGGGTGTGATTCTGTGGCCACTAGTCAGCGGCTAGATGGCCATAGGATAGGTCAGTTCCCTGAGAACTGACCTCCACCTCCTCCCACGCCGCCTCATAGGCCGTGCAGTTTGACCCTGTGCTCGTAAGAGCAGCGCAGAGCAGCGAAAATGGGGCATTCCTGATGGTGGGGCGGGGAGGGCGGAAGTGCCGTTCCAATGCTTCCTATGCGTCCACCCACCCTGCTCCAACTTCCTGCAGCTAGACAGCTGAAATCGGCTGTCTAGCCACAAATGCAGGGTGGCTGAAGCGCGGAGGAGAAGATCACCTCCGTGCTGCTTCTGCCCTGCATTGGATAGGTGGTTGCCTCCGGGTTCAGAGCCATCCACCTACCCCAATAGGACTGCGCTCTCCAGAACTTTCCAGTTACTTATATATTACTTAGGATTGTGCCCTAATTTTACTATTATTGTTATTACTCTGGTAAAAACTCTTCTTTTTTGTTTTGCTCATTTAAGGATGGGAGTTCAAGGAATTAAGGTCTGTGTATATGAAGATGATATTGCCCTTATGTAGAAGTTCTGGAAAGTAACTGGATATATAAGTAACTTATATATAAGTAAAATATAAGTAACTGGAAAGTAACTGGAGAGTGCAATCTTATCGGGATAAGTGGCCGCCTCCGAACTCAGAGGCGACCACCTATCCAATGCAGGGCAGGAGAAGCGCGGAGGGGATCGTCCCTTCCACGCTTCAGCTGTCCTACATTTGCGGCTAGACAGCTGATTTCGGCTGTCTAGCTGCAGGAAGTTGGAGTGGGGGAAGCGGCTACTGGATGACACATGGGATGTGTCGTACTGGCATTTCCACCTTCCCCGCCCTGGAACGCCCCCAGGAACGCCCTGTTTTCACCGCTCCGCGTTCTTCTTCAGAGCATGGAGCCATTCCAAGCTGCCTGTAAGGTAGCACAGGGCGGGGGGGGGGGGGTTGGTTCTCAGGGAACCGACCTTGGAGCGCGGTCACCGAGGTCGGTTCCCAGAAACCAACGTATCCTATGGCCATCTAGCCACTGGCTAGCGGCCATAGGATTGCTTCATTAAGGGCACAATCCTATGCATGTTTAGACAGAAAAAGGCCTACAACTCCCAGCATTCCCCAGCCAGCCATGCTGGGGAATGCTGGGGGTTGTAGGCCTTTTTTCTGTCTAAACATGCATAGGATTGTGACCTAATTCAATGTTTAAACGTTATGGAGAAATTTAGTAAAATAGCAGGCTACAGGATTAATATTACTAGATCAGAGTTGCTAACTTTTTATTTTATAGAACAGGAATGAATAATATTGGAAAGTAAGTGAAACTTCAAAGTTAACAAAATGTCCACAAAATATTTGGGGATTGAGTTTTCCATCACAAATGAACAGTTACAAGTATTAAACTATGATATATTGGAAACTAAAATAAAGGGTGAATTGGATGGATGGGAACACCTTAAACTATCTTTTTCAGGAAGAATAGGAGTAATAAAGATGGATATTTCCCCTAAAATAAAATTCCTACTACAAAATATTTTTCCAGCAATAACAGAATCAAACATGAATTCATGACAACATGATTTGTGTGGGAGAATAAAAAACCTAGAATAAAGTTCAAAACAACCATCTGGTTTTGCATGTAACAATAGCCTTAAGTATGGATTGTCATTGAATTGTAGACTGTTGTTGAATTGTGGCTGAAGAGTTATTTCTAAGCAAATTGTTTAATGTGGACTACAGACAAATTAGAAAAGAATATATAGACAATTTAGAACAATAGTTTGTTAAAATACAATTGAAACCCCTGCTTTGGATCAATCAGAAATAAAAGTATTAAAGGAAATTAGTTGTATTATCACAGTCTTACTGAGAGTTTGGAATAAACTAAGTGTATGTCCTTCAAAATCACCATTGGCATCAATCTTATTTGATCCACAATTTAACAAAACTTGTTTAATTGGAAATTTTATAAAATGGCAACAATGAGGTTGACAAATTTGTTGACTGGATTGATGATAATCAGGTTAAGCATTTAGATGAGTTGGAGAGGAAACAAAAGCTTCATCCAAGACCAGTATTGTTTGAATACTTTAGAATAAAAGGCTATTTAAATAGCTGGTTAATAAATCAGGAGGGAGGATAGAGACAATTAAATACATTTGAGAAGATAATGTGGGACAACCCAAAAAATATGCTAACCCAAATCTACCAAATCATAATGCATGCTGAAGAAAATAGAAGACTACATTGCATTCCAAGATGGGAGAAAATACTTTGAGAATGAACATCAGATGAAGGCTGCCTTTGCATTACAGAGAAACTGCACAGCCCTCCTGTTGTGGAGCCCTTCTGCATTCACCATGAGCTCCCAGAAGGCGACCACGTGATTGCTGAGAGGGGAAGTTTTCCATTTCTAAGGCAGGGGTGGCGGAGAATTCCGCCATGGATTTCAGTGGATTTCCGAAAACGGTGGCGGAACGGCCTCCTACACCCCACCCCCCTGCGGAATCCCCCCAGAACGAAACTTACCTGGGGGGGTGGCGGTGGCTGGTCTTTTGGCTGGCTGCTGCAGCTGCCATTTGCGTCCTACCAGGCTGCCATGATAAGCTACATAAATACTTACGTATTTACGTAGCCTATCATGGCAAAGAGCAGGGACGCAAACAGCGGCTGCTACGCCGTTTGTGCCGCTGCTCTTTCTGTGATAGGCTACGTAAGTATTTACGTAGCCTATCACGGTAAAGGCAGCCGCACAAATGGCGGCCCCTACACCTTTGCGTGGCTGCCTTTACAGTGATTGGCTACGTAAATACCTATGTAGCCTATCATGGCAGCCTGGCAGGACGCAAATGGCAGCCGCTATGGCGGCCGCCATTTGCGTCCGCAGCAGCCCGGCCGCGGCTGGAACTCCGGCTGCGGACGGCCCTGGCCGGCGGCTCCATGGAGCCACCACAGAGCAGAGCCAGCCAGGGAGGATTCCGGGGGGAGGGATGGAGAGCCTCCCCCCCCCCTGCAAATCACACCTGCGAAAAGGTGACTTTCGTACATTCCTATTCTAAGATTCCATAGAACTCAATGAAACAGCGCCATCTAGTGGATGTTTTAATAGTGCAAAAATCTGACTTAGTTTGATACGTCATTATTTCATAGAATCATAGAATAGTAGGGTTGGAAGGGGCCTATAAGACCGTCGAGTCCAAACCCCTGCTCAATGCAGGAATCTAAGTCAAAGCATCCCTGACAGATGGCTGTCCAGCTTCATCTGGAATGCCTTCAGTGTGGGAGAGCCCACCACCTCCCTAGGTCATTGGTTCCATTGTCATATTGCTCTAAAAGTCAGGATGTTTTTCCTGATGTTCAGCCGGAATCTGGCTTCCTATAACTTCAGCCCATTATTCCATGTCCTGCACTCTGGGATGATCGAGAAGAGATCCTGGCCTTCCTCTCTGGGACAACCTTTCAAGTACTTGAAGAGCGCTATCATATCTCCCCTAAGTCTTCTCTTCTCAAGGCTAAACATGCCCAGTTCTTTCAGTCTCTCCTCATAGGGCTTTGTTTCCAGTCCCCTGATCATCTTGGTTGCCCTCCTCTGAACCTTCTCCAGCTTGTCTGCATCCTACTTAAAGTGCAGTGCCCAGAACTGGACACAGTACTCCAGATGAGGCCTAAGCAGTGCTGAGTAGAGGGGAACTAGCACTTCCCGGGATTTGGAAGCTATGCTTATATTAATGCAGCCCACAATAGCATTTGCCTTTTTTGCAGCCACATGACATTGTTGGCTCATATTCAGCTTGTGAACTACAACAATTCCAATATCCTGCTCGCTTGTAGTACTTTTGAGCCAATTATCCCCCATTTTGTAACTGTGCATTTGGTTTCTTTTTCCTAGGTGCAGAACTTGGCATATATCCCTATTAAATGTCATTCTGTTGTTTTCTGCCCAGTGCTCCAGCCTATCAAGATCACTTTGAATTTTGTTTCTGTCTTCCAAAGTATTAGCTATCCCGCCCAGTTCTGTGTCATCTGCAAATGTGATCAGCATGCCCTGTACCTCCTCCTCCAAGTCATTAATAAAAATGTTGAAAAGCACTGGGCCCAGGACTGAGCCCTGCAGTACCCCACTCATTACCTCTCCCCAGTTTGAGAAGATCCCATTGATAAGTACTCTTTGAGTCCGATCCTGTAGCCAACTGTGGATCCACCTGATAGTTGTTTCATCTAGCCCATTTTGAGCTAGTTTGCTCATCAGGATATCATGGGGCACTTTATCGAAAGCTTTGCTGAAGTCGAGGTATATTATGTCCACAGCATTCCCACAGTCCACAAGGGAGGTGACTTGATCAAAAAATGAGATCAGATTCGTCTGGCATGATTTGTTCTTGACAAATTCATGTTTGCTTCGAGTAATCACTGCATTGTTTTCAAGGTGCTTACAGATGGATTGCTTTATCATCTGCTCCAGAATTTGCCCAGGGATTGATGTCAAACTGACCGGTCTGTAGTTCCCAGGTTCCTCCTTTTTGCCACTTTTGAAGATAGGGACAACATTAGCCCTCCTCCAGTCATCTGGCACTTCACCCGTCCTCCATGATTTCTCAAAGGGAATAGACAGCGGTTCTGAGAGTTCCTCTTCCAGTTCCTTTATTACTCTAGGGTGCAGTTCATCTGGCCCTGGAGATTTGAACTCATTCAAAGTAATTAGGTGTCCCTTGACCACATGCCTATTGATCTCAAGCTGCAATCCTGCCCCTTCAGCCTGTACTTCACCTTTGCCAGGGGGCTCATAGACCCTCTTTTGGGAGAAGAGTGAGCCAAAGTAGGAATTGAGCACTTCTGCCTTTTCTTTGTCATCTGTTATCATTTTGCCACCCTTATTTAATAGTTGAATCACCATTCCTTTCCTCTGTCTTTTACTATGCGTGTATCTGAAGAAAGCCTTTTTGTTGCTTTTAGCATCCCTTGCTAACCTCAGCTCGTTCTCAGCTTTAGCCTTCCTGATGCCATCCCTGCAATTCCCCGGATCTTTTAAAGATGGGATAATACCTCTGGATGTCCCCTGGAGGTTGATGACATCATGAAAAGAATCCACAAACTTCCGTGAGTGAGCAATCTCAATAGCAGGATAAAAGCTCTGTGTGAAGAAGCCCAAAATGTGGAAATATATTTGGAATAATTTAGATATACAGTCTCTATGTCTTTGACAGAAAATTCAGTTACGCTTCTGACTTTAGTGGTACATGACACCTTTATGGTTTATTTATCTAACATCTACGAAAACTGTAAGGATATTTGTTGGAAGTGTGGAAAGGGAAGAGTAGACATTGTTGGTGAAATTGTTTTGAGGCAAGGAGATTCTGGAAAGATTGTGTACTATTATAAACTAACTCTGCTATTATTATTACTCATGTAAAACTCTTCTTGTTTGTTTTGCTTTGTTTATGCAATAAAAAAGTTTAAAAGAATTAGACATGATGGGAGCACAATTCACATCATGGTCTCTCCATTCACATATAAATGTAGGCGTTTAGCCTGCTCCACTGAGAGCTGAAAGTGCAGGTTGGAATGTGCACACTAGCCCTGCCCCCCAATGTCCCCATGTGCCTGGCTCCCTCACACCCTTAGCGCTATGATCTGATGTCAGGCCGACAACACTTTGGGCTCAATGCACTTAGAAATCCACTTATCACGGGGAATCCTGGTAAGGTGGGGCCTCCCTCAGACCTTAGTACTAAGTCAGGGGTGTAGGACCTCTTTCATCTTGAGGGCCGAATTCCATTTCAGAGAAGCTCTTGGGGACCACATTCCAGTGGTGGGCGGGGCCAAAGGCAAAAGGGGCAGGGCAAAATATCAAAATATCAGAATATTTTAGCATAAAGCTCTTACTGCCAGTAACCAAGCCCTAGAAGCGGCATTTCACACTTCTAGAAGGGGGAAAAACTGCACAAAAGCATGGAAACCACCAAACAAGAGGCTGGGAGAAAGAAGGTTTAGCCAGGGGAAGGGGGTATGGCCTTCTGGTGAACCCCCG
Source organism: Heloderma suspectum (assembly GCF_057233095.1). Classification (NCBI taxonomy): domain Eukaryota; kingdom Metazoa; phylum Chordata; class Lepidosauria; order Squamata; family Helodermatidae; genus Heloderma; species Heloderma suspectum. The sequence goes on along the minus strand of NC_139459.1, from coordinate 97,212,738 downwards.
AGGGCAGGATTTGGTTCCCCTGAAGGCTGGATTTAGACCCCCCAGACAGCCAGATTTGGGCCCTGGGACTGAAGTTCTGCACCCCTGTGCTAAATGTGCAAAAGACTTTAGAGCAGCTTGCACACCTCAAGATGCTGGGGAGAGGGCTTGCATGCCCCCTGCCCTTTGCATTGTTCTAGCCCACATGTGTTCAGGTGAACACCTGCATAGGGGGCTTCTTGTCTTATTTTAACAGTAAAAGTAACTTGCAGGAGAGGGACTCTGAACCCTCCACCTCCATTATCTTACCCACTCTCCCTGTTACACCAGGTTATCTCCCTCTCTCAGTCCTATTGGCTATTCACAGCTCACTTCTGGTATTGGAGACTGGAAGGGAGAACAATTGGTGGCGGTGCTCCAGCACTCCTCTCCTGAACCCTTCAATTGTAGCATTACATGTGAATGGAGTTCACATATGAATGTGGCATAGAGAATGTGCACAGAAACGTGGAGGGGTATGTATTGTGGGAGACTGCTCAGTGTAGCCCCTTAATCTTCCTACAGCACCATAAATCTGGCGGTGACAATATCTGGATGCTTGAAGTGCTTCTAGAGAAGGCTTAAACTGTTGTCGGCAACAATCCTAGGGAAATGTGTTTGGACATAGACATGCCTGCTTGGCAGGTAGTTAGTGTCTGCGTACGTGTGCACATTGTCATGTGTCTGAGCTCTGGACTCTCTGGAGCTCATAGGATCTCACCACAGAGAAAAGACACGAGGCCCATCTCAGATCAGGAGCAGTGTGCTTTCTTCAGATTGTATTCAATGGGGCCATTCTGAGAGCATGAAGTTTCTGCTGCTTGCAGAAACTCTGTTGGTATTCTTGTGCAAGTGTCACATCTGAGACGCTGCTTCTGCAAGCCCTTGCACAAGCCATTTTAGTTTACAAGTGTTTGTACAACTCATTGCAACTTCATTGCATTAGGTCAGCCTTCCCCAACCCAATGTTCTCTAGATGCTTGGGACCACCACTTCCATTAGCCCTAGACCGCGTGGCCAATGGTCAGGAATCTTGGCAGTTGTGATCCCAAATATCTGGACAGCACCAGGTTGGGGAAGGCTGCCCTAGGAGTGTTTGCTTGAGCAAGTGGTTCTGCCGGTGTTTGTGCAACCTCCAGTAAAGCACGCAGCCGCAAGTGGAACAATGCAACCTGTTGTACTTTTCCTGTCATTTGCCTGTCTATACCATAAAGTCATGACCAAAGGTCATTTGCCTGTCTATACCATAATCCATTACATTGCCTTGTGTGAGAGAGAAATGAAGCACAGTCTTCTTTCCCTTGCTTCAGAGTAGAGCTGTTATGAATTAATACGTTCGCATGTACCAACTTGTTATTTCTGCTCAGAATTCTTCCAGAGTTCAAGATGACAGACAAGCATCCAGCCTCTTCAGTCACAGCAGCAAGGTGCAAAGTTACAGTGAATTAAGCTGGAGAGCCTATAAAACAATATGCTTGCAGGCACTAATAATGCAGGCACATTACGAAAAAAAAGTCATCTGGATTTTGCTGAGCTTTCAGAAGGCTCTTGAAAAGTGTGATAGGCCTAATTAGCTGCTATGCTATAATCTAAGCTATTATCAATAAAATGTACCTCGGCAAAAGTTGATGATGCATCCATAAGCCCCATGTCGGCTCTGGTGCTTCATATCTGATTCAATTCTCTAATCACATTATGTGTGTTGAGGAACACGTTTGTTCTCTGAGTTGGAATTGGCCTACCCTGAATCTCACAAACCTATTGAGTATGCTATTGGCACATGCTGCTCCCTGTTCCTCTTAATGATGAGAAGATCCAGGCCTAATGCTAACTGGGTTTAGTTTCTTTTGCATAACTAGAGACTGGGGTGTGTTGTTGTTGTTGTTGTTGTGTTGTTGTATTTGCTTTATTTACAAATATATAAGTAGGCCATAAGTAGAGACAAAAGGGCATTCCTAAAGACAGCAGGCCTGCTACCTCATGGCAGATCCCCTGTGCTCACACGGAGCTTTTATCCTGCTCTTGAGATTGCTCACCCACTGAAGTTTGCAGGCCCTTTAGATGATGGCGTAAACCTCCAGGGCGTCTCCTGCACCCTTGTTCCGTTTTTAAATAGATTGCAGATAACGAGCTATCAAATTACCCCACTTGTGTTCTGCTTGAAAGTTCTCTCTGTGAAAAAGGAAAAGCTGCAAGAGGAGGAGTTGGACCAATGAAACACATGGAAGACTCAAATAAGGGGGTGAAGGAAGAGGAAAGGGGAGGGGGAGAAAGGAAGCGCTTGTAAAGGGAGTCTGTTGTGATCCTGCTTTTGAAATGGAAGCAGAAAACTCCCTTTTAAATGCGGGATTTTAGGCTGGTGTAGAGATGCTCACAGAGAACCAAATCTCCTGCTACTCCTCCAGGTGTCCAGTCAACGAATGTGGGGAAATAGGATCACACTGGTTGGACCCACTTCCATCTGTTGGGCATTGGGCAGAATAGAAGCATGGGTCCTATATCAGTATGACTGTAAGTATGCAGTGCTTCTACTCATGACCGGCAACCCTGGTACAACCAGGGCTCCGAATCACATCCATAGGCTCTATGTGCATACAGCTATATGCATGCAGGAACCGTTCTTACAGTTACAGGAACCGTTCTTACCATTCTTACAGGAACCGTTCTTACAGTCCTCCCAATGTCAGGAGGACAGGGTGGGGCTTCTAGCCACTCCCCACATGTGGACTGAATGCTTGGATGGGAGCATGAGATGTCACCACCAGTAGCCATTCCAGCAGGCTGAAGCAGAGGGGGATGAAGATGGGCTACTCTACCAGCCCTGCTGGAAGACTACTTTTTCCCTCCCCATTCTTTTTTCCTTTTGTGTCATATCATTTTAGATTGTAAGCCTGTGAATTGGGACTGGTTTGTAAACCGCTCTGGGAGCCTCCTTGGGTGAGGAGTGGGATAACAATGCTTTAAACAAACAAACACACACTACAGAGATTCCAAACTGGCACCTTTCTAACCATTAACTCCCATTGAGGAAACAGCAACCAGCCATTCTGGGCTATTAAGAAGCAATGTGCCAAACAAAGAAAATGGTCATCCAGGAGCAAATTTAGTACTATTTGAGTACTGATGGAAGTAATGGGCTCCCCTACTTGACTTTGATTTTCCTCATGGTTCTTTTGGTATGCATACGCAGGGGTTCCAGATAGAGCAAATTGCATCTGAAAATTCTCCACCCTATTTGTGGGCAGAGAAATTGAGGGGACAAGTTCACTGAATCTCCAACAGGTTCTCATAGGTATGGTTGACCATTGGCAGGGCTCGTAGGACAGTTTATTCCTTTTTTACTGTGGCTTTTTGTTTTTTGTGCTGCTGCTGCAAGTGGCAACAGCAGCTATGTTGGCATCCTGGCCCCATTTTACTTCCTCCAAAATGCCCCATACCGAACATCATTCAGGGGCATTTCGGGGGTGGGGAGGGGAGAGGGAAGTTGACCACCACCACACACACACAAAAGAAAAGAACATTTGGAGAAAATTCTGCGAAGTGGCCTTTTATTTTTAAAAGGTAAGGTAAGAATAGAAAAATCTCCAAACTTTTCTGAGAAAAATGTGTTCTGAGAAATTTTGGCTCAACTCTAGTTGTCACTCTTCAGAGTTCAGCACCTTCCCCAGTGTCTTCCCAAAGTTACATTTCGGAGGATAATTGTGAATACATCTTGTCTCTAATGCAGACACCACTATTTTCCTAAAAGTCCTGTAGCAGGCATGAAGGGGGCTGTGTTATGTCCATCTCCAGGGAAGAGGCGGAGCTCGTGCTGTGCCAAAATCTGTCCTCCGATTTCCTGAACATTCTTGAAAAGGGGCTTGATTTTTTTGCCTCGTTCTCAGGCTTTTAGAATTTATTTTCAACTTTTGATGGTGTTTTTGAGCTTGCCTAATTACTGCAAGGTGGCTGAGGGTGCTGTCCCCCCCCCCTTCCTATTACATATCCCTCAATTGCTCTGCAGGCTCCCAGGCTGCCTGCACTTCATGATCTAAAAAGGGCTTATGGGAGGAGTTAACTCTTGATGTCTTTCCCTGGCCTTTAACTGAAGTGCAGGAAACTGAGGAAGCTACAGGATGCAGGAGAGATGATTGTAGAAGGAAATACAGGACACTCACGCACACGCCTCAGCCACCTCATAAATAAGGTAAGCACAAGAACCCTGAACCCAAGCCATGAGAATTTTTTCTGAAATTTTATTATTCTCTGAATTTCTTTTTGAAAGCAATGTATCGAATTGAATGAGAGAGACTGGTTGAAAAAAATGTGGAAGGAATTTTCAGCACAGCACTAGTTCCAGAGCATCCAGTTTAGTGTTTTAAGATTAAATCCCAACCAAGTATAACAACAAATACTGTATGTTCTGTGACTGTACCGATGATGCAGAGCTCCCTTGCTTATTCCCTGATGGTCTTTTCCCACCAAATGAAGACCTTATTCTGAGAAGCATTTGGTCTGCCAGCTTCCTAGTGGCTCCTGTGTATTTTTTAGCTCCCTGATATTGTTGGCAATTTCTTTTAGCTTCCTGGAATTGCTGTACTGTTTTTAATCTGTTGTTGCTGTCTTTATAATAGCTTATTGTTTTATATTTTGGGTGATTGTTTTGTTCTAGTGTTAGGCTGTAAGCTGCCTTGAGTGTGCTAACCCCCCCCCCCACGTGTGAAGTGATGAGTTCAATCTAAAGTTTAGCCACTAGGTGGCACTATCACTTCTGCTGCATTCCCAGCTAAGCTGGAGATCCATCCTTCATTCTTGAGAGGCAGACCCATGACAGAAGTGTAAATGAGATGTAACTAAGAATGTGCTGCCATGGCCAAATCTGACATCTCCAGGAGTGGCCATACCTGGCACACTAGCTTTAGCTATGTAGAAGTGATCCAGGCCACTGCTGAAACCTGGGCATTGAGTTTGAGAGCTGGATCCAGGAATACATCTGAACTGGAAACTGGAATCTTCAAGGGGGAGTGCAACCCTGTCCAGGACAGGCTGAATCCCAATTCCTTGATCTGTCTTTTTAATACTGACCAGGAACACCTCTGTCTTTTCTGGATTAAGCTTCAATTTCTTTGCCCCCAGCCAGGCCCTTCCTTATGTCAGACACTGATTCAGAACTTGAACAGCTTCCTTCCCAGGGGTGGGGAACCTCAGGCCTGGGAGCCAAATCTGGACCTCTTGGGTTCCCTAGATGGCCATGCCCCCTTCCCTTGGCTCCACCCCATTTCCCCCAACTACTGATAGTTCCATGGTTTCCTGGCTTTTGCGCATTTCCCCCCATTCTGAGTGGTTGAAGTGCCTCTCCTATGGTTTATTTACCAGCAGTATCTGCTTCAAGCAAAAATATGCTGTTTTTTTCTTGTAACTTTGGCCCTCTCTCTTTACCTTTGGTCCCACCCACCACTGAAACACGGACCCTGAGAGCTTCTCTGAAATTGGATTTGGCGCTTGGGCTGAACGAGTTCCCTGCCCCTCCTTTAGATGGAAAGCCTCATTCAGGTGCACGTTACAGTGCTCGCCCCAGCACATGAGCAGGGATGGGGCAGTGCAGAGTAGCTCTGCCACTGATGTCATTCCCATCATGTCGCCCCCCTCCCTGATGTCAGCACGTACGGTATCAACTTTGGCAAGGAGGGGGCCTCCTTTGGCTGGGAGACGCTTCCACATGAGCGGGAACTCCAATAGCCTATCTGAAGTAGAAACGTCAAGCATCCCGTTGGGCATGTCCCAGTGGAGGCTGGTGGCTCTGATGTCAGTAGGGTGGTGAATCTGCTCTGGGTTTCCAGGCTCCATCACACAGGTGGAGAATGCCACATCAGTGCCGGTTCTTTCCCCATCCGGTATCGTTGCAGGACTGGGTCATTCTCTTTAGATGGCTGTTCCCGTTGTCTCCTTTTTTGTTTCTTTCCTTCTCAGGGTGGTGGTGATGCCACTCAGAGGCATCGCCACCTTTCTGCAAAAAGGCATTACACGCGCTTGGGGTATAGTGACAGCTCCTCTCTGGTTCCTACCCCTCCCCCCCTTGCACGTCACCGGTGGATGTGGACTGACACGCAGACAGCCCCCCCCAGAGATCTCCCCAGACCCCCTGCCTCCCCGTTCAGTGTTTTTGACAACCTCGACTGTTTACTCAGCCATCTGCTTACTGGGAATGCAGCGAGGGGGGTGTCCCAGCAGCTCGGAAGGCCGGCACGCCGCTCTGTTGACCTGCTGCTCTGCTGACCTGCCGCACTGCCGCCTTGCTGCTCTGCTGACCTGTTGCCTTGTTCAGAATGTTGCAGGATGAAAATGGCACGGACCCAAAGTGGTGCAGACATGGGAAGGCGACACGCCCCACAGCCCGTCGTCACCTCCTTTGCCATCATGACCGCACCCCCAACAACCCCAAACAACCGCCCACAGCCGCCAACACACAGCGGTTCATTTGCGCTAGGGGAGAAATACCCGTGGAAGTCATGGTGTTCCATTTGCACATATTTTGAAAAATACCACACTTTTTCCGTTTGAGGAAAACACGGGGTAGGTGGGTGGAAATGGTGGGATAATGGCTGGATGATGATGATATCATGTAATGGACCCGCACAATTCAGTGAGTGGCCAATCATGAATGTGCAATAAACTGGAGGTGTAAAAACGTCCTCAGTCAGAACTCTAAAGGAGCGATCCAAGGTGCTCCCAAAGTGCTTAGACTGCACAGTCTAAATAATTGCTTTAGGGCGCAATCCTATGCATGTTTAGACAGAAAAAAGTCCATGCTGGCTGGGGAATGCTGGGAGTTGTCTAAACATACATAGGATTGCGCCCTTAGTTGCCCTAACTGAACTAAAGCTGTAATCTTATACACGCTTCCCTGGGAGTAATTCCATTGAACACTATAGGGTTTACTCCTGAGTAGACATGCATAGGATTACACTCTAAGAGGTCCATTGTAAGAGCTTTTTAAAATGAGAATAATAATACAATATTTATTATTGTAAAATGTTATGGTATCGTGAAAAAACTGTGTGCTCATGCAGGCACACACGCTAGTGTGTATCTCCCCCCACCCCCTGCCACTCCATAATGACATAACGTTCACCACAATGTGGCATTATAAAAGTGCAGTACATCTCCCGAAAGCTGTTGAGAATTAGCAGAAATAATAGTGTTTAAAAGTGATAGTTACTCTGTCAAAATTTAAGTATGTTCCCAGTGGGCTAGGGAAATTGCTGCTGTCATTCTTTATTTGTGACTGAATAACCAAGGCGTTTCTGTCTGAATTAGGAGGTTCACAAGCATTTGTCCTGGTAGACCTCCTCTGCTTTGCAATAGTTTATTAGGGCTTGGGCTAGGCAATGCTTGGTGGGGCTGACCTCTCTGGACCAGTGTGGCAATTGTTTGAAGGCCTCACTGGTTCTAAAGAATGCACTCGGGAATTGGCAGTGTGGCACCTCTTGCCTTTCCCAGCAGACATGGCAAAGTTGAAGGGTGGGGAATCAGCATATGCAGAACTGGCTTATAGGCTCATCTCTATTGGCAAATTCCAAAACTGTTTTTGAAATACAAAATGGAGCTGTCTCTGAGCCTCAGATTTCTGAAGCTGTCAGACTCGCCTTCAATATATCAAATAATTTCTACTCTCTTTTACTCTGTCATAAACTTTTGCTGTAGAACTGTCATTTATTGGTAATTATTAACATTGATCTGTCTCCAAAGGCATTCCAAGAGTTGTTCAAAATGACAGAAATAGGACAGTACACAGAGGAATGGGAAGAAGGTGGGATCAGCAAAGAGGCAAGGTAAGTAGTGATGTTTCATTTTATTTCTTACATTTATATCCCACCTGTCCTCCATCATGTAATTCAAGGAAGCATGGATAGGGTTCCCCATCCAGGCACCAATCAAACCCAGACCTGCTCAGATTCAGCGACATAACAGCATTACGTGTCTTCAGATGATAGCTCTGGCCAGTGAATCTAGCCATCTAGCCTTCATCACATGTGCGGAGAATTCCACATCAATGCCGGTTCTTTCCCCATCCGGTATTGCTGCAGGACTGGGTCGTTCTCTTTAGATGGCTGTCCCCGTTGCATTATTTTTTGTTTCTTTCCTTCTCATGGGGGTGGTGATGCCACTCGGAGGCATCCGCGAAGAAGCATTACACATGGTCAGGGTGTAGCAATAATTTCTCCCTGGTTCCTGCACCTTTCCCTCCCCTTGCATGTTACTAGTGGATGGGGATTGACATGCAGACAGCTCCCCCACGATCTCTCTGGGCCCCTGCCTTCCTGTTTAGGGTTTTTGACAATCTCTGCCAGTTACTCAGTTGTTTACTTGCTGGGAATGCACAGCAGGGGGGTGTCCCGGCAGGTCAGAAGGCCAGCACGCCGCTCTGCCAACCTGCTAATCTGCCGCCTTGCTCAGAATGCTGCAAGCCACAAATGGCGAGGACCCAAAAGCATGCCCCACAGCCCATCATCACCACCTTTGCCATTGTGACCACACCCCCAACAACTGCCCATAGCTGCCAACACACAGCGGTTCATTTGCGCTAGGGGAGAAATACACAGGGAGGTCATGATGTTCCATTTGTGCATATTTTGAAAAATACCACATTTTTTCCATTTGAGGAAAACGCGGGATAAGTGGGTGGAAATGGTGGTATAATGACTGGATGATGACCATGTCATGTAATGGACCCGCATAATTCATTGAGTGGCCAATCATGAATGTGCAATAAACTGGAGGTGTAGAGACACCCTCAGTGAGGGACGGGCAGAGCAATCCTATGGGGCAGGAAAGAGAGAATTCGGGGTAGAGGAACCACCCCCAAACCCAAACCCAAAGCCCTGCTCTGCTCATGGACAGAAGGGGTGTGTGTGTGTGTGTGTGTGTGTGTGCATTTTCCATTTCCCCCCTTTCTTTCTAGCTGGTTTCCCCCCATATCTCCCAGATTTTATGTCCCATTGATGCCAGTTTAGGGCTGTAGCAAACAACATAGGCTAAATAATTGCTTTAGGGCACAATCCTATGCATGTTTAGACATAGAAAAGTCGTACAACTCCGAGCATTCCCCAGCCAGCCATGCTAGGACGTAAACCTGGAATGCTGGGAGTTGTAGGACTTCTCTCTGTCTAAACATGCATTGCATTGCACCCTTAGTTACCCTAGAGCAATTCTGGCGGTGGGAGGTATCAGGGGAAAGGGAGTGCTCTAGTGAAAAAGGCTTCCTCAGATCCATCCTCAGCGTGCCCTATTTTTGTCATTATCATTCTTGAAGTCCTGATGACAGAGCAGCAAGGGCAGTGGAGGTATCCATGCCTGTGACAGGGAGCCTTGCAAGAGTGGAGCTCCCTCTCTGTGGTTGGAAAGGGAGATTCGCTATATCTTATCACCTCTGGGACACCCTCCCAGAAACCTCCCATAGGATTGCAGCTGTAAAGGATGACAGGGAAAGCAATTTGAATTATTCACTTTTTTTTTTTTAATATACACCCTTTCTTGTTCCATCTAGTTGTTTTATTTCACTATTTCAGTATAACTTTGCATCATGTGACTTGAGTTAGCTAGTGACTTAATTAAAAAACAAACAAACCTGAATGCAGGGCCAGCCGTACCATTAGCCAAAGTGAGGTGGTTGCTTCAGGCGGCGGATTTTGGGAGGTGGCAACAAGGTGTTGGAGCGGAGAGCTGTGCGTGGCACACGTCCTACATTGTGTCCCCTAAGCTAGCCTGCTCCCTTCAGATGTGCTGGAAGATGCTGTCCCACTGTCTATGTTGAAGAATGATTCAATTGCCAGCCCACCCAACTTTTGTACATGGAATAGGAGGGAATGCCATCTTGTTCTTTGCCTCAGGCAGCAAAAATGTCTTGGGTTGGCCCTGACTGAATGGACAAACAATTAATAGTTTAGAAGTGCCAAATGCAGCATCAAAACACTGAAATATCAATTGCGTAAGTACGCATTTTGCAGAAAGCAAACATAGGCCATCCCTACACTATTGCAGCTGATCTGAGCAGCAATTAGTCTAGCAGAACAATGGAAGGAGTTCAGCTGAAAAGGACCAAACTGAGGCAGAGACTTACTACAGTTATAGGTCTCAGTCCTGCAACAATTAGGTCCCACTGAGCTCCATAGAAATGTAAGCATTTAATGGAGCTTTTTAGTACCACTGATTTCAATGACAGTGTAATATAAAATGCAATAAATGTCTAAACGATGTAAAACAAACAAAAATGATTGTGTTAACATAAATGGGCTGATACAAACCTTCCCTCCAAAAAATCAAGTATGGCTGTGTATGGGGAAGGTTGATTAGCAATGGAATTGTAATTTGTACAACAATAAATGCTTATTTTATGGCAGTCCACTGCCCATTAACCAAGACTATTAACTTCCTCAGCATGTACCAGAGGAAATAATAATGATTTCTTCTACAAGCAGAGGGAAAGATTCTGTCCAATAGCATTGTCCATCCCTTCTGTACACGCAATAAGCCTGACAGGATTTGCTGCTCTTCGTAGTCTCATATCTGGCAGAATAGTTTTGTCATGTAAAAATAAAACTGTAATGGGCTCTAGGTGGCCCTGTATGATACATTGGACCTGAAGCAGGTCAAGCGCTAGGATCATGGCAGACTTGGTGTAGGATTGGTATCATGTCAGAGTTTAGGATCAGAACCAAGCAAAGATGTAGCTGACAAGCATATGAATAGCTAGGAATGAAGGTTGGAACCAGATCAGTATGTAGGCAGAGGGACTATTAGGGGAAGTGGCCACAATCTTAAGCAGATTTTCTACGGAGTAAGTGTCATTGAATTCAGCTTGGACCGCACTACACATGAAGCTGAGTTGGTAAGAATGAAGTGTAATGATACGTTCCAGCAAGTGGGCAGGAATTCAGGGAAAGTATAGAAAGGGTGGGCATTGTAACAACATGAAAGAGCCACTAGACAACCATAATGGGTTGTGCTTCCCTGGGGGAACCAGGAACTTGTTAAAAGCAGCACCCTTTTGCTCTGACCTGAGGAAAGACAAGCCACAGACTGGGACTGTTATGTAAAACCTTTATTTAAATAAAATTGAAAAGTTGTTTAGAAAGTGGAGTTTGAGGCTGTAAGCCCATAGGAGAGAGTTCCTCAACTGCGGCGGGGGCAGCCGCAGAAGAGGCCCTCTCATGCATCTCAACTAACCTAGCATCCACCAATGCCAGGACCTACAGAAGGGCCTCTCCACCAAATCCTGGGGTGCAGACAGGATGACACAGGAGAAGGAAGGCCTTTAGTTACCTTGGAGCCAAGTCATTTAGGATTTTATAGGTAATAACCAGCACTTTGAGTTGTGCCCTGGAGCATATTGGCAATCAGTGCAGATGTCCAAAAATGTGTGTAAGATTCTCACACAGCCATGTTCCCCTCAACTGCTGCTGCATTCTGGGCCAGCTGAAGCACATGAAGACTTTTCAAAGGCAGCCTCATGTAGAGCACATTACAGGAGTGCAAACTAGATGTAATCAAGGCATGTGTCACCGTGGCTACACAGAATTCTGTGTATGTTGACTTTTAGTATGCTGCTTTTTTTTTTTAAAGGCCTTCATGGTGACTGCCCCTCACTTAAAAAGGTCTGTCAAAGTCTGAGCCTGAATACCTCAGAGAAGTTCTTCAAAGTTTCTTTAGTTGGCATTTAAAAGTGGTGATTAGGAAAGTGTGGGCTAATTCTAGTTGTTCTATGTTATCGACATTCAATTTAAGGGAAACTGGCTCAATCACAACATACATCCCAAATATCTTGGGGTCACACTGGATAGGACACTTTCCTATAAAGAACACTTGATGAAGACTGCTGCCAAACTGAGAAGTTGAAATAACATTCTACACAAACTATGCGACACTAGCTGGGGCTCAACAGTGGATACGCTGAGAACGACCGCACTCAGTCTGGTTTACTCAGCAGCAGAGTACTGTGCCCCAGTGTGGCTTAATAGTCCGCAAACGAGAAAGACTGATACACAACTGCATGAGTCAATGCGCATTGTTAGTGGGATGATATGATCTACTCCCACGTACTGGCTGTCTGTTTTGAGCCATATACCACCTCTGGATGCAAGATGAAAGAGCGCCCTTCTTCAAGAATACCGGAAGATTATAGACAATCTCCAGCTACCAATATTAAATGACATAACCTACTTGGAGCAAAGCAGGTTAAGATTGAGACATCCAGCTATTTCTACTGCTGAAGCTCTTCTAGAAGATGATTTCAATATCCACAACATGTGGAAACAACATTGGCTAGGAAACTGCCCTCCACAATGCCGAAGCTTGCCCTGCATCTTGGAAAAACCACCTGGATTTGACCAGCCCCGTGCGATATGGACAACCTTGAACCGAATTCGCACGGGTCATGGTAGATGTGCAGATGCCTTTTATAAATGGGGCAAAACAACATCATCAAATTGTGATTGTGGGGCTGAAAAACAAACTATCCAACATGTAGTGACAGAGTGTCAAAACCGAGCCTACAATGGAGACTTTGCTGATTTCCTGGCTGTGACAACTGAAGTAAAAAACTATATCTGTAACCTAGATATACTTTTGTAATATTCCTGTCTATATTTTATATTTTACATTTCATATTTATTATGCTCTATGCTGGGAAAGACTGAAGGCAAAAGGAGAAGGGGACGGCAGAGGATGAGATGGCTAGATAGCATCACCGATGCAATGAATATGAACCTGAGCACACTCCGGGAGAGTGCTCAGGACAGGAAGGCCTGGCATGCTATGGTCCATGGGGTCACGAAGAGTCGGACACGACTGAACGACTGAACAACAACAACAAATGTTTTTATTGTAATGCGATGTAAATGTGCCATATGATAAATAAATAAATAAATAAAATGTTATTGACAGACAGACAGACAAGACAGACTGACAGATAGATATAGCGGATCTCCCTTTGCGGGGAGGCCTGTCAGCACGCCAGCCTCCTTAAACAGTTTGTTTGTTTGTTTAGCTAGAATAGTAGGCCGCCCATTCTTGAAATGTTGAGATAGATAATAACGATCAAAACAATGCTAGCTTCTACCATCCTTTGTTCCTTTAAGAGTCTGAGGAGAAGCCCTCCTGCTGATACATCTGAGAAACTGCTGTGAATTCTCCCATGCAACCACTGGATCAATACTGGATACCGGAGCTCCACTTTTGAAAGAGAACTCTATTATGAAGGGTGGTCTAGTTTCCTGCTGTGGTTCAATATGTGGTAGCAAAAGATAAATGTCCCAACAATGTTGTCTGTATGTGAAGAATGGAATCTAATATTTAAGATTTGAGTCAGGGTGACTCTGGATTATTTGTAATCACAACACTTAAAGACTCCACAAATCCCATAGTTTAGGGGTTCACAAAGTCTGCACCCTTTCTTCATCCTTCTTCATCCTTGCCTTATGATGGGTAACAATAGTGACAATGTAATAGAAAGAGAGGGGTACATTTTTAGTGTCACCCTGCTGACACACAGCTCTCTATTATAAATGAGTTCAGACACTGGCCTATTGATTTTAGGGCAAGCTATACAATGACAGACATCTTTAGAATGGTTTGGGAATGTACTCCCAGGTGTTTGATAATAGACTGATTTCTCCTAGGTCACATATGTCAACAAGATATAACATCCATGTTTAGGAAAAAGGATTTTCTGTACCGCATCTGTCTCTTTGCAGGTTGCTATCAAGATTAGGTTGTTCCTCAGTTGAGCTGAGCAACTGTGTGGTTCAGTCTTCAGCTTGGTTTGTCAGGCCAAACAATTACAAGAACAGTAATAAGCTGGCAGACGCCTTGGAGTTTGCTCAGACGATGAGAGAATGTGAAAAATAATGGCAGATAATGAGCCTGCATTTTTAAGAACATCCAAGGGATGTCTGCCTATAAAAGTGTGCATGCTTTGATCTATATTATGAATTATCTACATATATTGCAAGGATTGTTTCATGTAACTGTAGATTTTTAGGACCTTTTTTGTTGAATATCACCAGGCATATCACATGTGCATTTGAGCCTTTGTACAGTATTCCTGGAAGTGAATTTCTGGTGACAAGAATATGCCCTAGAGTGCATGTAAGATATTGGTGTGGGAGAATTACATTGAATACAGTAGTTGTATGGAGAGGGAATGAACTGCCATGAAAGGTTTAAATAAACAAACAGTGAGCCTGTTCAGATGTCATGCTAAGCCATGATGGTTAGTGTTTTCAAGCTAACCATGGTAGCTTAGTGTGATGTCTGAACATGGTTCAGACCCAACCATGGTGATTTATTAACCACGCACAAACCACACTCACTAACCACCTGCTGCAACATAGTTAGTGGTGCTAACCATGGCATAGCGTGATGTCTGAACAGGCTCTGTGGTTAATGGAGCACTAGGGATGTCAGAGAAATCCACCACAGATTCAAATGAGGCCAGATTCTTTGGAATCCAGCCTCCAGAATCTGCAGCGGAACGGCCCCACTTACCTCCGCTCCAGGAGGATTCTGGCCAGAATGGCAATCAGCTGCTTGAGGCTTAACCGGAGCCGTTCGCTCCGCACCGATCAAGCTGCCCCTGCATAGCTGGCCTGGAATGGGAAGGGGAGACTAGAACGATCTATGGACCCATAGACTTATACGCAAGATTCACGGCTCTATTTTGCATATAAGTCTATGGGCACATCCTGCTGATCGCCATTTTTTAAAGAAAAATGGCGATCGGTGTGGAGTTGAACAGGTCCAGGTAAGCCTCCCTCAAGCCGGGCGGCTCTGCAGAATCCTCACGGAGCAGAGCCACTCCGGAGGATTCCGGGGTGGGGGGAGGAACAGATCCCCCCACCGGGCAGATTCCCCATTGGAACAGAAGGAGGGGAATCCGTACATCCCTATGGAGCACTTCCATAGAGCTCCATGGCAAGAGGGGCCAAAAATGGTGATTACAGGAGCAGGGCTGCTGATGGTGGCCATTTTCTTCCTTCTTTCTGATTCCATTACAAAAATAAGTTTAAAGAAGTTGAAAACATGTGCAAAAATTGCCATATCGCTAAAATGCACATTTGTGCATATGCACATTTGTGCAAAATCACTGTATAGCACTAAATGCACACTATCCCCCATATATCACTAAAATGTGCATTTGCGCATCTGCGTTTATGTGCAAAATCACTATATCGATATAGCAGTTTTGTGCACCTGTGTGTTCTAGTAATATACAGGAATGATGCACATTTTAGTGATACGGCTAAATTGTGCAATTTTTCAATGTTGTTATTTATTTTTTACTTATTTTTGTAACAGAATCAGAAAGAAGGAAGAAAATGGCTGCCAACAGCTGTCAGCAGCCCCGCTCCTGTAATGGCCATGTGAGCCGCTGAGGTGTCATCAGTTGCTGGCCAAAGCACCAGCTGGAGCTTCTGCTAGAGCCCAGTAGGTCCCATGTTTTGGGGAAGCACAAAACTAAAATTGAAAAACATCACAAAAGGGCAGGTACATGGACGGTGATCCTGCCCTGCCTGTCACAAGCAATATTAAGTCACTTCCTGTGGAACCACATTTAACACAGCAATCACAACAGGAGTGAATGCATGTCAGCTTGTGTGTGTGTCCTGCGAGTTCTCAGGTACAAAATAAGAGGCTTTTTAGACTGCAATATCCTCACAATGAAAAGGCTCAGTTGAAGACAGAATATAAGGAACTGGGCATAAGAAACAGGGAACTAATATGGATCTTTTGTGCAAAGAACACAAATGATTGATCAAAATGTCCTTGGGCCATGCTCCAGCTGTAGTCACATTGCACATACCAACTAGTGACACCTTCCCTCTGCCCCGGGATGTGCATTCCTGGCCACATCAGAAGACGTGCCCAGTCAATTCAGTGGAGGCTGAATGAACTTGGTGATGTATGTAGATACACAACGCAGCTGTATCAGCTGTGCCCAGATTTGCAGTCACATCAGCTGTGCAGATTTGCAGTCACATCAGCTGTACACATCAAAACCCGCTTCCAGATTTGGATCTCTCTTGCTGGATTGGGACACAGGTCCTCTTCTTTAGTAAAATGGCTGATAAATAACCTGAGCGGGGTTGTAAGTGATCACCCTTCCCTTTTTATTTATTGGAACAATTCCATCTGTACAGGAGGCTGGACCAAATTTTTAACCTTTAATTTTTTTTTTTAACATATGATTAAACCTATGTGGATCATAATCCTTTGAGGACTATCCTCACTGCAAGCCCTATGTATAGGAGCTCCATGGCTGGGAGAGAAATCACAAGAAAAATTTCTATGCACTCCTGCTGCTTGATGTTACACATACAGGGTACTATGAAGAGGTTGCCTGTAGTGAACGACAGAGCATTCCTTGTGGCATTTACTGTGTGGCCACACGTTGTCAGGGGTTCATCTGCAGCCTGACCTTGCCTGTTGCTTAACAAATAACAAATAGGGGTGCCAACTGCACCCTTTGAACTGTCTTCAAATGCATCACCATGTAGAATGCATGGCAGTCTAAACTGCCAGCATTTAGTATGCCAAATGACTGTTGATCATTAACTAATTCTAATGTAATTAGTATACAATTAGAGAGTTTATAAATAAATAGTATTCTAGTGGATTGGAAGCTAATTTGCTTTGATCTGTATAATTACAACGTGCAGGGGCATAAAACTTGTGAATTGTTTAATTACAATGTACCAGATATGACATGATTTAACAGATAATAATATTACAGTTTTACAGGAGCATATTTCAAGTTACTTTTGGCAATTTTGATAGGATCGATCATTGATGCCATTATAGGATTACTTGATGAGATCATGCAAATTCAGCTATCTGTATGACTGTAAAAGGCAACATTTTAGAGGTCTCCTTCTTTACATAAGCTTTGGCAGAATGTTATATTTCAAGATGACATAGAAATATTAAATATAATCATTTACTGAGGAGGGAAAAGTGAAAAATCAATCCAGAATCTCAGTCTAGCAGCCTCAGATCTGTCATATTGATTTTGTGAAGTCTAGGTTCAACATTATTCTGATGCGATCAGATTTAAACCCAACTTTCCCTGAGTTTATTTAATGTTTTGTGTATACTTAAAAAAACAAAACACCAAACAGTTCCAAGTGTTTCCTGTAATCTTCTGATGATAAGGCTTAAGTTTCTTTTCTGAAGTGTTTGATTTTTATCATCTGCCATTCAAATGATGGACACTTGAGGGAGACAAAGACTTAGTTAATGTGAGAAGTAATTGCTGTGCTCTGGAGCATACCTGGTTAGTTACTCTAATTTTAGCCAGAAAATTATTAGGAAAGCTGGAAAAAAATCTGCATATGGTTGCTAATGCAGATATTACAAATGAAACCTAATTTGATGGCATGTATGTTCACTTCATTGCATTGTCCTGTAAACTCTAATTTTTGAGGGTCTGTGGGTATGAAAGCAGTATGGAGAGGGGGATTGGGTGAAAAGTCTGGTGAGGAATGGCAGCTTAAACACCTCCTTCCTTTTCTCTGCTTTGATCAAATCTGGGCTTTCCCGTGGCTGTATTTTAGTTGCAAGACTGTTTGTGTCTCCCATGTCAGATCTAGTATAGTCCTCGAACCACATGCCCGCCAAAGTAAAGCAGTTTTATGTCTCATTGATTAAATTGGAGAGTTAAGCACTTAAAAGTACTTAACTTTAAAGGGTCACATCAGCACTGCTGAGCATCAGGCGCCAGCAGAAAAACAATGTTTGGCCATCATCAGTTTTAAACCATATCAGTTAAGAGGGTAAAGACTTATGAGTTGGAATGGACACTTGTACACTCGCCACCTTCTCTGTGGATCAGAATTTTAAGAAGACGGTGATTGCTTGAGATGCTTGCTCGCTGGAGTTTAGCGCTGGGGTATACTGTCACATTGGACCTCTACACTGTTAGACTCCATGTTAATGTGGCATTCTTGGCATCTTACTGGTGTAAACACAGTCATGAAGTAGATGTGTGAAGTAACTTCAGATGCCACTGGTTCCACCTTGGGAAGCCTAGTGTACATTTGGCTTACACTCTTAATGTGTAATGTGCAATATGTAATGTGTAAAGTGTATGTATTTATTTTCCAAATGTCTACCTTGTCCTTCTGTTGGGTACTCATGGGAACATTTAATCTATTTATTCCTTCTCTGTTAGGCATGCTGCTATCTTGGGGGCTGTTTTCTGTACAGCTTGGAGCCAATGGCGTCGTTCCAGCAGTGGAGTGGAAACCACTGATGGAACTGATTTTCCTTCCCACCTGCAGCCCTTGGAACCCGCTCCAAATCTGTTCCAGAGGGTTGGGGGATCCTCTGGAGCAGTTTTGGGGGCACAAGGGAGTTATCAAGATGTGAGGAGAGGACAGGGAAGTTCTGTTGCACAGACAGAAGTCTGCTTGTGTGATGTTGGATTTAAATCTATGTGTCCTGACACCACTAAGATGTGTATGGTGTGTATAGATGTCTGTTTTGTTTGGGTGTGGGGTCTTTTTTTGGGGGGGGGACATCAGCCTGTTCCTGATGGATTAACTGTAGATAGCAGCTTTTATTAAGACAACCACCACCACCCCTAACCTGTATCAAACTAGATTTCAAAAAGCTACTGAAAAGGTAAGGCCATCCACATTGGCTGTGTTGATTTCAAAGCAATTTCCCCCACAATGCTCTTTAGCTCAATTTGTACCCTAACTGGGAGCTGGTAGACAGAAATATGGTGCTTAGTTTCTTTATATAGTACTTCATTGCGTGGTAATAACAAAGGGTACACATGACCTGCTCCATGCATTGAATGAACATGACCAGACTAGTAAAAGCTTACATTTCCAGCTGTATAGCAGATTAACCTAAGGATTAAAGAAGAAGGTTGGGAGGGAATGGAAAGGAAAATTATAACTACTTAGGGTGCAATCCTATGCATATTTAGACAGAAAAAAAGTCCTGTGATTCACAGCATGGCTGGAGGGAGGCTGGGAGTTGTCGGACTTTTCCTTCTCTAAACATGCATAGGATTGCGCCCCTAATACCTATCCCAAACAGACAAGATGGGCGCATGTGGGCTCAGATGCGTGTCAAGACAGACTGATTCAGGTGGAAATCGAGAAAAATAAAGTGATGTTTGAGCCTCCTAAGGGAATAAACAAAAACTAAGTAAGATGTTTTAAAATATTAAAATAAAATTACAAAAGCTGGATCCATTCAAAATTGTTCATGAGACAAGCAACTAGCCCCAACAAGACTGGCCAGGAGCAGCTTCAAAAACTGAAAGAGGGACATGCTCAAAGCAAGAAATCCCTTCTTCGCTCAAAGAGAAGGCAGAGAGCAAGCTCAGACCAAAAGCCCCCCTAACAAGCAAGAATCTGTTGTCAAATCTGCTAGAGTTGAGCAAAAACACACATTGTGAGAAAATTTTTATTTATTTATTTATTACATTTCTATACCGCCCAATAGTTGAAGCTGTCTGGGTGGCTCACAAAGATGAGGAAGTGAGAAAAAGCTGAAGAAGTGAGCTCTTCTATTGGGGTGCAGTCACTTTTCGCTTCACTGATACCAGATAATTTTTCTTGCCTTCTGATTAGCCACTTTCCCTTTCCTCAGTTGCTTCAGCTAGGATTTTGGTTATGGATTGGTGAATGACATGTTGGGAGGCAAAACACTGCAGAGTCAGTTTTTCATTGTTTTGCGGGCCTGGGGGGCATAATCTTAGACCTTATTGATGCAAATAGAGACTTTTTTCCTCTCTTTTTTAACCCCCATGCAGGGGCGGTTGTGGGGATGGGATTTCCTGAAAACATGGTGTGTGTCTCTCTGTGTGTAGAAGGTTGAATCTTCCCCTCCTGGTGCATCATGGTCCTGATGCAAATAGGTGCTGCATGCACTTAGTCTAGAGTAAAAAAAAAAGGTGATTTATCCTCATCTACACAATTAATGTGCCGTTTGACTCTTAGACACCTGGCAGCAAGAGCTTTTTACCCTCAAGGAAAGACAGGCCTGATGTGAACCAAAGTTTGACTCCTGTTCCATTCCATGGCTCCCTTGTAAGCCCTCTGCCCTCAACACCCGAACCCCCAAAATGGGACCTCAGTAACATTCCTATTTAGGCATTCCTCTGTGGAGACAAATTGGTCTTGGGTAAATGTATTATGTTTTTCCCTGTGTATTTCAAGTTTATTTGTTAAAAAGCTGTGTACTAGTAAATGCTCCTTAACTATATTATGAGCTAACAAAAGAAATACTATTACACCAAGGATCTATGTTAACAATTGTCAAAATCAGTGCTGCTATTCTCAGGGAGGGAATTAAGTTTTTGCTTTCAGGCAGTAGTACAGCAAATCATGCTGAGATTCAGGAGCACGGCATGCTGCATCACAACAGTCATACTTCATAATAATAAGCAGGAAGACATCAAGATTGAATTTGCCACATCCGTATCAGTGGTTGTGCCATTTACAACCAGTCAGCATTGTCCTGTTGTTTCAAAAATATCAACCTATGTATGGTCTTCAAAGCCAAACACACCAGAGGAAGTAACAGAAATGAGTAAGCATGGAGCTAGTACCACATAGACTATATCGAATACTGCACTTTTCCCACGGATTTATTAGTGCATCAGTGTGGGCTTTGGCAACAACAAGCAGCATATTACGTTAAAAATTCTTTGCAAAAACATGTGCTAAATACTGGCCACTTAATTTTTTTTCCACAAAAAACAGCCACACGGGACCCTCGATCCAGATCATAACTATGGCAGATGGGAAAGAGGAGGTTTCCTCCCCCAGAAATTCTCTGCCAGAAATCCTCCTGGTTGCTCTTTGCCTACAAAGGTGCCATTTTCAATAAATATCACCTTTAGGGGAAAACAGCAGAGGGTGGAAAACTGCACAGGTGAAGCTTTCTGTCCACCATGGTCCTAGTTCAGTTTGTGCCCCTGTGGGGGGAAAACTAAAGTGGCCAGTGTTACGCATGCTTTTTAAAATGTATGCTTAACTTATCATCCAGTTTGACCCCCAAGTCTGTTTGCATTGATGGAAAGCCTTGAGTGAATGATATATAAATAGGCATTTCTTAAGCATGATACTTATTTGCAAGTTTGCAATGGTGTGCACCCATGGTGGAATTGTACCATGTCAGCTCTTCATGGAGAGTTGCTTGTATGAAGTAGTCTTCTCCCATACCTGGTTAAGGGGGTGGGGGGGATAAAATAAAACTTACTATGTTATTTTTTAAAACCCTTTAAAACTAGTTCTTATTCTGACATGGCAAGTTTCCACCCATCCACCCCTGGATGTGTGTGTGTGTGTGTGTGTGTGTGTGTTTCACATCACTGTCTTCCCCAATGAAAGTAAACTGGTATATACCACATGTGAGGATTGTACAAGATCAAATACACATGGAAGCATCAGATTCCTTATATACAAAAGGAAAGGAAAATATGATTTCTAATAATTATTTACACAATGTACAAAGAGAAAACCTTTCATATTTACAGTTCATCTGCAGATATTAATTGGGAAATTAATTAGCAAAAAGGGAGCTCTTGCACTCATGTCCTGCTTGTGGATTTCCTGTAGCCAGCTGGCTGGCCACTGTGTGAGCAGAGTGCTTGTTTAGATGGACCTTGGTCTGATCTGGCACAGCTCTTCTTATCTTCTTAAGCCCCGAAGTGAGCAGAAATGAGTATGTGCAAAGGTATAGCAAGAGAAATCTGATCACAGGGTAAATAGCACCCTAAGCAATGAATACCTTCGGAGACCCCCTTCAGATTACAGATTTTTAAAATTATTATTTATAGTGCTTAGGGTGCAATCCTATCCCCGTAGCTGTAAGATGGGGTGCTGCCGGGGGGCGGAGGAGGGTGGAGACACTTGGGGATACTTCATAAGCCAGCTTCTCCAGGCCCTGCCCTGCCCACAGAAACACACCCTTTACCTCCTCTCTGACGTAAAGTTCTGTCCATGCCGGTTGGGAAGGGGAGGGGGTGGGGAGCATGGATCCATGTTCGGAGTGCTGTCTCTGACCTCGGATCCAGGAATCCAAAATATCCTGTGGCTCCCCAGACACTGCCTAGGGGCCATAGGATCGCTCCCTTATAGTGTTTATAGTATTATTTGCAATGCTTATAGTGCTTGGTAATATCACCTCAAATAAAGCTGTGTTCTGTTGATTTTTATCTAGAACAAATGACATCAAACTAGAAATGGAAAAAGAAATGTACTTTAAAGCAAATGGATGGAAATTCATTTTTGTAGTTAGTACCTAAACAATCTATAGGATTTTGAAGAAGACACGTCCTGCTTTTTTTGTCCTAGCTCACTGCTGACAGCGCACTCAACAAACACTGAAGCACTGAGCTCAGCCTGGTGCCCCCTTCATCTCAGTGCCCAGGGTAAATGCCCAGTTCACCCATGTAAGGTGGTCCTGGCTTGTACACAGCTGAGAGGGCTGCTCAAAGCCCAGTGAAATGCTGGAAAAGATGGCTGAACTTGTATGGCGAATGTTTCAAAGAGGTTCAAAAGCTGCTTTCCGTATTCAGTGAATGCAAACATGAGATACAATTAAAAAAAAGAAGAATAAATACAGTAAAAGCCATGAAGCCTCATTGGTATATACTTCTGTGTGTGCAGCATAGCATCTTTTCATAAAACGGACTGACAGTATTTCCTAGATTCTTCAGGTACAAATATTCTTGCGTATTTCATAACAATGTTTTAGTGTAGTTCCCAAGTATATGTAGGATTTCATAAATACAGACCTCCCTGTCCATGCTGGCCAGATGGCATTTTCACTGTGAGTCATTTTATCAAATGCATTTCTATTAGGAGTTAATGAAACAAAGAGACTGAGTGCAGGGAAGAGACTGACTTAATATAACACAACTGAATTAGATAAAAAGGGGAGGAAGAAGATCTGCAATTACAGATTGACAAGTTGTTTTAATATCCAGTAATGTAAGTCTGGAGCAGCTAGATTAATTAAGTAATATGGCAACACAAACCAAGGGTTATTATGAATTTCAGCATACCTCGGGGGTTTAGTGAGGCCTGAGGGTTTAGAGTTCAACTTCTGACCATACAAAAGTGCTTGGGTCTATAATTATCTTGGGTATCTTGCTGTGATTAGGGAACATTGGGTTGAAAATGAGGGGTGAAAATAAGCTTTTAAATTAGCAGGAGTGTAAAACAATAGGAAGAAAAACACAAGAAATTGGTGCTGGAGAATATTACACAGATAGGACTGAATCTGTCATTACTGGCAGTTTTGGTGTTACTTTGAGCATTTATTAAGGCTAACCAGAGAGTTCACTTCAAGGCTGAAAGTGACAGTGGTATGCAATTATTCATTTACTAAAAAACACAAAAGCCAGGACACTTCAGAAGGATGCACCATGAAACAACTTTGGGAAGATGTAAGAATTCCAAAGACAGAGATGGGCCCACTGACAAAGGATGTTATTAATCAAATTCAAATCCCATCGGAGCTTGCGTACAAGTGGTGCTTCAGAAATGAAAGCTTTCTGCTTATGTAAAATGGCTGGGGTTTCTGTGTTTTGAGGCATGTGCACAGGGGCTTGGATCTGTATACTGAAATACCATATTCTGACTATACCAGTGTATAGTGTATCTGGAAGGAAAAGCCACTGGAAAACGTTGAATAAAAGAAAAGTGAAGTTCTTGGGTTATAATATGACCAAATTAAAAGTGCATTGCCTCTTCCTTGGGTGCTTCCCCAAGTAAACATAAGTTAATAAAATGGCATTTTTATTTAGCTTTATGAATTCTCTGCTTTAGAATGAAACTCTGAAACTAGCAGGGAACCAAAGTGGTTCCTTTAGGGTGCAATCCTATGCATGTTTAGACAGAGGAAAGGCCTACAACTCCCAGCATTCCCCAGCTAGCCTTGGGACTTGTAGGCCTTTTCTCTGTCTAAACATGCATAGGCTTGTGCACTTACTGTTTACTTTTCTTTTCTCATTTCACTTTTAAAAGCCATGAAATCTGATATGGTTGCTACATCTTCTGAGCTGTATCGAATTAAGATGTTCTTGAATCAACAGCCCAGGTGCCCAGGGGCTTCCTCCAGTGCTGCCTGTTCAGTAGTGGGAGTTACTGCTACAGCAGTGAGAAGCTAGTAGTTCTTGAAGGCTCTGCTGACTTATCCCATTGGAAATGGGTGTTTCTGCTCATTTCGGGATTGCTTTAGGAAGCACTAGTCGTGGATCCCACTGGCACTCGAAGGAGTGGAGGTGTAGTGGCAGTATTCAATGCTGTCCCAGATATTCTTTGGCCTCAGAAGACCCCAGCCAGTTGTTTTCCAGGCCAAATTCAAGGCGTTGTTTTTGACCTTTAAAACCCTATACGGTTCTGGCCCAGCCTATCTCAAGGAGCGCCTCCAGCAACACCAGACAGGCCGCTCGACAAGACAGGCAGCTCAACACTCTGGAACTCCCTCCCTAGGGAAGTCCCCCAGGCTCCCTTTTTAATGAGCATTGAAAACATGGTTGTTCAGGCAGGCATTTGTGGTGGCTTAGGGTATTTTTTAAAATACGATGTTTTAATGTGTAATTTTATTGTTTTAAACTGTTTGTACTGTTGTACATCACCCAGAGTGGCTGGGTGACCAGCCAGATGGGCGATTAAGAAATTAAATAAATTAATGATGATTAACTGCCTAAAGATCCTATTTTTAAACTTTTCCTTAAAATTCTAATGATTGTACCACTTTTAAATAACAAGCTGATCCAATAAAAGCTAAATTCGCTTTTTCTCGATCTCTTATTCTATGGAACTGGCACCCTGATCCTAAATACATTGTTTGGAGTAATTCCTATGGATTTGATTGACTTAAATGGGATTAGTTTGACCTAGGTTTGTGCTTAGCACAGCAGTCTAGCATATCTACCAAAACACATCTGAACATAAGATGAACGGCAGATGGGTAGAACCAACATATTCAGAAGAAAGATATTAAACAGACAGAGATTTGTAAGGCTGTGGGATGAATAAATTAAGGAAATCATAAAACATAACAACAAGTAGTTGCATAATATATTTCCAAGAGTTATGGCAACTATAAGATGGTGATGGGAAGACAACTGGCAAAAACATATGTTTTCCTTCAAGAACAATAAGAGAACAGTAATTACCGATTGAGTTGGGATCCTTCGGAGGTACTTATCAACTCATTCCACAAAAGTAACATGAGTTTAACTTGACTCATCTTCTGTAATACATGGAGTTCATAATATTTTTTTCTGAAATTATCACTGCAATTGAAGAAGCTGAGGCAAGGAAATCAGTGTCTGTGGGCACAGTGGTGCCCCTGGGCACTGTGTTGGAGGCCCTTGGGGTAAACAAACCAGGCAGGGATAGCTTAGTGTGACATGCAAATCCAGGGTTATGGTGTATTGTGCCCAAACAAGCCAAGATTCTTAATCCTAACAACAAAGCCTGGTTTAAAGTTGCTTTAAAATCCCTGTGTGTGTGTGTGTGTGTGTGTCCACCAGCAATTTACTCCAAGCTGGCTGTGTTTAGAGGTTGACATGACTTCGTGGCCATCCAGCAGCCACCCTGGAGCTTATCATGGAAAAACTGGATTTCCTGAAACTGGTTAAAGTCCCATTCTTTTCCTCAAGTCAGGTTCTCCCCGGTATAGTTGCTGGGTGTCCCAATCCCTGCATTTACCTCAGGTATGCTAGCCCTGCCCAGGGGTGTGCCTTTCACTGTGACCCTGGTCAAGTGGTGTTTCCCATCCCTGTGTTTCCCAGCACAAACCTGTTAGTGTCTACGCAGAAGTAACTCCCATTGTGGTCAGTGAGGCTTGTCCCCTGAATGTGCAAACTGGCATTTACAAAGATCCCCCTCAACTGAAATAGCAGATTTTAAAGTGCAAATTCCCTAAAGGCTGTAAAGTGCTTTCCTGAAGCTGTGATTCTCTGTTGTTTGGTGTATTGCCATTCAGAAGTAACTACTTCCACCTTCGATCTCCAGATCTTGTGCAGCATTGGGTTAGAAAGGGGGCTCGTTTCCCCTCCCTGCCTTTCCCAGCACAAACATATGTGTGTCTACTCAGAAGTAACTCCCATTGTGGTCAATGAGGCTTGTCCACAAAATGCATGCTCCCAAAGTTACTAGATTCCCATGAATTGAAATAATGCACTTAGGAGCCTTAATGTTGAAGCTTTGAAACTTCATTGATCGCAGCATCAGCAGACCAGGGCCGAGAGAACATTGTGTTCCTTTAATGCTTGTTTTTAAAGGGAGTAAATAATGCTGGTGGGCGGGGGGGGGGAGAGAGAGAGAGAGTGATTTTTGTAGAGACTAAGGAGCTGGGAGATCCGGGTTCTAGTCCCCACTCGTCCATGGAAGCTCACTGGGTGACTCTGGGCCAGTCACACACTCTCAGCCCAACCCACCTCACAGGGTTGTTGTTGTGAGGGTAAAATGGAGAGGAGGAGGATAATGTAAGCTGCCCTGGGTTCCTTGCAAGAGGAAAAAAGGCAGGGTATAAATGCAATCCCCTCCCCCCCCTTCAAAGGAGGAAACCTCCTGGAATTTTATCGAAGGTGAAAGAGGGGGAGAACCTGGAGTTGTGGGGGGGAGCCTCTCTTATTGGTTGAGCAGCCCCTGCCAGTCAGATGATATTCACTCAAATCCCCCCACCCCACCTGGAAGTATGTTCTATGAAGTGACTTATACTGCTCTGGTGCACCCGTTCGTGGAGACCTGTCTGGACCAAAGCCGATTCCAAGAAAAATCCGGGCAAGTCACCATTCCCTTCCCCATCCATGGCCATGGAGACAGGGTCCCGGACTTGTTTGGGTGGCTGGTGACTCCAGTTCTGGAGGGGCAGTATTTCCATTCTGGGTTTTAGTTACCACCAGCCAAACCTCCAAAGGTGCTATCCAATGTGCTGAACCTTATCCTCCAAAGGGGTTCAGCACCTTAGATAGCAGCTTTAGAGTTTTGGCTGGTAGTAACTAAAACCCTGAATCGAATCACTACCTCTCTGGACTTGGAGTCACCAGCTGCCACTGTGTAATACACCATAATCCTGGCTTCGGACAGCATGCAAAACTATCCCTCCCTAATTTGTTTACCTGCTTGCATGAAGGGAGAAGTGAAATGGGAGCGAAGGGGCTGCATGCACAAGCATGCTGCTTGTTCACATTGTGTTTTAATAAGACAGTATTCCTGGCATATCCCTATGTACAAATGTGGCTTGTGAGTGATTCCTGGAATTTCAGGTAATAGTTCGAAGCATTTCTAGGCCAATTCACAGTTTAGGTGACCAATGCTTTTGCTATGTGTATGTTGGGACCATCATAAAGTGTGAAAGGAAGACATATGCTTGCGAAGAGGCAGCGTGCATTTGCTCCGGAGCTGCACCCAATTACAGATCTGCTGTGAGTGTCTACAGTGAGTTCCTGAGTGTTTATAGACATGCATAGCCTCTTCACACTTCACAGCATTCACTGGGAAACAAGCTGTGTATATATGGTGAATATCCACCGCATAAAGTACAGCTTGGCCTCTGATAGTAACAACTCAGAGTTGGAGAAAGACCAAAAACCCACTCTGGTTTGGCCTTCACACATAATGACGTATTCTCAGATTATTTGTTAGCTAAGGGCAGGAATCTCAGGTTCCAAAGGGTCCAGTGTCAACTGCTTTTGAAACAGGTATGGCATACAATTTAGTGGATGGTGCAAGTGATAAAAGTATAAGCAACAACACCCTTTTGGGGCTGCAGTGTAGGACAGCTGCTGTTTCAAATGTCGTCAGCTACACATTGTATCAGTTGTGATTGATTTGAGACAAAGCCAATGAACAGACCAAAGACTTTTGCCTTTTGTGGTGTGGGATATCCTTTTCCCCACAGCGGGATCTTTTTGCTTGTGCCCGATGTTATTGTAAGGTATATTATAGTACTGATGCACTATGCCATAAATTGTGCTTTAAGAGGAGGGAATTCCTTCTTTCCATTTCTGTTTTTGCCTTTGTCATTGAATAATTTGATCAACAAGATAGGCTGCATAGCTTCTACTTAAAACTAAATAGCTGGCCACAATTGGAAAGGAGTTACCTGTTCTGAAAATGATGTTTTTCCACAGGACCAAACAGTACTTGCTCTGTTTTCAGATCAAGGTGTACTTTTGTCATTGTGATAAAAATCTGTTTTGATAGTCTGCTCTCTAAGGGAAACTGGAGTTTTAATGGGTCACCTGAGGCAGAATATTGTCTTTCCTACATTCACATTCTATTGTACAATTGTAGGTTTAGACCCATTGATGTAGTGCATCTGAAGCATTTTTTCCATGTTGTCATTCCCACTGGTCCACTTCGGTGCACAAGGAAATCAGAGGAAAGATATCAACAGATTTCTAGGACTTGAAGCATTGCTTTTCAATGAACTGAGCACAGTGACTCTCTAAGCCACTGATTCTCCAACTGGTTCTTAGAGTTAAACTACATGTTATGTTAATTGAGTAGTATGTAGCTGAGGCATATCTTTTTTTTTTTACTCTAAAGTAAATGTGCATGGCCCCAATTTGGATTGGGACCAGTGCACACCAGGAAGGGAGGATTAAACCTCCCCTCACCAGTTGATTCCTGAAATTCTGTCCCTGTGTGGTGCTTAAAAAAAGAAAATGTCCACTTGAGTCAATGAAGACCCTTCCTTCCTTCCTTCCTTCCTTCCTTCCTTCCTTCCTTCCTTCCTTCCTTCCTTCCTTTCATCCCTGCATCTGGGGGTAGTGGTGTTGGTGGATTTCAGGAAGCAAGCAGGTGGGAGGAAGGTTTAATCTCCTGCTCCCAGTGCACATTGGTCCCATTCCAAATAGGGCCACACACAGTTACTCTAAGGTAGAGAAAAAGTTAAGGCTCTATGCAATTAATGTAACATGTAGTTTGTAACATGTACGTATTAATGTAACACTATGCAATTAATGTAACATGTAGTTTGACCCTTAGCTGTGGGTGCATGCATGAGGATGGCCAGAGGGCCTCCTATCAATGGGGTTCTCCTGAAGGAAGAATTTCCCCCTTTCTCCACACAAGTCTAAGAAGCAAATATTGGATCTGTTATCCTCAGGCTCTGTAGCAGGGATCAAGTGTGCTTCTGTCCAACAGTGCTCCTGTCCCTTCTTGATCTTACTGGAGTCATCCAGTGTTGCTGTTGCTACCTTGATGCCCCTTCACTTCTTTTCTCCATGACTCCATCTCCTTTCTTCCACTCTGTCCCTACTTCTACCTCCATGCATTAGAGGGCTGCATCTAAAGTCCTTAGTGGCTGCATGTAGCCTATGGCCCACATTAGAGAAACTTTGATTGGAGGGGTGTGCAGAGACAGCTGCATCAGGAGTAGGTAACTGTGGGAGGTCCAGGGACCATTTTCACCCCTGAACCCCCCTGCAGGCACTGAAAAAAATAAAAATAAAACAAGAAGGCAGCTGTAGTGGCTTTGGAATGCCAAAAAGGGCCACAATTAACTTGCAAAAAAACTAATTTTCACTCTTTTGGCACTCGGCAGCCACTGCGGACGCCATTTAAAAACAAAACAAAACACTTTTAAAATCTGAATTTGGGGGGCAGTGGGGGCTGAATGCTGCCCATGGGCCATGGGTTGCCCACCCCTGATGTACATTGTAAATTTTTAAAAATCTTATCTTAAAACCCCCTCCCACCGCTATCATGCTGGACACCTCCACTCCTGAAATGCGCTCCCTCTTTAGTATACCAATTGCTGAACAAAACAAACATTGTAAGCAGAGAAAATGATGTTAATTAAATACATTTATGGAACTTTGCATAATTCAGACTGAGTGTAGATTTTGTTGTAGGACTCTTGAGAAACCTGGGCCCAGGGGACTCCATGATTCACGAGGTGAATCTAACTAGGTTTTCGTTTTGTTTTTAACCATTGCTGCAGTGCCTGGCTCGCTCACATGCCACGCAATGCACTCCTCTGACCCTTTACCTTGCCACTGTTTCTGTCTCACTATTCCATTTCTTCCCAGGCCACTTTTATGACTCCCTGCTCCCCATGCTTGAAGTTTCTGCACACTATCAAATGATGTGTATTCTAATCTAGCGGTGCTATAGGTCTTACAGGTGGGGCTGGTTTTAAAATGGTAAAACCTGCTTCGCAACATTTGCCCCACCTTCTTCCTGTCAGGTCTTTCTGGAAAGAGCCAGGCTGCCTGCCTGTGAGAGGGCTGAGGCTGCTGCATCTCCTTGAGGACTGCAGAGGAGTGTGGTAAAAAAAAAAAAAAAGGAAAAGGGAATAAGTGCAATCCCTTTGCCCAGTATAATTGTAACCTGCAAAGGGTTAATTCCTAAAAGAAATGCCAAGGTTCAGGGTTGCTAGAAAAGCAAGCCCTCTCCTCTGAGCTGGCCTCAGGTAGCAGAATCACAGGCAGGAAATCCATGTGTTTTTTGGGAGTCTATTTTTTCACTGTGCACCTACAGAGCTATGCAGCGGTGAATAACCACACAATTTATTTTTAAGCCTGCATTCCTGCACAGCTGGGAAGGAGCGCATGCAGGTATCAGACTTCTTCTGACAGTGACTCCCATTAAAACACACACATACATTTGGTGCTTATGCAGCAAACGTCCCTAATGACTGCAACACTGGCAAACATGTATTTGTCAAAATCCATATCCTCGCTCCCACCAAATTGTCCAATATGGAAGTGATAGGATAAGGTTACAGGAGGTACTTCTTATATCAAAACTCCCTGAGGCACAATTCAGCAGGTAGGAAATTCTCCCCACCCAATGATCTCCTGCTGATAGGAAAGAGAATGGAATCTTTCAGGCATGTCCAACCCCACCCCCCTGCACTCACACACTATAGGGCAGGTCTCAGGAAATCCCCCCACCTCCTGTGTCCTTTCTAGAGTCCTGATAACGGGCCTGTTATTTGGAGAAGATTAATAATTTCCCAGTTCTTCTATAAAAGGACACTGCCTTATGTCATCACATTCCTGATACTGCATTATTAGGGTGGAGGAAATTTTTTCACATAAAATGTTTGCCAACATTATGTTTAATAATTAGCCTTTTACGGGTGAGAATTAAATATGCACAAATATAAAAAGAAGTAAACTGTCTTGTGCTTCAGTACTCCATTCTGTCAGTATGATGGAGCATGTAAGCTTTTGTTTTCTTAAAGCAATAATTCATATCTTGGAAGGACCAACAGGAGATAGGATACTGTTTGCCTTTCTCCCTCCTTCTCTTTGCCTTGAGTTAGATTAAAAAAGCAAATAAATAAAATCCCCCCAAAGAACCCTAATAAAGTACAAGACCAAAAATATCCTTCTATTGTAAACAGCAGGTGGACCTTATGACAGGCTTTGTTTGCAAATGATAACAATTATAGGTAATTTTTCATTTTGATGGGGGAGCAGGTATTAGAGGAGGGGGGGGAAGAGAGAGAAAGAGACTGATGGGAAGGGGGAATGCGAGCTAGACAGAGTCACACACACACACACAGATTTCCCAAGTGTCTTATTCAATCCCAGGTCGACAACCTAACATGAATGTAGAGAGCTAGGTAGTTCCTTCTCATCCCATTGAGTGAGATCTAATTGTGTCTGTACTGTCTGTTGGCAGATGCAGTTTCTACATAACAACAGCCCCGAGACAGAGCTGCTTGATTAATGCCTCCAGCTGTCATATGCCCCATTATCTGTGCATTTGCATAATTTAATGGTTTAGGACAGGGGAGAGAGGATGCTTAATTTAATGTTTAGCAGGCCCTTGATAGCTGAATAATTTAAGAACTGTCAAGGGAGGTCAGTCCTACAGCAATACAGCAAGACAGCTATAATTTTTGCATATCATTAAATTCTCAGGCTTAGAAGGCAAAAAAAGCCAAAAGGAAAAAAAAACAAAGCAAAAGAACAACAATGTCTGAAAGGAAGTATTACTTTTCTGTTAACTGTACCCTTCCCATGTAGCTTTTGGACAAGCATGTGAGTGTCTGTATGTAACGCAGCCTTTAGGGAAAGGGTTAATAGCCTTTGAACCTCCTCTTGGCCCCCACCTCCCCATTTGCTAAAGGGGAGAAATACAGAATTTACTTCAATTCATCTAACAGCTCAACATGCTTTGAACAGGAAACACTCTCAGTTTCATTAGATACTAATGAATATTATTAAGCTAATCTGCCATTTGTTTTCTAATTATGTGTCACAAGGCACCACAGTGGCAGCTGAGGCAGCTGCCAGAGTGCATTTCTTTTTATTCCTACACTGCATTTCCTGACTGACTCGAGCAGGGAATGATTAGGAGGAGCTGAAAAGGGATAACAGGAAGCTGTCTGAACATCTTTTTTCAAACCAGTTAGCACTGCCTCAGTTGTGTCACAGCGTTTCCATTTAGCTGTGTTTGTATGGAAGGTTGTGGTATATCTGTGAAATGGGTTTAGTGATATCTAATAAAAACATGTGAGTCTTGGGGCTACTTCATGTGTTATATGGATGTATGGGTGCAAATGTATGCTTGCCTTTGTGTGTACATGGAGTAGTGGAGATGATGCCAGTGCTAGTCTCTGACATGTCACCTGTAGTCTGGTAAGTGTGATGATTGTGCTGCGTTGGATGAATATACAACATGCATTTATTTAAAACATTTTACCTTTATTTAAAATATTATCCCATGGGATTATAATGGGAAAAACAGTCCACAGAGACAACTGTACCCCCAAACTTTGGAGGTACATGTGTTAATTTCTCTGACACCACAGACATCCTTCACACTAGTTTGGGACATGGAAAAGGGCCTTCTCTGCGGCCGCACCTAAATTATGGAACTCCCTGCTTTTGGAGATCTGTTTCACTCCTTCTTTCCTTAACTTCAGCCATCTAAGACAGCTTGTGTTCCAGCAAGCATTTGACTTGCCAGTTTAAGGCATTTTAGCAGCTGCCCCCTTGTTTTTAAGAAGTTTTATCTGCTGCACCTGTCTCTGTTGTTACTGTTTTATTGTTCAGTGTCTTGATACTTTTAAAATGTATTTTGTAAAGTGATGATGGCAACTTCAAAATTCAGAGGTCCTGCTTCTGGTTGGCCATGCTGGGAGGCAGAATGTTGAACTAGATGGAATGTTGGCTTGATCCAGCAGGAACCTTTTTATGCTCTTATAGTCCCAGACCATGAGCTAATTTTTTTGTGGTGTTGGGAGGCAAAAGGGAACTGCAATAACTCCTGTGCTTCAGGTATTATTTTTTTTTAACATTTGGAAACATCTATGCTAATGGTGAGGCAAATTTAGATCAGGCATGCTTCAGGATATTGGCTGATTTACTGGCAGCTAGTTATCATTCCTAAACTGATAGCTTGTTTTTTGCTTTTGTACACCATGCTCTGGTGAGCTCTTTTGGATTACTCATAGCCATTTCTGAGAATTCAGATATGTGACCCCCATACTTACATTGCTTTAAACTACCGGCCTTATTTTGTTCCAGTGACAGATATAGAGTTTTTCAGTTGCAAGACTGCAGAGGATTAATAATTCTGAATCCCTGGACCACAAATCTATTATCTCCCCAAGCTTTTCTGTAGCTTTGTGGCTCTTGCTGTATCCCAGTGTATGAGGCTTGCCGTTTTCTACGAGTTTGATGATGAACAGTGACCATTTCAACTGCCTTGAGAGTGTTGGCGCATGCACACAGAGAATACTGTCAACCCATATGCTAGCCTATTTATTTTTTTAAAGGTTTGAAATTGATGACGTTCTTTCTGCACGTTCTGAACCAACAGATTGGAACAGCAGCTGGCACAAGGACATTAAGGTTTTCTCCAAGGTAAAGCTCCAGGGAAACTGTATAAGAATAAGAAAGGAGGAGGAGGTTATGCTAGAGAAGGAAGATGAATCTGATGGAGAAGTTGCTATAAATTCAAGATGTGTCCAAGAGAGAGGTTACCTGGTTTGGAAGAGGATGGAATCAGACTAACAGAACTATACATCAGATCATTTAGAATGGATTAGTTGACCCTTGACATACAAACTTTAATCACTGTTTCATAGTTACAGTCATGGTGGTTAAAGAGTAATAAAAGGTTGGATTTAACCAACTCTATAGGAAGGACAGGGAAGGCGTACTAGAGGTGGTGTTGCTCTGTATGTCAAAGAGGGCACAAAGTCAAGCAAACCAGAACTCTTAAAAGGGGCAGACTGCTACCCACAGAATCACCGTGGGTGACAATACCAGACACTAAAAGTAATTTAGTACTAGAGACATGCTATTGTTTCTCTGACCAAAATGCTCAGGGTGATCTTGAAATGGAGAATGAAATCTGAATGAGAAAGTGCTCTAGTAATGAGTGAGTTAATTACTCTCATACTGAATGAATAAATGCATGTTCCAGACATGACAGAGAGATTACATTTCCAGATACCCTGAATGACTGTGCCCTAGAACAGTTGGCCATGGAACTGACCAGAGGGGAAGCAACCCTGCATTTAATCTTTGGTGGTACTGCCCAGGACCTAGTGTGAGATGTGATTGTTGCTGAACCAGTTAGAATCAGTGACCACAGTGCCATCATGTTTTATTTATATTTAACTGGAAAATTGCCTAGGAAGTCAAACACAGTCACATTTGACTTCAAAAGAGGAAACTTGCCTAAAGTGAGAGAACTGGTAAAATGGAAGTTGAAAGGGGAATCAAGAGACTTAAATCCCTCTGAAATGCTCGGAGGTTGCACAAAACCACAATAATACGAACTTAACTAGAATGTATATTGCAGGCCAGGAAACAACTGAGGTGGCTTTAAGACAGGATTAGACAAAGTCATGAAGGATAAGGCTCTCAATGGCTACTAGCAGAGCTTTTCTATAAGGAAGGCTAAGTGCCGAAGAATTGATGCTTTCGAACTGTGGTTCTGGAGAAGACTCTTATGAGTTCCCTGGACTGCAAGGAGGTCAGATCAGTCAATCCTAAAGGAAATCAACCCCGACTGCTCTTTGGAAGGACAGATACTGAAGCTGAAGCTCAAATATTTTGGCCACCTAATGCGAAGAGAAAGCTCCCTGGAAAAGACCCTGATGCTGGGAAAGATTGAAGGCAAAAGGAGAAGGGGGCGGCAGAGGATGAGATGGCTAGATAGCATCACCGATGCAATGAATATGAACTTGAGCACACTCCGGGAGAGAGCGGAGGACAGGAAGGCCTGGCGTGCTATAGTCCATGGGGTCATGAAGAGTCAGACACGACTGAATGACTGAACAACAACAAAATAGCAGCCATGTCACCTGATCTGGATTGGGACCACAGTAGATGGGAAAAAGTTAAATTCCCCCCTCCCTCAAGTCCCATTCCAGATACATGCATCTGCTATTTACTCTATTGTGTGAATGGAGTCATGTCTAGTTTGTTCCTGAGACACTGGACGTGCTAGGAGCACCCGGAGCAGTGGGCAGATTTTGCCCCCAGCATAATTGCGTCTCTGAGTGGCCGCTTTACTTTAGCACTTTTCAGACAGTGAATGTTGAGAGGGGAAAGTGGGACTGTGCCAGCTGGCCCTGCCCCCAACATTTGTGTGTTCACTGGCCACATCCCTCCCTATATCTCTTCATTCAGCTGCATGTATGAAAGGGGCCTTTCTCTCATATACAGGGATTTTCTTTCATATAAATGAATGGCTTTCCCAGACTCATATGAGGGAAATAAAATGTTGCACTTGAGGACAACTTTGTTGTGGCTTTAAACAACCCATCCCCAACAATGGCTGAATTAACTTCCACCACATGGGGGATGACCTGTGTCTCTGTGTACAACAGGCTTTCCTTCTACACATTGCCCTCCAAAATGACCGGCATTTTGCTTGAAATAGAAGATTACAGTCTTATTTATGCACCTCATAGCAGGCAGGCAGGCAGGCAGGCAGGCAGGCAGGCAGGCAGGCAGGAAGATGGACAAGGAATGTGGCACCACAGGGATAAAAATGGGGAACTCAATAAAGTGGGAGGAAATCTACAGAAGAGGCTATGGGAATAAATGGAATGGAAGGAGGTCAGTATGGGAACAAGGGGATTGACTATCCCAGTATTTCCAGCAAAATAAAAGTACAACGACAAATCCCAAACAACTGTAGAAATGACAGTGTCAGAGTAAAATGCCAGTTGGCTGGTCAGGTCAGCTTTCCCCTCTCCTCTGCCTTCTCTCTCTCTCTCTCTTTCTTTCTGCACTCTCTTGGTTTAATTCAGATGCTTTGCTGTTTGGATTCATGCCCATTGTTTTCAGTGCCAATGCAGTTTTCTTACAGTTGTTTTATCACCAGCCATAGATGAAAGGGGCAAGTCCCTAAGTAATTTCTTTATTAATTTATAGATTTCTGTCTCACCAACATGAAGCTGTGAGGGCAGCTTACAATATATCAAAACCAATAAAATTCACCATTAAAATGGTAAATAGTAAAGTCACAACATGCATAAAAGCAACATAAAAACAAAACAGCAGTTAAACATCATTACAGCCCACTTTTCCATTGGAAAACCCCTTATAACTTCCTTGAAAGCCTGCTATGGAAAAAAAAGTCCAGAAGGTTGAAAACAGGTGTATGGATGAAGCTGGGATCCATACTTGAAATATGGAACTGTGCCCTGAACATGCATATAAACATTTACCTATACCTCCATCTTCAAGGGAGATGCTGCATTCTAGTGTGTGTTAAATGTTTCTTGCCCACCCCCACACCTGTGTGTGTGTGAGTGTGTGTGTGTGTGTGTTTCAGCTGAGGTTCCAACATGAAATGTAAAATTGTGTCCTGAACATGTGTACCAAATTCCAATAATTTAGTCTTCAAGGGAGATATTGGGCTGGTTCACATGATCACAGTGTGTTAAACGACCCTCAAATAACCATGGGCTGTTGTTGGGTTATTTGTTGGGTTGTTTCTTGGGTTCCCTGTCCAACAAGCCATGCTGCCCAGGTTCGGATGATATGACAAGTTGTGCCCAGGCAGGTGATTAGGCAAATGGCGCCTACCACAATGGCTTAAACAAGCCACTGTGACTCGTTTAATGTACGATGACGGTGTGAACCAGGTCACTGTATTGCAAATTTGCAAACAAACAAACAAAATGGGCAATACGGAATAGTATCAGTTGAAGGGAATGTCTGAAGCAGTTTCCTGGATGAGCTTCTAGAAGAGAAGAGGTCAGTTCTGACTGAAACTACATACCAGAATATTGTGCCATGTAAGAATAAGTCCACCCTTAAAGAGGAACCCTGCAGAAAACAAGAAGAAGGGGCTGGCTCTGGACATCCCACCATCATTGTCTTTGCTAAGTGAAGTCTTACTAGCTCAGCTGCCTTTCTGTTTGTTTGTTTGTTTGTTTGTTTGTTGCATGGACATTTCTGTCAGTCATTAGCTATTGGAATAATACAAGTGGTGTGTGAGTTCAGGACACAATTCTATGTTTCAAGTTCGAACCCTGGCTCAACCCATGTGCCCATTTTCAATGTGGGGAAAGAAAATGCAAAATAAATTACATATGCACTATTTTGTCTTGGAGACTGAGAAGCCAAAGAGAACTTTAATACAAATATTCAGGTCACAATTCTAACCTTTCATGTTTTAAGCCCAGTTTGACACCCAAACCTGTTTTCAAGGGGATCAGGGAAGAAGTAAAACACACCATAATGCAGTATGTCCCTTGAGCCTGAGTTATTGGGATGAAATTTGGTATATACATTTGCAGCATAATAAGTGTTTGAACACTTACTTGACCCCGTATCCATTTTCACAGAGGTGGGGGTTAATTTATGAAGGTGCTGGTGCCAAAGGGATATGGCAAGTTCCAGAGATTTGCCTCCACTGAGGATAACATGGAAAACACACAGCAACCTTCAGCAACCTCCTGAAGTATCTGACTCCAAGTCTGGAAGTGAGCTTGTTTCAGACGAAAGCATGCCAAACACAGGTGAGGTAAGGACAATAGCTCAGCAACAAAGCATATGCTTTTCATGTAACAGTTCTCTGGTTCACTCCCCAGCATCTCTTTTTTGGGCTGGGAAGCACTCCTGTCTGAAACCATGGAGAGCAGTTGCCAGTCAGTTAACTGGCCCTACCATTAGACAGAGTGAGATGGCCACCTTGGGCAGCTGGTTTGGGGTATCATGGAATGGCAGCAAATTGGTAGTTATTTAGGGCACCAGCTTATGCATGTTTAGACAGAAAAAAGTCCTACAACTCCCAGCATTCCCCAGCCATGGAGTTGTAGGACTTTTTTTTGTCTAAACATGCATAGGATTTTACCCTTACTCTATTAGTATTGCATGTTTACTGCCAGGGATAGGGAGAGGTGCTTGTGGGATTTTCTGCCTCAGGTGTCAAAACACCTGGCTGGTGTAGTTTACTATTTACCTTAACTGAGGGGCAAGGTGAACCATTTACTGTTGAGCAGCAAGCAGCAAAATGTCTTGGGCTGGCCCTGGAGTCAGTGTAATTAATACTGTGCTAGATGGACCAAGCATAAGACCACTCCATGGGCTCCTTCACACTGAGCTTTTATCCTGCGATTGAGATTGCTCCTTCATGGAAATATGCGGGCTCTTTACATGACGCTGTGGTCATTCAAGGCGTCTCCTGCACTAAATGCCCTTTGCTCTGTTTTTAAATAGATCGCAGATAATGAGCTACCAAATTACCCTGTTGTGTTCCACTTCAGTTTCCTCCGTGAAAAGAGTTAAAGCGGCAAGAAGAGGAGCATGATCAATAAAAGATAATGAAAGACTTTCAGATATGGGGAGAAGGGGGGGAAGGAAAGGGGGGAAAAGGAAGCATGTGAAAAGGGGAATTGTTGTGATCCTGCATTTAAAACAGAAGCAGAAAGCCCCATTCTAAATGCAGGATTTTACGCTGATGTTTAGGCTGATTTACCCCTTTGTCCTAAATTCAAATTCTGAGCTGGCTTAGGTCACTGGTTGTCCTGTTAAATGCACAATATGAGGGGTGCGGTCTGTTAATCTATTTGAACCCCAAGAGTACCCCAACTGTTAGCCCTGTAAAGAAATGTCTCCCTAAAGAGGCTGGCCAATGTTCTTGATATGCCACAAAGAATACCTACTTATGGAGAGCAAGACCTATCATGAAGAGAGAGATTGCATGTGAAATTTCTGTAAATCTAAATTCAAACTAAAAGTATTGATATAAGACTAGAAGGATCCTCTTGTGTTTCTGCTGAGATGGCAAGCATGCAAGTTTTGAAAAGGAGTTTGGCGAGGGGAGGTGCCTGCCTGCATGCTAACATAAATCAGCTCAGTAGTTTACATCAGCACATATGGTACAGTAACAGTGCTCACAGCTCAGAGACCCACTAATGGAAGACCATATGTGCTGCTGTAATATCAAAACACAACGGGCCTCAGTTTAGGGCTCTGCAGTGGCCTTGGCTAAGAACGTCCCTGGCTGTGATAGGTGTGTATCCCTGTAACAACGTTATTTCTTCCAACATGATTCTTTGGGTTTCTTTTCACCAACAGTACATTCATGTAGCCTGGCAATTTTTTTGCTGTTTTAAATACATTTTAGTTATTTTAACGCATGGGGCCAGCAATCTGAAAACATAAGGGATCCAGGTTTAGTTATACTAATTAATATACTAATTTAATATACTATTAAAATCAGTAGAACTTTGGTGAGTTATGACTAACTTAAGTCTCAGTGATTTCAATAGATCTACTGAATTTTTTTATGTGCTCCCACTTCACTAAGTAGTGAGATGTTTCAGGGATATAGTGCTATAGCATGTAGGGGTTTGGTGTTTTTTTTTTTTTGATGGGGCAGCAGAGCACTACAGACTTATGCAGTCTTTGGGGCTGCTTGAATAACATGACAGCCTACCATGAGTTATTTAACCCATGGTGAGACTGTGGCATGTGGAGTCTGTACGGCCACCATTTTGAATAACCCTCAATGTTTCTTTAACCCTTGCATAACCTACGCTCTCTGGGTTCACACGACATGACAATCCCTATGTGGCGTTTGCATATGTAATTTTTTGCCTGCGGGTGCCTTGGCTTGTTATCCAAACCCGCTCTTTGTCACATTGCCTTTATTTACAAATAAGATAAGGAGAAACAAACAAGCACTCATGCAGCATGCAGCAGATCCCAGGAGATCAAGCTCTGCTTCCCAGTTCTAGTTAGCTCCAGCTAGAAATATGGTCTTTCCATTCAGATTACAAAACTGCTGTTTTCTCTGTCTATCTATTTCTCTCTCACACACGTATAACCTGTAGAGAAGTTGTCTGAGATCTCCAGCCCTGCAAGTGACTTGCCCCTTCAGAGGACCATCCACAGCCCTTATGAAACATTAACATTCTTTTATCAGGTCCCTGATCATGCATTCACAGCGATCAAGCCAGCCAAATGCACAATATTCTGGCTGATCTCTCCCATATTCATACAATACTCTTCTATTTCTTTGTCACTTGCAAGCACACTCGCACACACAAATGCACATCCCCACCTGATGAAAAGCAATCTAGAAAGTCTTTGTGCTGCAGCAGTCTCCAAGATTTTAAGAGCAAAAGATTGTCTTCCCTCTATTTCCAGAAACGATTATGGTGACAAAGTTAATCAAGACTTCATCATAGGGCTGCATATTTCTATTCATCACACGGCAACAGTCCTAATGTAGCTGCCCGTTTCGCTCAAGAGAAGATTTTAACAGTGCTGGATGTGTTTACAGTTTTATATTGCTGAAATGGCCTCTAGCATCCTTTTCCTATCTTTGGGAATAAATAAAGAGCAGGTTGTTCATACTGAAGCATGAGTAGGAGGAAGATTATACCTGCAAGGGATTGTCTTTTTGCCACTTAAGGCTGTTTGTTTGATTAACTTACTACTGCGCCGGCTATTTAACATGTACCTAGGGCATATTAACAACTTTGAGACATTGTCTGATGAATATGATGTGTCTATAGGTTAAAAAAGTAAAAGCATTAATTATCAATTTCTTGGCCTCCAAGGTTTTCTTCTCTGCCCACCAACACAAGCAAATATGACTATCGGAATACGTAGACAGACATGTTTTTAGAGTGTACACATCTGTGTTGCAACATGCATCATCTTAGAAGTAGCGTTTCCTTTTCTCTCACACATAGGAGGGAATGCTTGCCATCTTGTATATGTACTTCTATTAAAAATTAGAAAAATAGAATATATCTTGCTGTTGATGACTTTAATCAACAGTATCTTTTTAGTTAATCAAAATGTTTTAATTGATTAATCTAATGTATATGCTGCAATCCTATACACTCTCACCTGGGAGTAAGCCCCACTGAAGATAATGGGACTTACCTCTGAGTAAACATGCATAGGATTGGGCTGTAATTTACAGAAGCTGCTATCTTATACACACTTAATTGGGAGTATGTTCCACTAAAATCAGTAGGATTTACTTCTGTCTAAAATTGCAGTCTTAGTATACTTTAAATAAGAAGGGGAGGATTGGGCAAGTCAACCTTTTGTTCTAACTACAGCAATGAGAGCATTATCAGTGCCTTATTTGTCCTTCACAAATAGCAAGTTCTTTTCCAGGTAGGGTTTGGTTGCCAAGGTGAAACCTAGGATCAAACGACACATCTTTCTTGAGATACATGTTTCCAGCTTCCAATGTAAATTTTTCATTTTGTAAAAGTAGCCATAGGGGACCCTGTTTTGGCCCTTTGTGGTAAATTGTGAAAGCACTCCAATGTCCCTGAAAGCCTTAGGTCTTCTAATCACAGGTATGTGGGAACTGGCTGTGGTTATCGAAATGCATTCTGAAGAAGGTCTGATTTCGCTGACCATTACTGGATAGGCTTCAAAGGCAAGCTTTGTCATTGAAAAAGGATTCTGGGGTCCAAATGAAGTCCCAAACAGAATTACCTCTATCAGAGAAGGATGTGGTACTTTGTGAACTTTTTTTTTACATATAGACTTGTTTAGCATTTGCTCTTCTGGTGAATTTTGAAGAAAAAGTTCAGTATAGAATGGAATTGTCATCTTGTCACCTCTGGCAAAGGAACACTCTGTCATTTGTTTGAGTTCAGGTGCAGTTTTGGTTCTGAAGATGTGGAAAAGTATTACTGGAGTCAAAGCTCTCCTTGTTCAGTGAAGCAAAGCATTCTTCCATTTATCTGCCTTGGAGAACAAGACTGCAAGTGCTCTTTCTGTAAAGAAGAGAGTCTCTGGTATGTATAAGTCAGTTGAGAGTGTCCACTGTTTTTTCCCAATAGTCAAGCAATGAAGAATTATAAAACCCCATATGCATCACCCAGCCAAAGACAAAATCCAGCTCTAATATGACCTTCATCATTCTATCCCTTCTCTACCATGCTAAAAATCCCCTAACTACTCTATGGGTGACCAATTTGTAGAACACATACCACAAGTGGCACAAGTAATGGACATGTGTGGCAATCCTAGCCAGGAGGAGATGGGTCTGGATATGGCATTATGGATGTAGTCCGCACTTCGGCTAGTCTCTCCCCCCCTAACTGCTTCCTGCTTCCTGTGTCAAAGCGAAACTATCTCAAGGCATGGGATGCTATATGTATCCTATTGTGCATATTAGGGTGGCACTCATGAGTGACGGTAGTTTTCCTAAATTTTTGGCAAACCCTGACTTACTCTATGGTCTGGTTTAGATAATACCAAGCCAATTTTGGAGATCACATGGTGGGGAAGCGAGTGTGCCCCCTCCCCTCCACGACACACATATATAAAGTGCAACATGGATACACCATGTGGGGGACAGTATGAACAATGGCTTGATACATGTAATCTTTCCTGCAGTTTTTGGGGGGCAGCAGAAAAGATTCAAACGATTTCGTTCATTAGGTTTATGGGTCTCATGTGAAGTGCCCATGCCTCATGTTACATCACATGCATAGTAGAAGAGTGAGGCACATGCTCCACCTCCACCATGTGGGTTGTGTTGCCAATATGGTAAATGTCTGGACCGGCCCTACGTTTAGTTTCACATGAAAGACTACAAAAAGTGCTTCCAGACTATCTCAGCATTTGTGGCACATGTGAATGCTGAGGATTTGGGCTAGAACGTGGGAGGACGAGGGGATATCCTAGGGATGTACGAAAGTCACTTACCTGTTCGCGGATTATGCTGATGCTGGGGGGGAGGCGCTCTGTCCCTCCCCCTGAAATTCTGGCTGGGGGGGAGGTGCTCTGTCCCCCCCCCCCCCGAATCCTGGCTGGCCGGCTTCACTCTGCAGGGATTCTGTGGAGCCACTGGCCAGCTCCGCCAGTGGCCGGACATCCGGCTGCTGGCTAGCAGGGACGCAAATGGCAGCGGCTGTAGCCGCCACCGTTTGCGTCCCTGCAGTCAGCCATGATAGGCTACATAAATGTTTACGTAGCCTATCACGGCTGATTAAAAAAAAAACAAAAAAATGCGTGTACGCAAATGGCGGCGCCCATGGGTGCCGCCATTTGCGTTCCTTATTTTGGCACGTCTTAGTCTATGTAAACATTTATGTAGACTACGGCAAAAATAAGGGGAACGCAAATAGCGTAGCGTCTACGCTATTTGTGTTCCCCTTATTTTCGCTGTAGTCTACGTAAATGTTTATGTAGACTAAGACGTGCCAAAATAAGGAATGCAAATG
This sequence comes from Heloderma suspectum, assembly GCF_057233095.1. Classification (NCBI taxonomy): domain Eukaryota; kingdom Metazoa; phylum Chordata; class Lepidosauria; order Squamata; family Helodermatidae; genus Heloderma; species Heloderma suspectum. The sequence goes on along the minus strand of NC_139459.1, from coordinate 97,169,052 downwards.
GCGGCGCCCATCGGCGCCGCCATTTGCATATGCGTGTTGTTTTTTTTTTAATCAGCCATGATAGGCTACGTAAACATTTACGTAGCCTATCACGGTTTTTTTTAAAATTTAGCCGTGATAGGCTACGTAAATCTTTACGTAGCCTATCACTTTTTTTTTTTTTTAAAACTTGGAAATGGCGGCGGCGGCAGCCAGTTGGAAGACAAGCCGCCGCCGCCGCTGCTGAACCGCCGCCGGAACCGCTGCTGGAGCCACTGCCTCCAGGAAGATCCGCCCCAGGTAAGTCCCATCCGGGGGGGGGGGCGGGGGGCTGTTCTGCCACCGATTTCAGGGGGCCGAATGCGCTGGCATTCGGCCTCCCCGAGATCCGTGGCGGAACTTTCGTACATCCCTAGGATATCCACTCTTGCCAATGTAAGATTGATTAAAGGGAAATTGGATTTAAGCCTCAGATGAGAAAATGTGTCAGGCTTGTTTCCCCGATGCACTGGTACTTTAGGGCAGGCAAGGCAAGGCAAGTCATATACATGCTCACACGGGTCACAAATTGACATTAATGTGCCGGGAAAGCAATTCTTGAAGACATGGCACATTCACATAAAATGTTATCTATTGTCTTAAAACAACAACAACAACTTTGTCAAGTATATCTTGTTGATATATCTGTGCTCTATAGAATGGCCAACAAATTTGTATTCTAATTACCATATCGGCTGCACAAACATTAACATTTTTTCTTTACCAAATTCACAGCATCTGCAGTGAAGCATGAACACTTTGTTATCCTGAAGAATTCTGTGTAGCGAAAGATCCTCATATGCTCCATATTTTTGGTTCTCTGTTTTAAGCCTTACAGAGCATGTAACCCATAGGATGGAGCACTCCTATTTCAGGGTGCCCTGAGAATCCAGCGCCCTGTTGACAAGAACAAGCATGGGCTTCTGAGCTCATCTAGCTTGCTTACCTGACAGTGGGGAGGGGTGGAAATGGACAGGCTTGTAGATCCACTGGATCCACAGCAATCCCCTCCACATCCACAGCATATCCCCTTTTCACCCTCCCCATTTTTATCTGAGGTTGCAACAGTGACCATGGAGCTTTTCATGGTGGCTTGGATGGGTGATGGTGGGGAAATCCTTGCACAAATTTCTCTGCCCAAGGTTGTAGTTCTCTACAGCAGGGACGGGCAACTTTGAGATGGTCCAGGGGCCATTTTTGCCCCGCTTCCCAGACATCCTCCACAATCCATATTCTTGCTGTTGCATTGCTGAATTTGTCAGTATTGGGGACAAAAAAATTGGTGATGTGCTGCCGATTTTCAGTGTTAAACTGTGAAGAAGTTGCTGTGATTCTTCTAGCAGTGAGGGGCTGTGGCTCAGGGGTAGACCACCTGCTTTGCTTGCAGAAGGTTCCAAGTTCAATCCCCAGCATCTCTAGGTAGGGCTGGGAAAACTCCTGGCTGAAACGCGGGAAAGTTGCTGCCAATCGGTGTTGACAATACTGAACTAGATGGATCAGTGGTTTGAGTCAGTATAAGGAAGCTGCCTATGTTCCTAACACATTTGACACCATTTTCCATTGATAAGTGACGGAGCTGTTATTGCCTTTGTAAAGGCAGAGGGTTAAGTGAGTCCTTAGGTGGGGCAGCCTCTTAAGCAAGGAAAGGATAGATCTGCAGAAACGTATACTTCTGGGTATCCCCTACATTGCATATGGTATTTATACATGTAGGAATGTCCAGATGATTCTTCAGATAGATTCAGCTGGATTTAGTCATCATGCCTAGAAATGAGTCATTCTTATTGTCCCCACAAATCTGTCTTTTCTAGTAGGAGACCAGCTGTAAGGTTTTTGAGAGAGATGGAATTTGGTACTGAAGCTTGATATCCCTCACACATCTGGGCACATAATCAAACGTTAGTCAAGCTGCCCAGTTTATCCTGAATACGGTGAAAGTCATACAGTCTCCTGAATACTGTGAAACTGAATATGATAGAAAGGTGAAGGCATACAAAAGCCAGGACAACAAAAACTTCTCTAGACTTAGTATTATCATGGAACTGCTAAGGCTTGTTTAGGTCCTGTTGTTAGGCTTGATTTGCTCCTGTAACACCATCTATATGAAATTTTATGATTTTGTATGATATTGGTGGGTTAGGTGAGAGTTGGGGGACAGGAATGTTGTCCATTGTCTTTTTAAGAGTCAAGCCCAGAAGGCCTCAAGACAAGCTGGAAGAAACAATTTGTAAAAAAGGTGTGTGTGTGTGTGTGGGGCACCTTAAAGACTAACCTTGTGGCACCTTAAAGAGTACGGCATAAACTTTCGTGGAACATGGTCCACTTCATCAGGTACACTGTTGTAGCAAAAGCTGCTATGAGTGGTTGGGCCTGTGTAATCCCTTCAGTTGGCCGAATAATATTGAGCTTAGATGGGCCAGTAACCAGGGACACATTAATTAAGTTGCACTGTTTTATTTTAATATACTCTGTGTTTTCTGCCCTGGGCTTTCCCAGTGAGTTTCATTCATTTCATTTCTATACCATCCAAAGTTCTCTGAGCAGTTCACAAAAAATATAATGAAACAACACAACATAATCAAAACATCATATAACATCTTTAACATATAAAATTTGAAAACAATTTTAAACAGCTAAAAGTAGTTACAATAAGATAGCAGGACCTGATAAAACAACGGACATTAAAAGCTCCATCAGATGTCATCAGATGCCTGGGAGCAGAGGAAAGTCTTAACCTGGCATAGAAAATATGACAGTGTTGGTGCCAGGCAGACCTCACTGGGGAAAGCATTCCACAGTCAGGGAACCACTATTGAGAAGGCCCTATCCCTTGTTGCCATCCTTCAAACCTCCCTTGGAGGAAGCACTCGGAGGAACGCCTCAGATGTTGATTGTAGCATCTGGGGAAGGTTCAGTTGTAATAATAAATAGATGAGTTTGGGGAAGAAGTCTGTTGAATGCTGCTGTTCTCAGATATACAACAGAGACCAGTGGAGGAATGTGATGGAAGGCAATTGCCCCCTCCCTCTCTCTGATCTTCCACTTGCTACTTTTGTCGTTAACAAATGCCCTGTTATTTCTGAGGCTGTCCTTTACTCCTGCATGGATTCCTGTCTTCAACTTTTGGATTGTTTGGGTCCCCCCACCCCTGATCTTACTTTCCCTGAGGTTTGCCAACTTATGGGAAGGGGGCAGTTCTCCTGTACGTTTAATAGCTGTGTGACAAACGAAAGCTTCTGATGGAAAGCTCTTCGTGCCAGGAAAAGTTTAACCTTCTGAACTGATGCTATTCACAGCTGTTAAAGGCACAAAAACAGCTAAAAAAAAGATGACAACCCTACTTGCCTTTGTGTGCTTTTTTATTTCACTTCTGCTTATAGCTCAAATGATCAGCCATGTGGCTATCCTAAGGCTTAGCCAGGATCTTGCCAAGGCATTTGACAGTAGTGATGGGCCGATACTGTGAGCCTCTTCATTCACAAGAGGGCACCATCGTCCATTATACAAACGTATATGACCCTTTTCATGAAGTTATCAAAGCATTGAACATTTTGCATCCTTGCCACCAAAATACAGCAATAAAAAAATAACAAATTATTACTAATTGACAATAAACTATACACTTCACTGTGTAGTGCAGACTATAATTAGCTGGTTTCAGGGAAAGGGAAAGCCTATGTGAAGAGATGGTCTTAAGAAGATGTTTAAACATCAAAGTATGGGTGCCTGTCTAGTGACAATTTGTAATGTGTTCTACCACAAGTACTCCTGAGGGGAACCTCAAGGACCATGTGGCACCCTCAGAAATGCTCCCTTTGAAGAAGGTAAAGGCTGGGCTGGGATGTAAGCCGTGAGACAATCCATAAGGTAACCTGGTCCCAAGTTGTTTAGGGCTTTATATGTTAACAACAACTCCTTAAACGTGCCCCTGTAGCTTATTGCCATTACCTAGATGAGTGGAAGGCAAAAAGGCTGGACCTTCTACAGCCCTCTTCATAATGTTTAATGTTGTGAAAATGGCTCTGTCTTCATCTGAATCACACACTCTTAGTAATGCTAAGAATGATCTTAGTCACTATGATCAACATCTGAGGCCCTCCACCAATCTTAGTTGTGAAGTGTGTTTCATCAACATCTTCCCCAAGTGCCACTGGCGTAAATATGCTTTGAGTACCAAATGCTTCTCCTTTTTCTTCTGTTTTAGTTGGGGAAGTGTTCTTTAAGCATCTCCACTGTCCTCCTCCTCCTGCTCCTCGAAAGGAGTCTCATTTCTCAGGAAATGTTATCTCTCCAGGGCCTATTTTTCTATTTCAAAACACTACCTGAGAAAGACATAACAGCAGCTTGTTTCCATTGTAAAGCTAAAATTAACCAAGCAATAAAAACTCATCTGTTCATTCCTGGAATATTTTAGAACATGCTTCTGAGATGATGATACGTTTCTGGTGCTAGCTAAAGCACAAGACAGCCAGCTTAAGCAACAGGGAAAAGTTAGCAGTAGCCCAGTGGTAGAGCAAATGAGTTGCATGCAAAAGGTCCCAGGTTTAATTCCTGATATCTCCAGGTAAGGCTGTGAAAGACTCCTGTCTGAAACCCAATGGAGAACCACTGACAGTCAGCATAGACTAAGGGTAGGGAACACATAACCCTCCAGATGTTGGACTACAATTCCCATCATCCCTGTCCACTGGCCATGCTGGCAGAGGCTGATAGGAGTCCAACAATATCTGGTGGACTCCTATCACAGGTTCCCCATTGTATAGGCAATACTGAGCTAGCTAGACATAGCTAGACATAAGAACATAGGGAGAGTGATGCTGGATCAGACCAAGCGTCCATGTAGTCCAGCCTTCTGTTCACACAGTGGCCAACCAGCTGCCAATGGGAAACCCATGGGCAATGGAACCAATTACCTAGGGAGGTAGTGGGCTCTCCCACACTGGAGGCATTCAAGATGAGGCTGGACAGCCATCTGTCGGGGATGCTCTGACTTGGATTCCTGCATTGAGCAGGCGGTTGGACTTGATGGTCTTGTAGGCACCTTCCAACCCTACTATTCACAAGCAGGACATGAGTGCAAGAGCACCCTCCTACCCATGTTTCCCAGCAACTAGTGTACACAGTCATACCGCCTCTGGTACTGGAGGTAGCACATAGCCATCAAGCCTAGTAGCCATTGATCACAATAAAGTGATAACATTTCCAGGGGCTGAAAGGTTGGGGATTTCAGCAGGGCCTTCTGGAGGTGCTATGAAACCTCTAAAAAAACTAGCTTTCCAGGTATGGAAGAACAACAGAACAAAGTCGCATGTGTTTTGCATACAACAAGAGGAGGACAAGAGCATTTCCATATCTCTGAAAATGTGTAATCTGGAGGACCAAGCTCATCTCTTCAGAAATGATCTGTCACTAGCTTTTCTGAAAACAACTTCTCCAGTAATCAGTCTTCCTTCTATAACTTCTCTTCCTTAAGAACATAAGAAGAACTATGCTGGATCAGACCAAGGGTCCATCTAGATCAGCATTCCATTCACACAGTGGCCAACCATCTGTCGACCAGGAACCCACAAGCAGGGCATGAGCGTAACAGCACCCTCCTGCCCATGTTCCCCAGCAACTGGTGCACGTAGGCTCACTACCTCTGGTACTGGAGACAGCACAGAACCATCAGGACGAGTAGCCATTGATAGCCTTTTCATCCAGGAATTTGTCTAACCCCCTTTTAAAGCCATCCAAATTGGTGGCCATCACTACGACTTGCGGTAGCAAATTCCATAGTTTAACTATGCGCTGCATGGAGAAGTCTGCCCCAGTATAAGGCAACTTCCTATGTTCCTAAACAGGTTCTTCATGACACTGAATTTAACATAGTCCAGGCTCCAGAATGTTCCTAGTGGCTTACAGATTCATTATCTATCTATGATAGTAGAAAAACATATTGTACAAATGCCTGACTGCAAAAACTCATTTATCCTAATAATCATTGATTTTAAAAAGTCATCCAGAGAATCAAGGTAATGATAGCTCTTAGTAACCAGCCTTTTTTGTGTGTGCTTAATAGAGATGAAAGACACCACCTTCATTCTTTAGAGCTCCCTTATAATTTCTCCCCTTATAAATCATCTTTGTTTCATCTGTGATGCTGGAACTTTAGAATGAAATGATGGACTAATTGGATCCAAGAGCTGGACAATATGCAATGTTAAAAAAAGAAAGAAAACGTTAACATGTACAGTTCTGTAGGGATGCTACTGGATTGAGGCACAGGTGAACTCAGTGGCACGGAGCACTTTTTATCAGCTTAGGCTGGTATACCAACTATTCCCTTATCTGGACAGAGATAACTAGCTACAGTTATCCATGCTCTGATAACTTCTCGTCTGGATTACTGCAATGCGTTATACATGGGGCTGCCTTTGAAAACGGACCGGAAACTTCAGCTGGTCCAAAATAGGGCAGCAAGATTGTTAACAGGGACTGGCCAGCGAGCTCATATTACGCCAGTACTTTTCCAGCTGCACTGGCTGTCAGTCCATTTCTGGGCCTGATTCAAAGTGCTGGTATTAACATTCAAAGCCCTTAACAGCTTGGGGCCAGGTTATCTGAAGGATCACCTCCCATACGTGCTCCATCTGAGGCATGGTTTGTGGGAATGCAAGAGATTTGTGCCACGCAGCCTTTGGAACTCTGCTCTGGTAGACTCCCCCCCCCCCTTCCTGCTGACATTTTGTCACCTTCTGAAAATGTTCCTGTTTCATCATGCTTTTGGCCCAGTTACTATTTGGCTTTATTCTGGCTTCCTCCTAGGATTAACTTCAGTGGTACATTACACTTCTGTTTGCCGCTCTGTCTGTTTTTAAGTGTTTTATTTATTTTTTCTTAATTTCTTTTATGCTTGTATTTGGTCTTTTATGCTTGTTTATGTCCGCTGCCTTAGATGGTTCAATTTTGAATTAGAAAGGCTGAATGCAAATGATCTTAGAAATTGTATTTATTTGAAATGATTTTTTTTAGATTGCCTTTAAGGGTAGAATCCTCTCAAATAAAATAAATACAATAAATACAATAAACAATAGTTTTGAATAGTCATTGCTGCAAATAAACTTACATTAATGGTTATAAATGCTTTAGATGACAGCCCAGTGTAGTGTGGTATCTGCTCTTATCAGTGTAGGGAAAAAATATTTGTGCCAAATTCCATCTTTCTAGGAAAGCCAGTGAAACACACATCAGTATCAGACAGTGACAAATGTCTCCCATCTTTACTTGATTCAGGATGTTGTGACTTGATGGATCTCGACGTTGTATGTCAGAGTGCTAGTGGAGCATGAAGTAGTTCTTCATGCAACAGCTATTCATTATGACATTGATGGCCTTCTGATGTGAAACTGGCAATTTCTAATGAAAACACTGGAATTTGATCTGAATTTTTTTAGAAAACCCAATTCAAATTCAAAAGTGCAAGTTCACATGCTATACTGCAATGACTCATAGATGGCAAAAAATCAAATCAAATATAAATTGGAGATTCCGCATCTCTGAACCCAAATTTTGCATCCTCCGCCTTGAATTCCATTAAAATTATTAGTTTTGAGATTGGCAAATGTATCACATTTTGCATCTTAATCTATGTTTGTTTCAGCACTCACTGATGTAGATAGATTTGCTAACATCATTTTAGTGGACATTTCATCTGAGGGCAGGAAAACAAAAGTCTCTGAACCAGGTCATCTCTCCAACGGAGGGAGCAATCCTATGGCTGCTAGACAGCGGCTAGACAGCCATAGGATATCAGGTTTTCTGGGAACTGACCTCGGAGCCTGCGCCCTGAGGTTGGTTCTTGGAGAACCAATCTCTCCCCACTTCCATGCTGCCTCGGAGGAGTGCAGAGCGGTCGAAAAGGGGTGTGTTTGGGGGTGTTCCAGGGCTGGGAGAGCGTAATTGCCTGTACGACACATCTTATATGTCGTACAGCAGCCTCCTTCCCCGCTCAGCCCTCCCGCTCAGCCCTCCTGCAATCAGCTGTCTAGCCAAAAATGCAGGGCAGGAGGAGTGCGGAGGGGACGATCCCCTCCGTGCATCTCCTGCCCTATTTTGAATAGGTGGTCACCTTCGAGTTCAGAGGCGGCCGCCTATCTGGATAGGATTGCACCCTTAGTGTCTTTGGGACAAAGATAAAAATAAAAATCTGAAAGCATCTGGAACACCTTGTACAAGCCTTAGAAAGGTTACATGGAGGGAGCAAGAGAGTAGTTCAACTGACAGATGTAAAATGGGGTACTTTCTTTCTCCAATCTGTCTGAAATTTGACAGGTATACTGCAAGAAGGCATTAGCACCTAGGGATGTATGAAACCCCCCTTACCTGGCTCCGCTGGGTTCCGCTGGGGGGGGGAGGTGCTCCATCCCTCCCCCCAGAATTCTCACTGGGGGGGAGGCGCTCTGTGTCTCCCCCCCGGAATCCTGGCTGGCCAGCTCCGCTCCGCAGGGATTCCGCAGAGCCGCCGGCCGGCTCCGCCATCAGCCAGACATCCGGCCGGTGGCTAGCAGGGATGCAAATGGCAGCAGGCGTAGCCGCTGCCGTTTGCGTCCCTGTATTCAGCCATGATAGGCTACGTAAAGACTTACATAGTCTATCATGTCTGGGTTAAAAAAACACACAACATGTACGCAAATAAATATTTACGTAGACGAAGACAATCAAAAATAGGGAACGCAAATGGCGGTGGCCATAGCTGCCGCCATTTGCATATGTGTGTGTTTTTTTTTTAAACCAAGACATGATAGGCTACGTAAGTCTTTACGTAGCCTATCACGAAGGGGGGGGGGCAGAGACTGCAAATGGTGGTGGTGGTGGCGGCGGCGGCAGCCGGTCGGAAGACCAGCCGCTGCTGCCGCCTCCGCCGAAGCTGCTGCTGGAGCTGCCGCCATCCGGACGATCCGCCCCAGGTAAGTCTCGTCCCGGGGAGGATCTGCTGGGGGGGGGGTGGCAGGCTGTTCCGCCACAGAGTTCGGGGGGCCGAATGCACTGGCATTCGGTCTCACAGAGATCTGTGGTGGAATTCTCTGACATCCCTATTAGCACCTGGCAGACCTGGGCCAATGCGGAGGCCCACGCTCCCTGGCCAGGAGCACTGGAGCTTTTGTCTTCCCTGCTGGGTGGCAGCGCGTTAACTGGCTTGCTGGGAGCTGAGTGGCTGCTCACCTCTGGTCGGAGCTGGGCAAGCATTTATTTGTAATGCCCAGGCAGGCATTGCATGATGGGGCATGAAAATATTGGCTGCCTCGCTCCAGCCAGACCTGAGCAGCCACTCGTCTCCTGCCAAGCCAGTTCCAGTGCTGCTGCCGCTGCCGCTGCCACCAGATAAACCTACACAGGGAGGAGGCTGGTGGGGGCTGCAGGACTGCAACAGTGACTGCCATCATCATTGTAATTATTGTCACTGCCACTCCTGGGTAAACTTGCCTGGCGGGAGAGGCTGGTGGCAGCCGTAGGAGGGCTGCGACCTTCTTATCTGCTGCCGGAAAAATGCACCGGGAGGGGACACTGCCAGCAGCACTGCAAGAATGCTGCTGCTGTGGGGGGAGTGGCAGTGCGGAAGGAGGCCGTTTGGTGCTGGCTGGTGGTCTGCGCTTGGCTCTAGAGGGGGCAGCCTGTGCTTAGCGCTGGGAGGGTTGTTGGCAGTTGTATGCTGAGGGCCCACTCAGGTCTAGCAAGGGTCGTAGAATGCCTGAAAATTAATTGTCATTTGGATGGAAAACACCAACATTACAAGCAGGAGAAGAGCAGCTGGTTTTCCTGTTGAAAGCAATGGGAAGCTTACAGGATATTCACCTTTTTAAAATGGGGACCCTTTGTCCAATCAGTCTGAAACTGGGCAGGTCTGATGTGCTGCTTCTGATTACATAATGTCTGAAAAGTTATGCTGTTTGGATGGAAAGCATGAACGTTAGGGGCAGCACAAGAAGACTGGCTGTGTCTCCCATTAAAATAAAAAGAACAAAAATAAATGAATGGAAAAAATGGAATAAATCATGTCGTTTCAGTGTATGGAAAATGAAATGAATGGAATTCAAATGAATAGAAAATGAACCCAATGAAACATTTGGAACCTTGGTTTCTTCCACACTCCTAGGATATGGGTTTAACTCCCTTGGGAAAGTAATCCACACATTTCATGTTCAGGAAGCTTTTCTCAGTTTGTTCTTTATTCTATATCTAAACCTCTTGTAAAGCCCCACACATTGTTGTAAATCATTTCTTCTCCCTCCTTTGTTTGTATAGCTCTCAAGTCGGTGCACTTACTATTATTTTATTTTAAAATAAAGTTAAGAACACAGACAACAAAGAAGAAGAACACACATAACAATACAACAAGTTGACTATCGGTGCAATGTGTTTAGACACAGTTCCCATGTGTTTAGACAGAAAGAGGTCCTACAACTCCCAGCCTTCCCCAGCCAGCAGTTGTGGGACTTTTTTCTGTCTAAACATGCATAGGGTTGCACCCTAAAGAAATAAGGAAACTCACAGATCATAATTTTTAATATATCATGGAAATGCTTGCCGGACAACTAGAGTAAAAAAGCCTAATGAGAAACTACCTATTACAACTTAATTGTCACTTAGCTCAAGCAACATTCAATACTGATCCATAATATGCTTCTGTCCTATTAATTATTTTTGCTCTCCTTCTCTGGACCCTTTCCAGATTCTCAGCATCTCATTGATCAATGCCTGGCATATCAGAGCTGTATTGGGATATCCCATTACGAACGAGGGATGTTGGCGAAATGCACAATGGAATCAAACAAGTTCAGATTTCCGTGAATCTGACCCGTGGAGTCTGCAGCAGACTGGCTTTTCCCAAGTCATGTGGATTCCGCGGACTTGCAGACGTTAAAAAAACACACAAAACAACTTTCTGGAATTGTATGCAAATTCAGTTGCAGAAAAATACATAAAATAAAAAAACACCAGCTCAAAATGTGCATTTCCCCCATAGGCTAAAGCATGAAAATGCACCGGGGGGGGGGGGGGGAGGGAGGATTTGCACATTTGCAAATGCGAATTTGTGCAAATTTGGAAACTGGGAAAAAATCTTTTCCATCAAAGAGTGGACGACGGAGAGAAAGGCACCTGACAATCTGTGAAATAACAGAACAGATGTTTCAAAATCCATACATCCCTATTACCAACACATTCTTTTTCATAACTTTTTACCAGAGAGTGATTTTCCTATTACACTGCCCTTTTATAATATATACACATAGCTAACATGGCAAAACTTGAGCACGCTCCGGGAGAGAGCGCAGGACAGGAAGGCCTGGCATGCTGTGGTCCATGGGGTCACGAAGAGTCGGACACGACTGAACGACTGAACAACAACAACAACAACATGGCAAATTTCATGACTGCATTTCTTTGTGTATTACTGTTTACCAGGTTTCCTGATTAATTTTGGGACATTTTCTCCTCCCAGGAAAACAATTATACTAAACTGAATAATTGTTTGCCTTTTTATTTCAGTGTTTTTCTAACTTCTGCAATCTTACGGTTTCACGGTCCACTCTAATACACATCTCACCACATTTACTATATATACATTTTTCTGCATTCTACTGTGAACAACATGTTACACTGCACTATAGCTAGCTTGATTTTTAATTATTTCACATGTGAAATCATTTGTACATAGTTCTATCACTTTTGCCTGTGTTTAACATTCCAGTTAGGTCACCTGTGTTCCGAGACTGCAGTTATATTTCATAAATTGTCTTCTCACACAGGAGTAGGAAACTTTGTTTTTTGTTTTTTAATTAAAAGAGACACTGACAGCTCCATTTTTAGGGTGCAATCCTATGGAGATAGGTGGCCGCCTCCGAACTCAGAGGCAACTGCCTATCCAATGCAGGGCAGGAGAAGCACAGAGGGGATCATTCCCTCCGCACTTCTCCTACCCTGCATTTGCAGCTAGACAGCCGATTTTGTCTGTCTAGCTGCGGGAAGGTGGAGTGGGGGAGGAGGCTGCCAGATGACACATAGGATGTATCATACTGGCATTCCGCCTTCCCCTCCCCAGAACATCCCCTGGAACAGCCTGTTTTGGCTGCTCCTGCTCATCTTCGGAGTGCAGAGCACAGGGCCATTCTGTGCTGCCTGCGAGGCGGCGCGGAAGGGGTGGAAGGTCGGTTCCTGGAAACCCACCTATCCTATGGCCATCTAGCCGCTGACTAGTGGCCATAGGATTGCTCCCTCCATTGGTTTTCTATCCTGCCTTATCCTATGAGATCAGACTGGGTTACGCAGTACTTTAAAATATACAAATAAATTCCAATGCTCTGGTCCAGCAATTGTTTATGTTGGAGATCCTTTGTGAACATAGGACCCCCAGTCCCACAATAGCTTTCCCATTCATTTCAATGGAGAGACCATATCTGCTGCACACACAAAGACACTGAACAGTATGTAAGTATTTTGCACGTGGACATATGCTCACTGCTCCCCTGTCACATGGTAAGGGAACTTTAAAGGCACCTGGCATTAAAGGCATTATTCAGTTTATTAATAATACTTGTATACTGCTTGCTATAACAACTTCTCTAAGTGGTTTACATGCCAAATTATTAAAAAGCATTATTAAAATATTCAATTAATAAACAGTTACAGCTATAACAAACAAAGAATCAAGAAACAATAAAAACTGTTAAAAAACAACAATAGAAAACCGTCAAATGAAGCAGCATTGTAAGTGAAGTGCAGTGAACAAGATGGGAATAAGCTGTAGATTGAAGGGCGTGATAAATAAAGCATACTTTCTTTGTAGTGTACCTAACATAACAGTTAATTTGTCTTCAGGTGGGGATACCAGTTGATTCTTATAGAACAGTATCAACTAATTTTGCTAAGTAGGTAGCATTCCCTCTCTCTCTCTCTCTCTCACACACACACACACACACACACGGCAGTGAGAAAAGAAAGGGTGGATTTTACTTGGCTCTAGAACAGTGATAGCAACCTGGTGACCTCCAGATGTTTTGGACTACAAGTCCCATGAGCCCCAGCCAACATGGCCAATGGTCAGGGATTATGGGAGTTGTAGTCAAAAAAATCAGGAGGGCAACCTGGTTCATTCTAGAAGGTTCATTTTCTCCCCTATGATTATTTGGAGAGGCACTTAACAGTCTACTACTAAATCTTTCCAATGTACCCATTTGGCTAGTAATATATGTCATAAGTATGTTGTAGTAGCAAAAGAAAAGACACTGTAGGACTGAAATCTGTCTCCTTCCGCCCTCAGCCCACTTCAGAAGAAGCAAGAGTGGGACTGTTTCTTCTTTCACCCATTAACTCTGAATCCTTGCAATAATTAGTCAAAGTAAAATGAATATTAACTTATGCTTAACTGCCTTTCCAGCATGTTACCCTGCTTTGACCTAGTACTGCTAAATCATTTTTTAAAAAACTTTATGGATTTAAATAATCCTTTGCTCTAAAACACCCTCTACCCCCTCAACTACTTAACCACAGGCCCGACTGCCCTAAATCCTTTTCTTATACTTTGTAGCTTTTTAAGCAAGCCCCCTCTTTAAGTAGACATAATCCCTTCTCTGTAGAAAACATGAAAGACCTTGAACAAATCAAGATTTCTCCATGGAGAATTCAGCTAATCCTGTGCTTAGCTCCTAACAAGGAAATCCATCTCTCCACCAAGCACCCCATTACTAGGACTAATGCCTGACTTGAATAACAAGCAAATTATTGTGTTTTAATTGTAGCATTACTCTGTCACATGGAAAACTTGAGGGAGAAATGTGACTAGGCTTCGCTAGGATAGACAGGTCACGCCTTTTCACTGTTGTTAAGGTTTCTACAATTTAAAAAGCAAGCTAAATTAACTATTAATATGGACTGCACACATGCTTATGATTAGATGACACAGCCATGCTACAGCTCTGCTTCTTTGGCTGCCACTAGAAGAGATTAGATGGATTCTTTTCATATTGCCTTCTGTGCATGTGTACAATTTAGAGAGGAGTTCATGTATTTTCGGGTGAGGGGAACAAAGTCTCATTGATCTATAACACACAGCAGGAGAAAAACGGTTTAGGGGGAACCTGTGGACCATGTGCTAAAAGCTGGCCAAAGCGTGTCAGAACTTGACTTTAATTATAATGAGGTTTTAAAAGCAGTTCCTTTACTAGTCAGTTTGTGACTGTGGAAGATATGCTGCGAGCCCATAATAGATAAGACTTGGTGAGGTCCCCTTCCAAACACATATTGTAAGACATGCCCACCAGCTATATTGGTACTACTAGACTGTGGTGGCTGGCAATTTTTAATATAAAATTTCAGTAGCTGCCAATTCATCTCTTAATTTAGTAGCTGTAGTCTATTTTCATTGTAACACTTAAAATAGTTTTGGTATGTACAGTAGACATCTATTTCCAGTCTGCAGGGAAAAAATGTTTTGAACGATTTGAGAGAGAGAGAGAGAGAGAGAGAGAGAGAAATAGAGGATGGCCATGGCACCATCCATGTCCATATTTTGGGGGATCATCTTGCTTCTATTTCTTCCTTTGCATATTGTACAGGGAGTTGCTAGTGCTTGAAACAACCCAGTTGCATCTATTTTTATCTGTCATGTGCTGGAGCATATAGTAGTATAATGCAAGATGACTAGAGGGTAATATATTAAGAGCACCATGTTAATTGGGCCTGCAGGCATATATTCCAAGTCTGTCAAGTGACATGGTACATTTCTATCATGGTTTTTTTTCACCTCATCCTGACCTCTCCCTACAGAATTTAATGCTGAGCTAGCAGGAATATTTACTGAAACTACGCCCCTAACACTTCCTGTTAGTTTTGTCTGAAGCCACTGAATCCGTTGTAATAATGTGGCTGGCAAATCTGAAATCATATGATCAAATTCACACAACCACTGTGTCCATGGCTGAGCATTTACTTCCTGATTATTTTCACCATCTAAGGCTGCAATCTTATACTCACTTCTTTGGGAGTAAACTCCATTGTACTCGATTTAACTTACTTTTTAAGGAGACATGGCACATTGCTAATCTGGCTTGATTTTGGCATCAGGGATGTTATTTCAGATTTGGGGAACAGGGATTCCAATGTACGTGGGGCAGTAAAATGGAAAGATATTCTTCTAATATATTATAAGAGTATGTATTGTAATATGTATCAATGTGTTCAAGATAGAAAGCCAGTGCATTTTTGGTTTGGTGTTTTTTCTGTCCTCTTATAATATCTCATAGTATCTCTTACAATAATATCTATGATTGTTCATTTGTTCCCCCCCCCCACTCCCTCCCCCCTTAAAGTAAAGTGGTTCATGCCTTTGGTAGGTACATAGGCCTATTAATTATTTATCATTAAAGTCACTAAATATGCAGAACCAGTCACCATTAATATAGGTGTGTAAGGGACTGGCTGGGGTGGAATTAGGGGAATTGGATTGAGGGGGAGGGGAAAGTTATGGAGTGCTTATTAGTAAGATGTTTGGTTACTGTAACTTTGGCTACAAGGACTTTGGTTACTGTACCATAACCAAAGATATTTAATTTAAGTACATTTAAGCATTCCCATTGTATAATTTGAATAACACTCTGTCCTCTTGTGTGTATAAGCCCGTTAATAAACAACCTGTTCATACTGTCCCTAGTGTTGGTGCCCATTTCTAAAAATGAAAAAAAAAAGTATCTAAAAATGTTTTTTTTAAAGAGAAGAAAAGTGGGACAAGGGAAAGGTTTTTCCCCATTGGTGGAAAATCTATCCATATATTTTCCTATCCTTGTGCAAAACTGATGTTTGATTTTGTGTGTGTGTGTGTGTGTGTGTGTGTGTATAAACACACATATATGTTACACACACACACAGAGAGACTAAGGTGCAAGTTGCAAAACACCACACAATGACATTTCTTAGTGAAGTTTCTTAAACTTGCATGCACTAATTCGTAGCACTGAAACGATGCATCACGAACCCCGTCCTGCTGATAAGATATGTTACCTTTTGGATTTTACAGCAGAAGATCTAACTGGTATATTGCAGTTCAGTGACTGGTTTCCTAAACACCCATCCCCCATGTTTGCATTCAGAAGAGCAAATTCATTGGGAAAGAGGTGTGGGTGGGGGGCTTGGAATAATTAAAAGGGGATCTTTGAGGCAGTTTGACAGCACAATGAATCAATACAAAAGTGGGTGTAACTGCTTGAGACTGTCAAGACTTAACTGCTGCATAACACAATGCTACTTCCAGATTTGCACATGATATTCTAGAAAGCACAGACAGAAGTAAAACAGTGGCTGTTCTGACTGTTATCTATAGAGGGATGAAAAATAAGGAAAATAATCCCTTTTATTGAAAAATGCCTTATGGTGCAGTACAAAGGGCATCGATTCCATATCTGTTCCCTTGACCTCCCTCTGCTTTGCCAGCCAAGAATTTCCCCTACATATATTACATGCTAGTTTTCTGCTGTCATCTTTCCAGCTCTTGAAAAACAACATTAGGATGTGAGGTAAGGTTTGAGAGGAAGCATTAAACTCAAGCAGTCAAAATTATCTGGCTTAGGCTAATATTTTTTATTTTTTAATTCCTACATCTATGGCAATATTTCCTGGGAGATGGCAAAACCCTGCCTTCTCTTAATAACCTGAATGCAAAAACCATGTTGGCTGTTTTTTCAATCTCAGGCTGTGATGCAAAGCACCTACTAGGAGAGAGGATTAATGGGCTGTAGTTTTACAGGAGTTCCACTAGATGATGGTATAAATCTTCATAATGAGCGAGCTAAAGAAGACTAGGGTGGGCAACTTCAACACAGGAGTTCAAGAGAAGTGAGAGTCTACATAGGCAGTGACATTGTGAACCACCTCCTCCCTAGACTGCATCATTAAAAGGCGAGAATGCACAGTTATACCGATCATGCAGATGTAAGCAGCACTCAGCAACATCATAATCTATTAGAGAAGAAAGCCATAGAAAATGAACCAAGCAAATGACTTGCTTGATTTAAACATCAAATAAGAACCGTGCTTGATTTATTTTGCAAATTAGAATGGGCTGACTTCAATTCATTTGTTAAAACTGGCTCGCTAAATTGAGAGTAATTGTATAATTAGCAGTAGATTCATTACAGGATAACATAACCATTTGCATAAAATTGAAATGGAAAATTAGAACAGGGTTGTGAATGTACCTTCCACTGGCAGACACTTATGAGAATGGTGGGGCAAAAGCCTTGGTCCACGGGAAGGGAGAAAAAGAGAAGAGAGCTCAGTGCTAGGCAGGCAGTTTCCCTGAGGCCTAAATGATGTGTGATGGCAGGAGGCTAATATCTTTAAACACACTAGGGACTTTTCTCCCCATTCTTATGTAAAGCGAGGGGTGAGGAGTTCGTAATTTAAAGGGATAAAGTGGCCATGGGGACTTGACCCTTCCAGATGTTTCCACCCACAGTCCCTCCACCTGGGCATTCTCAGCTGGGATCATTTCTGGAGGGAAAGACTACTAGGGATGGCAGAGAAATCCACCACGGACTCTGTGGCGGAACGGACTACCCCCCTGCCACCCCCCGAAATCCCCCCCGGATGGACCCTACCTGCTGCCAGCCAGTCTGGTCTGTCCGCTGCCATCCGCTGCTCTGGTCTGCAGCCGCAAAACGGACGCCATTTGTGTTCCTGCTTTAGCTGTGATAGGCTACGTAAATATTTATGTAGCCTATCACGGCAAAGAGCAGGGACACAAATGGTGTCCACTACACCATTTGCATCGCTACTCTTTTTGTGATAGGCTACGTAAATATTTACGTAGCCTATCACGGCTAAAGCAGGAATGCAAATGGCGTCCCTATGCCGGACGCCATTTTCAGTCACAGCCCGGCAGCAGACGGAAGTTCAGCTACGGACGGGCCCGGCCAGCGGCTCTGCGGACTCACCGCAGAGCGAAGCTGGCCGGGGAGCATTCTGGGGGGAGGGATGGATCGCCTCCCCACCCCCCGCGGACACCCCCCAGAACCTGGAGGTAAGTATTTCGTACATCCCTAATTAGACTACAGGGATATGAGCAATGAGCAGGGGGGAGACTTCAGCACCATCACCTATTTGATCTTTTGATCTTTTAAATTGCTCCTTGCATCCTACATTGGTCTTTGCCAAACTCATGCCCTCCATATGTGTTGTTCTACAGCTCCCAGCATCCCTAGCCAGCAATGGCCATGCTGGCTGGGGATGATGGGGATTGTAATACAAGACACCTCATTAGGGAAGGCTGCCCTGGAAGGCACCTCATTAGGGAAGGCTGCCCTGTGTGACATGTAAATGAGACATAGTCTTGTTTCAAGATTTGGTTCTGCTACTGTCATGTGTAGCTTGGACTTGAGTGCCAAAACCGTCATTACTGTAGCAGCTGTGCCTAGCAGCTACATTTTCTTCAACTTTACTCTGGATTGGATGCAGGGCTCCCAGTCTAAAGGGTACGGGGTCTTTAATTATTATTATTATTATTATTATTATTATTAAATTTATTAATCGCCCATCTGGCTGGTCACCCAGCCACTCTGGGCAATGTACAGCATACAACAAAACAGTTTAAAACAATAAAATTCTACAATAAAAACATTTCCTAAAATACCCTAACCCACCCCAAATGCCTGCCTGAACAACCACGTTTTTAATGCACGACGGAAGCTCATTAAAGAGGGGGCATGACGGAGTTCCTAGGGAGGGAGTTCCACAGAGTGGGGGCCACCACAGAAAAGGCCCTCTCCCTCGTCCCCACCAGTCTAGCTGTCCTGGCTGATGGGACAGACAGAAGGCCATCCGAGGCTGATCTTGTTAAGCGGCCTGTCTGGTGCTGCTGGAGGCACTCCTTAAGATAGGCTGGGCCGCAACCATATAGGGTTTTAAAGGTCAAAACCAACACCTTGAATTTGGCCCGGAAAACAACTGGTAACCAGTGCAACTCCTTCAGCACTGGAGTGATGTGATCTCGCTGGCGGCTGCCTTTAATCAGACTAGCCGCCGCGTTCTGTACCAGCTGCAGTTTCCGAACTGTCTTCAAGGCTAACCCCACGTAGAGCGCATTACAGTAGTCTAAACGAGAGGAGACCAGGGCATGTACTACAGATGGGAGCAGATGGTCGGGAAGGAAGGGGCGCAGCTGCCGTATCAGATGGAGTTGATACAGCGCTGTCCGGCTCACAGCTGACACCTGAGCCTCCATGGACAGCTGGGAGTCCAAAATGACCCTCAGGCTGCAGACCTGGTCTTTCACAGGTAGCCGTACCCCATTCAACACCAGGTCAACATCCCTTAGCCTCCTCTTGTCTCCCACCAAAAGTACCTCGGTCTTGTCAGGGTTCAGCTTATTCCTCCCCATCCAGCCACTCACCGTCTCCAGACATTTGGACAGGGATTCTACGGCCAACCTTGGTGAAGATTTGAATGAGAGGTAGAGCTGCGTGTCATCCGCATATTGATGACACTGCACCCCAAACCTCCTGATGATAGCCCCCAGCGGCTTCACATAGATGTTAAATAGCATCGGGGAGAGGATGGAACCCTGTGGCACCGCACAAGTAAGTGGCCACGGGTCCGAAACCTCCTCTCCCAGAGCTACCCTCTGGTACCTGCCGGAGAGGAAGGACCGGAACCACCGCAATACGGTGTCTCCAATGCCCAACCCCTCCAGGCGGTCCAGGAGGATACCGTGGTCAACGGTATCAAAAGCCGCTGAGAGGTCGAGGAGAACAAGGAAGGAGCATTCACCCCTATCCAGAGCCCTCCTCATATCATCTACCAAGGCGACCAAGGCCGTTTCTGTCCCATGCCCAAGCCTGAAGCCCGACTGAAATGGGTCTAGATAATCAGTTTCTTCCAAGTGTGCCTTCAACTGCAAAGCCACCACCCGCTCAATCACCTTGCCCCAAAATGGCAGATTTGAGACTGGGCAAAAGTTGTTCAAAACTTGAGGATCCAAGGAGGGCTTCTTTAAGAGCGGTCTTATCACTGCCTCCTTGAGGGCTGATGGCATCACTCCCTCCTCAAGGGAGGCGTTCACCACTGCCCTGATCCCCTCACCCAGTCTCTCTCTGCAGCCCATAATGAGCCAAGATGGGCAAGGATCAAGTAAGCAGGTGGTCGGCCATACAGATGAAAGCACCTTGTCCACTTCATCAGGAGGAAGAAGCTGGAACCGATCCCACAAAACCGGTTTGCCACAGGCCGCCTCTTGCTCACTAACTGTATCCACAGCGTGCAGAGTAACACACCTAATCTGATCAATTTTATCTGCAAAGTGCCTTGCCAAAGCCTCACAGGAGGCCTTAGAATGCTCCAGTGGTTCCGGAGCCAAAGGACCGACCAGGCTCCGGACCACTTGGAACAGCCTCCTGGGATAGCACTCTGCAGACGTGATAGAGGCAGCATAATATTCCTTTTTTGCTGCCTTCACCGCCACGTGATAGGCTGAAGATACAGCTCTAGCCCGTGTCTGATCGTCTTTGGAGCAAGACTTCTGCCACCAGCACTCTAGCCGTCTCACCTCCTGTTTCAGGGCTCGTAACCATGAATTGAACCATGGTGCAGTCCGAGCCCTGTTCAGGGGGAGAGGGCGTTTCGGAGCCACCCGATCTAATGCCCCAGTGATTGCGGCATTCCAGCCACACACCAGGGTCTCAACCGAGTGGCCGTTGGCATGCCCCAGAGAATCCCCAAGCGCGTTCAGGAATCCATCTGGATCCATAAGACGCCTGGGGCGGACCATTTTAATGGGTCCTCCACCTCTGCGGAGGGGTTGTGGAACTGAGAAGTCCAACGTCACCGGATAGTGATCTGACCATGACAAGGGGGTGGTGGATATACCCCCGACTTCCAGATCACTCCCCACTTCTCCAGAAACAAACACAAGGTCTAGTGCATGACCAGCTACATGGGTGGGCCCAGTTAGAATATGGTGCAGGTCCCAGGAGGCCATGGTCTCCATGAAGTCCTGAGGTGCTCCTGTGAGGATGGCCTCTGAATGTACGTTGAAGTCCCCCAACACCAATAAGTTAGGGGACTGTACACGCACATCAGAGACCACCTCAAGCACCTTGGCCAGGGAGTCAGTCGTGCAGCGGGGTGGACGGTACACGAGCAGAATCCCCAGACTGCCCTTCGGGCCCAACCTCCAGTACATGCACTCAGCAACCTTGGTCTCCCGGAGAGGGGGTCTGGTGAAGACCAAGGACTCTCGGTAGATAACAGACACTCCCCCTCCAACACTTTGACCAACACTTTGAATTGGGGCAAGAAAGGGCTGGCAGTTGATATAGAGGCAGTTGATATAAAAGAGCACACGTTCCTGAAAACCGGTTCTGATCAAGAGTCTTGCTGATGTATTTGAACTAGCTGAAGTTTCTGCATGATCCTCAAGGGCAGCCCCATGATAGAGCATGTCACAGTAATCCAAAACTAAAGCATGTCTCTGGCCAGATCCAACTTTAGCCTCAACTTTGTAGAAGACAGTATACTAAAATATTATTTATTACTTTTAATTATATTAAACATTGTCCGTGTGTATGCACTTTTTACAACTCTCCCTCCTGCTGTGCAGAACTCCTGAATGAATGAGCTTCCCCACTCATGTCATCAGAAGGACAAGTTCCACATATATGAAGGAATGGAGATGCTCTCTGTATTGATTAGAATGGGAAAGCCTAAAGAGCTCCCTCTGTGTATCACCAGAACTCTCACGATGCCCACAAGGAATTGCTGAAGAAGGGCACTTATGTCACTTGCCCTTACAAAAGTGAATTATTGTTATTCCTCCTGCACATATGGCGAATTGACACCAGTGACATCTCTTAGGTCTTCAGTTCACAGTTTAACAAGCATTTTAAGCTAATATAGTTTCAGTTGTCAACTCCAAGATACTGTCCATAAATGCAATTGGCTATTGGACAGATTAGATATGTTATAGTGAGTCTTGGAAATGTTATGATTGTCAACAGTCAGATCGGAATATTAACAATCCTAGGCACAGTTCATGGATGATGATTATATCTCTCAAGGTGCATGAGCCTTGTGATTGTCTCCTGGTCCTTCAGCAAAGGCCAGGGATGTGTCCTTTTCTGTATTGGTCCAGGCACTTTAGAATCCTCATTTCATGAAGAATAAGGCTATTAATGGCTATTAGCCTAGTGGTTCTATACTACCTCTGGTATAACTCTGAATATCAGTTGCTGGGGAACACAAGTGCGAGGCTGCTACTGTTGTCATATCCTACTTGTGGGCTTCCCATAGGCATCTGGTTGACTACTGTGGTGGGAACAGAAAGCTTGACTGGATAGAGTTTTGGTCTAAGAAAGCAGGACACCTACTTACATTCTTATTTTCTCTTCCCAGGAAGATGCATATACCCCCTTTCTATCAGTTTTTAGGAGGACCTTAAAGGCTTTTAAAAATTCTGGCCAGCTTTTGAATGACTCTAGAAGTGTTTAATTCTGCTGATTTTTTAAGCTGCTATTATATCACTGATGCAATGAATATGAACTTGAGCACACTCCGGGAGAGAGCGCAGGACAGGAAGGCCTGGCGTGCTATGGTCCATGGGGTCACGAAGAGTCGGACACAACTGAACGACTGAACAACAACAACAAATTATATTTTTAGAAGTGCTGTGTTTTATCTTATGATTCTATGATTGTATTTTAATACATTCTGAGCTACCTTGGAAGGGGTAGCCCTAAGAAGTGGCCTATAAATAATGAAAGTGTGCAGTGGTCTAGCAAGGGATTTTGGACGATGGAGGTGCTAAGTAGTGAGACTGGGTTTTGGAGAAGATAGAAAGTTTTGGAGAAGGAGATCTTTCCCACTTACAAATAATCATTCCTGATATGTTTGTAACTCCAAGGGCCAGACTAAATAAGATGAGAAATGTGTGGTTATATTTTTGTCTTTTTTAACTTTTTTTTAAAAGGCAGCCATAGAGCTCCTGTTCCAGATTAAATCCATGGCATGAGGGTGCTTTTAAAACCCTTCCCCCAATGCTGTCTTCCAAATGGAAATTACCATGAAGCTGCTGTTTGTAATGGGAAGAAAAACATATGGGTGCCATATATGTTTTTCCTTCCTAGGGCAAATAGCAGCTTTTAGAAAGGGGGGTATTTGTCAGGAAAAATGGTGGAGAGGAAAGGTTAAACTTTCTTCTCCCATACTCTGGTTCTGCTCTGGATGACTGCTATAAAAAACACACACAAAACAGTTCAAAAAGACAGAAACGCAATCGCATATTGCAGTCCTGAAGCCTTACTCCAGTATAGGCTCATGAGCAAAAAATCAGTGTAAGGGGAAATGCCATAGAGGATCAACTTCTTATATGTCTGTTCCTGCTATGTATACCCATCCATCCATCCATCCATCCATCCATCCATTCATCCAACACGGTCAAGAAGCCATCCTAGACAAAGTACATTTTATTATATATTAAATGCATTGTGAGAACTACTTTGAAAACTAATATTTTAGTCTTTCCCCATGCGCTGGCTGTGGCATGGGGAAACATGCCCATGGGCATGCACTGGCTGTGGTGGACACATGGGGCCTCCTACAGAAAATGTGTGGACTGAGTGGACTACCCAGCTTATCAACGTTGGGGAATATCCTGCATATACAATGGGGAACCCTCTATTATGTGTTTTCAGAGCGGTAGTCTTGTGGCACCTTAAAGATTAACAGATTTATTATGGCATAAGCTGTTGTGGACTAGAGTCCACTTCGTCAGAGACATGGTTTCATGAGTTATCAATATATACACATGATTGTTGGGGAGAGATTATAAACAGTGAGGTCAGTGGGCACTGAAATGCAGGAAGTACAGACATTATGGGTGCTTCAAGATGGAAGCGTCCTTATGCTACCAATAAAAAGGAAGTGTGCATCCATTCTGTCTTTTCCACATGAGATTTTTTTTCTGATAAGAAAAAAGATGGAAGAATTAGTGGGAAAACACAGGACGGTTAGAAATGGGAGACGATAACATCCCCCCACCCCCAGTAAAAATCCATGTTTGAACCAGTGTAATTGCACAAATAAGTCTTGTCTGGAAATACCTTTAGCATGTGCAACATTCCACAACTCATAGAAAAGAACAGGTCATCTTGTACATGTATTAAGCATCAGGTGCATACAGAAACTCTATAGGAATTTGAATCATGCTCAGAAAGTTTCCCTTTTAAAAAAGTATGTCTCTTGTCAACATACATGTATTTTCCCAAACAGGAAATTCACGTAGGAATCTGGAAGGCACCAAGAAGTTATGTAGCCTGGCCATTATTAGAATTGAGAAAAGGTCTGCATATGATTCAAGTAGGTATCACAGAAAGCCTTCATTTCCTTGCTTGCCACCTTTCAAGAGTGCAGGGGTGAGGTGGACAACAGAGAGTCTAAGGTCATGCAGACATAAGCAGGATTTGTCATGCTAATGAAACTCCCCTCATGACCTTTCTCTTGCTATGTAGACATAAACTGGCCTTAATGACTGCATCATTCTCATTAGTGCAGATCCAGTTTCCATTGTACATTCAGCTCCATTCATCACTTTCACATAGGTGCTCAGTATTCATCAGCACCTGAATTGTCCAAGATGGAACATGGAGCATGTAAAATGATGAGAATGGTTATTTGTTTAACCTCAGTATTTTTTAAGCAAGACAACAAAATAGATCCAAAAGCTTGTCACACATCTTTTACTAACTAATGGATCTTAATTTCCCTCTTTCCCCAAACCGTGATAATCTGGTAATTTGTCCACAAAGGACACATTGTGATAATTTTGCAGTTTGCCAATCCCCCATTTACTTGTAGGATAACAAAAGGGGAGCCAGAAATTTGCTGTGCATGAGATTGTAATGCTTAGTGGTAGTTCATCAATTTTTATAATCCCCAGCAGCAGGGTAAAATAGAGAGAAATTCTCACAACTTGATATCAGAAATTTTCCCAGACTTCAAAGACATTTCAGCTGCTCAGGTGGCTTCATTTCAATAAGCAAGAAGAAAGATTTCAGGAAATCTAGGGGTGAATGGCTTTCCATCAAGGACAGAATAGAACAATGCATGACAGAGATGAAATCCCTACTGGTAGACTCAGGCTGAAGTTGTCAAAGAAATGGAGTGATAGAGTGGGGTATGTGGACTTCAAACTGGTTAATATAAATACATTCTCCTTCCTTCCTTCCTTCCTTCCTTCCTTCCTTCCTTCCTTCCTTCCTTCCATCAGAGCTCTGAGGCAGAAGGTCCTTCATTCAAATCTCACTTTAGCTATAACCTCATTACTCAGTGGTTAGGCAAGCCACTACATCTCAGCCATAGCTCCTTCTTCCTACATTTGCAACAATAATACAGGCCCACTTTTCAGGGGTGTTGCAAGAGGTACTGAAATGCTTGAAATACACTTTACTAATCTGTCAAAAAGGCCAGCAGCAGTGGCTTCCATCCTTCGTATATTTGAAGAACTCTGTGAGAATGTGGGTGGGCCATTTCACGTTACATTTTTAGGGATACACCTTACATGTATGCAGTATACACTTAAAAATGTAGGGTTGGATCTATAGGCTCCTTTTCTCTTATGGAAAGAGCTTACTGCAATGAAAGAGGATCTTCCATCAGAAGAAGCTTTTACCACTGGAGGAAGAAGACATTTGTATCCATGTCATGAAGTCTGAATACCACAAACATATGTTTGCAAACATTTATTAAAGAGCTACAATTGCTTGCATTTCCTTGTTGAATGTGTGCTTGGTTGCAAGTGCAGATTTGCCTCTGGGTAATGTATGAATTATTCCTGGATGAAGCCAGTTCTGATTCAGCACAAATGCTAAGGAGGTGGGAGGCACAGTCAAGTCATCATGAGAATCAGTTCAAGCAGGAGAAGCCTTAGAAAAAATGAGGAGAGATGGGCCAGGACAACTCAGGAGGAAAGTGTGACATGATCAATAGGATAGGAGAGTCTTTGGGATGATTAGACCAAAGGCCTGAGCATGATTGTTGAAATGGTTATGGTGCTGGAATGCAGCCTTGCACCTACCACAGCCAATTAGAAGACAGAGGGATATGTCTTACCCATCTGCAACATGGTGGTGCACAGGCTATCTTCCAGCACTGAAAGCCATTCAAGCTCTGCTGTAGGTCTCATTCCTGACAAGAAGTGACTTCTATTCACATCTTTATAATGTTCACCACCAGACTGCACTGATGTGTCCAGTATACTGTTACTGCAATGTTTAATGATACTGTTTACTGAATATAGCAGGATAAAATCTCACACTTAGGCTATGGTTCTAAGCTATAGAACAGCCTTCCTCAACCTCATGCTCTCCAGATGGGTTGTAACCACAACTGCTGATTTCAGAGAGTAACACTGAGTGACCATTCCTCAGTCCCTTTGCAATTGAGCTGTGGGGTTCCACAGGATACTATCTTGTCCCCAATGTTGTTTAACATCTATAGGAAGCTGCTGGGAGTGTTCATTAGGGGATTTGGAGCCAAGTGCCATCAGTATGCTGATGGCACACAGCTCTATTTCCCTGTGACATCTGAATCAGGAGAGGCTGTGCAAGTCCTGAATCAGTGCCTAAACTCAGTAATGGCCTGGATGTGGGCCAATAAACTGAAGCTGAGTCCTGGCAAGAAGGAAGCTCTATGGGTGAGTGGTTCCCGAGTCTGGGAGATAGGCTCATTGCCTGTTCTGGATGGGGTTGCACTCCCTCTGAAAGATCAGGTCCGTAGTTTGGGGGTACTCCTAGATCCATCATTGTTGCTGGAGGCCCAAGTGGCCATGGCAGCTTGGAGTGCCTTTTACCAGCTTCAGTTAGCCTCTCCTAGACGGGGATAGCTTGGCCACAGTGGTACAGGTTCTAGTAACCTCAAGACTGGTTTACTGCAATGCACTTTATGTAGGTCTGCCCTTAAGGCTGCTCCAGAAGCTGGAGCTAGTGCAAAATGTAGCAGCTTGGCTGTTGTCGGGAGCTGCCCCTTTTCAGCATTTCCTTTGCTGAGGGAACTGCAATGGCTACTCATTCGCTACCAGGCCAGGTTTAAGGTTTTGGTTGTTGTTGTTCAGTCGTTAAGTTGTGTCCGACTCTTCGTGACCCCATGGACCATAGCACGCCAGGCCTTCCTGTCCTCCGCTCTCTCCCGGAGTGTGCTCAAGTTCATATTCATTGCATCGGTGATGCTATCTAGCCATCTCATCCTCTGCCGTCCCCTTCTCCTTTGGCCTTCAATCTTTTCCAGCATCAGGGTCTTTTCCAGGGAGTTTTCTCTTTGCATTAGGTTGCCAAAATATTTGAGCTTCAGCTTCAGTATCTGTCCTTCCAATGAGCACTCAGGGTTGATTTCCTTTAGGATGGACTGATTTGACCTCCTTGCAGTCCAGGGGACTCATAAGAGTCTTCTCCAGCACCACAGTTTGAAAGCATCAATTCTTCGGCGCTCAGCCTTCCTTATAGTCCAGCTCTCACAGCCATACATTACTACTGGGAAAACCATAGCTTTGATTATACGGACCTTTGTCGGCAAGGTGATGTCTCTGCTTCTTACTATGCCATCTAGGTTTGCCATAGCTTTCCTCCCAAGGAGCAAGCGTCTTTTAATTTCATGGCTACAGTCACCGTCTGCGGTGATCTTGGAGCCCAAGAAAATAAAATCTGTCACTGCTTCAATTTCTTCCCCTTCTATATGCCAGGAAGTGATGGGGCCAGATGCCATGATCTTCGTTTTTTTAATGTTGAGTTTCAAACCAGCTTTTACACTCTCCACTTTCACCCTCAATAAGAGGCTCTTTAGATCCTCTTCGCTTTCTGCCATTAGGGTTGTATCATCTGCGTATCTGAGGTTGTTGATAATTCTCCCGTCAATCTTAATTCTGACCTGTGATTCATCCAGCCCGGCGTTTCTCATGATGTACTCTGCATATAAGTTAAATAAGCAGGGTGACAATATGCAGCCTTGTCGTACTCCTTTCCCAATTTTGAACCAATCGGTTGTTCCATGTCTGGTTCTTACTGTTGCTTCTTGACCCTCGTACAGGTTTCTCAGGAGACAGGTAAGGTGGTCTGGTACTCCCATCACTTTAAGAATTTGCCACAGTTTGTTGTGATCCACACAATCAAAGGCTTTAGTGTAGTCAATGAAGCAGAAATAGACGTTTTTCTGGAATTCTCTTGCTTTCTCCATGATGCAGCGAATGTTGGTGATTTGATCTCTAGTTCCTCTGCCTCTTTGGAACCCAGCTTGTACTTCCGGTAGTTCTCGGTTCACATACTGCTGAAGCCTAGCTTGTAGGATTTTGAGCATCACCTTGCTGGCATGTGAAATGAGCGCAATTGTACGGTAGTTTGAACACACTTTGACATTGCCCTTCTTTGGAATTGGAATGTAAACTGACCTTTTCCAGTCTTGTGGCCACTGTTGAGTGTTCCAAATTTGTTGGCATATTGAGTGCAGCACCTTAACAGCATCATCTTTTAGGATTTTAAATAGCTTAGCTGGAATACTGTCATCTCCACTAGCTTTGTTGCTAGTAATGCTTCCTAAGGCCCACTTGACTTCACTCTCTAGGATGTCCTGCTCAAGTTCAGTGACCGCACCAGCATGGCTATCAGGGACATTCAGATCTTTCCTGTATAGTTCTTCTGTGTATTCTTTCCACCTCTTCTTAATCTCATCTGCTTCTGTTAGGTCCCTGCCTTCTTTGTCCTTTATCATGCCTGTCTTTGCACAAAACGTTCACTTGAGATTTCCGATTTTCTTGAAAAGATCTCTAGTCTTTCCCATTCTATTGTTTTCCTCGATTTCTTTGCATTGTTCATTTTAGAAGGCCTTCTTGTCTCTCCTTGCTATTCTCTGGAACTCTGCATTCAATTGGATATATCTTCCCCTTTCTCCTTTGCTTTTCGCTTCCCTTCTTTCCTCAGCTACTTGTAAAGCCTCATCAGAACAGCCACTTTGCTTTCTTGCATTTCTTTTTCTTTGGGATGGATTGAGATGCTGCCTCCTGAACAATGTTACGGACCTCCGTCCATAGTTCCTCAGGCACTCTGTCTATCAGGTCTAATCCCTTAAATCTATTCCTCACCTCCACTGTATATTCATAAGGGATATGATTTAGGTCATACCTGAATGGTAAGCTGAAATTTTGTAACAAGAAGCTCATGATCTGAGCCACAGTCAGCTCCAGGTCTTGTTTTTACTGACTGTATAGAGCTTCTCCATCTTTGGCTGCAAAGGACATAATCAATCTGATTTCGATATTGACCATCTGGTGATGTCCATGTGTAGAATCATCTCTTGTGCTGTTGGAAAAGAGTGTTTGCTATGATCAGCGTGTTCTCTTGGCAAAACTCTATTAGCCTTTGTCCTGCTTCATTTTGTACACCAAGGCCATGCTTGCCTGTTATCCCGGTGATTTCTTGACTTCCTACTTTAGCATGCCAATCCCCCATGATAAAAGGACATTTTTTTTGGTGTTAGTTCTAGAAGGTGTTGTAGGTCTTCATAGAACCGATCAACCTCAGCTTCTTCGGCCTCAGTGGTTGGGGCATAGACTTGAATTACTGTGATGTTTAATGGTTTGCCTTGGATTCGTACTGAGATCATTCTGTCGTTTTTGAGATTGTACCCCAGTACTGCTTTTCCCACTTTATGACTATGAGTGCTACTCCATTTCTTCTAAGGGATTCTTGCCCACAATAGTAGATAAGATGGTCACCTGAATTAAATTCGCCCATGCCTGTCCATTTTAGTTCGCTGATTCCCAAGATGTTGATGTTCAATCTTGCCATCTCATGTTTGACCACCTCCAGCTTACCTTGATTCATTGATCTTACATTCCAGGTTCCTAAACAATATTGTTCTTTACAGCATCGGATTTTCTTTTCACAACCAGACACATCCACAGCTGAGTGTCCTTTCGGCTTTGGCCCAGCCACTTCACTCTTTCTGGCGCTGCTTGGAAATTCCCTCTGCTCTTCCCCAGTAGTATATTGGACACCTTCCGACCTGAGGGGCTCATCTTCCGGCGTCATATCTTTTAGCCTTGTGATACGTTCCATGGGGTTTTCTTGGCAGGAATACTGGAGTGGGTTGCCATTTCCTTCTCCAGTGGACCACATCTTGTCAGAACTCTCCGCCATGACCTGTCCATCTTGGGTGGCCCTGCATGGCATAGCTTATGGCTTCACTGAGTTATGCAAGCCCCTTTGCCACAGCAAGGCAGTGATCCATGAAGGTTTTGGTACTAGTATTCAAAGCCCTAAACAACCTGGGACCAGGACACTTGAGAGAGCACCTTCTCCCTTACCAACCTGCCCAGTCACTGAGGTCATCAGAGGGCATATTCCTGGTGGTTCCACATGGACCTATGGCCCAATTGAAGTGAAATGTTTGACACATGTGAAATATCATGTGTGAAATGGCATCTGTAAGTCATAGTAGGAGTAGCACTAGCACACAATAGAAGATACAATGGGATGGTGTTCAGCTTTAAATCGTCTAGGGTATATATGCCACATCTCAGGCTCTGCACCTGCTGTGAGAGCAATAGACTTCAACTCTAGTGTTTGCAAGTATCCAGAAGTAAGAACATTTGCGCATTTCAGAGCAAGAGATCAAATGGCTTGTATAAGGTCATGTTTGTTCAAAAGATAAGAATTGATATAATGACCATTCATTCGTGTATTTGTTAAAAAGCTATGCAGCTGTTAGAAAGCTACCGCTTATTTTTTCTCCTGAGTTCGAAGGTAATGTGTGGGAGTATTTTATACTATGTGTAAATGGGAAATGTTTGTTTCTTGAGTGGTTTTGGGTGGTGGAATTTTAACATATGTATATAAAAATGTTTCATGAAATTTTGTAATATAGGAACGGGGTGTTATCTGTAAGACAGTATTTTTAATGTAAATGTTTGGTTTGATTTATCGCTCCTGAGGAAGGAAGCATTCCGAAATGCATTGAGTGCAATAAATTTTGTTTTCTCGAGCACCAGAACTTGTCTTCCCCTTCTTCACTGATTGAAGTCCACCAGGAGAGGAGCCTTCAGTGTGGCGGCCCCCTTTCTTTGGAACTTCCTGCCCCTGGAGGTCAGGTCAGGCAAGTGCCAACACTGTGTTGCTTCTGGCACCTCCTGAAAACAGTTCTGTTCCAAGAAGCGTTCCTTAAATGACCAGCCATGGTTTTTATTGGCATTCTGTTTTTAACAATTTTAATATGGTGTTTTAATCTTTTATTTTTTTTACCATTGTACTTCTTGTGTTCACCGCTCCAGAATCTGTTTGGATGGGGAGCGGTATACAGAAGTTGTAAACAAACAAACAAACACTGCCATCATTCTCAGCCAGCATGGGAATTATGGGAATTGCAGTCCAATACATCTGAAGGCACATGGGGAAGACTGATATAGAATTATAACTAAAGATAACATGTTATGCTCGGTTAGCTAGTAGATAACTCAGTACATGGGGATTAAAATGAACTACCATTTATGCCAGAATAATGCTACACAGACCATTTATACAATCAGCACAATCAAGTGATAAAGCTTTTGTAGAACCAATGCAGACTGCAAGTGGGACTGGTTCTGTTTCTGTCATCTCCAGGTAGGGCTGGGAAAGGCTGCTCTCTGAAACCCTGGAGAGCCACTGCCAATAAGTGTAGACAATGCTGAACTAGATGGACCAATGGTCTGGCAGCTTCCTATGTAAGATGCTATTTTACTATGCAGTGATTTTTTGTGATTGATTTTTGTGGTGATTTTTTAAAAAATGGGGTGGCCTTTAAATGATTAGCTCTGTATCTGCAACCGTAAGTAGCATTGTCCAGGGAAAGTATTACTGTTTGATTCTACTGATGTATAAACTGGCCCTAAGATGGACTGAAACAGATGAGGAAGGGGTACCTTCTCTGCAAAGATGAACTGGATTCACTTTACTAGAATGCATTCACTGTATTTCTTTTCATCCAATAAAATTAACATATTGTCATTACGGTTCCTATACCCCCTGTGAAAGTGGCTTGTAGAATGGGCTGAATCCAGTTTTAAGCTGGATCAACTGCACTGGCAGAAGTGGACTTCTCCAACCCATCCTTTCCAAGGCAGCCCCTCCAGCCCCCTGAAAATGCTACACAAAGGCCACATTCGGACATCACTTTAAGCCATGTTGGCTTAATAAACTACTCACAGTAGCTTATTTTTGAAATAGTCCACGATGCCCTGCCACACAACTGGGCTAATAGGCTACTGAGTGTAGCTTATTAAGTTACTG
This sequence comes from Heloderma suspectum, assembly GCF_057233095.1. Taxonomy (NCBI): domain Eukaryota; kingdom Metazoa; phylum Chordata; class Lepidosauria; order Squamata; family Helodermatidae; genus Heloderma; species Heloderma suspectum. Next base: position 97,136,704 of record NC_139459.1, on the reverse strand, counting down.
TGCCTTATCTGTCCCATCTGCCCATCCCTTGCACCACTGCAGTCCTCCCACCCAAGCAGTGGTGCTGTTTCACCCATTCATTACATCACAGCAGGGGCTGCAAGAAGTGAAATCCTGGTAGGCACCAAAAAGGGTGTGGCACAATAAACCCCTGGGGGTTTGCAGGATTGGGAAAAAAGTTCATAGGCAGCCTCCTCTAGCTGGGAGGCACCCAACACAACCTCAGTTGTGCTTCCCCCCCCCCATAGCCATTGTTGGCATAGATGTCTTTAGTGTTCTCAAATTGTTTGCTATAGCGCTTTAGCACTAAAGTGGAATTGTGCATTTCCCCCTCCCCCTAGCTATTGCTGGCAGAGCCACATCTGTTCTCAATATTGCTAAAGTGCTCTGTCACTATATCACAGTTGTACATTTAAAGGGTTCCCGCAGTACTGCCTATGGGTTTAAATGCGCAACTGCGATATAGCAACAGTGCAAATTAGGGGGACAGCTGAAACCAGCTACTGCAGTATTATCTATGGTTTAAAGGCAAAAATCCCAGGTGCCAAAAATGGGGTGGTGTCTGTAAACCCTTGGAATTTTGCAGGATCGGGACAAAACTTGACACACAGCTTCCCCACACTGCAGCAGAGTGGTACTGCCCAACTTTGATTTTTCATGGAGAAGTGGCCAGAAAAGTGAAAGGAGGTGGAGTTCTAACTGCTGGGCAGTTTGCTGGAATGGGGTGAAATTGCATAGGTGGGGTGGCCTCCAAAAGTTGTACTGGATAACTGTGCAATTTTGCTTCCTTGGGGAAAAGTGCGCAGGAAAGGAATAATGGGGTGGGAGCTATAACTCCTTGGCAGTTAGCTGGAATGAGGCAAAATTGCACAGATGGGGATCCCTCATGGGGACCCTCTAAACGTTGTAGTGGATAGCAGCACAGTTTTGCGTTTTTCATGGAAAAGTGAGCATGTTTTCCCCCTATTCCCCCATTTTCCCGTATTCCACAGTTGCCTCTATTCTTTATTTTTTATTTTCCCTTTGCACTTTTGCGCATTTCCAAATTGGTGCATTTTCAGAGTTGTGAACAAGGGTCTTTTCCCTCAATACTTTCCCTTTTCCTTTTACACAAATGCATAAATGTGCATTAGCACATTTTCACAGTAGCGATCAGGGAGGTCTGTGATTGTCTGACTTTGCAGCTGCAGGATCGCACAGTCAGGGGAGGCTGGCCAGAAAAGGAAAAAGGGAGTGGGAGCTAGAACTCCCTGACAGTTTTCTGGAATGGGGCAAAACTGCACATCTGGGGTGCCCTCAGATGGTGTACTGGAGAATTGCACAATTTTCATGGAAAAGTGCACATTTCTTCCCCTATTCCCCTATTCCCCCCTATTCACAGTAGCAATTAAAGAAGCCTCGTGATGGCTCAATCAGTGGAGGATGTATTTGTACTCCCAGGAAGCTGTCATTGTGTAACTTCGCTGTAGTGTGGTATCAGGGAAGGCTGTGCTTGTTTGGCTCCGGATCGACCGGATGTCCCTTGGCTGCTTGTCAGATCTTGGAAAAATGCTCTGCAGGCTGGAGCAGAGCGGCCACAACGCTTTTGACTGCTCTTGTCAGGCAACTCTGTAGGCGATCAGAATAAACCACGCTGAGCGCCAGATGACATGATAACCCACGGTGGGTTAAATAAGCCATGGAGGCTTATTTAACCCATTGTGGCTTATTGTGATGTCTGAACCCAGTCAGAAAGTCAGGAGACCCTGCTGAATGGTGTAAACTGTGATGTGTGTGGGAGTGGTAGTAGATCCCCCAAAATCAGTTGGAGGGACCTTCTGTGAGCAAAGCCCTTCCTCTCATGGAAGATGCCTTCCTTTCACAGAAGGCAAATCCTGTATGAAACCCAATGTATGTAGCTTTAACAAATTAACTCACAGCATAACTCACAAAACCAAATCTTATCTAGGCTATATGCAAACAAAACACGTATCTCCTAACTGCATATCACCTAACCGCACCACTTAATTTTTATTAGAAGAATGAAAAAACAAATTTGTGATCAGGAAATAGCTTTCAGTGGAATCAGAAGCTTAGAAGGACACACGCACATGCACACACACACGCATTGTGTTAAATAGCAAAATGTAAATGATAATAACTTGCAAAAGCTTGAAAGTAGTCTATTATCTCAGTTCTGTAATTCCTTTTTCTTCCTTTCAGGTTTTTTTTTTAAAAAAAACATGTGACTCTTAACTAATGCTAATGCAGTTAACCCCTTTATATGAAAACTGATTAGAAGGCTGGCTTTCTATCTACAGATTCACTCAGTAGCTCAAGGTCATCTGAAAATTGAGGATTTTGGATTTATAAATATCTCTGATGGAGCTGCACATCTTTTCAAGAGAAGGTTAAGACATCAAACCCCAGGAGGGATTCAGTTCTTTGAAAATGACATGTGGCTCCAAGATTTGCTTGCATTTCTTTCTAGTAACAACCTGGGATTTAACTACAGTATATTTCATAGCATTCTGTAGAACCAGAGATTGCTTTATTTCCTTGCATAAATAACACAGATCTCTTGTACATTCCTCATTTCTTCCTTTAAGCTAAAAGAATTGTAGCAGATCTGAGACTTCTGAGTACATATACTTGATTAAAAGTGCATTATGCAGTGGGAATAATAAGGTCTAAACGTCTTATAGACCTCTCATTAAAAGTCACCTTTAAAAACAACAACCCAGAAACCGTGTTCTTTCTCCCTTATAATCAAATGGCATCTCATAACCACCTAGCAATTTTTTAATATCCCCTGGACTCCATTGTATTGTGCCAAGGCTCAGACACTGTCAAGGAAAAGAGCCTACTGTCGTATTTAAGAACAGTTATTGGGACAGGTTTTACAGGCAGTGGACTAAGACAATTCAGAAACAATTGCTTATGTGATAGTTTGAGGATTTGTCCCTGTCAAACAGTTAATATTGCTCTAATACATGAAGTAGGCCGTATAAGACAGCAATAATGAAAAATGTCAGGAAAGACAATATCAATTGTTATTCAACATCCACATCAAAAGATTACTTTTTTGTCAGTAGCTTTCAGAAAATGTATTTTCCATCAGATCTGATTGCGTTCCTCTTTGAAGTGCTCCATCCTCCCGGTAGATTTAATGTGACATCCAGGCACTTTTTAGTCCCTGGGCCTCTGAGGCGATTCAAAGAGGCACAACAAGCCATCACAGGTTTATCCTCAAAGGCCGACACTGTCTGTCTGATTTATTGTAACTTTAAGAATCATCTCCAGCAAAGCATGAGCCTTCCTTACCCATCCGCAGCTCCAGACTTTTATCAGTTCATTGGTATGCAGCCTGTACATCCTGGAACTGAGAGCCCTATAGCCACTCATGGAAAATGCATTACCTGCTACTAATCCTTTTTATCTGTAAAGTCTGTATTTTTTATGTATAAGTCATTTTGGGTTATCATAAAATATACATAATTCTCACTTCCCCTTTCTCCCCTCCCTGCCCCCCCCAAAAGAGACAAAAATGAAAAGGGGATATATAATAAGTTATGCGCTCGTGGCGACCTTATCACCAAGGATTCTAAATAAACAGCTCTCTTTATGTAAACATGGAGGGATGTAAAACCGTGATTACTTTCAACAGGGAATAGGAGGGTTTCCATTTTTTTTTGTTCCTCCTTTCAAAGTGAAATGCTGAGAGAAATCATTTTAACCATGTTTGGAAACAGCTTTATTTTACGTTTCATTGGTCTGTGAGGCCTAACAGTTGTAGGGCTAAACGGCCTTTCACACTTTCTTGTCTACTATACACAGTAGACCAATAGCAGCTCCTTAACATTTCCTATTCACTCAGCCTCCTGACTGAATTTGGGTCAATTTAAAATTAATAACCTCAATATTTAAAAGAATGATAAGAAGTGACAGATTCTAGTCACCAGCCCTTGCTTATCAGCATAGGCAGACATCTAAGTACCCTACTCTATTAAATATAATATATAATTAATATAATAATGCATTAATTAATTTCAGTAGTTCAAGTTGCTGTTTCCAGAGCCCCATAGGGCTCCTGCATCTATAAGAGGTCTACATAAGAGAAAATCCCATTAGCTGCAGCTTCTCCCATCTGAGGTATATAAATGCTGGTGACATTTTCTGTCTAGGCAACTCTTAAATGTACAAATACCCTCTCAGGATCCGAATCTAGCAATGTAACAGTACTAAGAGATGAACCACTTTTGAGTGCAGGTGGCAAAAGTGCATACTTTAAAGCCCCCCCTCCCATTTGTTTCCTCTGAACATTTATTGAAAAAACCTTGGCACAACAAGGAGTAGGTTAGCCAGAATCTATTTCCCTATTATGCTTTCTTTCAAGAAGTTTCTGACATGGGGAAATACTCAAATCTCACAAACCCCGCCTGCTTTCTGAAGTGGTACAGTCTATGGCTGCACTGCCGTGCTTTGTATGAACATGTAGGTCAGCCCTATAGCTCATTATCTGAAGTAACACCTGAGGAGGCTTGATGTAGTACTTTGTTAATATAGGGAACACCAAGCCAGGATCCCTGCAACAGACACAGAGGCAATAGAATGACTAATTCCTGATGCAAAAGGTGATCTTGTTCCTTTTAAACATGCTGTGGCAAGGAGAGGTTTGACAGGCAACACTTCTCCCTTCACTATGTTGCAGTGACTCGAACTGCAGTGTAGAGGTCACCAGTGAAGAGTGACATTTGAGAGGAACAACTTGGGATTTTTCTCTGAGGGTTGCTTTTGCCTCTTCCTTAAAAGACACGTTCTCGGAAGTCATGTCCATGTCTCAAGATGAGTGAGAACCTAATGCTAGAAGGGCAATACATATGTCTATTTTGGAGGGAAGACATGTGTAGGGCAAGCTTCTGTTTGCAGCTTCAAAATCTGTGTGCCTACTCTCTAAAACAGACATCAGGGTTGAAAGTGTTATACAAATAATTGATTAACTGACATGATGTGCCAGAAATGGATTTCCTTTCTTTGCTATTAATGATGTTTAACTTTGGTAATCTGAACAGCAATAATGTATTATGCACTGTAAAAAAAAAAAAAGGTAAAGGTGCCCCCAGCCAGTCGTGTCCGACTCTAGGGGGTGGTGCTCATCTCCGTTTCTAAGCTGAAGAGCCAGCGCTGTCCGGAGACGCTTCCGTGGTCATGTGGCCGGCATGACTGAACACCGAGGTGCACGGAACGCTGTCACCTTTCCCGCCGAAGCGGTACCTATTTATCTACTTGCAATTTCTTGCTTTCGAACTGCTAGGTTGGTGTCAGGGTGGACACTGAGCCCATGGAGTCACAGAGTAGTTCTGATTCTGAGGAAGAGCAGTTGCTCCTGGGAGAGGAGCGCACTCCTCTTTCCCAGGGCCAACAGCTGACGGAGATTCCTCCCACCAGCACTCCTAGCTTAGAAAGCAGTCCAGGGAGTGACCAAGCGCAGATAGCAGACTTGGTGGATGCGCGATGCCGACGCAGAGAGCAGTGCCAGATGGAGGGCACGGAAAGGAGGCGTAGTGCCCAGTTGGTGCACAAACAACGGCTGCGCCCAGAGGATCCAAGGGAAAAGGGGAGGGACTCTCCCTAGTCCTTAAGTTCAGGGGTCTGCCAGTAATTCCCTTTCAAATGGGGACCAACTGTTCCGACTTAGGGCATAGTTACTGTGCTGCTCAGATCTAGTTGCAAATGGTATAGTTGTTAAGTTGTAAAAGAAGAATAAAGCTTTGAAAGGAATCCCTTTGTCTGTGTCTGGACTTGGCTACTGGATTAGACTGAGAGAGGCCTCCAAGGAGCCCTTGACAGCTTGGTCCCCGTTCCTCTTTTTTTTTTCTCCCCCCCCTCTCTCTCCGATTACCTTATGGAGGGTGCCGGGGACCCAGCGGTGCAAGCTCTGGTGCAAGAGAACCAGTTGCTCCGTGATCAGATGGCTCAACTGACGGCTGCTGTGCAAAATCTACAGGCTGTGATTCACCCCCCCCCCAATTCCCCCACGCCGCAAGTGCCCGGTGGCGTTGCCAGAGAAGTTTTCTGGTGAGAAAGGACTTTTTCAGATTTTCAGGGCCCAATCAGAGCTGTACATGCGTCTTAGGCCTGAGGATTTCCAGACGGAACAGGTTCGTGTGGGTTTCATCATTAACCTACTGTCAGGCATGGCAGGGCTTCGGGGCTCCTCCTCGCTAATGACCCCCTGCTCGGGGACTATCAAGGTTTCATGACAGCCATGGCACTTTTTTTGGTGACCCCCTGCGCACGCAGATGGCTTCTTGGGAGATTCGCTGCCTCCGGCAGGGCAAGGACTCAGTTTCCAGCTACGCGACAACCTTTCGCTCGCTGATGCAGGATTTACAGTGGAATGATGCCTCGCTAGTGGCTCAGTTTTTGGATGGTTTGAACGATGAGATTTTGGATGAGTTGGCGCGCACGCCCAGCCCGCCTACTTTGGAGGACCTCATCCAGACCTGCCTTCAGATAGATAGTCAGCTGGAGGGGCGCCGGCAGACCCGGCGGGGCGCTGGGGTCCGGGATTTCCCTCCTCCCATTCCCCCACATTTCCTGCCTCCTCCCCCACCCCCCGCTCCGGCGCTGGAGGTGGAGGAGACCCCGATGCAGCTGGGAGCTACCCAAGCATCGCTGCCGCCAGAGGAGTTTGAGCGCCAGCGTGCTGAGCGCCGATGTTTTCGATGTGGAAAGCTGGGGCATTTCGCCAAGACCTGCCAAGTGAAATCCACAGCTCCGCTGCCTTCTCCTCCTCTCCTTCCCCTTCCTCCTCCTCCTTGTCCCCAGGCCTGACTAGACTGCCCCCCAAGCTTGTTGGGGGCCTCCAGTGTGGGGTCAGTTCCCCACCGGGTGGGTGCCTTCCCCAACCCCCCCACCCTCCCATCTGCTGTTGCATGTTCACCTCCGCTCGCCTCAGTGGGGGGGGGTGGAGACCCTAGCTTTAGTGGACTCGGGGGCTATGACCAGTTTCATGGATGAGACCTTCGCCCTTTTCCACAAGATTCCTACCCTGCCACTTCCTGCCCCCTTGGCAGTGGAGACCATTGATGGGCGTCCTCTCTCTTCGGGCGCGGTGACCCGGATTACAGTTCCGCTCACTCTGCGCACCCAGTCCCACGTTGAGCAGATTCAGTTTCACTTAGCCAAGGTTCCCTTATACCCAATCATGCTGGGTGTTTCCTGGCTCTCTAAGCACAACCCTCAGATTTCTTGGGGGCTTCAGCAAGTGGAGTTTGCGTCTCCCTACTGTCGGGAACATTGCCTCCTGGAGGAGGCGCCAGTCCCAGCCCAGGCCTTAACTCTTTCCTCCCTCTCCTTGTCTGCTTCTGGCAGTCCTTCAGCGACCGTCATCCTCCCAGAGAAGTATGCAGCTTTTCGAGATGTGTTTGACAAGAAGGAGGCTGACTGGCTTCCCCCCCACCGCCCTTTTGACTGTGCCATTAACCTCATTCCGGGGGCGACCATCCCCGCTGGCCGGCTGTATCCGATGTCGGAGCCGGAACTTCGAGCTCTGCAGGAGTTTTTGGACACAAATCTCAAACGTGGTTTCATTTGCCCCTCCTCCTCCCCCGCCTGCGCTCCTACCTTCTTTGTGGCCAAGAGATCTGGAGAGCTCTGCCCGGTGCACGATTTCAGAAATCTAAATTCCGTTTCCATCCCTGACAAGTACCCCCTCCCCCTCATACCTGAGATGCTGGAGCGCCTGGGGCGAGCCAAGGTTTTCACAAAGTTGGACCTGCGTAACGCATACAATCTCATTAGCATCCGGGAGGGGGATGAGTGGAAGACCTGTTTCGGGACCCGGTACGGAGTGTATGAATACCTAGTAATGCCTTTTGGGCTCGCCTGCTCCCCCCCCCACTTTTTCGCGTTTTATGAATGCCATCTTCAGGGACTATTTGGACACTTTCCTCATTGTTTATCTCGATGATTTACTTATATTTTCTGAGGACTCCGATGCCCATCAGCTCCATGTCTCTGCCATACCTCAGTGCCTCCGCAAGAACCATCTTTATGCCAAGCTGGAGAAATGTGCGTTTGACCTAACCTCTTTGGACTTTCTTGGCTACATTATTTCACCTGATGGTATCAGGATGGATCCTGCAAAGGTCCAGGCTGTCCTCTCCTGGCAGGCTCCATCCACCAAGAAGGACTTGCAACGTTTTCTGGGTTTTGCTAATTTTTACAGAAAGTTCCTGCCCAGCTTTGCTCAGCTCACTTCTCCTCTCACGGACCTCCTTAAGGGCAAGAAATCTCCTTTTCATTGGATGGCATCTGCCCAACAGGCTTTCGAGGAAGTTAAGAAGCTTTTCAGTTCTGAGCCGATCCTGTTACATCCCGACCCGAGGAAGCCTTTTGTAGTGCAAACTGATGCCTCTGACTTCGCGGTGGGGGCGGTGCTCTTTCAGCCAGATCGGGAGGGCGGCGGGCTGCAACCCTGCGCCTACCACTCCAGGAAACTGACCATGTCTGAGAGGAATTATACCATCTGGGAGAAGGAACTGTTGGCCATCAAATCCACTTTGGAGACCTGGCATCATCTCCTGGAGGGGGTGCAGCACCCAGTTGAAGTTAGAACCGACCATCGCAACTTCGAACATCTTCAGACAGCCCGTGCCTTAAACCAGTGGCAGATTAGGTGGTCACTTTTTTTTCTTGGTTCCACCTTAAGATTTGCCATGTGAAGGCCTCAGACAATCTACAAGCAGATGCTCTTTCTCATAAGCCTGACCTCCAGCCAGGGAGTGAGGAAACTCCCCCCCCTCTGATTCTTCCCCCCCAAGGCCTGGCGGCAGCTGCAGTGCCTCATTCTTGGGAGGAGCTCCTTCTCTCTGCACAGGCTCAGGATGCTTTTGTTCGCACAAAGGTGGAGGAATTGGGGCTAGCCTCTGCCCCCCCCACTCTACCCCCTTCTCTTTGCGAGGTGACCTGCTTTACCATTCCGGCCGGGTCTATGTGCCTTCTAGACCCCTCCGCGAGAAGGTCCTCCATCAGTGCCACGACTCCCCCACAGCTGGGCATTTTGGCGTCACCAAGACCTTGCATGGAGTGACGAGGGATTTTTGGTGGCCTCGTGTGTGTCAGGACGTCAAGTCCTATGTCGCCTCCTGCCCAACCTGCCAGCGGGTGAAGGCCCCCTCAGGCAAGCCCACAGGCTTGCTTCACCCCCTGTCTACCCCCTCAGGACCTTGGAAACTGCTCTCCCTTGACTTCATCACTGACTTGCCTCCCTCACACAGTAAGACCACTATTCTGGTGGTGGTGGATTTGTTTTCTAAGATGGCCTATTTCATCCCCTGCTCTGGGTTGCCCACAGCCAGGGAGACGGCAGAGCTGTTCGTGGCGCAGGTTTTCTGCCTCCACGGATGGCCTGAGGGTCTCGTTTCCGATAGGGGGGCCCAATTCACTGCCCATTTCTGGAGGGAGCTACTGGCATTGCCCATGTGACGCTCCGTCTTTCTTCCGCCCACCATCCACAGACGGACGGTCAGACTGAGTGCACCAATGCGACTCTGGAGCAATATCTGCGCTGTTATGTAAATTACCAGCAGGATGACTGGTTTTCCTTGCTGCCTCTCGCAGAACTTGCTTATAACAATGCCTGCCATGCTTCCACTCGCCAAACTCCATTTTTTGCCAATTTTGGTTACCACCCCAAGGCCTTCCCATCCACCCTAGCTCCCTCTTCGGTGCCAGAGGCCCAGGACTTTTTAGAGGAGTTGTGAGCGGTACGCCACCTCTTACAGGACTCCCTCGAGCAAGCCAAGACAGCCTACAAGGCCTCAGCAGACCGGCAGCGCCAGCCGGGTCCGTCTCTGCAACCGGGGGACTGGGTTTGGTTGTCCACCCAATACCTCCCCTCTCACTCGCCCGCAAGGAAGCTCGCACCTCGCCGCATGGGGCCTTTCCAGATTACGGTCCAGATTAACCCTGTTGCTTTTTGCCTGGCTCTCCCACCCTCCATGAAGATCCATCCCGTTTTTCATCGGTCCTTGCTGTCCCCCCTGGTTTCTGGCGACCCTCATCGCTCGGTTGGCTCCCCCCCGCCGCCAATGCTAGTGGAGGGGGAGGAGGAGTTTGAGGTCGCAGAGATTCTGGACTCCTGCCTTTCTCATGGCCGCTTGCAATATCTGGTGGACTGGAAGGGGTACGGGCCTGATGAGCGATCCTGGGAACCCGCGGAAAATGTGCATGCTCCGTTGCTGCTGAGGCGCTTCCACCAGCTGTACCCCCACAAACCTGGGGCCCCAGGGGAGGAGCACAAGGGGGGGCCTCATGGGAGTGGGGATGATGTCAGGGTGGACACTGAGCCCATGGAGTCCCAGAGTAGTTCTGATTCTGAGGAAGAGCAGTCGCTCCTGGGAGAGGAGCGCGCTCCTCTTTCCCAGGGCCAACAGCTGATGGAGATTCCTCCCACCAGCACTCCTAGTTTAGAAAGCAGTCCAGGGAGTGACCGAGCGCAGATAGCAGACTTGGTGGATGCGCGACGCCAACTCAGAGAGCGTCGCCAGATGGAGGGCGCGGAAAGGAGGTGTAGTGCCCGGTTGGCGCACAAACAACGGCTGCGCCCAGAGGATCCAAGGGAAAAGGGGAGGGACTCTCCCTAGTCCTTAAGTTCAGGGGTCTGCCAGTAATTCCCTTTCAAACGGGGACCAACTGCTCCGACTTAGGGCATAGGTACTGTGCTGCTCAGTTCTAGTTGCAAACGGTATAGTTGTTAAGTTGTAAAAGAAGAATAAAGCTTTGAAAGGAATCCCTTTGTTTGTGTCTGGACTTGGCTACTGGATTAGACTGAGAGAGGCCTCCAAGGAGCCCTTGACAGTTGGCAGGAGCTGGGACTGAAGACGGGGGCTCACTCCGTCACGTAGCACTCGGGTCTCGAACTGCTGTCCTGCCGACCTTCCGGTCTGCAGTTCAGCGTCTTAACCACTAAGCCACCGCGGCCCCATGCACTGTAGGCTGCAAGCTTAAGTTCTGAGAGCACATCTATGCCTTTTTAAGGAATGTGAGGAAGAGCCCTGTGTTTCCTTTTCCCCACTAAAGGCTGATTTTCATGACAACTCTGCCATGCTATCCACTATGTGCATTGGGTTTTAAGTGGCCAATAACTCTTATGGGGGTGTTCATGTGACACTCCATGTCATGTACAGAAATGTATATACACTGGCTGTTTGTGTGCTTTTGTGAAAGCTTGCAGCAATGCGTGACAAGTCAAGGTATTCAGGTCACTTTGTGTGCTATGGGTGTCATACAATCATCTTGTGTGTTCTGGCATGGTTATAAAGGTTATAACATGTGAAGCTGTTAGAACACCAGAGACACTGTGAGAATTGGCTACGGGATGACTGTGTGACCTGGTTCGCACGACATGCTGGGCTCATCAGAGGTTACTTAACCCACAATGAACCATAGTACATGCAACATTTTGAATATGCAACCGGTTGCTGAGTCGTGTGAACCCAGCCACTGTGGGTTGTTTGAGGGTTAAGGAACTCTCACATAACCCTACTACAAACTGAGGGTTATGTGAGGGTTGTTTAACCAAAATGGGCCCATTATTTATGATATATTTTACAAGAGTTTTTAAACCCACCTTTCAGGGTGCACTGCCCTAACAAGGCAGCTTATAATACAGCACTGAAAAACAAGATGGAAGGATCAGCTTTCTTGGTGACTCCTGAAGTATGCAGAAGTACAAAACATAAAAAAAATCCAAAAGGGGGCAACCCCTTAAAAACTTCCAGTGACCATTAAGCATGTTCAGTTGGTACCAGAAGCCACAGAATATTGAGTGACAATTGCTAAAGAAAACTGTGGGGTGGGAACAGGGAGCACGAAGTGGCCTACTTGAATCCCTTACTGCAGGGGTGGGAAGAATATAAGAACATAAGAAGAGCCCTGCTAGATCAGACCAAGGGTCCATCTCAGCAGCTTGTTCACACAGTGGCCAACCAGCTGCCGGCGTGAGATCCACATGCAAGATATGAATGCAACACCACCCTGCCACCCATGTTCCCCAGCAACTGGTGTACATAGGCATACTGCCTCTTATACCGGGGGTAGTATATAGCCTTCAGGACCAGTAGCCATTTATAACTTTCTCCTCCAGGAATTTATCTAACCCCATTTTTAAGCCATCCAAATTGGTGGCCATCACTACATGTTGTGGTAGCAAATTCCATAGTTTAACTATGTGCGGTGTGAAGAAGTGCTTCCTTTTATCTCTCCTGAATCTCCCACCAATCAGCTTTATAGGATAACCCCAGGTTCTAGTATTATGAGAGTGGGAGAAAAATGTCTCCCTATCCACATTCCTCACACCATGCATAATTTTGTAGACCTCTACCATGTCTCCCCTTACCTTCCTTTTTGCCAAGCTAACCAATCCCAGCTGTTGTAATCTTCCCTCATAGGGGAGATGCTCCAGCCCCTTGATCATTTTAGTCTCCCTTTTCTGCACTTTTTCCAGTCCTACAATATCCTTTTTTAGGTGTGGTGATCAGAACTGTACCCAGTACTCCAAGTGTGGTCACACCATAGATTTGTATAAGGGCAGAATGATATTGATAGTTTTATTCTCAATTCCTTTTCTAATTATGCCTAACATGGAGTTTGCCTTTTTTTTTACAGCGACTGCACAATGGGTTGACTTTTTTTATTGAGCGGTCTCTTTCTTGGTTGGTCATCACTAGCTCAGTTCCCATCAGATTATACTTGAAGCTGGGATTCTTTTTGCCCCAATGTGCATCACTTTACACTTGCCTACATTGAATCACATTTGCCATTTGGATGCCCATTCTCCCAGTTTGGAGAGATCCTTTTGGAGCTCCTCACCATCCCTTTTAGATCTCCAGATGTTTTGGACTTCAACTCCCAGCATTCCTGACGATTGGCCATACTGTCAGGAGCTTCTGGGAGTTGAAGTCCAAAACATCTGGAGATCTACCTTCTATCCACCCCTGCCTTACAGCTTATAATAACCTGGAAGAGGCCTTGCTGGCTGGTTGGCTAGAACCCTGAAGTGGAACACTCCTGTTAGCAGGTGAGGATATACTGCAACATTGTGTTGCAGGTCCCACTTGTTATATCTAGTCCACAATATGGGATCACTTTTATAAGGATGGGGAGCCACAGCACAATGACAGAGAAATGTAACTTTGTCCTGACATTATATTTTTTAAGGTAAAAACATATTATGTAAAATGTATCCTAATTTTGGGGGAAACTCAATTTCATAGCTTTTGGTGAATAAAATAAAATTAATTAATTAATTACACTTTTGGACTGCCCAATAAAGAAAGTTTTCTGGATGGTGTATACGTAAATTTAAAAACATAAAATCTAAAATCACAATAAAACAATAATAAAATAGCACAAGATAAACTAACAGAAAGTAACACAAAGTAAATGCCATTATTAATAGATAATTCCATCTGAAAAGGCCAGTTATACTTCAGGGCTTCTCCACACAGGGCTTTTATCCTGCTTGGTTACTCACAGAAGTTTGCAGGCCCTTTACATGATGTCATCAACCTCCAGTGCCTTTCCCATGCTTTCTGTCCATTTCTGTGGCTTTATTTGAAATGGAGATAATGAGGTAATAAAAAAAACCAATTGAATTTTGTCCATGTAAAGAGGGACTTGTGCTATAACAGCATCATCATCTAGTAGCTGTATAATGAAACATATAGAACTTGCAGCCCCCAAATAAAAAAGAGGAAGTGCATGTGAAGGAGCTGATCTTAATCCCTCAAAGAATCCAGAAGCAGCAGGATAAAAAGCCCAGTGTGGAGAAGCTGTCTTTCTCACCTATTTTATTTGAATATCTCAGTTTCAGCTTTCCCTTCCTCAGAACTTCTGATTATTTATTCATTCCTTATTCCTGTGTTTTTTTTAATAGTTTTAAAAAAAAAATCTACCAGCCCTATAGAAAAATATCAAGCTTTTATAAATTTATCTAGTGTGCACTCCCCCCTGTTTTTCTTAAGGGACATTCAACTGACATATTAATTCAGCTGAAATGATAATTGTAACAGCGTGATTGTGTAGAAGGGTTAGCACAGATCAGTTATCATGGATAGAGGTCTCTTAAATCATGCCAGCACAATACCTCTGTCAATGGAAGGCAAGCTGGAATGTGATAAGCCTATCACACATTAACAGCTACTTTAGCTGCGCTTTTTAGTCTAGTTTTGCTTTGAGCTTTGCCAGTGAAATGGCCCTTCATCTGCCAACACATCCATCTCATATGCACACACTCATTCATCTTCTATCAGTCCATTTTTCAGTCTTGAGATTTTCTATGCTCAAAATGAATTGCCCTGTTTTTCTGTCACCTTCATAGTAGATCATTTGGTCCCATAATCCAATGTAATCATTTTAATCCTAAACTGATCAAATCTATGTGCCAGACTTTTACTTGTTCACATATGTTTTCCCATGCCAGGCTTTCGGTTTATAGCTTTTCTTTGTACAGACTACACCCATGGAGTAAAATCCAGCATAAGCCCTACTTAGAGTAGACCCATTGAAACAAATGAGACTTAAGTTAGTCATGACTAGTTCAGGTCCCATTCATTTCAATGGGTCTACTCTAAATAGGACTTATTTTGGATTTTACCCATGGTCACCATAGATTCAAAAACCATTAGGTCCATTTATTAAAAGCAGTCATTCCAAAATGGCAGCACACAAATGTTCATATTTGGGTGAGAGCCATAGCATAGTGGTAGAGCTCATGTTTTGCATGCAGATGGTCCCAGGTTCATTCCCTGCATCTCCAGGTAGCACTGGGAAAGAATCCTGCCTGAAATTCTGGGGAGCCTCTACCAGTCAGTGTAGATCAGGGGTGGGCAACATCCAAGCACTGGGGACCACATTGCCTCCTGGATGCATCCTACCCCTGCTGCTGCTGCACTGGCAAAACAGCAGCAAGGCACGAGGGGACCGCGTGCCTCTTGTCTGAAGGCAGAATCACCCCCTGTCCCATCCAAAGGCTTGTGGTAGCACAATTCTGCTTGCAGACAAGGCAAATGCTCCCCATCTGCCTTGCAAAAGGTTTGCTTGCAAAATCACCACTTTTTTGGGGGAAGGTGCTGTGGCTGTGGCAGGGGTCCCCACGAAAATGGCCATGGAATATGCAGCCCACAGGTCAAGTGTTATCCATTCCTGGTGTTGACAGTACACCAGTGATGGACCAGTGGCCTGACTTACTCTGTATGCATGCATTATATATATTTATATATTTAGAATACTAATATCCCATCTTATAGCCTCAAGAAGCTCTCAAAGTGGCTTTCAAAAGACGTGTGCAAGACAGGCCGTTCCTACACGAGGCATTTATTGTGCGCTTGTGATTGGCCACTGACAGACGTTTGTGGGTCCATTACCTGACCTCATCAGCATCCAGGGCCCCTGCTGCGCTATCCTCTGCATAAGGTGTCATAATGTAAACCTCTTTTAATCAGGTCTGAATAAATTACACAGTCTCCTGCTATTTTTCAGCCACCAGATGGCACTGTTTTTCATTCAATGGTATGGGGGCTGCTTCGGGATGTACGAAAGTGACTTACCTGTTTGCGGATTATGTTGATGGTTGATGGTGGGGGGGGAGGCATTCCGTCCCTCCCCCCGGAATCCTGGCCGGGGGGGGAGGCGCTCTGTTCCTCCCCCCGGAATCCTCGAACAGTCGGCTGTGCTCCGCGGCAGCTCTGCGAAGCAGCCGGCCAGGCCCGGCCCGGCCAGGCCAGAGCCATCCGCAGCCGGATTTCCGGCCGTGGAGGGCTCTGGGTAAAACAAAACAAAATGAAAAAACAACCACGTACTCAAATGGCGGCGGCTACAGCCGTCACCATTTGCGTTCCTTCTTTTTGGCCGTCTTAATCTATGTAAATATTTACATAGACTATGATGGCGAAAATCAAGGGGAACGCAAATAGCATAGCAGGCGCTATTTGCGTCCCTTTTTCATTCACCGTTTTAGCCTACGTAAATCTTTACGTAGGCTAAAACAGCGAATCAAAAGGGGATGCAAATAGCGCCCGCTACGCTATTTGCGTTCCCCTTGATTTTTGCCGTCATAGTCTACGTAAATATTTATGTAGATTAAGATGGTAAAAAGAAGGAACGCAAACGGCAGCGGCTGTAGCTGCCGCCATTTGCGTACGCGGTTGTTGTTTTTTTTAAACCCACCCCCAAATTAAAGATTTACGTAGACTATCACGTCTTTTTTTCTTTTTTTTTAAACCTAGCCATGATAGGCTACATAAATCTTTACATAGCCTATCACATCTTTCTTTTCTTTTTTTTCAGAAGCCTGGAAATGGCAGCAGTGGCAGCCGGTCGGAAGACCGCCCACCGCCGCCGCTGCTGCCGGAGCCGCCGCTGCCTAGAAGATCTGCTCCAGGTAAGTCTCATCCCGGGGGGGATCCGCGGGGGGGCGGGGGGTGGCAGGCCGTTCCGCCACATATTTCGGGGGGCCGAATACACTGGCCTTTGGCCTCACCGAGATCCGTGGTGGAATTCTCTGACATCCCTAGGGCTGCTGAGAAAGGACGTTTGGTCGTGTTCAGTTCTAAAGAGCCAATTGTCAATGCGCCTCGGAAAGGGCAGTAAAATGCTCTGTGGGGCTCCCAATTTTTTTCTTTAATGTAGAGGAGCCCACAATCACATGAAACTGTAGTATCAGGAACAGAAATAACAGTGTCCATAAGGAAGGCAGCATTTCCTGCCTTAATCCTTGGTCTTCCTTTAGTCACTTCAGACTATAAGGAAGGTTAGATAGGGCATACACAGGCCTGGGCACAAAAATACCATTTCACATCTTGATAGGGATGGGGCAAAATATACATTTGGGGGGAGGGAGGGGTTGCAAGATTTACAGCAGGATTCAAATGCCTGCTCTTGGATTAAAGTGCAACGTAATCATGTATTTTAACAGCATTTGTTGTGATTACTTTTAATACCTCATAATAATCAGACACGCAGGTACTCCTGAGGAATAGTCCCATGTGGGGAAAAATGAGAGGAAGCCTCTAGGTGGACAGAAGGATGTTTATTGAGTCCAGTGCATTTCAAATGTAAATGTTCCTATGAAGAAAAAAAGGAATCTTTTTGTAACAGAATTGGAGAGCAAGACTCAAGATGGTTGTGCCTATGGGGCAAAGTAAATGTTTGTTAATGTTTGTGCATATGTGTCCTGGCTTTTTCTACTCTGCTGTAAGTGTGCATGGCCCCAGTTAGGATCACGACTGTGGCACTCTGGGAGAGGAGAGTTTAAGTTTCAACCCATTTTTGTGTGTGTGAAATTCCAACCCCTGCAATGGGGGTCTGCTAAAAAGACTGAGAGAAACCTCAGTTGACTCCATGAGGAAAACATATTCTAATACAGAAACATTTTTTTCCCTTGAAAGCACTCCACAGGTGTCTTTCATTCCTGTTTATGTACAATGGATTACCTTAAAATTAAATAGATCTAACTTCTACAAGTATCTTGCTTGTGTGATTCAGAGCCAAACAGATTAAACTTTAGTTCCCACTGTTTAAAAAATATCAGTGTATTGTGTCAGTGGAAATTTTGGAAGAATTTTGAAATTTCCATCCTTGTATAGCATACATCTTAATTTGAAGTACTTTTAAAAGAACTATTCTGTGACATATTTGTCAGAGTGATGTAATAACGGCAAATATCCAACCAATAATTGGAAGCTAAGTAAACGAGTTTGTTTAAGCGCTGTTGTATGCAGGGGAGTACATTAAAGCAGTTCTAAGAGATACTTTAATGGATTTAACATTAGCAATCAGACCTGGGCTCTGTATAAATCAAACAGCATTGCATCTCAGCCTAATGCACACCCACTCATTCATTAACATCATTCAATGTAGATTATAAATATTAGTAGCAAAAACTTCAGTACCTGAAGAGTCTTTCCTCTAACACAGCAATAATTGAACAATAATGATGACATTTTTATGAATCACGATGACTGGTATTGATTTGCACTTGGGGACTGCAGAAAGCTTTTTCAGCCAGTTTACAACAGGAAATGGTTACATTATCAGACAACTAAGAGGAAGAGAAGGAGAGAGAGGGCAAGTGAGAGAAGGAGAGAGAATTGGCTACATGCTGATGCAAGCATTAGACCTTTTCTTACTATCAAAAGCTAAATACAGCAAAACCTTTCTCATTTGGATTTCCCCGATTTCCCCAGAGACCCTGTTATCCGAGGTACCTATTTAGGCTGGCACCATTTCCTACCATGAGGTGATTCTAGTGATCGTGTGTATGTGTGTGTTTTAAATAGAAAGTACAGGGCTGCTATATTCTGTAAGTTGGATTAAACCAGGGGTGGGCAGCAGAATTGGGGTGGGGGGCCAGAAGTCTCCACACTCAGCCTTCCAAGGAGAGAATGACGTGTGGCGGGGATGATATCACTTGGTTCCTGGTGCATAAGAAGCTGATGTGCTGTGTGGCGGACTCTGCTTTGCTGTATAGCAGCTTCCCACGTTGGAGAAGTGCCCTAGTTTGCACAGGCAAAGCTTTCCTGGCTGAGCCGGTAGGTGGTGTGCTCCTCCAGGCGCTGCCTCAGTCAGGGATGCATTGCTTGCATGGTGCCTTCCCAATGGCGGAAGATGTGTGAGTGAAGTTACTGTGATGGAGCCCGTGGCTGGAGATGGGTTCCTGTCCTGTCTGCATTCCTCACTGTTCTCTTGGAAATCAGAGATAGCAGTGGGGATTCCTTCAGAGACTGGGGTCTGGGGGCCAAGCCTCATCCACTGGTGGAATTGAGGAAGGCTTTGCGGACTGGATGAGGGACCTCTGGGCAGAGGATCCCCTTCCATGTTTAAACACACTGCGTTCTCCTCAACAGTCTTGCAAATTCTAGCCTTCTCAAAAACAGGCAAGCTGCTGAATGTCCTCAGGATAAATTCCCATATGCATGTTTGTTCATCATTCAGGGACTGCAAAGCTAAGGGGAATGCTTTTGAGTGTTCCAGTCCAGCACAGTCCAGACAGCACAGACATGACAACCATATTACTTCACATCATATCTCATATGTTACCAGGAACACAGGAACCTGCTTTGTACCAAGCCAGAATTTATCCATCTAGAGCAGGAGAAGTATCTACTTTGACTGGCAGTGGCTGTCCAGGTGGTTCTCCAGCAGAGGTCTCTCTCATCACCTGCTTCCAGATCCTTCTCATTAGTGCCAGGATTGGACCTGGGACCTTTCACATGCAACTGCAGACCCTGTGGTAATGGTGATGCTGGTCCAGTCCTTTTAAGGTTTGCAAAATAGGCATATGAAAATAATTTCACTATGATTTTTTTCTCCCATATAATGCTATGTGATCTTAGTTGAAACCATAGTAATCAGAGGGCTACTCCTGGTGGGTCTGCATATACCTATGCCCTGATTGGAGTCCATCCAGAGAAGAGCCTGCGGTGTGGTGGCCCCCTTTCTGTGGAACTCCCTGCCTCTGGATATCAGGCAGGTGCCAACACTGTGTTGTTTCCGATGCCTCCTGAAAACATCTTTATTCCAGGAAGCCTTCCTTGACTGACCAGCCACAGTTTTTATCAGTATTCTGTTTTTTTAAAAAAATTAATATGGAGTTTTATTCTTTTATCTTATATTTTATTGTTCACCACTCTGGAATCTGCCTAGATGTGGAGCAGTATATAAATGTTGTAAATGAATAAAGTTATTAATTTTAAGCCATCAAACTGTAGTTCCAGATGAGGCTTTTATTGTACAATTGAACTGTGTCATTCATGGAATTTTGGGGGGGGTTTAGATATCTTCATCTTCAATTTGTACTCCCACCCATGTGTTCCCATCACTTCTTCCATTTTTTTTCTTACTAGGAAAAAAACAGGTAAGGATGAAAAGGTAGAATAGGGTTGCTCAGGGCCAAACTAGATGTGACATTAATTGGGTGAATGTAATTAAAGTGCACAGTCCCGGCTATGTAAACAGCAGCCATCAGTGGGCTCTCCTTGAAATGCAAATTGCACTTGCGGAGGTAGGATTTTTGTCTGGACTGGGGCAGGGAGAGAAAGAGTTAACCTCCTCCACCTCTGTGGTTGTGCACATTGTTATGGGTAGTTTGGCCCTAAGACAAGAGAATGACTCAAGCTGTAAAATGTAACATAAGTTACTGACCTGTCATATATCCTCTCCCTGTTTAAAGGGGGAAACACACATGGTGAGGAGCTGAGGAGGGGGGAGGAGTGGTTCAAGCCCCAAATTGGGAAACGGTGATAGGGTGAGGATCATTGCCATTTTCTTCATTACTGTCCTCCAATAGGAGGGAAAAACTTAAACAGCAGCTGCAGCATTCTCTCTGTGTGATGGCTGTTCAAGACTGGTAAACCTCCCCCCCCCCCCCATTTTCTGACATATTATTGACTGGCCTTTGTATTATGTGCCACAGGAGAAAGAAATTGTTTTGGATCTTTCTCAGCTTTAAATGAGGGTTTACTTGGGTGAGGTATGGCTTAAATGGAGCTCCGTGTGCATTAACTTTCCAGTTTGTTTTCTGCTCTGAAGCAAACAAATGGCTGGAGACAAATGTGTCTACTTTATGCAATACTTCATGTGTGTGGGGGATGAAACCCAGGAGGATGTCGACTTTATCAGACTCCTTCGGTGATATATTGCTACTAAATAGCAAAGGCAATGTAACATTCTGAAAATATGTGATCCATTACTGTGAAAAAGAGGAGGACTCCTGATGCTATCCCATCTTCTACATGTGCATTTGTTAGCAAGGTTTTTTCCCCATCCCATTCTGTATCTTCAGGAGGCAGAAAATTAAATATAATCAAGATAGGGGATACAAGAAATACTCACATAGATTGTGATCTTGAGAGGGGAGGGGGATTGTCTATTCCTTCATTTTCTTCACTTGTTTTGCTTTTGTAAGAGATGGTAAAGGTCTGATTTTAAGAAGCAAAACAAATAAAAATGACAGACTAAGGTTGTTCATACAATTATTCTACTGCATTGAAACTGTCCCATTATTTTAGAATAACTACTCTCTGAGAATCTACGAAAAATTCAGCATATGTTTGGAATTTTGCCTATTTAGGAATTTCCCTTCGTCCTTTAAAGAAAGAAAAAAAGACAGCTAATTTAGTTCTTAGAGTTTCTTTTTGCTAACATCTAATAACTTCGCAATTTTAAAATAAAATATTTTAAAAATCTACATGATTGTTGCCTAATTCACTGAAACCCATAAAAATTGTAAAGGGCAGATTATGACTCAGATTTTTTGCAGCCTAAACATTAATAGTCAAAAGTTCATTAACCATCTGAGTGGCTAAAAGTATGCATTAAGAAGCATAATTAACTTTCAGGAGCTTTAAACAGTTTGGCCCCAATCCAGGGACATGAGAAAGCAGCAGAAAGCATATATATATATATATATATATATATATATATATATATATATATATATGAATGAATGAATGAATGAATGAATGATATTGGAGTCTCATTATTTGAGTTCCCAATGACTTTTTCTTTTTCAGAAAGACATGGTGGGGCCCCTGTAATGCAGGATAGGTGGGTTAACTCTTTGCCCCTGTGCTGACATCCAAATGCAATTCCCCCCTGAAGGTGCAATTAGTCATCCTCAGATGTGATTAAGCAGTGATCAACAG
The DNA here is from genome assembly GCF_057233095.1 of Heloderma suspectum. Lineage (NCBI taxonomy): Eukaryota > Metazoa > Chordata > Lepidosauria > Squamata > Helodermatidae > Heloderma > Heloderma suspectum. Next base: position 97,115,012 of record NC_139459.1, on the reverse strand, counting down.
TTAGCAAGGCTGCAAGCAATATATTTAGACTCTCCTGTCTTTCTGGCATGTGCACTTGCACTGCTAGAGATCCTAATTTGTTGGAAATCCAGCAACCACAGCTCTATGACCCCATGGGAACTGTAGTCCCTTAATTCACAGTTTGAACTGAAGTGAATATGAAAGAGTACTTTATCTTCCACCTGCCATGATGCATTACATGATGACAAAGGAAGAAGAAAAGCAGTTTTCCAGCCTACTTCTCTGACATCTTAAAGTGCAATCCTATGGTCCCCGGAGAGTGTTCCAGGGACCATAGGATTCTTGAGAGTCCCTCCTCTGAGGCTGTAGAGGCTGCTACAACCTCAGAAGGGGGGCTCAGGAATACAGTCCTTCCCTGCTCCCCTTGCAGCTACCATGGAAAGAACCATGCCGGCTGCTTTCTGAGGTCATAAAGTGACCTTGGAGGATCTCTGAGAGGTCTGCAAGGGGGCGTTCTGGTGGGCGGGGAGGGGAGAAGAGAGACCAGGATATGATGTTCCCTATGGACTCTCCAGCCCCAGCCCTGGCCCTGCCAACACAACTACTCTAGACAGGCTCAGAGGCATGTCAAGAGATAAAAGGGGGAAAAAAGGAGGACAGAGAGGTGAAAATCACCTCCATACCTCCCCCTGCTCTGCCAGCAGCAGCCCAGGAGAGTATTGGATACTCAGAAGCCTCGAAGATGGGAAGCTTCTGTCTAATAAGGGCACAATCCTATGAATTGCGCCCTCACTGATGAAGAAAAATATCTATGAGGAACTGCTTCTTGGCCTTTGGTTATGCTCCAAGCTCTTCTTCCCCACACACATAATGGGTTCTTTTGTACCCCACTGTCAGTGACTGTTCCTGTTACGAATGTGTGCTGTGGAAAGAAGAAGGGCACTTGTCGCAAAATGGTGTCCACTTCCCGAAGAGGCCGTTGGTGCTGTCCAAGCTGACAATCTATTAGATGTTGCATGTATTGTCCATGCTCCTAAGGATTGTGGCTTGGAAACCGAACTCCTGATTGGGCAGATTTGTATGTGGAAACCTGTTTCTAGGGACAGAGTGCCCTTGTTGGATCAGGGGAAGAACAGTAACATACTGTATTTTGGTTAGTTCATTGCCCAAGGAGCAAAGCCTTTAGCCACAAGTAAAAATCAGAATTACTAGTTTTATATGGTAGTCATTTTTTAAATTGTGTATGATCTTCAGAATACATCCTGAAAAAGTATAATTACAAAATGCACTTTGATATGACTTAGAGAGACCACTGAAAGTGGGTTGAGTCAAGATTTAGTCATACTTAGAGTAGACAATTAAAATCAGTGGGCCTTAAGTTAGTCATGCCAAAAGAAGTCCCATTGATTTCAGTGGGCCTGCTCCAAGTATGACTAACTCTAGATCCAACTCTAAAAATTTTCACGTGGCAGAAAAGAAGCCCTAAGGCTATATAAGATAAATACATTTTAAAGGACTGACCATCAAAATATTTCACTATTCAGTCAGCACTCTACATGTTAATGTGGGAAATACTGAGGGAAAATTATTCTTGAACTGTACATTATTTCTATGCACTTTAAAATGCACAAAGTGCTTTACACCCACTATCTCATTTTATCCTCACAACAACCTGATGAAATAATTTAATACTCCTGTTTTTACAGGCAGGAAACTGTGGTCTATTAATCTTTCTGGATATATGCTTGAAATGTCATACAGGATTCTTAGGTTTAAGGCACACACACACACACACGCACACACACACACACACACACACACATGCCAAAAGAAAGAAGTCAATATATATACACTATTGGTTGGATCCAGACTGCATTAGGTCCCATTAATTTCAATGGGAACTAAGCACTAGTACTTTAGCCTGGATCTAGCCCTATGTTAATTAAATTACAAATATATATTTCTGGTAGAACTTATATTACAATATATCTATCTAAGAACAAAATGAAAAATCTCTCCGGGACTTTGCTCCATGCTGTCATTTTACCCTTATTTTCCATCATATCCCTGCTTATGACCTCCCCCCCCCCCCAATTCTACAATCTCAGCCTTGTGTTTCCTCCAATGGAGCCAACAGTCACACTTTGCTATGCCATATATCAGGATTTCACCTCCAGATGTTCCCTGTAGTGCTAATTCTCTCTTCCTTAGAAGTCCCCTTCAGAGGTTTTCCTCCATGTGTTCAAACATCAAGTGCTGGGGCTGTGTGGCTATGTGTATAAACCCCCTTCCTAACATCACTAACCTTGCTGGGTCCACCCCTGAGCTTTGTAAAGGTCTGTAGGGGGATTCTTCACATGTTTAGCTGGACACACTTAGAATCCCCCACATGATCAGGAACCCCAATCGCACAGCTTCCGGTTGCATGGAGGGTGTTCAGCCAAACACACAAAGAACACTCCGTCAGGTACCCTAGAGCTCAACATATGAAGCACGGGGGTGGAGCTGGTGGGATGGGAATGGGGGGGGGCTAGCATATTCTGCCCCCTCCCCCTCCACACACTGTTTGAAGGTGTGGAAGAAAACCTCTAAAAGGGACTCTAATCACTTATCGAAACCTACTGCTTCCCTGATGCACTGAAATAAAGTCAAGCAAGTCTCCCCACATGAGCCCCTTCACCAGCTGAGGGCCAGTCATTCAGCCTTGCTCTCTGTTCCTTCCATATGAGAGGTTTAGATGGCAGTGGCCAGTGGCTGGACTATTTCAGCATCTGCCCCAACATGTTGGAACTTCTTTCCAGAACTGGTTGGGACGCTTCTAGCCTTGCTGTCTTTTCAAAAAGGCTGTAAAACATTCCTGTTTTGCCAAGCCTTTAAGCAAATAAATACATTTTGGCTGCTGTGTTTTAGATGTGCTGTTATTGTGATTAATAATTGCTTATTTTTGTTTATATTTTTGTTTCTTTTAATGTCAATCATTTTATGCTTGTGAGAAAGCAGTAGAACAACGTTTCAGTTAAAAAGTGTCTTGCACATATACATTTAGATTGAAGGCCCCTCCTTGTGTCAAGGAACTTTTCTTTAAAACAAAACAAAACAAAACAATGTATGTTGCTCAATATAATGCCATGCATGTGGATTGTGCTATATAAACATATAATGATCATTAAAAGAACATGACATCTAATCTTTGTAGATATATTCTTGTGAGTTGGATCACTGTGAATGAGTAGTAAGAGATCTGACAAAAGAATGTTAATGTTTCTTAGGGCCAAAACAGACATCACTTTAAATCTGTGTCTACCAGCTACATTTTTTTTCTTTTACTTTACTCTAGAGTAGGCACAGGGGGCCTGATCTGGATTGGGACCCTAGCATTGATGGTAGGGGGGCTTTTAAGATCTGGATTGGGGCCTCTGCATGCACTCTAGAGTAAGAATGGGAAAAAAAGACATCACTTCTAGTCACAGATTTAGGGTAATATCTGTTTTGGCCCTTAATGCTGGTGGATGTTTTCCTGAATGGGCAGTTCACCTGAATGGACAATTCAGTAGTGAGATCTGAGACTAAGAGATATGGGGATGTGAATGTGAGAGAGACAGTAGTTTGTATTTTTTTCAATTTTTTGAGCCAGAGTCCAAGAGCGCTAGAAGAGTGAAGGCAAACTACCATTGGGTGCAATGCATCTCTCTCTGTGGGGATCTGCTGTCTGTTTTAAAGGATCTGCTTCTGTACAATAGGCTCTGCTTGTATATTTGTCAATAAGGGCAAGTATTGCAAAGATACCAGAAGTTTACAGGGCTGTCTCATTTAGAGGAAACTATAATGTTTCCCCTGGCACTCTTCACTGCTCAGGGTATTATTTATTTTATTATTGATTGATTTATTTGATTTATAACCTACCTTCCTACCAAAAAAATGGCACTCAAGGTGGCTTACAAAACCATTTAAAATAGATTAAAACAATAAAATAAATTAACATATGATAAAAACATAACAATTACAGAATACAATCAGCATCCCAACCAACAGATCCACTTACAGGCCAAAGGTCTTCTTGAATAAAGCAGTCTTTGCTTGCCGGTGGAAGGACAGCAGAGAGGGAGCGAACCTAGCCTCCCTTGGGGAGGGAGTTCCACAGCCTGGGAGCGGCCACTGAAAAGGCTCTCCCTTGGGTTGCCACCAAATGCACCTCTGATTATGGCAGTCTCGAAAGAAGGGCATCTCCAGAAGATCTTAAGGACCAGGCAGGCTCGTATGGGGAAAGGCAGTCTTTCAAGTGGTCTGGTCCTAAGCAGCAGCAGCAGCAGCGGCGGCAGCAGCAGCAGTATTCAATTGAGGCTAGTGGCTCTGATTTCAGTGGGGCTGTGAATCCATTCTCGGTTTCAGCCAGAACCAGCCGGAACTCTAAAGGAGCTATCCAAGATGCTGAACCTATTTTGGGGATAGGGCTCAGCACCTTGGATAGCTCCTTTAGAGTTCTGAAACCCAGAATGGGTTCAAAGCCACACCAAAATTGGAACCAGCAGCCTTCACTGGTAGTATTACTCCTACTACTGTAGTAGTTGTAGTAGCAGTAGTGCCACAATGTGCGTGGCACTTTACAAAGTACAAGAGGATAGACCCTGCCCCTTGGAGTTTAAAATTCCACACAAGGCCAAGAACAGAGGAAGCAAAGGGACGTCACGTGGGTAGACGGGGAAGCAATATGCAGTTGTTTTCGTTACAAATGCTTAGGCTTAATTACATGCTAAGTTAGAGTAGGACATGAGAACTAAGGGGTTTTGGCAAAGGCTTCAGTGAAAACATGGGTTTTGAGGAGGGAGGATTTCAAGGGAGAGGGGATTGTGCTGGTTTGCTTAATCAATTAAGGTTTGGGTTTTACAGGTTGCCTGGAAGGCTGAGAGGAACAGGACACAAATTGTCCCAATCATTATATTAGCAAGGAAAGAAGTGTATTTTGAAAACACACTGTCACTTGAAATCAAATTCAAAGGTCATACCTATTGCTACTGAAATTAATAGAAAACTGACTTTCAAAGAAAGGTAGGCCTAGCTGGAAAAGGCTAGAGAAATACGGAGTGGCAGTGAGTTGTAACTTCAAAATATTAGTCTGTTTCAGATGCTGTATGTACAAATGAAGATATGTGAAGACATGAACACAGTTGTTTGCTCAGACATTTTCCTGACTGTTAGAATTGCCAGCTAACCCTGGTGATTTTAAAGAAATATTTTACTTTTTTATCATTTTAAAAATTATTGTATTGATTGGTTATTGTATTTTGTTATGACTTTATTTTGTAAATCGCTTTGGGATTGTTTTAAAAAAATGAAAAGTGGTATGTAATGTTTCTGAAATAGATAAATATATGTGCATGTGGGGATTGCATTGATTTCACTTCAAAGTCCAAAACTAGCTCACATGTGCCACTGTGTTGCCTCCCCATCATTCACAATTATTTTTGCACACCTTAGCATCTGAACAGGGCTAACGTCTCACCTCAAGAAGCCCCGCAGAGCAGCAGAAGAGAATTTTTCTCGGCTTAGGGCAGAATTGAGTTTGCTGGTTTTGATTTATAGCGCACAGTTAAGCATTCACTAGGAATAGGACTAGAAGTGAGTCTTGTTGCCTTGCCGGAATTCTACCCACCTGCCAATGCAATGGAAACTCGGTGTATATATTCAACAGGGCATTGCTTTTTACCAAGCTTCCTTTGGAATGATAGACAATTATGGTGCCACAGAAGGCTGATAGTTATGCAGCCTGCGAGATTAACTGCCATGTTATATCATCGTTCCTAAGTAGATGTGCCAGGTACGTTCCCTTCTGTCAAGTCTTGTCCCTTATGTTGGATAATCAGAGTCTGATAAGTGTTAACACCACAGGATCCACCAAGCAGCCCGAGCTCATCGTAGCTTGCTCCTCCTCTTGTCACAGCCTCTGGCCTATGACTGCTTATGTGACAGCTGAGTGTAAGCTACTTAAAGAATGTGAAGATGTTTAATGGCTGAGTGAAGAGGAGAGGAACACTGGCCTGGTTAAGAGTTGATGTTTCCCCAGAAGAAGGATTGCAAATGAGAGCAGAAGCTATTGGAGAGATTATAAAGATGTGGCTGGGTGGCCCTGTGGCCTCTTCTACAGAGAACGGTCCTCTGTTTGAAGGACTGGCTGAGGGTTGTCCTCTGTTGTGAAGGTGTTCTCTGTCTGAAGGGCTGTCCAGACCAAGTCCAGCTTAAAAATAAAGAACCATCAGAAGGAAGAGCTGGGCTTTGAAGTTGCCCATCAACAGCACCTGGACAGCAGACTGGGCAAGGCACACAGGTCACCTGGTCACAGCCTTCCACACTATGGAAATATGAATTGTATTTCTACTGAAATTATAATAAATACTTATAAATGTGCATTTATCCACATAAATTAGCATATGCAAATTTTATGCAAATAGGTATGCTCTTTTTTCATGATTCATCTCCTCTGTTTTGGCAATTCACAAATGGCCACCCTGGTGAAGGGTTATATGTAATTACCAGAATCACATAATTACCAGAAAAGAGGCCCCACTGCTGTCCCCAGACATGATGTCATGTGTCTTCCCCAGTCCTACTTCCAACATCCATGCATTAAGGATGGATGTCTGCAGGGGGAAAACCTAGATGTAGATTTCTATGTGCATATGCATCCCTAGGAGATGGAACACTGCCCCATCTGGACCCCAGTTCCCAGAGAAGCCTACACCTGCAGAGGTTTATGTGTGTAGGCTTTTCCTCTGCAGATGTCCATGTCTGATGTGCTGATATTTGGAACAGGGCCAAGGGCAACTGGGCATGGGGCCAGTGCGATGACCCTGGTAATAATGTGAAGGGGGCTAGTGAAGAAGGTCTTAAGGGTGGTTCCATATAACTCCTATTTTAATAAGATTTCTTTTGTTCAGTGCATCAGAGTCAAAACTAGTTACTTTGTAGTTACTAGTAGATTGCATTAGCACTGTATTATGAAAAATATGGACCCTAGACCAAGGCCATATTAGCTTGTTTGATAATCCGGCCATGGTCAAAACGGCCTCTGTATTCATCGTCAGAAAAAAGTAATCAAGTGCTGGCTAAGTAGAGATATTTTCAACTGTTCCACAAACTTTCCTCAGTCCACCTGAATGGAGTTCCTGGACCACTAATAGTCAATGGACTACATTTTGAGAATCTCTGATCGAGTGCATATGATGCTGGATAGGCAGGGCTCAAATAGTTGAGGGTTTGGTCAGTGGGGCTTCTTCAATCCCATCCCCCCAAATTCCCCTTTTAACTGAGAAGTAAGCAGATTGATTCTGTAGCTTTGTTGTTCTAGTATCATGTAAGAGGTTTAGCATGGGGAAAAGAATGCAGATTCCTCCTTTCACTCCTGCCATCGCTAGACTTCAAGATGTTACCTCTAGGGCTGAGGTTTATACACGGCATTCCCTTTGGAGTGTGACTGGCATAATGTACTCAATTAGTGCTAATGTTGTTATGATGGGCTGTTAGGGACCACTAATCCATTTCACATAGGAACAGAACACACAGTCAGAAGATGATTTCTAACCCTGGAGTGATCTGAAAGACTTGGGAGCACGTTTGTCAGCACATCGCTGCCATTCATTTGTGCCCCCAACAACAGGGAGACAGGCTTAGTTTCAGTCAAAACCTCTGACTGGATATATGATGGAGAATTAAAAAAGAAAAGGAAAAGAAAAAGACATGTTCAGCATTTTTCCTGACATGGGCTCTGATGGGAGTCCGGGCAGTGCCACAAATGATGGAGGTGGCTTGAATAAGAACTAGGTGACCTTCAGCAGAATGGAAAGCCTGTGGGGAAATTTGTGTGTGTATAAATCCATGTTAGCTTAATAATGCTTTCTTAATTTGTGTGGAGAATCAGAGAGTTGAAGGCCCTTCTGCAATGTGGATGACATATGTCTTGTCAGGACTTTGCTGAAGGGGTGGGTGGATGCTGGAAATGGAGGGGTTTATTTTCCTGGCCCCTTTATTTGCTTTGTTGACAGCAAATCCCTAGTAGGCAGCTCTGCTCTTGTGTACAAGTCTCTCTGTCTTTATGTATTCCCCCCATCCATTTAATTGAGTGCGTGTGTGTGTTCCTGCCTACATCCAGTTCTCCTGTCACTGGATACTGTCCTTGAACTAAACAAAACCTCGCAAGCTGTGCTGTGAGTTGAGTCACTTACCTCTGTCTCCTGAGAAGTTTATCTCCCTTGACAAGGTTTTGTCTAGTTTTAGTGGCACAGTTATAGTGACAGTCCATGCATGCGGCAGCATGTGACCTGAGCCACTTGCATCAGACTGTGTAGTCGTCAGAACTGTCACACAGTCAGAACAAGTTAATTCAACATGAGGAGAGGTGCAGGCTGTAATAATATCAGGCCTCTGGAGAGGGTGCTGTCATACACGTAGCTGCCCCAGCTGCTCCCCACCCCCCGTTCAAGAATGCAAGGTGACAGGCAGCAGGTTTCTTCATCAAGACTAGCTTGGCAAGTGTGCATGTTAATTGTCTGTCCGCTTGGTGTGGCAGGTCGTTCTGATTCCGACGGCCTGGGGAAGGAGCTGTTTGCCTCTTGCATGATGAGATTCAATGAAAGGCTAGAGTACATTTCTCATGCATGGAACAGTCTGTAAAGAATTGTCTTAAACTGTTGTCTTTTGCCTGCTACACTCATGAAATTCCATAGGGTGGCCTGTGGCCACATGTCCTACTTTAAAGAGGACAGTTCTCTATTTGAAGGCATCCTCTATTTGAAGGACTGCCACTTCCAAGGCCAGATTAAAGATGATGAACTTTAAGAAGGGAGAAAGAGAAGGGCCTTGAAGTTGCCCATCAACAGTTGTGCCTGGTCAGCAGTTTGCTCACTGAAATCAACTGCCAGTACAGTCAGAAAGAGATATGTATTCACACAGTAGATTGCTTAACTTGTGGAATCCACTGCACACAATAAGATGAAGGTCATTCACAGCTTTTCAGACAGATTCATGGAGAAAGGCCCTCTTAGCCATGATAGAACAATGGAATCTCCACATTCAGAGGTTGTTTACCTTTGAATACAAGATGGTAGGGATGACCAACACTGTGATGTCCTTACACTGTAAGGACATTAGGCTGTGATGTAAGCTTCCATGGGCATTTGGCTGCTGGTGAAATAGAAGACTGGACCAGATGGACCTTAGTATGCAACTGAAGTTGGGCTCGGCAAAGCTTTGAACACTTGAGAATACCCATTCCCACAGTTGTTGTTATTTTACCCTTACTGCATGGTTAATCTCTGCCACTGCCAAAATAAAGAAATACATCTCAAAATCTTTGATGTTACAAATTTTGGGAGCAGAATAAATTATAGAAATTCAGTCATACACATACAACTTCACTGAACATGCAGAATTCCTTTTGACTTAAGAGCATATAGTAGTTCTTGATCCAGATTTTTAATATTTTTTAAAGATCCCAAATAACTATAATATTAACACTTTACCCTGAATACATGACGAGGATCATGCCCACTCATCCTACCCTTGCCTCCATGCATTCAGCCAAATGTCTTAATTACTGTACAACAGTAGGCACATAGGCTGCAGCATGAAGATGTCTGCATATGTACAACTTGTTTGCCTATTGCACCTTCATCTGAACACATGGATGTTAGCAAAGGGGACAGCAATTGCGATCCTGATCTCTTCTCTCCAGGCATCCAGAGAATGTGTGAAAAGGATTTTTTAAACGGCAACTTCCCAAGCCACCCAGTGATCCATAGCTCTCCTGGTATTTATGCCCATGTCTTCTAGCATCTTGTCTGACATTTGGTCCCCTGGGGCCGCACAAGCTTTAAACAGTGGTTCTGTTTTAGTTTTTAATTTTTCTAGAAGCGTTGCCCATGATGAAAAATGGTGAATAATGTGTCGATGTTCTTTCTTTCTTTCTTTCTTTCTTTCTTTCTTTCTTTCTTTCTTTCTTTTTAAGGATGCAATTGAAACTAAGCTCCAGGTGCCATTAAAGAACATTTAAGTGTATTGACCTTAGCAAATCCAGCATCTTTGATGCCAGGAAAGCAATTTCTATGAGATGAAGAGTTTCCAGCTCTTGATAAGAGGTGAGGAGGGGATGCTCTTTTATATGAATAATTTCTCACAGGAAAGTGAAAGCTAACCATCCATTTTAGGTAGCTATATTCTCTTAAAGTCTAAATATTCCTTAAAAAAAACAGGAAAAGAAAAAAGGCCACAAGGAATGATGAAGCTTCATAATTACATGGTCAAGGATGTCCCAGGTTTCAATGTAATGATAGAAAACAGCAAAAATCGGAAATACACAACTCAGCAATATTGGCAGGATTTTTTTTAAAGGAGCATTTCCCTTAATTGCCTTTATCAATATTGATATAAGGGTCTGGATATGAGAATAGCAGAGTATACCAATAGATAATTTTCCCTCATTCAAAAGACTCATCATAGTGCCATAGCATGAGCAATTAGAAAAAAATAAAAGATAGATCTAGTGTGATGGTTTTCTCTATAGGGATATCAGGTGCTCATGGGTTTAAGGGAAAGTTGGATTTTTGGGGAAACCTGGGTATATCTACAACCACCCCCGCCCTCAGTCCCATATGGGTAGCAGTATGGTTTTCCCTATCATTTCTTGCTATTTAATTACATTTGTCTATACCCTATCAAGAAAAAGAAATGCAAGAAAGCAAAGTGGCTGTCTGATGAGGCTTTACAAGTAGCTCACGAAAGAAGGGAAGCGAAAAGCAAGGGAGAAAGGGGAAGATATACCCAACTGAATGCAGAGTTCCAGAGAATAGCAAGGAGAGACAAGAAGGCCTTCTTAAATGAACAATGCAAAGAAATCGAGGAAAACAACAGAATGGGAAAGACTAGAGATCTCTTCAAGAAAATTGGAGATCTCAAGGGAACGTTTTGTGCAAAGACAGGCATGATAAAGGACAAAGAAGGCAGGGACCTAACAGAAGCAGATGAGATTAAGAAGAGGTGGCAAGAATACACAGAAGAACTATACAGGAAAGATCTGAATGTCCCTGATAGCCATGATAGTGCGGTCACTGAACTTGAGCCGGACATCCTCAAGAGTGAAGTCAAGTGGGCCTTAGGAAGCATTAGTAACAACAAAGCTAGCGGAGATGACAGTATTCCAGCTAAGCTATTTAAAATCCTAAAAGATGATGCTGTTAAAGTGCTGCATTCAATATGCCAACAAATCTGGAACACTCAACAGTGGCCACAAGACTGGAAAAGGTCAGTTTACATTCCAATTCCAAAGAAGGGCAACGCCAAAGTGTGTTCAAACTACCGCACAATTGCGCTCATTTCACATGCCAGCAAGGTGATGCTCAAAATCCTACAAGCTAGGCTTCAGCAGTATGCGAACCGAGAACTACCGGAAGTACAAGCTGGGTTTCGAAGAGGCAGAGGAACTAGAGATCAAATCGCCAACATTCGCTGCATCATGGAGAAAGCAAGAGAATTCCAGAAAAACGTCTATTTCTGCTTCATTGACTACGCTAAAGCCTTTGATTGTGTGGATCACAACAAACTGTGGCAAATTCTTAAAGTGATGGGAGTACCAGACCACCTTACCTGTCTCCTGAGAAACCTGTACGAGGGTCAAGAAGCAACAGTAAGAACCAGACATGGAACAACCGATTGGTTCAAAATTGGGAAAGGAGTACGACAAGGCTGCATATTGTCACCCTGCTTATTTAACTTATATGCAGAGTACATCATGAGAAATGCCGGGTTGGATGAATCAGAGGTCGGAATTAAGATTGCTGGGAGAATTATCAACAACCTCCGATATGCAGACGATACCACCCTAATGGCAGAAAGCGAAGAGGATCTCAAGAGCCTCTTGTTGAGGGTGAAAGAGGAGAGTGCAAAAGCTGGTTTGAAACTCAACATTAAAAAAACGAAGATCATGTCATCTGGCCCTATCACTTCCTGGCATATAGAAGGGGAAGAAATAGAAGCAGTGACAGATTTTACTTTCTTGGGCTCCAAGATCACCGCAGACGGTGACTGTAGCCATGAAATTAAAAGACGCTTGCTCCTTGGGAGGAAAGCTATGGCAAACCTAGACAGCATAGTCAGAAGCAGAGACATCACCTTGCCGACAAAGGTCCGTCTAATCAAAGCTATGGTTTTCCCAGTAGTAATGTATGGCTGTGAGAGCTGGACTATAAGGAAGGCTGAGCGCCGAAGAATTTATGCTTTCGAACTGTGGTGCTGGAGAAGACTCTTACGAGTGCCCTGGACTGCAAGGAGGTCAAATCAGTCCATCCTAAAGGAAATCAACCCTGACTGCTCATTGGAAGGACAGATAATGAAGCTGAAGCTCCAATATTTTGGCCACCTAATGCGAAGAGAAAACTCCCTGGAAAAGACCCTGATGCTGGGAAAGACTGAAGGCCAAAGGAGAAGGGGACGGCAGAGGATGAGATGGCTAGATAGCATCACGGATGCAATGAATATGAACTTGAGCACGCTCCGGGAGAGAGCGCAGGACAGGAAGGCCTGGCATGCTATGGTCCATGGGGTCACGAAGAGTCGGACACGACTGAACGACTGAACAACAACAACATACCCTATCAAACTATAGGAGACATCTACAGAGAGGAATTCTAGCTTTATGTGTCCTCATTCATAGACTTAATTGATTAGACTGTAGCTCTTGCTGGTCCTTATGAATGGTGATTGGCTCCATTGGCCACACAGTGTTCTGAGAAAGAGGGAAAATTCCTTTTTTTAAGTGATAGTATTCAGCCACAGTGGAGTGAAGCAATAGAAATGGGAAACAAGTATCTGGTCTATACTCTACTGCCTTCTGTCCTTCCACCATCGTACTTTGGAGAAATGGAACTGGATGGGAGACTAGATTTGAGCTTCGTGGTTTTCCCATTTTCCCATATGGCACTTGTCACTACTGAACATAATATTAACAAAGTGCTTCTCAGGAGCAGTTCTGAATTTTGAACTTCAAGTGTTAAAATTTCTATTTCTCAGTTTTCTGGTGTCTCACTCTGTTGTAGCTGAGTGCTACCACCAATAAAGTATGATTGTTCTTTTCAGCACAATGTAAGGTGGGTAGAGATGAAGCCAAACACTACTGGTGATACACAACACAGTCTACAGACTAAGGACCAAACTAGATGTGATGTTGTTTGTGTGATTTGGCTGGCTTGCTTTTTTAAACAAATATACATCATGGCCAAGCTGGATCAGGACCTACTTGCAATGGGAGGATCCCCTCTCTGTATTTGGATTGGTTCTTATACAGCTTGGGCAGTCCAAACTGGTAGCCCTAAATGGTTTGGGTCCAAGTTACTTGAAGGATCGCCTTCACCCATATCAACTTGTCTGCACTCTGAGATCAACTGCTTGTGTCCCCTCCTGTCAAAGCAATTAGGCTGGGTGGCACAAGAGACAGAACCTTCTTGGTAGTGGCCCCCTACTTGAGGAACTCTTGATATCTGCTATCCCCCACCAATACAGGCTTTCTAGCAGGCCCTAAAAATGTATTTATTTACCTTGGTCTATGATTTAGTCAGGTTTTATTGGGTGCTATTGTCTATATGCTGTTGTTGTTGTTGTTGTTCAGTCGTTCAGTCGTGTCCGACTCTTCGTGACCCCATGGACCATAGCACGCCAGGCCTTCCTGTCCTGCGCTCTCTCCCGGAGCGTGCTCAAGTTCATATTCATTGCATCCGTGATGCTATCTAGCCATCTCATCCTCTGCCGTCCCCTTCTCCTTTTGCCTTCAGTCTTTCCCAGCATCAGGGTCTTTTCCAGGGAGTTTTCTCTTCGCATTAGGTGGCCAAAATATTGGAGCTTCAGCTTCATTATCTGTCCTTCCAATGAGCACTCAGGGTTGATTTCCTTTAGGATGGACTGATTTGACCTCCTTGCAGTCCAGGGCACTCGTAAGAGTCTTCTCCAGCACCACAGTTCGAAAGCATAAATTCTTCGGCGCTCAGCCTTCCTTATAGTCCAGCTCTCACAGCCATACATTACTACTGGGAAAACCATAGCTTTGATTAGACGGACCTTTGTTGGCAAGGTGATGTCTCTGCTTCTTACTATGCTGTCTAGGTTTGCCATAGCTTTCCTCCCAAGGAGCAAGCGTCTTTGAATTTCACGGCTACAGTCACCGTCTGCGGTGATCTTGGAGCCCAAGAAAGTAAAATCTGTCACTGCTTCCATTTCTTCCCCTTCTATATGCCAGGAAGTGATAGGGCCAGATGCCATGATCTTAGTTTTTTTAATGTTGAGTTTCAAACCAGCTTTTGCACTCTCCTCTTTCACCCTCAACAAGAGGCTCTTGAGATCCTCTTCGCTTTCTGCCATTAGGGTGGTATCGTCTGCATATCGGAGGTTGTTGATAATTCTCCCGGCAATCTTAATTCCGACCTCTGATTCATCCAACCCGGCATTTCTCATGATGTACTCTGCATATAAGTTAAATAAGCAGGGTGACAATATGCAGCCTTGTCGTACTCCTTTCCCAATTTTGAACCAATCGGTTGTTCCATGTCTGGTTCTTACTGTTGCTTCTTGACCCTCGTACAGGTTTCTCAGGAGACAGGTAAGGTGGTCTGGTACTCCCATCACTTTAAGAATTTGCCACAGTTTGTTGTGATCCACACAATCAAAGGCTTTAGCGTAGTCAATGAAGCAGAAATAGACATTTTTCTGGAATTCTCTTGCTTTCTCCATGATGCAGCGAATGTTGGCGATTTGATCTCTAGTTCCTCTGCCTCTTCGAAACCCAGCTTGTACTTCCGGTAGTTCTCGGTTCGCATACTGCTGAAGCCTAGCTTGTAGGATTTTGAGCATCACCTTGCTGGCATGTGAAATGAGCGCAATTGTGCGGTAGTTTGAACACTCTTTGGCGTTGCCCTTCTTTGGAATTGGAATGTAAACTGACCTTTTCCAGTCTTGTGGCCACTGTTGAGTGTTCCAGATTTGTTGGCATATTGAATGCAGCACTTTAACAGCATCATCTTTTAGGATTTTAAATAGCTCAGCTGGAATACTGTCATCTCCGCTAGCTTTGTTGTTACTAATGCTTCCTAAGGCCCACTTGACTTCACTCTCGAGGATGTCCGGCTCAAGTTCAGTGACCGCACTATCATGGCTATCAGGGACATTCAGATCTTTCCTGTATAGTTCTTCTGTGTATTCTTGCCACCTCTTCTTAATCTCATCTGCTTCTGTTAGGTCCCTGCCTTCTTTGTCCTTTATCATGCCCGTCTTTGCACAAAACGTTCCCTTGAGATCTCCAATTTTCTTGAAGAGATCTCTAGTCTTTCCCATTCTGTTGTTTTCCTCGATTTCTTTGCATTGTTCATTTAAGAAGGCCTTCTTGTCTCTCCTTGCTATTCTCTGGAACTCTGCATTCAGTTGGGTATATCTTCCCCTTTCTCCCTTGCTTTTCGCTTCCCTTCTTTCCTCAGCTACTTGTAAAGCCTCATCAGACAGCCACTTGGCTTTCTTGCATTTCTTTTTCTTTGGGACGGATTTCGTTGCTGCCTCCTGAACAATGTTACGGACCTCCGTCCATAGTTCCTCAGGCACTCTGTCCATCAGGTCTAATCCCTGAAATCTATTCCTCACCTCCACTGTATATTCATCAGGGATATGATTTAGGTCATACCTGAATGGTTTAGTGGTTTTCCCCACGTTCTTCAATTTAAGCCGAAATTTTGCAAGAAGCAGCTCATGATCTGAGCCACAGTCAGCTCCAGGTCTTGTTTTGACTGACTGTATGGAGCTTCTCCATCTTTGGCTGCAAAGGACATAATCAATCTGATTTCGATATTGACCATCTGGTGACGTCCATGTGTAGAGTCGCCTCTTGTGCTGTTGGAAAAGAGTGTTTGCTATGATCAGCATGTTCTCTTGGCAAAACTCTATTAGCTTTTGTCCTGCTTCATTTTGTACACCAAGGCCATGCCTGCCTGTTATCCCGGTGATTTCTTGACTTCCTACTTTAGCATTCCAATCCCCTATGATGAAGAGGACATCTTTTTTTGGTGTGAGTTCTAGAAGGTGTTGTAGGTCTTCATAGAACCGATCAACCTCAGCTTCTTCGGCCTCAGTGGTTGGGGCATAGACTTGAATTACTGTGATGTTGAATGGTTTGCCTTGGATTCGTACTGAGATCATTCTATCATTTTTAAGATTGTACCCCAGTACTGCTTTTCCCACCCTTTTGTTGACTATGAGCGCTACTCCATTTCTTCTAAGGGATTCTTGCCCACAATAGTAGATACGATGGTCACCTGAATTAAATTCGCCCATGCCTGTCCATTTTAGTTCGCTGATTCCCAAGATGTCGATGTTCAATCTTGCCATCTCCTGTTTGACCACCTCCAGCTTACCTTGATTCATTGATCTGACATTCCAGGTTCCTAAACAATATTGTTCTTTACAGCATCGGATTTTCTTTTCACCACCAGACACATCCACAGCTGAGTGTCCTTTCGGCTTTGGCCCAGCCGCTTCACTCTTTCTGGCGCTACTTGGAAATACCCTCTGCTCTTCCCCAGTAGCATATTGGACACCTTCCGACCTGAGGGGCTCATCTTCCGGCGTCATCTCTTTTAGCCTTGTGATACGTTCCATGGGGTTTTCTTGGCAAGAATACTGGAGTGGGTTGCCATTTCCTTCTCCAGTGGACCACATTTTGTCAGAACTCTCTGCCATGACCTGTCCGTCTTGGGTGGCCCTGCACGGCATAGCTTATGGCTTCACTGAGTTACGCAAGCCCCTTCGCCACAACAAGGCAGTGATCCATGAAGGGGCTATATGCTGTTATTCAGTTTTAATGTTTAATTTTGATGTTATTATTGTATTATTATTATTATTATCCATTGTTCTATTGTGCTTTGGTTTTTACATTTTGTATGTCACTTTGGAAGGGTTTTGCCTTATAAATCTTTTTTTTTTAAATTGTAAAAAAGAAAATCAGCCATGCAAGGTCAAATGACATGAATAAGGTCATATCTAGTTTGGCTTTAAAAACAAGTGAAAGTACACAACATTAGAACTTCTTTTTGAAGATTTTTGCAGATTATGAAATAAAAATGCAGTTTTATTTCATAATTCTTATTGTTGAATTTATTAACAATGTATAAATGAATACAAAAGAAAGCAGTGAATCGACATAAACCAATGAAGAGATTGTGTCCAGTTTTTAGATAAAAACATATAGTGTGACTGAAGGAAATGAAGCAAATTAAACAGTAAAGTAGAAGCACAGAAAAACATATTTAGCCAAATGTGTCTTCCCAAAAGGATTGATGGGATAAAGGGACTTAGGAAGAGATGAATCGTAATTATTAAATTATATAAAGAGATACCAAACAGCACATCTGAGGCAGTAACCCTGTGTACACCAGTTGCTGGGGAACATGGGCGGGAGGGTGCTGTTGCACTCATGTCCTGTTTGTGGGTTTCCTGTTGACAGCTGGTCGGCCACTGTATGAACAGAATGCTGGACCCTTGGTCTGATCCAGCATGGTTCTTTTTATGTTCTTATCGCATATAAGACATCAGGTTTGACAAAGCCTCTAGACAGCCGATTTCTTTAGGAGAAAGCTAGATGCCGTATACCAGTGTACTTGTTTTGTAACTGACATTGATTGGGTATCTTCCAGGGTTGTGCAATCTCTATATGTGCAGTTTAATAATACAACCCAATACAGTTTAATGAGAAAATCTACTTTCATTCTATACTACATAATTTTCACTGGAAACATGTAAGGCTCCTTAGGACAACCTGATCACCATGTCATATTAGAGCACCATAGTATAAATTATTCTCAATGGCAATTACTCTTTCCATTCTAGAATATTAACAGCTTTTATTTTGAAAATGGCTAGCCTGTGAACCAGAAGACAACAACAGTGACAACAATGGATGCTTTTGCATTGTCTGAGAGGCATGAAAGGAGTGGGTTAAGGTTATGCATCATGTTGAGTGCAAAAGATGTTGGGGCTGCTTGGTTTGAAGAGAAGCCAAAACTAGAATGGAATTGCCACAGAAAAATTAAAAGTGAAAAACTGTTCAGCACATTGTATAGTGTTCCCTGAAATCGCACAGAGAAGAAATAGCAGAAGATGAGCTATTATAGATGTTATGCCAAAGAAATAGGCAGGCAGCCTTCATAAAGTGGCTATAATTCTCAAAGGAAATGAAAGTGTGTAGCTCCAAGTGCCTAGTAATTTGGAGGCTAATTCTCCTTCAGACGTCAGGTCAGCGTTCCCAAAGTTTCACATGTATGAATCCAACTCTCAAAGGGCCAGATAATGATATGTCTGAGCAAGGGAGGCAGGAGATGGCAACAGCTTCTCCCCTGCTCTCCGAAGTATTGGCTGGGAGACAGGGACTGCAGTTCTCATCTGAGTAAATGCTATTACCACTTCCAGTCTTGCTGTTGGCAACAGAAGCAAATGGGAACAGAATGAATGCAACGAAAGCACACAGCTCAGAATCACAAGACTCCCCCGCCCTTTTACAGTGGAGTGTCCCATGTGGTTCAATTTACCGTGAGCTCTCTGATGATCCCCTGATCACAATGTCACGTTAACACTCCAAAGTAAAACTCTACACAGTACTATTGCCTTTTTTTTTTTAATGGTTTAGAGTGCTTTACAACTTTAATTTTATTCAGCCTAGAACCAGCATTGGAAAGGTAGAAAGGAAGGTTCCTCCTGTGCAAGCACCGGGTCATTAATGACCCCTAGAGGGACGCCGCTTGCGCTGGCGTTTTCATGGCAGACTATAGCGGGGTGGTTTGCCATTGCCTTCCCCAGTCATGGCTACCTTTCCCCCAGCAAGCTGGGTACTCATTTTACCGACCTCGGAAGGATGGAGGGCTGAGTCGACCTGAGCCGGCTATCTGAGACCCGGCTTCCGCTGGGATCGAACTCAGGTCGTGGGGAGAGTTTCGGTTGCAATAGTGCTACCTACCACTCCTATTCTGAAAGAATGCATTGGTGTTGCAAATGATTTGCCCAGGGTTATTCTTCAGTGCCAGACCTGGATCTCCTTGATTTAAAATCAGAATGTTCTGTTGAATCCCAATGTCATCTGTGAAATTGGATTGAGGGTTAGCCCTCAGCAGCAGTGACAAGCTAAAACTATTTCTGGACTGAACCACTTCAGACTGATTGCATATTTGAATACTTTCTCATTTTTTAAAAAATAATCTTTGTAGCATGTCAAGAAGAAGATGAAGCTTAAAACTTTCCCACTGACATCTAGCTTTCTGTGTGCATTTTCTTTTTTAAAAAAATATGTGGTGTATTTAATTATGCAGTCTTTTAATTGCAGTTTGAAATGGAAATGTCCGGGAAGAGTTTTACCACATAACCTGAAGTTTCTATAGACTGGTTCTCAGTGCTTTAGTCAGAGGTCTGAGTAATAACATACATGGGGGCACTGGGGGTGGGTGGGTTATTGAAAGTCCTTTGATCTTTGCTTTCCCACAGCTGCCATATTATTTACTCACTGGCATCATAGCCAATGCTTTTGATGAATGAGTGAGTAGCTTGCTTTTCTTGTGCAAGTGAAAATACATGTTCAGGCCAAATTGCTTCCTTCTAACTAGTCATAAAATATTTCTTTCACTTCTAGGGTTGCCTTTGGATGCACAATCCACTAGGACCTTCTCCCAGATGAATGGGTGCAATGCCGCACCGCAGTGGTGCTCTGTCATGTGACTGAGGCATTGATTCCATTCGAGGGGCTCAAGTTAAAGATGTTCCTGAGGTACTGAGCCCATATTCTTCTTTCTTTTTTCTTTTGTTGTAGTTGTGCGGGAGCTTGTGGCTTGAAAAAGTAGCCCTGGCTAGATTGGGAGTAAAGTGAGAGAGTGTTCATCCAGCACACCTCCATCTCCACTTTTGTCTTCTTGCTAACATGGAAGATTCTTGCCTGAGTTGGAGCTGAGCTGATCAGATCTAGGCAGATGGCAGGTCTCGTTGCAGCCCCTTGAGCAGCTGCCTCTGCTGACAAAGATACTCTATGTCTCCTCAGCTGAAAGAACAGGAGAGAGCTGGCAAAGCCATTGAATATTTCATCTGACATGAAGTGATGAAGTGATTTTACAACTTACTTATGGTGATTGAATTAAATAGGTTCCCCTTCATGTATATTTTATCAGCTGCTTGACTTTCTTTTCTTCCTTTTTTGGCCCCCTTACCATCTTTGGCTGGCTCCCCACTCCCACACATATGTATATATTTCTGTGGAAAGACAGCACGCGCACACAAGCACACACTTACATATATAGTGTGTGTGTGCTACCTTCCCACAGCAATCTCTGTCTCTAGTCAGTGTGAGTGCTGTCTCCCTCCCCCCCCCACACACATATGTACTTTAGGCCTCTGTGTGTAGGAGGTGGGACACACGCACACGCACACGCACACATACACTGTGTGTATGTATGAGTGAGTGCACCCATGTGTGTGTTTACTGTTACGCTATTGCTGACGCTAGGAGGGAGATTACAATACTGTAGATTATGTTATGGTGCTTCTCTCTGTCTCCTGCCCTCCCCCCCGAAACAGCACTTTGCCTCTAGACATTTTGAAAGCACTCACAAGGTGTGGGGAAGTTCTGATTAAAAAAAGCTCTGACACTTGTGCACTACTGCCTTGTCAATGTAGATCATGTTCCAACTGATCGAATTGGCCCTTCAGGCAGGAGCTGGTAGATAGCTCTCTTCTTTCTCCTGCTGCTAGAAGGCATTACAGAGTTGGAGTCAGAGCATTTTCTTCAGCTCAGCCTCAATATGAGGCTACTGGCAATTTTAAATTTGCAGATTAATTAAATTCACATTCATACATGTAAATGGCTGTTCCCCCATCTCCTTTAAGAAGGAGGTGGCAAGCTGAAAGACAAGCAAAGTGGTTGTATCTTTCCCTGATGCTTGCTCCCTCCCCCTTTGACTCAACACAATCATGATATCTGCCAGCTGCTGAACAGATGTGCAATAAGACTGGAAATAACAGCTGCTTATTGTATAGCGACAGGCCTGTTGTGTGGCTTCCGCATCCCCAGGCATCCATTTTTTATTCAATTCTCAGCTATTCCCTCCATATTATTTTGAACTAAGACGCGCGAGTTTTTATTAGTAACCCAGATAGGAGAAAAAGAAGAAAATGAATCTCCCTTCAGAGGAGAGGAGACTTGTGTAAGTGAAGTCCTAACACCTTTACAACAAACAATTTTATTTATTTTGATTCATACAGCAGTCCCTTAGTTTCCATGCCCTACCATAACTAAAAACAATGCACATTTTTCTCTCCTCACCCCTGCCTCTGCTTTCCTCGACCTTCTTCTCTTGTTTGTCCTGTGTCACATTGTAGATTGTAAGCTCCTTGGGGCAAGAACCTGTCTTGTTATATTTTGTAAAGTGCCAAGCACACTGATTGAACTATATTGCATTTATCTAACTCCCAATGCTCTCTGGCTGGTTCACAAAGATTAAAATAATAAAATACATCATCATCATCTGCATGTAGTAAGGTGATAATTGAACATCATGGCCCCAGCATGCAGATGAGAAGGAAAGGTCATTTGAGTGATTAGAAAGAAGATACTAAAAGGGAGGTGGTAACTTAGAGAGTGAAGAAGGAACTTAGGCAACTAAAATGATCAAGGGGCTGGAGCATCTCCCCTATGAGGGAAGGTTACAACAGTTGGGATTGTTTAGCTTGGAAAAAAAGAGGGTAAGGGGAGACATGGTAGAGGTCTACAAAATTATGCATGGTGTGGAGAATGTGGATAGGGAGACATTTTTCTCCCACTCTCATATTACTAGAATCTGGGGTCATCCCATGAAGCTGATTGCTGGGAGTTTCAGGACAGATAAAAGGAAGTACTTCTTCACACAGCACGTACTTAAACTATGGAATTTGCTACCTCATGTTGTAGTGATGGCCACCAATTTGGATGGCTTTAAAAGGGGTTAGACAAATTTCTGGAGGAGAAGGCTGTCAATGGCTACTAGTCCTGATGGCTATGTGCTACCTCCAGTACCAGAGGCAGTGAGCCTATGTGCACCAGTTGCTGGGGAACATGGGCAGGAGGGTGCTGTTGCGCTCATGTCCTGCTTGTGGGTTCCTGGTCGACAGGTCGTTGGCCACTGTGTGAACAGAATGCTGGACTAGATGGATCCTTGGTCTGATCCAGCATAGTTCTTCTTATGTTCTTAAGGAGAGAAGTTATAGAAGGAAGACTGAAACCGGAGAAGCTGTTTTCGGAAAAGCTAGTGACAGATCATTTCTGAAGAGTTGAGCTTGGTCCTCCAGATTATACATTTTCAGAGATATGGAAATGCTCTTGTCCTCCTCTTGTTGTATGCAAAACACATGCGACTTTGTTCTGTTGTTCTTCCATACCTGGAAAGCTAGTTTTTTTAGAGTTTTCATAGCACCTCCAGAAGGCCCTGCTGAAATCCCCAACCTTTCAGCCCCTGGAAATGTTATCACTTTATTGTGATAAGTTCGTATATTTTTGTGTGACTAGTACCTATTGGATAGTGTCTCTAGTCCTGGGCAGATGATCAAACTGGGTAAAAATGAATGTGTGGAGAGAGGAATGCTGGTCTCCCCCTTGCCTACACCCAAACTCCATGCATTGATTAGAAATAGTGCATAGAGGACTACATTGGAACATGCTGATCTGTGTAGGCGCCAAATGCACAATCATTATTGTGCAAAAATAGAGGATACAGAATGCACATTTGGAGTCTACATGAATTGGAGTAAGCCCCTGTGCAAATATTATTGATGCATGGAAGTTAGGGCCATGATCCTGTTCACCCTCCACATGTTAATTTTTAAGACACAATTTTAAAGAGTTAACGGGCAGTATCCAGGGCTGCCTGTGTACAAGTGGGACTCACCGCTAGTGCAACAGGAAGCTAGCAGATCCTTCAGCAATTGGAAACTGGCAACATACATGTTTCCGGATTGGGGCAGGTCAGTGGAGTTTGCAGAAGGGAGCTCCACTGATCTGCCCCAATCCAGAAATGAGCATTTCTGCTTGTTTCCAGGATTACTGTGAGAAGGGCTAGTTTCTGTTGTGCAAGCAGTGGGTCCCATGAGTGCCATGGAACCAGCAGGAAGGCAGAAGCAGCAGCACTATTGGATTCTGCCCATTATTGGTCAATTTGGTAAAAGAAGGTGAGTGCTTTTGGGCTTGAGCATGGGTAGCCATTGAAGGCTTGTGTAGGCTTTATGAAGAAGAGTAAAGCTGCTGCCTTCTCCCCTAGAAATGCTTTGCTATTTCAGATGGAGGAAGAGGAGGAGGAGGAGGAAAGATAGTCATCCGAGTCCACAAGAAAAATAAATCCAAAATCCACAGTTGGGCCATATCTTTATTAAGGCCAACCGAAATACATGCTTGTTCCTTCCTTCCTTCAAAAATGAAGCGAGCGAGCAAGGTGCTACACTCCCGCTTTAAAGCCATCTGCAGCAAGGCTTCTTTCCTCTATTATATATATAGTATGAGAACTGAGCCGTCCTTCCCCAATTTATTTGTAGAGCCCAAACATGAGAAGGTGTCTTAACAAAGAGACGTTCTTTGTAGCAGCAAGTCCCAATGATCGCAAGGACTATGTTGGCCATGATAATTTTTTTCAGAGGCTGCTGCACATCTCCTAGTTGGAGACCTTTGAATTTCTTTCTTTGAGATTAGGGATGGGAAGAAATTCATTGAGTTTGCATTTTTAATGTGACTTTTAATGCAAATTTCGCGCATTCGAACCAATACGCGAACCAAAACTTGGTTATTCTTCAAAATTTGCACTTCTCTGAATTTTTGCAGTGGAATTTCTCCATGCAACAACTACATACAAAAATGCATGTATTAGGGGAAAATGCACACAAAAACTGCATATATTCATGAATATTAAAATTAATTATATTAGGAAATTGCTTGCAAAAATGTATATATTGGGCAAAACTGTGTACAAAAATGCATGTAGTAGGAGAAACACACACAAAAATGCATACAAATTTTCATGTGAAATTCAACAAACATTCTCAGATTTGGGAATGAACCAAGCTTAAGAAGAGTGGAAAAATGAGAAACTGAGAGAAACCAAAACTGACAGATCTGGCCATCCCTATTAAGTAGGGATGTACGAAAGTCACTTACCTTGCCCGAAATTTGATTCGTGGTGGGGGGGAGGCTCTCCGTCCCTCCCCCTGAAATTCTGGCCATGGGGGAGGCGTCCTGTCCCTCCCCCCTGAAATTCTGGCCGGGGGAGGTGCCCCGTCCCTCCCCCCCCAAATTCTGGCCAGGGGGGAGGCGCCCCGTCCCTCCCACTGCGCATCCTGCCGGCCAGGTCTGCAAATGGCGGCAGCCATAGCTGCCGCCGTTTGCGTCCCTGCAGTCAGCTGTGATAGGCTACGTAAATGTTTACGTAGCCTATCACGGCTGAGTTAAACAAAAAACAAAAAATGCACGTACGCAAATGGCAGCGCCCATGGGCACCGCCATTTGCGTTCCTTATTTTGGCACATCTAGTCTACGTAAACATTTACGTAGACTACGGCGAAAATAAGGGGAACGCTATTTGCGTTCCCTTTATTTTCGCCATAGTCTACGTAAATGTTTACGTAGACTAGACGTGCCAAAATAACGAACGCAAATGGTGGCGCCCATGGGCGCTGCCATTTGCGTACGCGCGGTTCCTCCCCCCCACTCAGCCGTGATAGGCTACGTAAACATTTACATAGCCTATCACGGTATTTTTTAAAAATCTAGCCGTGATAGGCTACGTAAATCTTTACATAGCCTATCACTTTTTTTTTTTTTTTTAACTTGGAAATGGTGGCGGCAGCAGCTGGTCGGAAGACCGGCTGCCGCAGCCACCGCTGCTGCCGAACCGCCACCGGAGCTGCTGCCAGGGAGTTTCGCCCAAGGTAAGTCCCGTCCCGGGGGGTGGCGGGGGGGTGGCAGACCGTTTCGCCACCGATTCCAGGGGGCCGAATGTGCTGGCATTCAGCCTCCCCGAGATTCGTGGTGAAATTCTCTGACATCCCTACTATTAAGGGAAATTTAGATGGATTGTTCATAACCAGGAAATGTGATGGAATCTACTCTCAGTCCAAGAGTGATAGGAACTGATTGCAGTGGCTCAGCCCTCTGCACATGTGTAGAGGTAATCTGCAAATGATATAATATCACAACTAAAGCTCCCCATGGATGTCCACAAATTTCCACTTTCATTATCATAATCTTCCCCATAGTTGAGGTTAGGCTCTGGAAATGTAAATATTGGATCCAGAACTTAAAAAAAACAAAAATAATACAGCCTTCCACACCAAACAAATTACCCAGGACAACAGAATAAGCATGACCCTGAGATGAGAATATGAGCCTGTGAAAATTGTGCTGAAAAGAGCAATCATAGACCAGTCAGTTTATTTTAAGGCAATAAGTGGAAACGGACACCAGAAGGGCAATAGAGGAAGTAGTAATACACTGCTGATGGGGCTTGTCTCTTGTAAAAGATGCAAGTTTGTAAGAATTGTCACAGAGAGTAAATTACAGCAGATTTCCAATATTGAACAAATATGTCAACTGACCTTTCTTCCATTACACTTTTTTTTTTGCTGATGAGTCAGTTTTATGTTGATGTACTTCCCCCCCACCCCCGACACACACATCCTGTGCTGCTTTTGTGTCCTGATCATTCGTTCTTCATTTTTCAGGATTTTAAAAGTAAAGAAAAAGGAGAAGTTAATCATCTCAATTTCACTATACAATTTGTGGACAATTAGCCACATGGCTTAGTCCAGCCTTCCCCAACCTGGTGCCCTCCAGATGTGGCCAATGGCCATGCTGGCTGATAATTATGGAAGTTGCTGTCTAACACATCTGGAGAGCACCTAGTTGGGGAAAGTTAGGGTTAGTCAATGTTGAATATTTTCATTTTTTTGTGGATCAGTGGCAAAGTAGAATTGTTCATCTGGATTATAATTTTGTTTGTAGTACTTGGATCCTCCAAACAGAACCTTTCAAACTGCACCAACGATAACTGCAGCAGTGGCAGCCTGTGCAGTAAGGTAATGACTGGGGGGGGGGCATGCCCTTACTAGCAGATGTTGCTTGGTGGCAGTGGAGGCAGGGAGCATTTGGGGGCAGCACCATGCTGGTGCCCAGCATGGCCAAAGGCTGATGACCTCATTGGCTTGTGCTGGGTACTGCACTTGCATAATTCTGCCCAAGCCTTACCTGCCAGCTTGCCACTAAGTGATGCCTGCTAGTAAGGGTGTGGGACCTTCTTGTCTTTGCCACCCAGTGGCAGTGGCTGCATATAACTTCAGCCCTCCACATGACCTGAGCTGAATGAAAGATGAACAGGGGGAGGAAAACAGAGTTTAACTGGAACACAACCACAACCATCTTAACACCATGATCCTATACAGAATTACCGTGAATGAGCCCCATTTGTTTCAGGGGAACTCATTTCTATAGACGTGGCCTAGTATTGGGAGGTATATGTTGACAGACATTGGGTTTAACATTTGTCCCCTCATTTCTGTCCTATGCAAGCAGGCTAATACATAAGTAAAATCCTATTAATGAGTGTAATTGTGAGCAGGAGCTGGGAGCATATTTTCCCCTTCCCAACCTCTGCTGCAGCAAGCAATCCCCTAGGTTGGCCATGGGCCAGAGTGACCAGAACTGAAGTCATTGTTGGGCATCAGCAGGTCATGGGCTAACCCAGTAGTGGCCATTTGTCCACAGATAAAATGTGGGTGGGCTAACCAAAAGCCCATTAGGGGGAAATTTGAGTCTAAGATGAGGATAAAGGAACTAGAAGACCAGAAGGGGAAGAAGAAAACAACTGTATCTCTCTCTCAATCAAAATATGTATTTATTTATTTG
The DNA here is from genome assembly GCF_057233095.1 of Heloderma suspectum. Classification (NCBI taxonomy): domain Eukaryota; kingdom Metazoa; phylum Chordata; class Lepidosauria; order Squamata; family Helodermatidae; genus Heloderma; species Heloderma suspectum. The sequence continues at coordinate 97,088,086 of NC_139459.1, read as the reverse complement.
ATTATATCTTTTTGTAGAAAGGTGAGTTCCCCACCTTTCTACAAAAATATGGCACTCAAGGCGGCTTACAAACCCATTTAAAATAGATTAAAACAATAAAACACATTAAAATACAAGAAAAACATAACGATTACAGAATAAAAACAGCATCCAATCCACAGACCCACTTACAGGCCAAAGGCCTTTTTGAATAAAGAGGTCTTTGCCTGCCCTTGGAAGGATAGCAGAGAGGGAGTGACCCTAGCCTCCCTTGGGAGGGAGTTCCACAGCCTGGGTGGTTGTTGTTCAGTTGTTCAGTCGTGTCCAACTCTTCATGACCCCATGGACCATAGCACGCCAGGCCTTCCTGTCCTGCGCTCTCTCCCAGAGTGTGCTCAAGTCCATATTCATTGCATCGGTGATGCTATCTAGCCATCTCATCCTCTGCTGTCCCCTTCTCCTTTTGCCTTCAATCTTTCCCAGCATCAGAGTCTTTTCCAGTGACTTTTCTCTTCGCATTAGGTGGCCAAAATATTTGAGCTTCAGCTGAAAAGGCCCTCTCTTATGTCATCATCAAATGCACCTCCGATGGTGGCAAATGTCACCAATCTCAAAATATGGACATTTCCTGAAGATCTTAAGGACTGGGCAGGCTCATATGGGAGAAGGTGGTCTTTCAGGTAGCCTGGTCCCAAGCTGTATAGGGCTTTATAGATCATTGCCAGCACTTTGAATTCTGCGTGGAAACAAATTGGTAGCCACTGAAGCTGCTGTAACAAGGGAGCCATGTGCTCCGTGTAACCAGCCCTGGTCAACAGTCTGGCTGCAGCATTTTGGACCAGCTGAAGTTTCTGAACAGTTTTCAAAGGCAGCCCACATAAAGCACATTACAGTAGTCTAAAGGGGATATAATTAAGGCATGTGTGACCGTAGCCAGATCAGATGTCACTAGGAACAGGCACAGTTGGCGCACTAAGCTCATCTGTACAAACAGACTCCTGGCCACCACTGAGACCTGGACATCCAGGTTCAGGGCTAAGTCCAGGAGTACACCCAAACTGCCTGGATTTTCAGGGGGAGTATAATCTCATCCAGCACAGGTTGAATCCCTATTTCCTGAACTGCCTTTTGACAGAGCAGGAGTCTTGTTTAGATTAAGCTTTAATTTGTTTACCCTTATCCAGTCCCTTACCAACATCAGGCACCGATTTAGAACTAGAACAGCTTCCTTGGATTTAGATGGAAAGGACAGACAGAGTTGGGTGTCATCAACATATTGGTGTCATCAAACCCCAGAACTCCAGACAATCTCTCTCAGCGGTTTTATGTATATGTGAAATAGCATGGGAGATAACATGGAACTCTGAGGGACACCATAGGCCAAGGACCATGGAGTTGAGCAGGAATCCCTCAGTACCACCTTCTGAGATTGTCCCTCCAAGAAGGACCAGAGCCACCATATAACAGTTTCTCCCAATCCCATCTCAGACAGACACCCCATGGTCGATGGTATTGAAAGCCACCAAAAAGTCCAGCAGAATTAACAGGCATAAACCCTGTCCAGTTCCCGGGATGGATCATCCACCAGGGTGACCAAAGCAGTCTCTGTCCCATAAGCAGGCCTGAAGCCAGATTGAAATGGACCTAGATAATCTGTCTCATCCAGAAATCTCTGGAGCTGAGAAGTTACTACATGCTCCAACACCTTGCCCAAGAATGGATTATTCTTGGAGACTCGCTAGAAATTGTCCAACACAGTGGGGTTCAGTGTGGTTTTTTATTTTAAAACAAAGGTCTTTGCATCTTGCACACAGGCTTAATCATGTTCTTTGAGGTCTCATGGAAGTGGAGAGGCATTCTACAGTCACAGCAACTATAATGGCCAGAAACCTACTTAAAACCACCCCTAAACTATCAGGTTCCCAGTACAAGCCTATAATGAAAAGATTTAAGTAAGACCTAAACTTTTAAAACTTTTGATGAAATGATGAACTTTATGTTAACTCTGACCTATTTGGAAAAAAAAATATAGAACAAATACAGATGGCCAGCAAAAGGCTTTCTTGCCTTATGCTTGTTGATGTTGCACATTACAACTGAATCTTTTGAAAGCTTCATGTTCATTCCGTAGGTCTGAATCTAGGAGGCACGGAAATGCTTTAGGGCACAATCCTATGGGGATAGGTGGCCTCCTCTGAACTCGGAGGCGACCGCCTGTCCAATGCAGGGCAGGAGAAGCATGGAGGGCATTGTTCCCTCCGTGCTTCTCCTGCCCTGCATTTGCGGCTAGACAGCTGATTTCGGCTGTCTAGCTGTGGGATGGTGGAGCAGGGGAGGAAGATGTGTCATAGGATGTGTCATACCGGCATTTCCGCCTTCCCCACACTGGAACACCCCCTGGAATGCCCCATGTTGGCCACTCCGCACTCCTTGTCTGAGTGCGGAGTGTGGGGCTGTTCCATGCTGCCTATGAGGCAGTGTGGAATGGGGGGAAGGTTGGTTCTCCAGGAACTGATATCGGAGCATGGGATCCGAGGTTGGTTCCTGGAAAACCACATATCCTATGGCCATCAAGCCACTGACTAGCGGCCATAGGATTGCTCCCTAAATGTCTTCCAGAAGTTGTAATGGGAATGGAAAATGGACTTATGTGGAGGTCTTTCAGAAACCACTTTTTAACAACAGTATAATATGACTGAATAGCCTCACCATTTTCTGCTGGAGCGTAAGACATTCCATGGGGCCACCTTGAGATTGTTATTATTTCTGTCTTATGGACTGGGAATCAAGCTGGGAGAGGGAAATTTTCACAGAGACATGCAAAGAATTCATGGCTATGTTGGGCTCTGAACCTACGTATTTCACATTCAAGTCCAAGATTCCCTTGTTCATTAATTTCATTGTGGCTTCCTTTACTGATAGGCAGAACAGCCCATTGACATTAATTGGATCATTTCAGGGTTCCACTGAATTCTGTAGAACAATGCTAATTTAAGCCACATGAGAACTCATTCCTATTGAATGAGTTCATTAGGTATATCAATAACCTGGTTTCGGACCTGGAGGCCTGAAATGGCAACTGCTGTGGTGGAATGAGATCATTTTGTTTACAACAGAACATTGTTTGAAATGTATTTCTTGCTGCAAACAACAACACCATAAAAAATTTCACTTAGACTAGGAAGCTGCTATAGGAGTGAAACTCCTTTTCTGGCTAAAAGGGCTATGTTTTCCTATGCAAATGTAGCAAAGCCCAGAAATTAGCAATGACTGCTAAATTAACACACTTGAAGAGCTTGGCTGGTTCTAATAGGCAGTCAAATGGTCTTGTTACATTGTAAGGGTGCCAAGCTAATTGAAGTGATTACTGTTGCTCATGAGCAGCCCTTTTGAAGTAGAAGTCTTTGAAATTATCCATAGACGTTAAATGTCAGACAGTATTGTGTAATTATACTTTGTAAATGCTGAATGTCATAAGGCATCACAGGTAATTGAGGTTTACAGAGAAGAGCATTATCTAAACCTAATTGGGCATCAACTCTTTGTCACTCTTTCTAAACCTAATTGGGCATCAACTTTTTTTTTAACCAAGGGACACTCTCAAGTTTTCATAGCAGCCCTCTCTGGCATCATCATCAGATGGGAGCAGCAGATAAGTAGAAAACCTGATCCCTCAGGTCCAGAATTTTGTCTCACTCCATCACCAAATTTACTGCTAGAAGCAGCTCTGGATTTCTTGTGGGAAAGCTTTGTTCCATCAGTAGCAGGGCTAATACTTCTGATATAATAACTACAAGGGACAAGATCCTAGAGAGATTGCACTCCTTGGGTTGGATCAGCGCTAGTGATCCACCAGTGGAAGGGTATCACTGGTGGAATAGGACTTCCACATCCTCTCCTCCCCCAGCAGCAGATTTGGAGGGTATGTAGTGGGCTGCAGTGGGGAGGAGAGGACATGGAAGTCCCATTCCACCAGTGATATTCTTCCACTGGTGGAATGGAGACGCTGGAGCCAAACCCTGGAATGTACAAAGAATGCAGACTTATAACTTTGTAATGGAATTTTACATGGGGACACCTGAAAACCACACCCCTAAAGTCCCACACTCTAAAAAGGGAGCAAGTGACCCCCAAACAATTTTTAGTACTATTCAGTGTAAAAAATGAACTACAGTTCACATGATCTCAATTTATTCTCACAGGATTGCTGTGAATCAAGTTGGGTTCCTCACCCCTGCCCTACCACTTAAGCTAAATTCTTTCTCCCCAACCCCTAGACATTTGTATCCTGGGAGGGATTATTTCCTGAATCCAGAAAAATAGTTTGCAGATATCTATAGAGACATGTGTCCTGAGCAAATGTGGTAATAATATAATGAATGCTCTTCCCAACATAATTGTTTTTAAAATTCTAATGCCATATTAGATTGTGCATGGGTACACTGTGCGATTGTATCGAGAAATTATCTGACTGAATCTGCAGTGCAAAGCAAAGGAAAAAAGGTAAACAGAATTTCTGTGGCTGATCAAAAGCAGGAGTGTTTGTGTCTAGAATTATCTTCTGAATCCGAATTTCCTCACACATGGATACCCCTAAATAGGCAATCTAAATGTTAGCAGTGTAGCTGAAGAGTTTACACTAAGATTTCAAAAAGGCAAATGTTTATATAACAGGGGAAAAATCTTTCTATTGTATCTTTCTTATCTAGGCAAGTTACAGCCCTTTGAAGATGTTCTTGCTGCCCAGCAGGATGTACTCTTTTCTCCAACTAGCAAAACCCAAGACACCTATCACTTCTCAGAAGGAAAAAGAAAAGAAAGAATACAACTGTTGTCATGGGCAGATGGAATGAAGCTCTTTGGATAAGGGTGCTCCATGACAGAAGAATCTTGTGTGTGTCAAATGTGGAGATTGATACCACAACTGATACCCCTAAAACGTTTCCAAACACAATACTTGGGGACTATTAAAATCAGCATGGGTAGTTGAGTCTAAATGAGGGACAGATGGGAACACTGTACAAAGCCCTGTTCAACTTAGTACCTCTTGGTGAAGTATATCCAGTTTAGTGAACAAAGCAGGAGTACGAGGAAACCTTATACTAGGCATAGTTTTTGCCTGTAGATATCAGCAGCTGGGCTAACAGACAAATTCTTCTGGCCTGAGTCTAGGGTTTTAATCACATATTTTTGTTCAGTTGCAGTGCAAATTTGCATTTTGTATTAGGTAAAATTAGATTAGATGTTTCTTGTATGGATGGTGAAGAAATTAGTTTGGTCTGTATTTTAATGCAAACTTCAAAAATTTTGCAATTTCAAAGCAATATGTGAGCCAAAACTCAGTGATCTTTTGAAATTCGCACTTCTCCAACATTTGCAGTGGAATTCTCCAATCAAAACATGTGCTACAGAGTCAGTGTGGAACTGGAAACTCTATGGGAGAACAATGCAAGGAAATTATATGAAGCATAGCTCTTGCAGATCCTGTTCTGCATTTATCAGCATAATATCTGATGCAGCAGGTTATGATCCTAAAGAATCTTGCTTGGAAATGACTTCCATTGAAATCAACGCAAAACAGTTGCAAGTAAATGTATTGAATGAAATTAAGAAGATGATGTGTTCGGAACTGGAATGTCTATTGCTAGCCAGGTGTATAATTCCCCCTGCCTGGGGTCCCTGTCACACACACTTTACTTGGAATGTACCGTGACTTGTCAAAAAGGCCTTTCATTCTCACATGTCCAAAGTAAACCAGGTGTGATGCTAAAATATCTAGCCAAGAAATTAAATCTGAAGGCTACTTTTGCTTCCATAGGGCAGGAAACCTGATTTCACCCAAAGTGGAACGGGCTAATCCACTACATTAGCAATTTGCTAAAGCTCATTAAATCATAATATATATTTGATCTGCTGGAAGAAAGCAAAGCACATGGGAAAGGTTTGTCCTAAGAGAATAAGCTTGGTGGAGTTCAAAAGCCTAGGCTGAAAGATGGTGGTAGCCAATGGTGAGACAGTTTGCTAGGTGAATCAGCCAGCAGATCCTACTAGGGATGGCGGAGAATTCCGCCGCGGACTCAAATGAGGCTGGATTCTGCAGCGGAATGGCACCACTCACCTCTGCCTCCCGAGGATCCCCCGCGGACTGGCACTCCTGCTCCGGATCATTTGCGTAAACGGCTTCAATTAGGTTAAACTTGGGTCTTTATGGCCGCAAGTGGCATCCACTATGCCATTTGCGGCTGTCTTTCTCCAAGGAATACGGTAATGGCAGCTGCCATTACCATATCGCAAACAATCCAGAGCAGGAGTGTGGCTCCACGCAATCCTCCTGCTGCAGAGCCGCTCTAGAGGATTTCGGGGGGAGGAACGGATTGCCTCCCTCCCAGGTGGATTCCCCCATGCACCGGAAGGTAGGGAATCCACCCTTCCCTAGACCCTACATAATAATCAAGGGTTGGGCGGGGGACGGGGACGGGGGAATTCCCATCTGAGAAGCAGCACTTGAGGCTCCACTAGCCAGCACTATGCATGTGCATGGTTATAACTGAATAGTCATCCCTGCTGGTGTCAGCAGCATGCATCCATGCCAAGGCAGTCAGGCACCTGGCTTCAGCACCTGGCATCCTGCTGCTACTCAACCACCAGTCACCAGGTCAGCCCACCAGAGGGAGGAGCTTCATCCCACCACCCTTTGAGGGAGTGGGAGAGAGGGAGGGTTCATTGTCAGTGCCATCCAGGGGGGGCCCACCACCCATCAGAGAACATTACGCTGAGTGGCTTCTCAAACCGTGAGTTGTGTCCATAGAATCATAGAATAGTAGGGTTGGAAGGGGCCTACAAGGCCATCAAGTCCAACTCCCTGCTCAATGCAGGAATCCAAGTCAGAGCATCCCTGACAGATGGCTGTCCAGCCTCATCTTGAATGCCTCCAGAGTGGGAGAGCCCACCACCTCCCTAGGTCATTGGTTCCATTGTCGTATTGCTCTAACAGTCAGGAAGTTTTCCCTGATGTTCAGCCGGAATCTGGCTTCCTGTCACTTGAGCCCATTATTCCGTGTCCTGCACTTTGGGATGATCAAGAAGAGATCCTGGCCTTCCTCTCTGTGACAACCTTTCAAGTACTTGAAGAGCACTATCATATCTCCCCTCAGTCTTCTCTTCTCAAGGCTAAACATGCCCAGTTCTTTCAGTCTCTCCTCATAGGGCTTTGTTTCCAGTCCCCTGATCATCTTGGTTGCCCTCCTCTGAACCCTCTCCAGTTTGTCTGCACCCTTCTTAAAGTGTGGTGCCCAGAACTGGACACAGTACTCCAGATGAGGCCTAACCAATGCTGAGTAGAGGGGAACTAGTACTTCCCGGGATTTGAAAGCTACGCTTCTATTAATGCAGCCCCAAATAGCATTTGTCTTTTTTGCTGTCACATCACATTGTTGGCTCATATTCAGCTTGTGATTGACAACAATTCCAAGATCCTTCTCGCTTGTAGTGTTGTTGAGCCACGTATCCCCCATCTTGTAACTGTGCATTTGGTTTCTTTTTCCTAGGTGCAGAACTTGGCATTTATCCCTATTAAATGTCATTCTGTTGTTTTCTGCCCAGCGCTCCAGTCTATCAAGGTCACTTTGAATTTTGTTTCTGTCTTCCAAAGTATTATTACCTATCCTGCCCAATTTTGTGTCAACTGCAAATGTGATCAGCATTCCGTGCACCTCCTCCTCCAAGTCATTAATACAAATGTTGAAGAGCACTGGGCCCAGGACTGAGCCCTGCAGTACCCTGCTCGTTACCTCTCTCCAGTTTGAGAAGGTCCCATTGATAAGCACTCTTTGAGTCCGATTCTGTAGCCAACTGTGGATCCACCAGATCGCTGTTTCATCTAGCCCACTTTGAGCTAGTTTGCTCATCAGGATATCATGGGGCACTTTGTCGAAAGCTTTGCTGAAGTCGAGGTATATTATGTCCACAGCATTCCCACGGTTCACAAGGGAGGTTACCTGATCAAAAAATGAGATCAGATTCGTCTGGCAGGACTTGTTCTTGACAAATCCATGTTGGCAATGATGCGCTTGCATGGGGTTTGGTGTTGCACTGCCATCTCTGGGTGTTTAAGGTATGGAGAGCAAACCTAATCAAGACCAAAGAAGATGTAGACCCTGGGCCTATTCTTAAATCAATCTCAGCTTGTGGTAGCCATGGGAAAGTCAGCCTGTAATAAGGAAACAACTGTGTTCAGGATTCATCCTAGAATGCATTTGGATAGGCAGCACTTAAAACTATATTTGTGAAATGGTGACCAGAGCCAGTCTAGGCAGAATCCTGTGGTTGTATATGGCTGTATCAGAAGGGATGTCCCTTCCATCAAAGGGAACAAGTCATGTCCCCCACTTTCATTAGAAAAGAACACTTGACACCATAAATATAGCAACTATAGACTTTATTGACCTTTGTTACCTCATATGATCATTTGAGTCCATTGCTGCAGGATCTGAGCCACCTCTTACATTACTATGTAAGTATTCACAGGATAAGGCAATATAGCCCAGAGCAATACTGGTAATTAGCTGCAGGACCAAGATGAATGTCAGTGGTTGATACTGGTAACTATTTGCATGACCAGGCTGATGGTTCACTACTGAGAAAGGTAAGCTGCTACAGGACCAGGCTGAATGCCAATGAGGCAATATGGGTAAAGTACCTGCAGGATCAGAAATATTGCCTGCATCATAATGTAAGCTGTCAGTGAATAGCTGTAGGGTCAGGCTGAATTGTTACTGAGTTTGTTGCCAAGTCTTTTCTTGTTCACTATTTTTGTATCTGTCTATTCATGGCTGTCTGTACTGGAAAGTCTCTCCTGCTGTTCCTGGCAGCCAGTCATCTGTTTCAGTTCCTTGTCCTTCTGGTGAGCCAGTGGGTGCCTTTCCAGGCTTTCTACCCATATTTGTATCTTCTGCTCTTAGTTCCTTTAGGGTTGCTTCCCCCTCCCGCTTTGTCTTACTTTTCTCTCCCTTGTGCCTCCAGCATTCAGGCTTTTACCCCGTGCTTCTGCCCAGCCTCTTCCTCCTCTCTCCTTGAGCCATTTAAAGAGCCCCTGTCCTGATTCTCTTTTACACCTGATTCAACTAGCCCTAGCTGTTGCAGGCTCTTGTCACTGGGCAACTGGATGGCAACCCCCTGCATGGCAGCCCCTGTCGGCTCCTCACAGGCTGTTAAGACTGTTCAGAAGAGGGTGATTTTTTTCCCTGTGGCATCCATGGGCTTAGACAGAAAAGAGCCCTCACAGGAAGCCAGATTTGGAAGCCATTTAAAAAGGGCATTATAGATGTAGTGATGGCCACCAATTTGGATGGCTTTAAAAGGGGACTGGACAAATTCCTGGAGGAAAAGGCTATCGATGGCTACTATTCCTGATGGCTCTGTGCTGCCTCCAGTATCAGAAGCAGCACCAGCCCTGCTGGTGTCAGCAGCATGCATCCATGCCAAGGCAGTCAGGACCAGCTTCAGCAGCTGGCATCCTGCTGCTGCTGCCACTCCACCACCAGTCACCAGGTCAGCCCACCAGAGGGAAGAGCTTCATCCCACCACCCTTTGTGGGACTGGGAGGGAGGAAAGGTTCATTGTCAGTGCCATCCAGAGGGGGCTCACCACCCATCAGAGGACATTATGCTGAGCGGCTTCTCAAGCCATGAGTTGTGTCCAGACGGCAATGATGCACTCGCATGGGGTTGGGTGCGGCACTGCCATCTTCGGGTGCTTAAGGGATGGTTTCCTGGCTCCACCTCCCCCCCCCCCGACTGCCAATGGTTTGGTGGCTTCCCTCCATCTTGATCATCATGTAGCAGCTGTTGGTGGTTTCATCTAGTGAACCATCCCATTAGCTGCTACTGCTCTAAGATACAACTCTGTTGTCTCGCGGCTAGCATAGAATGGGTAACCTTCAGAAATCTCACTGGAACAACTGAGCAAGAATTTAAGCAGCCTTCCTTTATGTATACTGGCATCTGACCCCACAACCATGGGGCTATCAGCAGCTTTCCTTGGCTTTTCCCGGTCACGTGGGCTTCAACAGGGCATATAAACTTAAGAGATGCTGTCAGAACTTTGATTTGGTTGCATTGCACAGATGCTTCAGGCAAGACTGGGGAGCTTCCTTGGAAGTATCCCCTTAGGGCAGGGGTGTCAAATCTCTTTCACCCTGAGAGCCAAATTCAATTTTGGACAAGCTCTAGGGAGCCACATTCCAGTGATGGGTGGGGCTCAAGGCAAAAGGGGCAGGGCCAAAATACCAGCATATTTTAGCTTAAAGCTCTTACTGAAAATAATTAAGCCTCAGGAGAATGGGGGAAATGTGGAAAAGCCAGGAAGCCACCAAACCATTGGCAGTTGGGGAAGAGGTGGGGCCAGGAAGCCACCAAACCATTGGCAGTCGGGGAAGAGGTGGGGCCAGGAAACCACCAAACCATTGGCAGTCAGGGAAGAGGTGGAGCCAGGATACCACCAAACCACTGGCAGTCAGGGGAAGCGGGGCATGGCCAACTGGGGAACCGCAGAGGGCCAGATTTAGACCCCAGGTGGTTACATTTGGCCTCAGGTTCAACACTCCCCTGGGAGACTGCCCCCTTCCCAGAACTTCAGAAATGTTGTGTGTGTGTGCGCGCACAGGCACGTGTGTGTAGCAACATAGGTTGCCTACTTGACAGAAGTCCTATGCTCCTGAAATGGCAACTTTCAATGTGAACATTGAAACCCATAAAACCAGTCCTAATGAACATGAAAAAAGCAGTTATGTGACCTGAAATCAAGCAATGAAGAATATTATCTGTTGCGCTTATATATAAGAATGTAAGATATATGGAAGACCTATTTCCCACCTTCTTGAATGTTTTTTTTTTTTTTAAAAAGAGGCAGCTCACAATTTGCTCAGGTATCATAAGAGGAGAATCTTATCATTTATTTGCCTTCAATTATCTGTTTACTGTATTACAGTGGATTTTAAGTGCAATGAATATTTTATACATCCATTCAGTATACATTTTTTGAAAAAAAGATTTGCTTTGTCCCTTCTGCAAACAATCGTATCAGCACAGCATCCTGTTCCAGACCAGACCAGATCAGAACACACACACCCCTTAAAAAAATAACAATACAAAGGGTCCTACGAAGTTGGCATGCTTCAGTTTATGCATGATGTCTAATATATGTTTTAATACGTCTGTCTTATATGCTGCTTATATGATGCACAAATCCCAGATACAGTCCTAACATCTCCAACTGAGTCTTAAAGGACTCTAGCAGAACTCCTTCCAAACTCTAATACATCCCTTTAACTGGAGATGCTGAAGGGTTCTGGGCACAATCTATATGCTATAGAATTCATTTAAGGTTTAAAAGATACACTACATCAATAGAACTTCTGCATTGATGAATGGACTTCTGTACATTTAAAACTGAAAATCAGCTATATCCAACACTTGAGGATCTCCCAAGAAGTGTAACTTTTAACTGGCTTCAATATGGTCAATTCTCTAGTACACGGTTGAAAAGCATGGAAATTTGAATCATTTGAAGTTAACCACATTTCAAATAGGTCTGAGGGGATTCTCTTGTATACAGCATGGTAGGCATCCATTCAACTCCTTGGAATATAAAAGGCATGGAAAAATGATCTTCATGGGGTTGGATCCAGATTTAAGCTGGATCAACTGCTTAAATCTGGTGGAAGAGGACTTTCCTGCCTGCTCCTTCCCATGATAGCCCCTGCAGCCCCCCCTTTTTGTCCTTAGAGTAATACGCCTTTTCTTCTCCCTTTACTTATTGCAGCCATACAAAGGTAGTTATATACAAGGATGGGTAGTTCCGCCACAAAGGAAGAGTAGATGGCCACTGTTCTTGGTTTTACATCCTTCTCAGCTGGGATCACTTTTCTATTAAAATGAAAAAGAAAAGTATAAGCAGGGTCAACCATAGTCATCTGGGTCTATTTCTGTGGTACCCCCTTCTATACATCCTCACTTTATCCTTCCTATTTCCTCACTTATCAAATATTTATTGTCAACAATGGGCAGTTCTATCTGCACACATTGCAACTGGATAACGAGATAGTTAGGTTTACTTCTGTTATTGATGGCGAGTGCTGATGGCATGAATAATTTCCTGTCTTTTGTAAATGGAATTTAATTATTGATGCTTTGTTTGGGCAGTGATAAAGGTGTTAGCAAAGTACTGCCACTGCGGTATGGCTGCAGTAATACTTGAAATCATAGTTGTAGCTGATTGGCTAAATAATTTTCTCCTTTGGTGTGAAATGGAAGCAACTCTGTTGACATTTTACATTTTCCCTGGCTGTAACAAAACGGATGCCTCCACAATTCAAATTTTGTCCGTGAAAGACTATGTACTATGTGAGCCAAAGGTGATGAGCTTAGTTAAGCTAATAATCCATCCAGACATCAGTAGCAGGAATGAGGGAATGGATATTGTTGGGAGATAAAGATAAAAGGGGAAAATAGGAACTATGAAGAACAAATATTCACAAGTATGTTTTGCCCATGTACAGAACATTGTAGGAGAGGTTTAATTTCATGCAAATAAAAAGTGTGGCAGAATGTCAGTGTGTGTCTATTTGTGTATTTATTAGGGATGTGGATTGGAATTGGCCAAAGCCCAAAGCTCAAGCCAAATTGGGCCCATGTGGACCATTTTTGGTGCTTCCTGAGGTGGTGGGCCTCCTTCTGAAGTGTCCAGAACTGAAGTTGGATCCTGCATGAGGCTTCGTTTGCACTTCAGCTTCAGAAAACCAGATAGCATGTCACCAGATGCAGTGACTTTTGTGTCCATCTCTCTAAATGCTGATTTGGTGTGTGTGTGTAAGTGGTGTTGAGTGATTGACAGATCCATGTTCTAATCTTAAGGTGTGTTTTACCAGTGGCTTTCCAATCACTGTGCTATGAGGAGGGCAAGGATGGGACAATGAGATGGACATTCTTCTAACGTTACCAGGTGTCACTATGAAAAAAGCTTTAAATTGGTTGTCAGTCATCATAACTCCTTAGTCCATGCTGAAACTCTGTAGGATTCAAAGTTTTACCTCTACGATGTTTTCCATTTGCACGCAAACTGCCCAAAAACTATGGGGGGAGGGAAGGGGAAGCAAATAACTTCTTCCAAATTTGAGGATTCTCCTTTCACATAAAGCACTATACTGATCCTTCTGAAACATTGCAGCTTTGTTACTTAGGGCCACCTCCATGCTGTCTGTCATTTCCAGAATAATAATCCTGAAGGAACATAGAGGGATAAGTAGGGATGGTGTGGGCACCCGACTGGGTCCGGGAGTTCATCAGGATCCCCCCCTTCACCCCTGGACCACTCCCACTGAGCCTCTGGCCTTGCTTACCCCCACTTGTGCCCTCCCAGACACTCCTTACACTCAGCTGGACCCATCTGCAAGCACTTGCCATTTTCCCGAGCTTGTTTTTATGAAAAAAGGAGGTATTTAAAAATGCACATATTTAAATATGCACATATTTAAGTATGCACAAATTCAGGCTGGGAAAGGCTGATCCGTGCAATATTACACCTCTAATATTGTATATATCAGCTTTTCCCAGCCCAAATTTACACATTTTAAATTATGCACATTTTGAAATACCTTCTTTTTTATACCTCCTTTTAACCTCCTTTTTATACCTCCTTTTTTCATAAAAACAAGCTCCAGAAAATGGTGGGCGCTTGTGGATGGGATCGGGGGGGCAGCTCGGTGAGCTCATAGGGGCTTGAGCGCAGAGGCAGCGCTTCAGTGGGCCCCCGCCAAAACCGGGTGTGGGTGGGTCCATCCATCCCTAGGGCTAGGTGTGCTCATTTTTTCATACCCTCAAAATGTAAAGGCTGCTCTTGCACAAAAATCCCTGCATCTATTATCTGAAACCTGGCAGGCTTGGCCCTCTCAGAAGAGGCACTGAATTTCATCCAATTTAGCCAAGAAATAAAAACGTTATCAGCAGTTCTGTCTCTCTCTCTCTCTCTCTCTCTCTCTCTCTGTGTGTGTGTGTGTGTAGCATAAAAACCACTGCAAATTTCATCTACTTCTGACAAATTGGAAAAAAAAAAACCCAGATAGTCAATGTGTGGCACAAGGCCTCAGATTTCTAAATCTTGACTTGGGTTCAGTACCCAAGTTGAAGCAGACAGCCTCTGAATCAGTCAAAGCAGAACTGGGCTATTTTCCAAAGCACTGAATCAGGGTAAAAGTCAAACCTTGTGGTCAGTGCACACCTCCAGAATCATAGAATAGTAGGGTTGGAAGGGGCCTACAAGGCCATCGAGTCCAACCCCCTGCTCAATACAGGAATCCAAGTCAGAGCATCCCTGACAGATTGCTGTCCAGCCTCATCTTGAATGCCTCCAGTGTGGGAGAGCCCACCACCTCCCTAGGTCATTGGTGCCCTTGTCGTATTGCTCTAACAATCAGGAATTTTTCCCTGATGTTCAGCCGGAATCTGGCTTCCTGTCACTTGAGCCCATTATTCCGTGTCCTGCACTCTGGGATGATCGAGAAGAGATCCTGGCCTTCCTCTCTGTGACAACCTTTCAAGTACTTGAAGAGTGCGATCATATCTCCCCTCAGTCTTCTCTTCTCAAGGCTAAACATGCCCAGTTCTTTCAGTCTCTCTTCATAGGGCTTTGTTTCCAGTCCCCTGATCATCTTTGTTGCCCTCCCCTGAACCCTCTCCAGTTTGTCTGCATCCTTCTTAAAGTGTGATGCCCAGAACTGGACACAGTACTCCAGATGAGGCCTAACCAGTGCTGAGTAGAGGGAAACTAGTACTTCCCGGGATTTGGAAGCTATGCTTCTATTAATGCAGCCCAAAAGAGCATTTGCCTTTTTTGCAGCCACATCATGTTGTTGGCTCATATTCAGCTTGTGATCGACAACAGTTCCAAGATCCTTCTTGCTTGTAGTGTTGTTGAGCCATGTATCCCCCATCTTGTAACTGATTTCTTTTTCCTAGGTGCAGAACTTGGCAATTATCCCTATTAAATTTCATTTTGTTGCTTTCTGCCCAGCACTCCAGTCTATCAAGATCATTTTGAATTTTGTTTCTGTCTTCCGAAGTATTAGCTATCCCGCCCAATTTTGTGTCATCTGCAAATGTGATCAGCATTCCCTGCACCTCCTCCTCCTCCAAGTCATTAATAAAAATGTTGAAGAGCACTGGGCCCAGGACTGATCCCTGCGGTATCCCACTCGTTACCTCTCCCCAATTTGAGAAGATCCCATTGATAAGCACTCTCTGAGTCCAATTCTGTAGCTGACTGTGGATCGTTGTTTCATCTAGCCCACTTTGAGCTAGTTTGCTCATCAGGATATCATGGGGCACTTTGTTGAATGCTTTGCTGAAGTCGAGGTATATTATGTCTACAGCATTCCCACAGTCCACAAGGGAGGTTACTTGATGAAAAAATGAGATCAGATTCGTTTGGCAGGATTTGTTCTTGACAAATCCATGTTGGCTTCGAGTAATCACTGCATTGTTTTCAAGGTGCTTACAGATGGATTGCTTTATCATCTGCTCCAGAATTTTCCCAGGGTTGGATGTCAGACTGACTGGTCTGTAGTTCCCAGGTTCCTCCTTTTTGTCCTTTTTGAAGATAGGGACAACATTAGCCCTCCTCCAGTCATCTGGCACTTCACCCGTCTTCCATGATTTCTCAAAGATATTAGACAATGATTCTGAGAGTTCTTCTGCCAGTTCCTTTATTACTCTAGGATGCAGTTCATCTGGCCCTGCAGATTTGAACTCATTCAAAGTCATTGGTCATCTGTTTTCATTTTGCCATCCTTATTTAATAGCTGACCCACCACTTCTTTCCTCTGCCTTTTACTATGCACGTAGCTGAAGAAAGCCTTTTTGTTGCTTTTAGCATCCCTCGCTAATCTCAGCTCATTCTCAGCTTTAGCCTTCCTGACGACATCCCTGCAATTCTGTGCTACCTGCCTGTACTCTTCCTTTGTTGCTTGGCCTTCTTTCCACTTCCTATATGTGTCTGTTTTTGTTTTCAGGTCATCTCTAAGCTCTTTGTGAAGCCACATTGGCTTCTTCTGTTGTCTTCCACCTTTTTTTCTTGTTGGAATTGTTTGTAATTGTGCCTTGAGAATTTCCTTTTTTAAAAGCGCCCACCCACCTTGGACTCCTTTTCTTCTTAGAGTGGCTTGCCATGGGACCTTCCTGATCATTGTTCTGAGTTTATTAAAATCAGCTTTCCTAAAATCCAGGGTACGCGTTTGGCTACACTCAGCTTTTGCTTCCCTTAGAGCCAAGAACTCAAGTATAACATGGTCGCTTTCCCCCAGAGTTCCTGTAACTTCTACTTTATCCACTAAGTCATCTCTGTTGGTTAGAACCAAGTCAAGGATCCTAGTATTTATATTAAAATATTACATCCCATCTTTCAATTTAAAAATGTTCAATTCAAACTGGATTTTTTATTTTTTTTGAATCTCATGTTTCTACATTTTTCTTTGAGATTTTTTTTGGGTGTTGCAAATTTCTGTCATATGTTTCACTGAATTTCTAGGTGCTAATGTTACAACTGATTTCAACATATTCCATATTTTTAGACCCAGTCTAGGGAAGGTAGCATGCAAGAGGGAGTTATCCTCAGCTAGTAAGAGTGGACAGGTGGCAGAGTGGAAGGACGACTGTGCCCTTTCAACTCAAATAGCATATGAAGACATGTATTCCGATTTGTACTGAAGTGTGGAGGTAAATGCTGCTGGGGTGGATGGATTTGTAATGCTTAGCATTTTTTCATCTATATAAGGGATGGCTTTGGGAGGTCCAGGGGCTATTTTTGTGCCCCAGAACAGCCCTCAATGGTGTCCCCCTTGGAAAAAAAGAGTGAAATTGCTGCAGAGGCAAACAGCTCTATAGTGCTATAGAAAGTTACTCTGGTTAAATATAGCTTGTTTACAAGTTAAATTTAACCCTTTTGGTGCTCCGTAGTGTCTCCAGAATGTCAAACAGACCAAATTTATCTTGAAAACAAACTAAATTTGTCTGCTTTGGCACTCCATAGCCACTACAGAGAGCAATTTTGGGTAATTTTAAAATTGTGTGTGTGGGTAATGGGAGGTGGTGGGGACCGTATGTGGCTTGTGGGCCACACGTTGCCCACTCCTGATCTATATTAAGCATTTCAATTTGGCTATGTTATGTGTCTCAAATGTATTGTTACCTCCTTAGATCATCTGGGATTGGAGCAGCTAAAAATCTAAATTAATAAATCCTAATACACAGAACATAATGGATAGTCTTGTTCGGATGCTGCTAAGTCCCTTGGATCTTCAATGATGCCATGAATCTAGGTAGATGAGTCTGGGTAGAAAAGGATCTGTGGGAAATTTTACAGTTCTAAGGCTGGAATAATGTGGTGCAGGAAATGCCCCTATAGATACAACAGTAGTGAAATAGCATCAAGGAGCACACAGTAGGGATGTACGAAATACTTACCTTCAGGTTCTGGGGGATATCCGCGGCGGGGGGGAGGTGGTCCACCCCCCCCAGAATCCTCCCCAGCTGGCTCCGCTCTGCGGTGAGTCCACAGAGCCGCTGGCTGGGTTCCTCCGCAGCCGGACTTCTGTCCGCTGCGGGGCTACAGCCGCAAATGACGTTCGGCATAGGGGATGCCATTTGCGTCCCTGCTTTAGCCATGATAGGCTATGTAAATATTTACGTAGCCTATCACGGCAAAGAGCAGAGATGCAAATGGCATCTGCTACGCCATTTGTGTCCCTGCTTTAGCCGTGATAGGTTACATAAACATTTACGCAGCCTATCACGAAAAGAGTAGCAATGCAAATGGCGTAGTGGACGCCATTTGCGTCCCTGCTCTTATTTACATAGCCTATCATGGCTAAAGCAGGGACGCAAATGGCGTCCGCTATGCTGGACAACATTTGCGGCCGCAGACTGGAGCAGCAGATGGCAGGTATGGTCCGTCCAGGGGGGATTTTGGGGGGTGGCGGGGGGGTAGGCTGTTCTACCACGGACTCTGGGGGTGGTATTGGAGTCCGTGGCGGATTTCTCCGCCAACCCTAGCACACAGAGCCTCCATCTGGATCCCCATGAAGCTAGCTGATACTCTTCTGCCCCAAGAAAAGCATCTGTACAGAGTAGGGATGTACGAAAGTCACTTACCTTCTCATGAAATTGATTCGAGGTGGGGGGAGGCGCTCCTTCCCTCCCCCCGAAATTCTGGCTGGGGGGGAGGCGCTCTGTCCCTCCCCCCTGAAATTCTGGCTGGGGGGGAGGCACTCCGTCCCTCCCCCCCTGAATCCTGGCTGGCCGGGTGTGCAAATGGCGGTGGCCATAGCCGCCGCCGTTTGCGTCCCTGCAGTCAGCCGTGATAGGCTACGTAAATGTTTACGTAGCCTATCACGGCTGATTTAAAAGAAAAGAACAAAAATGCGCATACGCAAATGGCGGCGCCCATGGGTGCCGCCATTTGCGTTCCTTATTTTGACACGTCTTAGTCTACGTGAACATTTACGTAGACTACGGCGAAAATAAGGGGAACGCAAATAGCGTAGCGTCTACGCTATTTGCGTTCCCCTCATTTTTGCCGTCTTAGTCTACGTAAATGTTTATGTAGACTAAGACATGTCAAAATAAGGAACGCAAATGGCGGTGCCCATGGGCGCCGCCATTTGCGTACATGCATTTTTTCCCCCCCTTTAAATCAGCCGTGATAGGCTACGTAAACATTTACATTGCCTATCATGGTATTTTTTAAAAATCTAGCTGTGATAGGCTATGTAAATCTTTACGTAGCCTATCACTTTTTTTTTTTTTTTTAACTGGAAATGGCGGCGGTGGCAGCCGGTTGGAAGAACTGCTGCCGAACCGCCGAACCGCCGCCGAACCGCCGCCGGAGCCGCCACCGCCAGGAGGATTCGCCCAAGGTAAGTCCCGTCCCGGGTGGGGTGGGGGGGGCAGACCATTTTGCCACCAATTTCAGGGGGCCGAATGCGCTGGCATTTGGCCTCCCTGAGATTTGTGGCGAAATTCTCTGACATCCCTAGTACAGAGGAGACCTTGCCACCTCCTCCTTTGCCTCCTTGTTTCCAAATCCATTGAGCCACAAAACTGCCCTAGCATGGTAAGATAAAAAATACAACAAAATCATCTCTTCCCTAGTCGCAGTTAATAAATCTTACATGCGTCATGCAGCTTCTTCAGCCTTTGACGCTTCCCCCTTTTCTTTTTTATAATTGGGGAGGGACTGTCACTGAAACGGCCCACCATATTCAGGAAGAAGATCATCAAGCACATGCCAGATCAATAATGTAAAAAAAAAAAATGGTGTGTGGGGTGCAGGGAGAAGAAGGGAAAAGAAGATCTCAGACCAATTATTTTCCTACAAAATACTTTAAATGACAACAGGGGCAGCCCCCAAAGGGCAGCGTGTAACAACTGAGCCTAATTAGAAAGATTTCAGTGTAATCATTAACTAGCATCTAACACCTACGAGAGTATTTCTGTTTAAACTAAAACATGACCTGCATGGTGGAGAGGCCTTGTAAACTGTCTACGAAATAAAAATGTGACAGTAAAGGTCAGAGCGACACTCATTTGAATTTCAAGCAGGAAGCGGACTCCACTGCCGGTGTGAACAGCAAGAGTAGTGGTGGCTCCCCCCCCCCCTTTTGCGAGCTCTCCTTGCCAACTGTAGCAGTTGGGAGAAATCCTCCAGGACTAATTACTGAGGCTGCAAAACAAGTATAATTCTTTTTGTGTCTTTCTCTCTCTGCCCCCCCCCCAATTCAGCAAAATGTTCACATCCTAATTGCCCTGTGTCAAAAAGACGTGTTTTTTTTTTTTTTTCCGGAGGGGGAGTGTTGTTGTTTGTTTCTTGCTGTTGCAGAAGGAAGGTCACAAATTGAGACGGCAAAGTGGCAACTTGCGACGGGTTCTGGCCACCTGCCGACAACATCTTCCTTGGCGGTCCTTCTAATCACATCTCCTTGTTGTCAGTGAAAAGCAGGAGAAGGGTTGGCTAATAAACTCTCCTCCCAGCAAGAGCGATGCCCACACTTTTGCCTTCCGATGGGCTGCATAAAAGCAGCGATCAAATCGGTGCGACGCAACTTGATTTGCAGGTCCCTGGTGAGATTTAAGAAGGGAAAACTGTAAAACATTCAGGGAAGAAATGGAAGCATGTAAAATGTTTTTTTTTAAAGAAAGCATTTTAATGTCAGAGAAAGACATCATTGTCATTATTTAAAACACATACACACCTCTAAATTGGCAGGCAGGGTGTTATTTATTCATTAGGAAGGGTTGCAAACACCCCCCTACACACACACACCTCTATCTATCTAGTAGCACAGATCTGCTCTTTTAAAAAAGTGCAGCAGCAATGCAGAAAGCAACCATTTTTTCTCTTGTTTCCTATCCCTCCATGTCTTTAAAAAGTGCTATAGATGCTCAGGGGTTTTTTTTTTGTACTCCTGGGAATTGGCTTAAAGCTGAACTATAAAATGGACTACAATATACAGCACTAAAGTCAACATTTTCTTGCCTCTTTCTTTCCCATTGTTACAGTTTTTCTCCCCTATATTAAGCTTTCTATGCCTCTTTTAAAACTGAGTGTTGCTGTTCCTTTTCTTTTTTGTTGCTTCATCATCTGTAGTGCTATGGATCACATCAGTTTATCAGCAAGGCTGGCCCAAGGCATTTTATCCTGCCTGAGGCATTGCAGCATATGGTGCCCCTCCACCCATCCATCCAAGTCAAGGTGCCAAGGCTGGTCAAGTGATTTCGGCACTGGAGGCAGAAAATCCCACAAGCTTCTCTCCCCTTACCTAGCCGTAAGAATACAGAAATACTACATTAATTAACTAACAGTTTCACAGCCTTTCATGACATCGAAAATCTGCTGCCTGAGGTGGCCACTTTGCTCTACCTAATGATAGGGCCGGCCTGTTTATCAGGGAGCCTGTGGTAGATTGCAATGAATAGTTGGTGCAGGAAGTCTAATGGAAGAGTCAAAATGGCTCCAGGAGAGTGACTTGGAATTAACCATCTAATCACTTGCTCAAAGGAAACTGCCTTACACTGTGTACTTGTCTACATTGACTTGCAGAACACTTCCAGGGCTTCCAACAGGAGTCTTTCCCAGCTGTATCTGGAGATGGCAGGGACTGAACATGGCACCTTTTGCATGCATAGTTTATGCTCTGCTACTAAGCTATGGCACCTTCCCCCAAAGGACTTGCTGTCTATAGGTAGCAAGGTATGAGGGAATAAGGTCATGTGTTTTTCACAATACTTTTTTTCACCCCTACAGAGATATCAAGAAATAAAAAATTAGTTAAAGAGCCTGACACCAAAAGGTAAAGAATCTTCATGATAATTTCTCATCTTCTTACATGCTCTTCATCAATCCATCTAGCTCAGTTTAATAATATGAACTTGAGCACGCTCCGGGAGAGAGCGCAGGACAGGAAGGCCTGGCGTGCTATGGTCCATGGGGTCATGAAGAGTCGGACACGACTGAACGACTGAACAACAACAACAATTTCTTAAGATGCCAGGGCTGCTACAGGCTGAAAAGTGGGATATAAATCTAATCATAACAAGTGGGACCTGCAACAAAACATTGCAGTATGGTGTGCTCCTGTTCCCTGTTTCAGTGAGTAAACCATAGTTTCCTCCATGATATTCCCATCCATTTTTACATCCCCCACAACTGTCAGTCTGATTTCTATGGGCAGCTTTCACTTCCATCCTGGGGACATTTAAAAATAACTTCTTAATAACACCAGGGCCCAATCTACATGGAGGCATTTCTGATGTTGATGCAGTTTAAAAATACATTTTCTTGAATTCGCATCTCCTCCTCCTGTGGCACACATAGCCAATTAATGTGGTGTGGACTTGATATAAATCTCACTTTTGTGAGGCAAATGTAATTGTAAAATGCATTAATTTGGCTATGTAGGCAGAGTATTGGGACATCAACAAGTTTCCTTCCTTTTTTTTTTACATCACTTTTAAGTTTATGCGCAGCTGCAATGGTGCAAAGGAGTGGAGATTTTTAAAAAATCATGTGCCCCCATCCCAAAAGCAACATGCTGACTTTCTCAGGAGTAAACCTCTGTCAAGGTTCCCCTTATGACCTGGATCTCCTGAGCAACTACTCAAGGATCTCTTGCCTCCTTAAGAGTCTCACCTTCCTTCTTTTATCTTCCCCTTTCCAGTAATGTGGGGTTTCTGCTGTAGAAGTGGGGTGACTGACACTCTAGACACAGGGTTTAATCACAACAGTTTACTGGTAAATTAAAGGAAGCAATTTCTTCAAATCTGAAGAAATGAAACTTAACAAGGGAAATGAAACTGAAACTTAACCGGGGAAATGAAACTACTCCTGTCAGGGATTCCCCTTCCCAACACCCGCACCCCCAGCCTCTAAGCCTGACCTTTTTTCCCTTTGCCTCTATATCTCTCAAACTTTCACAGCCTCACTGAAGAGAATGCAATTTACTTCTGAGCAGACATGTATATCAGCGCATTTTCAGCTAGTTGTTCCTTGAGGCAAAGAAATAAAAAGGACAAAAGAGAGAACTGGGTAGGCTTGAAAAGACATTCCAAACTTTATTTTTTCGAAAGGCAGGGGGACTGGGAGGGGAAGAAGCATTGCATTCACTCTTCAGTTCACTGGGAAAGGCAGAAAGAGAGAGAGAGAGAGTGGGAGAGAAGCCAGCAGAAATGTGTCTGTGTGTTATTCAAAGATTCACATCTCCACAGGTACGCATTGGCAAACACTATTGAAACAAAACCCTGATCTTGGTCAGCCAAGGGCAAAGCCAACAGGAATGGGTTAACTCCTTTCCTCATGAGAGGAGTTAGCCCATTCTTGTTGGGTTCACCCTTCGCTGATGCAACTTTCCATTCCTTCTTGCAGTGCCACTCCTGCCAGCTGGCACTGAAGCTAGTCTTCCTCCCACTGGAGTGGTACTGCAAGTTTAGGACACACTGAGTCCCAAAACACAGGGAAGTAGCAGTAAACAGAAAATCCATCACAAAAGGACTTTGCGAAAATGTGGTTTTAACTGCAAGGAAATCTGGAACTGATACAGATTGGGGGTAACATCATGTGTCACGTCCATGTGTGAGGCACAGTAGCGCTGCAGTAAATTACCTGTGTCGATTGGGCCAAGGATATGACCTAGTCAGATAATGAGAGGGTTCCCTCTGTACCCTTTTAATATCTACGTGTGTCTTTCTGCCCCCCCGCCAACATTCAGTCAGCATTCTGTGATCACTGAGCATGCTCAGTCCATATTGGGCTATTTTTCGGGTCCCCCTCCCTTATTTCCTCTAATGTTTTTTGTACTTCTGAAAATGTCAGGCTTTCCTCCAAGTCTGCCAATACCTCCCTCTTGTGCATAGCTGGCTCTGGAAGGGAAGAGGAAGTTGATTTTTCATCCAACATTATAATTTGCGTTCTTTTCCAGATATGAATACCAGGCGTTTAAGACTGACTTGCTTTAAATCAATACATTAATCAAAATAAAGTGTAAGTTGATTAATATGTGAGAGCCATTTTAAACAGCAAAGGCCAATTTTAATTGGTGGGGCTGTGAGGCAAGAGTTCATGAGTTTAATATTTTGAGGTTATTTTGGTTCTGGTGTGGGAATGGAAAATAAAATAATTAAACATGGCTTTCCAACGGTGTGTGGTAGCTTTCTTTGTATGAATTTCTCCGCTATGTAATAACATGGTCTACCTGGACCTGACTTTCAAGAGTGTTCAGAAATGCAGCTGATGCTGCCGAACTGCTATCAAGGGCCAGTTCTCTGGAGCATATCACTCAGTTTGTCTTCATTGATTCCTGAGATGCTTTCTGAGCCCAATTTAAAGTGTTGGTGAGTACCTTTAAAAGACCACTTGCTCCCACCTGATGCTACCTGAGATCTTCCAGGGAGGCTCTGCTTTGTGTCCCACTTCTGTCTGAAGTTAAATTGGTGGGTGCCTGGGACCGAAAGAGCCTAGGATCTGGAATTCCCTTCCCTGGGAGACCCATTTGGGTCCCTTCTTTCTCAGCCTTTCAAAAGTAGGGATGTTGGAGAATTCTGCCACGGACTCCAGTGAGGCTGGATTCTTTAGAATCCGGCCCCCTGGAGTCCATGGCAGACGGACTACCCCCCCCACCCCCTGAAACCTCCCTGGAACGGACCTACCTTGTGGTGGCTCCAGCAGCGGCTCCGGTGGTGGCTCTGGGTCGTCTTCCGGCTGTTGCCGGGCTGCTGCGGCTGCAAATGTTTTGACCTACAACTCCCATCATCCCTCACCATTGGCTATGCTGGCTAGGTCATTTGCGTCCCTGCCTTTTGCCGTGATAGGCTACATAGATACTTACATAGCCTATCATGGCTTGGCAGGGACGCAAATGGCGGCCGATGTAGCGGCTGCTATTTGCGGCTGCAGCCCGGCTGCAGCTGGAAGTCCAGCTGCAGCTGGCCCCAGCTGGCAGCTCTACGGCCTTGCCACGGAGCAGAGCCAGCCGGGGAGGATTCCAGGGAGGATTCCCCCATGGACCCCAGCACACGGGACCGGATCACCTCCCCCTCCTGCGGACCCCAGCGGACGGAGGTAAGTGGGGTTTCATACATTCCTATTCAAAAGACTGTGAAAACAGTTCTTCCAAAATGAGCTTTCAGTGTCCTCTGATTCCTGGATTTTCTGCTTGATGATGGTTTAATAATGTTTTCAGTAGTAGTAGTAGTGGTGGTGGTGGTGGTGGTGGTGGTAATAATAATAATAATAATAATAATAGATGTTCTAATGGTTCTCACGGCCATTTGATTGCCAAAAAAGCATATATAATTGTTAAGAGAAAATAAAATAAAATGTCCTTCGCTATCTCAAAAAGACAGCTATAATGAGGTTTTGGTGATATGCAAATTTAAATTCAAACAATTAATTACTCAGTTAAAAGCCAGATGTTTAATCAATTAAACTGTCTTTAATAGGCTGAGAGTCCTAATTAATATCATGTTAGTAAACATTCTATTGGAAGCAGCCTTAACAAAGTCTGAGATGGGAGGGGGACACCTCAGAGAGAGCAGCTCCCCAGTTATAGGGCATGTGGAAGAATATGTCCAGTTTGTGGAACCACACTGTACACATTTTTCCCACGGGGAGAAGCCAGATGACAAGAACCACTTGACAGGACCATGGGTCAGTTCACACTGCTGGTAGCAGCTGCACACTTTATATATTCTTCATCCTCGGGACTCCTGTATATGTACTGATCATGAGAAAACGGTATAATGTGAAGTGGGCTTACATTCAGACCCTGCATGTGTGAATGCAGCCTACTCCCATGACTGAAACACCTCTTTAAAGGGGGTGGGCACCTGGAAGTGCAATTGCAACCATGGGTGTGCAACATGTCCCAATGACCTGGAAAGGGCCATTTCAAAGTGTGGTAAGTACAGGGCATTTCCCAATACTGTGAGTTTCAAAGCAAGCTACCTGAGGCCCATCCAGGATACAAATAAAGGGGAAAAGCTCTTTGATCATCTGGAAGTCCTCCCAGTGTTGTGGCTTACAACTCCCATCAGCCCTAGCCAGCATAGCCAATGGTGAGGGATGATGGGAGTTGTAGGTCAAAACATCTGGAGGGCCACAAGTCGCCCACCCTGATCTAAACTTGGTAAACACCTTTAGAGCAGGGATGTCAAAACTCTTTCAGCCAGAGGGCTAAATTCGATACTGGAGAAGTTTTTGAGCCACATTCAAGATGGGTGAGGTCAAAGGCAAAAGAGGTAGGGTTAAGGCAAAGGGGTGGGACAGACATTACCAGCATATTGTGGCTTAAAGCCTGTACTGCCAGCAACCTATGACAAGCGTTTCAGTAAGCCAGTAAGCCTTATGGGAGGCATTTCAGCCTCTTAGAATGGGGTGAAAACTGTGAAAAAACTGGGAAACCACCAAATGATCAGCCACTGGGGGAAAGGGGGTAAGACCAGGGGAAGGGGTATGGGCACCTGGAAAACTCCAGAGGGCTGGATTTGGCCTGAAAGCCTGAGATTTGACAGCTCTGTTTTAGAGCTTCCCTTCATGACACCTTTGGGGGCTTATTTCCTGATTGGTGCCTTTCCTCCTTAGGACTTCCACTGCCTTTTTGGGGTGTCCATTTGAGAGATCCTGGCATCATCCGATTTACCTGGCTCGTCATTCTCAACGGGATTCTATGAGGTTGCCAGTTTTCATCCAGCATATGTTGGCCGCTAGGTCACCTGACTAATGTTAAGGTTGGATACGATAAAAACAACCCTTGAAATCATCTGCCTGCATAAACCACCATTCATTTAAATGAGACATGTAGGGGCAGACGGTTTAATAGCAGGCGGGGAGATGATTCGGTGGCATTGCTATTTTCATGATGATGGCCTGCAGGCTTGATGTAGCCAGTGGGTTGCACTGAAAATGTGTGTGTTTTTATGCCACTGCAATAAAATTATTATGGGAACAGACAGCGATCAATTAAATTAAGTTGCAATTTAGCCACCTTGCCACTCCTGCCTCTTCTTGTTTGTTTCCCGCCTCCCAGCTGAGCAGAGCAGAGCAGAGCAAGCTGCTCTAGCTGGTCCAGGGACTACAGAAGCAGGCAAGCTCCCAGAGCGAGCGAACAGGGGGAGCAAACAGGAGTTGGCCAGGGGAGTTGCAGTGGTTGAAGAGACAAAGGAGACAAAGGAGACAGAGGCTAAGAGGTAGTGGGTTGCAGGAGGCCCAGGGCGCTGCCCTTTATCCTTCTGATTGGCTGTGAGCTCACCAGGTGCTTCTGAGAGCTCCAACTGAATTGGAGGGGTGTGGCCTGAGTACTCCCAGCAGCTGACTGGGCGGGAAGCTTCAGTCTGTTTCCCGCCTCCCAGCTGAGCAGAGCAGAGCAGAGCAAGCTGCTCCAGCTGGTCCAGAGACTACAGAAGCAGGCAATCTCCCAGGGAGCGAGCGACCAGAGCAACCGAACAGGGGGAGCAAACAGGAGTTGGCCAGGGGAGTTCGGCAGGGGAAGTCAAGGGGGACGCCCCTAACATTTTTTTTATTTTTTTACTAACTTTTTTTCATTTATTTGTCTTGTAACACACACTTCCACACCAGTGGGACTCTGCTTTTAACCTCTACTGAGTAGAGGAGCAGGCACAGGCTAGTCTAGAACAATCACAAAGCTAGACACAAAAAGGGAAAAGAGGCTATGGAAGGACAAGACTCTCCAGTGGTGGTGACCTGCAAGGTGTGTGCAATGTTTGTTTTCTTGCCTGAGAACAACATGGCCTACACCTGCAACAAGTGCAAGTTGATCATGCTGCTGGAGGAAAAAGTAAGTGGACTGGAGCGGCGACTGTCGACCCTCCGGGGAATAAGAGAACACGAAGAGTTCTTGGACAGAATGGGGGAACTACAGCAGCAAAGGGCAGACCAGAAGCTTGAAGAGCAACAGCAAGATGAGGCAGTGGGAAATGCTGAGGTGAAGAAAAATGGAATAGAGGATACTCCTTGGAAAACGGTGACAGTTAGGAGAAGAAGAACTAGACGCCACTCTGCACCAGTGGAAGCAGTGGAGCTGTGGAACCGATTCCAGGTACTTGCAGATGAGACTGGAGGACAGCCTGCAGAGGAAGAATCACAGGGGAACCTGCATGAGAGTGAGCAAGAGGCTAAAGGTCAGTCAAACAGAGGCGATGAAACCCAGGCCTACAAGAAGAAGAAGAGAAGAGTGGTAGTAGTGGGAGACTCCTTGCTGCGTGGGATCGAGACCCAAGTATGTCGCGAAGACCCATGGACTCGCCAGGTATGTTGTCTCCCGGGAGGACAGATTAGAGACGTGACTGAAAGGTTGCCTGCACTCATAAAGCCCACTGACAGGTATCCCTTTCTTCTCATCCATGTGGGAACAAATGATACTGCCAAGCGGAGCTACGAAGAGATCACGTCAGACTTTGAAGCTTTGGGAAGGAAACTCAAGAACTTTGGGGCCCAGATAGTTTTCTCATCCATCCTTCCAGTAGTTAGAAGAGGGATAGAAAGGGAACGAAAAATACTCCGGGTGAATGACTGGCTACGAAGGTGGTGCCGACGAGAGAGATTTGGATTCTGGGACCACGGGCTATACTTCCTGGAAGATGGGCTGTTGGCTAGGGATGGGTTGCACCTCACAAAGGCTGGGAAGAATGTGTTTGGCCACAGCATGAAGAACTTCATCAGGAGGGCTTTAAACTGAATCCTACGGGGAAGGGAGATGTAATGTTGGGGGTAACAGTGGACATAGGCGCATGCACTGCAATGGAGAGAACAGCTCTGATAGCGCCCAATAATAGTCTTCAGACACATGTAGGAAGAAAGCCAGACTATGAAGCACATGGTCTTCGATGTCTATATACTAATGCCCAGAGTATGGGAAACAAACAGAACGAACTTGAACTCTTAATACAAGAGGGAAATTATGACCTGATAGGTATAACTGAGACTTGGTGGGATGACTCTCATGACTGGAATACAGCAATTGAAGGATATAACTTGTTCAAAAAGAACAGGAGGAACAGAAAGAGAGGTGGGGTTGCACTGTATGTGAAAAATACACATCTCTGCACAGAAATACAGGAGGAGGAGCTTGGTAGCCCCATTGAGAGCATCTGGGTTGAAATAAATGGAGCAAAAAAATAAAAGGAACCTGGTGGTCGGAGTCTACTACCGGCCACCCAATCAAGGAGAAGACAAGGATGAAACTTTTGAAAAGCAAATAGCCAATGTTTTAAGGAAGCATGATGTAGTAGTAATGGGGGACTTCAATTTCCCCGAGATTTGTTGGGAGACAAATTCTGCAAAACATGGCCCCTCCAGGAAATTCCTGACTTGTGTGGCGGATAACTTCCTCCTACAGAAAGTAGAGGAAGGAACTAGAGGATCGGCTATCCTTGACTTGATCCTAACCAACAGAGATGACTTAGTGGATAAAGTAGCAGTTACAGGAACTCTGGGGGAAAGCGACCTTGTTGTACTTGAGTTCTTGGTTCTAAGGGAAGCAAAAGCCGAGTGTAGTCAAACGCGTACCCTGGATTTTAGGAAAGCTGATTTTCATAAACTCAGAACAATGATCAGTAAGGTCCCATGGCAAGCGATGCTAGCGAGAAAAGGAGTCCAAGATGGGTGGGCGCTTTTAAAAAAGGAAATTCTCAAGGCACAATCACAAACAATTCCAACAAGAAGAAAAAGTGGAAGACAACAGAAGAAGCCAATGTGGCTTCACAAAAAGCTTAGGGATGACCTGAAAACAAAAAAGGACATATATAGGAAGTGGAAAGAAGGCCAAGTAACAAAGGAAGAGTACAGGCAGGTAGCACAGAATTGAAGGGATGGCGTCAGGAAGGCTAAAGCTGAGAATGAGCTGAGGTTAGTGAGGGATGTTAAAAACAACAAAAAGGCTTTCTTCAGCTACGTGCATAGTAAAAGGCAGAGGAAAGAAATGGTGGTTCAGCTATTAAATAAGGATGGAAAAATGATAACACATGACAAAGAAAAGGCAGAGGTGCTCAATTCCTACTTTGGCTCAGTCTTCTCCCAAAAGAGGGTCTATGACCCCCCTGGCAAAGGCGAAGTACAGGCTGAAGGGGCAGGATTGCAGCTTGAGATCGACAAGCATATGGTCAAGGAACACCTCATTACTTTGAATGAGTTCAAATCTCCAGGGCCAGATGAACTGCATCCTTGAGTCATAAAGGAACTGGCAGAAGAACTCTCAGAACCGCTGTCTATTCTCTTTGAGAAATCATGGAGGACGGGGGAAGTGCCAGATGACTGGAGGAGGGCTAACGTTGTCCCTATCTTCAAAAAGGGTAAAAAGGAGGAACCTGGGAACTACAGACCAGTCAGTCTGACATCAATCCCTGGGAAAATTCTGGAGCAGATCATAAAGCAATCCATCTGGAAGCACCTTGACAACAATGCCGTGATTACTCGAAGCCAACATGGATTTGTCAAAAACAAGTCCTGCTAGACAAATCTGATCTCATTTTTTGATCAAGTAACCTCCCTTGTAGACCGTGGGAATGCTGTAGACATCATATACCTCGACTTCAGCAAAGCTTTCGACAAAGTGCCCCATGATATTCTGATGAGCAAACTAGCTCGAAGTGGGCTAGATGAAACAACGATCCGGTGGATCCACAGTTGGCTACAGAATCGGACTCAAAGAGTGCTTATCAATGGGACCTTCTCAAGCTGGGGAGAGGTAAGGAGTGGGGTACCACAGGGCTCAGTCCTGGGCCCAGTGCTCTTCAACATTTTTATTAATGACTTGGAGGAGGAGGTGCAGGGAATGCTGATCAAATTTGCAGATGACACAAAATTGGGAGGGATAGCTAATACTTTGGAAGACAGAAACAAAATTCAAAGTGATCTGGATAGACTGGAGCACTGGGCAGAAAACAACAGAATGGCATTTAATAGGGACAAATGCCAAGTTCTGCACCTAGGAAAAGGAAACCAAAGGCACAGTTACAAGATGGGGGATACGTGGCTCAACCACACTACGAGCGAGAAGGATTTTGGAATTGTTGTCGATCACAAGCTGAATATGAGCCAACAATGTGATGTGGCTGCAAAAAAGGCAAATGCAATTTTGGGCTGCATTCATAGAAGCATCGCTTCCAAATCCCGGGAAGTACTAGTTCCCCTCTACTCAGCACTGGTTAGGCCTCATCTGGAGTACTGTGTCCAGTTCTGGGCACCACACTTTAAGAAGGATGCAGACAAACTGGAGAGGGTTCAGAGGAGGGCAACAAAGATGATCAGGGGACTGGAAACAAAGCCCTATGAAGAGAGACTGAAAGAACTGGGCATGTTTAGCCTTGAGAAGAGAAGACTGAGGGGAGATATGATAGCACTCTTCAAGTACTTGAAAGGTTGTCACAGAGAAGAAGGCCAGGATCTCTTCTCGATCATCCCAGAGTGCAGGACACGGAATAATGGGCTCAAGTGACAGGAAGCCAGATTCCGGCTGAACATCAGGAAAAACTTCCTGAGTGTCAGAGCAATACGACAATGGAACCAATGACCTGGGGAGGTGGTGGGCTCTCCCACACTGGAGGCCTTCAAGACGAGGCTGGACAGCCATCTGTCAGGGATGCTCTAACTTGGATTCCTGCATTGAGCAGGGGGTTGGACTCAATGGCCTTGTAGGCCCCTTCCAACCCTACTATTCTATGATTCTATGATTCTATGATTAGATTCAGGCCTCTTCCTGGTAGATAATATGAGATGGTTTACCAGTTATAATCTTGATTAGTTGTAATATTCTTTTTTCTTCTAGTCAGTTATTAAAACAACAACCTTTAAGCACAGTGATTATGTAATATGCATTAGACCCATCATAGGCTTTTTATGCATTTGAAAATCCATTTAAGTCAAAATGGGTGCTTCTCTGATCTCAAGGTTAGGATCTTAACCCTACAATGGTCTTGTTTGTAAAAATACTGAAAATCAAACCAAATTCATCTTCCATTTGAACTGTTCGCATTTTCACACGAGAGCAGATTCAAACTAAAAATAAAAAAAGTTGGGCATGACTGCCTAAAACTAGGTCCTTATGCCCATTTTTGGGTTGGTCATTTACATTTGTGAATGGCTTGATTTGGTTTAGAGGCATGATCAGTCGTACAGGACACTTTTATTGGGATCCATGCATATGGATTTTAATATCTACCTTCAGACACTTCTCTTGGAAAAATAATTCCTACTTTAAAACTGAAAACTCTTTTGCTATCTATGATATTGTAGTTCTGTATGAATACTGTTGCATTTCATCAGGAGAATTAGGAGAATCTCACTTCTGCAAGCAACAGACTGCCCGCAATTTTCTAGTGATTCTATATACGCAGTGCTGCAGGGCTGTGCAATAATAACCCTTTCCAAATTTTAGGCATTTTCATGTTGCCTTTCATCATTGCTTCTTCTAAGCACAGGGCACAGAGATAATAACCACAGCCCTTGTCATTAGTTATATCAAAATGCGGACATGAGAAGCTACAGAGCCAACACTTTCCAATATTCTCTTTCTTGTGTTTCCCCTTTCCCTTGTATTAACAGATTCTTGCTTTAAAAGAAATTGATTCTTTGCTCCAAAGCAGGTCATTATAGCAAATGTTTTAAATCATTTGGTCCTCCTATTTGTGATATATAGACTTCACTTTAATCTTCTCTGCATTCCCAGCAGAAAAAGAAAGGCCCATAATTTTTGAAAAATTGTTTTTTTCTTCAATAAATTCTATCTACTGGTAACATTACTGCTCCTATTCCCATAGGTTTTTCTTCTGCTGCTGCTCTTCTTATGTTTAAGTCCAATGGGTGTCTTCAGCCGCCTGTCAACAAGGTTTATGTTTACCTTTCTCACATTAATTTGCAGATGAAAGAACCCCTGACAAATGAGGGAGGCATAGCTTTACTAATAGCTATGACAGAAGATGGTCAGGGGGACATGAAATGTCCAAGCAGAGTGAATAAAAAGAGAGTAAAATGATCCAAAACTGTACCCTTCTCATATAGCAAGGTAGGGGAGCCAAATCCAGCCTGGGAGCCAAATCTGGCCTGCCCAGCCAGGGGCCAAACCCAGGAGCAGGTTTGGAGTTCTCCCGGGGTTCCAAACCTGCTCTCAGATGGCCAAGCCCTTTCCCCTGGTCCCACCCTCTTTCCCCCAACCACAGATCTTTTGGTGGTTTCTTGGCTTTTGTGCAGTTTTCTGAAAGGCTGACTTTCCTCTCCTAAGGTGTACTCAGCGGAGGCTGGTGGCTCTGATTTCGGTGGGGCTCTGAATCCATTCTAGGTTTCAGTCAGAACCAGCCGGAACTCTAAAACAGCAATCCAAGGTGCCAAACTCTACCCCCAAAATAGGTTCAACACCTTGGATATCTCCTTTAGAGTTCTGGCTGGTTCTGACTGAAACCCAGATAAGATGCACCGCCACACCGAGAACGGAGCCTCCAGCCTCCACTGGGCGTAATTACTGGCAGTAAGTGCTTTCGGGCGCAATCCTATGCATGTTGAGACAGAAAAAAGTCCTACAACTCCCAGCATTCCCCAGCTAGCCCTGGGGGAATGCTTCTACAAAATTGAATTCAGTCCTTAGGCTGCAAGAAGTGCAACACCCTTGTATAAGGTGCAAGGGTGAGAGGGTCATAGCTGAGTGGTGCTGTGCTCTGCATGATAAGTTTCTCTGTTCAGTCTCTGGAATCTCCAGGTAAGATTGGGAAAAACTCCTCCCTGAAACCCTGCGAGTCAGTGTCTGTCAGCAGCACTGTGCTAGATGGACCAATGGTCTGTCTCTGTATAAGGCAGCTTCCTATATTTCTTCTAAATCATCTGGTTCTGGTCATTGCTCAAGACAAAATAGCCACAGAATGGCAGTTCTTGAATCTTTAATAAAATATCGCTCTGAAGCATGAATATGCATACAGCTTAATTCTTTTGTCATTTGCTATTCTTAAATCCAGTGAATTATTATTATTATTATTATTATTATTATTATTTTATCCCACCTTTTTCCCAATACTGGGACTCAAGGCAGCTTTACAACATTAAAAACTTGTACAGTTAAAACCTATAAATAGAAATATACAAAAGTTAAAAATATAATTAAATCAATAATACAAGTTGTATACAATTTTAGAATTTAAAAAGCCAACAACAATATAAACAATAGTATAAATCCATCATATCTATCAGGTCCAGACTATCTATCCCCAAAGGCCTGCTGGAACAAAAACGTTTTTGCCTGCCTGCGAAAACATACCAGGGGGGGTGCAATTCTTGCCTCCCTGGGAAGGGAGTTCCAGAGCCTTGGGGCAGTCACTGAGAAGGCCATCTCCCGCGTTCCTACCAGGTGAGCCTGTGATGGTTGTGGGGCTGTGAGACGCGCCCCCCCTGAAGATCTCAGGGCATGAGCAGGCTCATAGGGGAGAATGCGGTCTTTCAGATAACCTGGACCTGAGCTATATAGGGCTTTATAGGTCATGGCCAGCACTTTGAATTGTGCCCAGAAACAGACTGGGAGCCAGTGAAGATGTTTTAGCAGGGGAGTTGAATGCTCCCTGTGGCTGTAGCCAGCCCCAGTCAACAGTCTGGCAGCAGCTCTTTGAACCAGCTGAAGTTTCTGAACACTCTTCTGAGGCAGCCCCACATAGAGCGCATTACAGTAATCCAAACAGGATGTAACCAAGGCAAATCAAAAAAGGATGAAAGGATCAATTCACACAACAAACCTAGCCTTTTCCCGCCACCACAGCATAACTTTTTCAGGCTTGGTGTACACATGCAGCAGAAGGAGACAGTAGGATTCTGAGGTGGCAAGAGCAGATGGTACCAGGACTTCATGCTGGGGGGCGGGGGTAGTGATGTCATTTTTGAATGCTCCCCCATATAAAAACTTCCTTGCAAATAAAAATAAAACAAACAGATCCCACCTAGCAATTGGGGAGAAATGCTTCAAACCCAGCCCACTTCCTGCTCTGCTTGCATAGCATTTTTTAATGCTGGGGAGTATGAAATGTGTCCTCCCTGCAATCTAAAGTGCTACAGTGCATTCTACAACTTCAAAACTCTACATCCTCATTTCTGTCTTATTCCACTGAATGTGTAGACAAGACCTCAGTTACCTTTTGACAGAGGTCTCTGCTAAACCCAGTATTGTGACTGGATTGACAAGTGTTCCTATCATAGACTAACACATATTCAGAGGAGTGTGTTGGAAAAAAAGACAAGCAGTAGCTTAAATCTACCCTCAGGTTACACCCATGTGATAGGTTTGTAGGCCTCCAGTTCAGTGCCTTAGTGCCAAACCCTCACTTGCGGTGTGAGGGTGGTCCACACAGTTGCTGAGCATGAGTCTATTGTACAAGACATCACACCTCCAGCTGTCACTACCCTGATTTTGTCAGAGGAAATAAAAGCCAACTTCTCCCCCCGATTACTGAAGCCAGCTTGATCAAGCTCCCTCAGAAATGTGTCTTCTCTCCATTGTAGTATAGATCAGATTCTTTACACTCACATTCCAGAGGGGCAGCCAGGTTTCAAGAAGCAGCAGCACACAAAGACTAGAGCTGTGCACAAAAGGCTTCTCAAAGTTATCTGCCCTATCTGTGGGCAGAGAAATTGGGGAGACAATTTCACTGAATTTCTCCACAGGGAGGATAAATTCTCCAAAAGTTTCTCACAAGTAGGGCTTGCCATTGGCAGAGGTTGTAGAACAGCTTCTTTCTTTTGTCCTAAGGGTTCTTGTTTTGTGTGTGCTGCCTCTTCACTTTGCATCATCCACAATACACCATACCTAGTGTCACTCCTCTAGGTGTGTCTGTTGTGGGGTGCAGAAGGACAGCCACCAACACCACTATCCCCCCCCCCAATGATTTTAAAATTGGAGAAATTTCTGCAAAGTGGCCTTTTATTTCCAGGGGGTAAGAAAAGAAAAATTCTCAGAATGTTTCTGAGAAAAATGTCTTCTGAGGAATTTTGGCTCACCTCTAGTTGCCATTATTCAGGGTTCAGCACCTTCCCCAGGGTCTTCTAAATGTTAAATTTCTGAGGGGTGATTGTGGATACATCTTGTCTTTAACGCAGATTCTTATAATACCACTACTTCCCTGAAAGCCGTGTAGCAGGTGCGAAGGGTGGGGCAGTGTTGTGTCGAGCTCCAGGGAAGAGGTGGAGCTAGTGCTGTGCCAAAATCTGTTCCCCAATTTCCTGAAAGTTTTCTTTCTCTGTGGAAGAGGCTTTTTTTTTTTTTTTTTTAGTTAAGCACTGTGAGGTGGCCGAAAGTGCTTTCAATTACACCTCTCTCAATTGTTTTGCAGCCTGCCATGCTGCCTGCGCTTCCTGATCTGAAAAAGCTCTATGGGAGGAATTACCTCATGATGTCTTCCCCTGGGCTTTAATTGAAGTGCAAGAAGCTGAGGAGGCTACAGGCTGCCAGAGAGATGGTTGTACACTGAAAGACAGGATGCTTGCACACTTCTCGGCCACCTCATAAGTAGGGGTGGACGAAAGTCACTTACCTGTCCTCGAAGCTTGTTCGTGGTGGGGGGGAGGCGCTTCGCTGCTCCCCCCGCGAAGTTCAGGCCGGGGGGGGAGGCTTCTCACCTCGCCCGGCTGAAATTCAGGCCGGGGGGGAGGCTTCCCGCCTCGCCCGGCCGAAATTCAGGCCGGGGAGGAGGCGCCTCGCCTGGCCGCGAACTCAAAAGTTTTGTTTTGTTTTTAAAAAACGCCCCCATGATAGGCTACATGACGATTAACGTAGCCTATCACGGCTAGATCTGCAAAGTTTTTTTTTTTCTTTGATTGGAATGGCGGCGCTCCCGCCCTGGACGAACACCCGCCGAACCACCGGCCGGACCCGCCGCCGGGAGGGACATTCGCCAAAGGTAAGTCCCGTCCCGGGGGGGGGGTGCGGGGGGCGGGGGGGTGCGGAGAATTTCTCCCCGAAACTTGTTCGGGGGGCCGAACACGTTGGCGCTCGGCCCCCCGAAGTTTTGGGGAGAAATTCTCCGCCATCCCTACTCATAAGTAATGTAAGCACACGAGCCCTGCACCATGACAATTTCTCCAAAAAATTTTCTCCATTGAATTTGTTTTTCAAACCAATTTCTTTTCTATCAAATTGTATGAGATTGGTAAAAAAAAAAGGGCGGGGGAGAGAAACTAACTCAGCACTAACTCAGGCTAAGGTACAGTTCCGCTGCTAACAGTTTATAGTCTTGGTGGGCAGCAATTGACTCTTGGGGTCATCTGAGGCAGTACTCAATCAGGTGATAAGGCCAGTCCTGAGGCCTCTCTGGATCCTTTAAATAGAATGGCCACATATGAATCTCCCTCAAAGAAGAAACACATCACCAAAAAAGGGGACAAAAGAGGACACTGATTTGCATAAAATTTGCATATGTATAGATGCAAATATAGATATTACTATTATAATTTAAATAGAAATACAGTAAATCTCATCGTCATGTGGAAGACTGTGATCAGCTGACCTATGTACCTTGCTCAGTCTGCTGTCCAGGTGCGGTTGATGGGGAACTTCAAGGTCCAGCTCTGCCTTCTTAGGGTTCTTTTTCTTTAAACTGGACTTGGATGGGATAGCCCTTCAAAGAGAGGACTGTCCCCTGTAAAAGAGCTCACCTTACCTTGGAAACACGGTGCTTACTCTGCTTGGCATGTGGTTGACAGAGGGTAGTGATGGTACATAAGTTAAGGTATGCAGAGTCTGGCCGCTAGTGTTTTGGGACTAACAGTAGTCAGCATAGTCAGGGCTGGCCCTACCATTAGGCAGAGTGAGGCAGCCACTTCTGGGAGCAGCAGCCAAGCACTGGAAATCAGCGATGTGTGTGCTATGCAGCCTGTCCTGTGTCCCTTAAGCTAGCCTATTGCCCTCAGGTCTGGTGGACGAGGATGTTCTGTCACCAGTGTTGAAGTAAGAATCAATTGCCATTCCAGTTGTGGAATTTGGGCTTTGGGAGGCAGGAAAGGGAGCAAAAGGTCTTGGGCCAGCCCTGACTATAATTAATTCTTATGTGTTTGCAGGTTTGTGAAACCATTGTGCCTGATATTGCAAAGTCTTCTATCCAGAGGCAGCTCTAAGTCATTGCCATTCATGCCAAAAAATAACCAGTTTGTGTATGACTTTCTTTCTTTCTTTCTTTCTTTCTTTCTTTCTTTCTTTCTTTCTTTCTTCTTTCTTTTATTACATTTCTCTACCACCCAATTGCCGAAACTCTCTGGATGGTTCACAACATTTAAAACTATAAAATATCACATACAACTTAGGGTGCAATCCTATGGCCGCTAATCAGTGGCTAGACGGCCATGGGATAGGTTGGTTCCCAGGAACTGACCTCGGAGCCTGCACTCTGGGGTCAGTTCCTGGAGAACCAACCCACACCCCCTCCCACACTGTCTTGTAGGCAGTGCGGATCAGCCCTGTGCTTGTAAGAGCAGTGCAGAGTGGAGAAAACGGGGTGTTCCCAGGAGTGGGCTGGGGTGGGGAGGCCGGAAATGCCGGTATGACACATCCTATGTGTTGTCTGGTCGCCGCTTCTTGCACTCTGAGGTCCCATGGCTAGACAGCCAAAATCAGCTGTCTAGCTGTGAAAGCAGGGCAGGGGGAGTGAGGAGGAGATCTGTTCCTCACCACTCCTCCTGCCCTGCACTAGATAGGTGGTTGCCCCTGGGGTCGGAGGCGACTGTCGATCCACATAGGATTGCTCCTTCCAAAGCTTAAAACTATAGTATAAAATAAAAATAATAACCAAATAAAACCTAGCAGCAGTGCAAAGATTTAAAATACAGTAATGTTTAAAACAACAGAAACTAAAAGACTAAACTGCCTGGGAAAATAAGAAGGTCTTCGCCTGGTGCTGAAAAGAGCACAACGTTGACATCAGGCGAGCCATTCTGGGAAGCTCATTTATGTATTTATTTATGTATTTATGTATTTGATTTATTAGCCACCCATCTGGCCAGCTACCCAGCCGCTCTAGGCGGCATACAATACTAATAACAAATTTACATAATCAACTGAACAACAACAAAAAAACCCATAACTAAACAACACTGCTTTAAAAAATCCTAACCCACCCCAAATGCCTCCCTGAACAGCCAGGTTTTTAAAGCCTGGTAGAAGCTCATCAAAGAGGGGGCATGGTAGAGGTCACTAGGGAGGGAGATCCACAGAGTGGGTGCCACCACAGAAAAGGCCCTCTCCCTAGTCCTCACCAGCCTAGCTGTCCTGGCTGATGGGACAGACAGAAGGCCTACCAAGGCCAATCTCGTTGAGTGGCGTCCCTGGTGTTGTTGGAGGCACTCAGGGTGCCACAGCAGAAAAGTCCCTCTTCTTGGTAGCCACCCACCTCACTGCTTTGGTGGGGGCTCTTGGAAAGGACCACTGAAGATGATCTTAGGGTCTGGGCAGGTATATATTGGAGGAGACTATCCTTCCGGTAACCTGGCCCCAAGCCATTTCGGCCTTTGATGGTTAATACCAGCACTTTGAATTGGGCCTGGAAATGGACTGACAGCCAGTGCAGATGGAAAAGTACTGGCATAATATAATCACATTGGCCAGTCCACATTAACGATATTGCTGCCATATTTTGGACCAGCTGGAGTTTCTGGACCATTTTCAAAGGCAGCCCCATGTATAATGGATTGCAGTAATCCAGATGAGAGGTTATCAGAGCATAGATAACAGTAGCTAGGCTATCTGTAACCACATAGGGATATAGTTAGTATATCAACCTAAGCTGATAAAAGGTGCTCTGTGCTACCGAGTCCACCTGTGCCTCTAGTGACAATGCTTGATCCAAGAACACCCCCAAACTAAGAACCTGATTCTTTAGGGGGAGTCCAACCCCCTCCAGAACAGACTGAACATTCCTTAGCCAGGCAGACAAACCACCCCCTTAAAGTACTTCCATCTTGTCTGGAACGTCAATTTATTGGCCCTCATCCAGTCCATTACTGCACCTAGGCACTAGTTCAGAACACACACTGCCTTACCTGGCTTTGATGAAAAGGAGAGAGAGAGTTGGGTGTCACCCACATATTGGTGACACCTCAGTCCATATCTCTGTATCACCTCCCCCAGCACTTCCAAACAGATGTTGAACAGCATGGGGGATAAAATAGAACCCTCTCACACCCCATGGCATAACTGCCAAGGGACAGAGGAATCATCCCCCAGCACCACCTTCTGGAATCGGCCATCCAAGCAGGAGTAGAACCACTGCAGTGCCTTCAATTCCAAGCCCAGACAGCCTATCCAGTAGGATACCATAGCTGATGGGTCAAAAGCCACTGAGAGGTCCAAGGGAAACAACAGGGTTTCACTCACCCTGTCCCTCTCTCAGCAAAGGGAATGCCACAGGTCAGCCAAGGCAGTTTCCATTCCAAAACTAGGGATGTCAGAATTCCGCCACAGATCTTGGTGAGGCCGAATGCCAGTGCATTCGGCCCCCCGAAATCCGTGGCAGAACGAAGCCCCCCTGCCCCCCGCCTCGTGAAAGGCGCACGAAATGGGACACCTACCTGCTGCCATTCGTGCTGCTTTGCGAATGGTGGCCGTGGCTGTGGCCGCCATTCGCTTCATCACTATAGCTGTGATAGGCTACGTAAATACTTACGTAGCCTATCACGGCTAACGCAGGGACGCCATTTGCGTCCCTGCAGAAGCCATGATAGGCTGCGTAAGTATTTACGTAGCCTATCACAGCAAAAAAAAGGGAACACAAATGGTGGCAGCTATGGTGGCCGCCATTTGCGTTCCCTTTTTTTTGCCGTGATAGGCTAAGTAAATATTTACGTAGCCTATTACGGCAAAAGATAGGGGCACAAATGGCATAGTGGCTGCCATTTGCATCCCTGTCTTTTGCCGTAATAAGCTACGTAAATATTTACGTAGCCTATCACGGCAAAAAAAAAAGGGAACACAAATGGTGGCCGCCGTAGCAGCCATTTGCGTTTGCTGTTTTTGTTTTTGCCATGGTAGGCTACATAAATATTTACGTAGCCTATCATGGCAAAATACAGGGACGCAAATGGTGGTGGCTATGGCAGCCGCCATTTGCGTCCCTGCAGGCTGCGGCTGGAGAGAATTTCGGGGGGAGGGACAGAGTGCCTGCCCCCCACTGGGAATGTCACCCTTCGAAAGGTAAGTGACTTTCATACATCCCTATCCAAAACCAGGCCTGAAGCCCAGCTGAAATGGATCTAGATAAGCAGTTTCATTCAAGAGGGCCTGGAGTTGGCCGGCAACCACCCACTCAAGCACCTTGCCCAGGAAGGGGATATTAGCAACCGGCCTATAGTTGTGAACATCTTCTGGGTCCATGTTAGGCTTTTTCAGGAGTGGCCTAATAACTGCCTCCTTTAAAGTGGCTGGCACCACCCCTTCTCTCAACGAGAGAGACCCAACTGGACATCCTCTCCCTATTAGATATAATAAGCCATGATGGGCAAGGGTCAATAAGCCAGGTGGTTGATGGGACTTGGCCAAGCACCTTGTCCACATCCTTGGGCCTCAACAACTGAAACTCATCCAATAAAAGAAAACCAGACAGTCCTCTGGATGCCTCTACTAATGCAACTGCATTAATTGCGTTGTCCAAATCATGATGAATGTGAGTGACTTTATCTTCAAAGTGTTGTGCAAACACATCACAGTGTGCTACAGGGTTTCCACCATCTTGCTTCTGACCCAGATTGCAAAAGACCATAAACTACTTGGAAAATCTCCACTGGATGACACTGAGATGATACAATGCTGATGGAAAAGAACTCCTTCTTTGCCACCATCGCTGTCACAGGTCAGGCTCAATAATGAGTAGGGATGTCAGAGAATTCTGCCACGGATCTCGGTGAGGACGAATTAGGGATGTCAGGGAATTCCGCTATGGATCTCGGTGAGGCCGAATGCCAGTGCATTTGGCCCCCCGAAATCTGTGGCAGAACGGCCTGCTTACAATGGTTTACAATTACATTCTATTCATATTTCACTTCATTAATTAGAATGGTTTCTCACATCGGGGTGCTTGTTACTTAACCTTCATGTACTTCTCATTTTCATGCCTCCTAGTCCTGCATTCAACCCTTGACTGATAATATGCTTTTGTTGAACAACAGTAGTGCAATAAAAAGCAGCCTCTTTTATGGTGGGGCATGCCCATATATCTTCTTGGGGGCAGCGGGGTGGGGGACACACACACAACAACTTTAAGTTTGGATACTCTGCTGGAAACTGTTTGGAAACTGAAGCAAAGCAAGGGAATAAATGAAAATAGGGGTGGAGGGGAACCATATTGCTTCAGGCAATCCCTGAACCAGGCAAGACAAGGAGGGGGAAAGGTGAAAAAGTTCCCTGCCTTTGATTCATACCACAGCAGAGGTTTCTTGTGGTTTAATCTGAGTCTACCAGGATGAAAATTCAAGGTGGGTGATGGTTAACTGACAGACGCTGCACAGTTGCTGACTGACAGTTGCTGACTTCGAAACTATGAAACCAATACATGGATAAATAATAAGTTAGCCGGAAAGAAAACAACTTTTGCTAGGCCATGGAAAGCCACAACAAAAATGGAGAGAGCGAGAGATACTTTTTATTTTAATGGTACATTTAACTAATTCTGAATTACTGGAGAACTCTCAGGGAAGTGGAGCTCAGCACTGCATTAATACTAAATGAATTCATTGTGTTCAGTGTTACTACAGTGAATAATAGCAAATGAATTAATATGATCATGGGGCAAATAAAACTGCTGGAAAATAATTTATACAAGTAATTCTTCAGTGCAAAAAAGTCTTAATTTGTTTTCTGTTGCATGATGGTCCCTTCTTGTTAAGGATGGAGGTAGCAATTTCAGTGATTCAAAGATGAGGGACAGTATTACATTTCCCACTGGGCTTCTGTCGTTTCAGTGGTTAATCATGAGAATTTTTTTTTTTTTTGCAGTGGAAAGATCCTGGTGAAGTGAAAGGGGGCCACAGCAGATGACAACAGGTTTCCAGGTTGTGAATCCATGGATTAAAGGAAGACTCTGGAATCTTTGTATTCAAAGATTCAAATGCAAATATGAGAAATGATGCATGCAAAAGAGCAACAAGCTGTGCTCTTCAGGCAAGAGAAGGGCCAGCTCTAGGTATGGGGAGTCTTGGGCAAAATTAAGAACATAAGAAGAGCCATGCTGCATCAGACCAAAGGCCTCTCTAGTCCAGCATTCTGTTCACACAGTGGCCAACCAGCTGCCTGTGGGAAAGCCACAAGTAGGACACAAGTGCAACAGCATCCTCTCACTCATGTTCCCCAGCTACTGATATACAAAGGCATACTGCCTCCAATACTGGAAGCAATAAATACGTATAATGACTGGTACGTGTTGATAGCCTTATCCCCGTGAATTTGGGCTTCACCACAGCAGGCTTTTTATCCCACAACTGACTGGGGCTTCTGCTTCCAGCTTCTTTGCGGGATTTAAATTGGTTCTTTACACAGACAGTTTTTCTTTTACTGCATAATGCTACCTGCCATTTACACTGGTGGGTGGAGCCTGGCAGGATGTTATTGGATGCCAGCAGCATTGCACGCCCACTGTCCACCCCCTTTGGAGTAGTCCCTCTCCCCTCTCGGAATGAACTTTTCCATTTCAACTTCCTTGCCTCTCCTTTTCACTTCCGCTGCCTCCAATCCCTACCTTGGCAACTTCTATATACAATCCACAGTATGTTCACAACTTCAGAAGTCTGCTCTCCACTCCCCACCCTCAAGTGCGCAAGTCAGTATTGTCCTTGTAAAAGCAAGCAGTAACACTTTTCTTGTTTGAGTATACACTGGGAGAGGGGATTGAGTGGAAAGGGGTTGCGACATTGCAGGCATTCGGAGCAGCAGCTGCGTCTGGCATGCTGTACTAGTAAAACACTGGCATACTGCACTTCCAGAGTTCCCAGTGTTGTTCCCAGGAGTGGAATGGCGAAGGGGCTGGAGGTCAAAGGAGGTGCAGGAGGCTGACACCCCCACCCAATTGTCATGACTAGGTAACGTCAACACCGCATCACCTACACAAAGTGTGTCGTAGTGCAATGTCAGCAATACACAGGCAGCTGATGGAGGATCCGCTGCATGGCTGCAAATAATACTGTGTTTTCTGCATACAGAAATATCATGGGGAAAACAGGGGGAAGATGTGGGATAGCTGCTGCAGGACAACAATTTTGTATATTGCATGTGGGAAATACCGTGAACAAAGAATGACAATCACACCAAAAAAAACCCTGTGTGAAGGAGCCCTTTCTTTAATTGACTTTTAAAGCTGTCCAAGTTGGTTGCCATCACTACATCTTATGGTAGTGAATTCCATAGTTTAATTATAGGTTGTGTGAAGAAGTACTTCCTTTTATCTGCCCTTAATTTCCCACCATTCAACTTCACGGAATGACCCTGGGATCTAGAATTATGGGACAGGGAGAAAAGTTCCCTATCCACTTTTTCCACACCTTACCATTTTTCTAAGCTAAGCAGCCCCAAATGTTGTAACCTTTCCTCATAGGGGAATTGCTCCAACCCCTTGATCATTTTGGTTGCCCTTTTCTGGTACGTCCCCTCCTCTGTCTGTGATGAAAGGCACTGTGCATTCTCTATTTTAACTTATCCCACTTCTACCAGGGTTCTATGCTGGCACTGGAAATGCATCTGGGAGATCAATGCTGGTGAGCCCTGACTGTGGTAAAATTATTAGTTACTCCTTCAATAGTTGGTTTAGGTGAGGACTAGTTCTGACATTGCATTCATGGGAGCCAGGGTTTATAATCATTAGGGTTTATAGTCACTGTACTTTCAGAGGGTGCAGACTAGGACCTGGAGATCTAGTTTCAAATCCCTACTCTGTCATAAAGCTCACTGAGTGATCTCGGGCCAGTCAATCGTAATCAGCCTAAACTATCTCACAGGGTTGTTGTGAGGATATCAAAAAGCAGGGGGAGAAGACTGTATACTGCTTTGAGCTACTTTGAGAAAGGGCAGGATAAAACTGTAATGCAAAAACCATTACTGTTCATCATGTTGGGAAGGTCCAATGTGGATCTGGCACATGCACCTATATAGGATTCACGTGTCACACTTATATCTGACTTTTTTTGATGTAACAAAGACTTGCACGCTTGTCTGGTTTTCACTAGGGATGGCGGAGAATTCCGCCACAGATTTCAGTGAGACCGAATGCACTGGCATTCGGCCCCCCGAAACCCATGGCGGAATGGCTTCCCCCCCGCCCCCCCGCAGAATCCCCCCGGGACGAAGCTTACCGGGGGCGGATGTTCCAGTGGCGGTGGCTGTGGCGGCGGCTCCGGCAGCAGCAGCTGGTCTCTCGGC
This sequence comes from Heloderma suspectum, assembly GCF_057233095.1. Lineage (NCBI taxonomy): Eukaryota > Metazoa > Chordata > Lepidosauria > Squamata > Helodermatidae > Heloderma > Heloderma suspectum. The sequence continues at coordinate 97,043,139 of NC_139459.1, read as the reverse complement.
CGGCTGCTGCGGACTCAAATGGCGGCCACCACGCCATTTGCGTAGCTGCCTTTGCCATGATAGGTTACGTAAATACTTACGTAGCCTATCACGGCAAGCAAAAACCCCCACACAGCGTACGCAAATGGCAGCGGCTACGGTGGCCACCAGTTGCATTCCCTTTTTTTCGCCATTTTAGCCTACGTAAATATTTACGTAAGCTATTACGGTGAAAAAAGGGGAATGCAAATGGTGTAGTGGGCACTATTTGTGTTCCTTTTTCCCTCCGCTGTAATAGCTTACGTAAATATTTATGTCCCCTTCATGGATCACTGCCTTGTTGTGGCGAAGGGGCTTGTGTAACTCAGTGAAGCCATAAGCTATGCCGTGCAGGGCCACCCAAGAAGGACAGGTCATGGCAGAGAGTTCTGACAGAATGTGGTCCACTGGAGAAGGAAATGGCAACCCACTCCAGTATTCCTGCCAAGAAAACCCCATGGAACGTATCACAAGGCTAAAAGATATGACGCCAGAAGATGAGACCCTCAGATCGGAAGGTGTCCAATATACTACTGGGGAAGAGCAGAGGGTATTTCCAAGTAGTACCAGAAAGAGTGAAGCGGCTGGGCCAAAGCCAAAAGGACACTCAGCTGTGGATGTGTCTGGTGGTGAAAAGAAAATCCGATGCTGTAAAGAACAATATTGTTTAGGAACCTGGAATGTCAGATCAATGAATCAAGGTAAGCTGGAGGTAGTCAAACATGAGATGGCAAGATTGAACATCGACATCTTGGGAATCAGCGAACTAAAATGGACAGGCATGGGCGAATTTAATTCAGGTGACCATCATATCTATTACTGTGGGCATGAATCCCTTAGAAGAAATGGAGTAGCACTCATAGTCAACAAAAGGGTGGGAAAAGCAGTACTGGGGTACAATCTTAAAAATGATAGAATGATCTCAGTACGAATCCAAGGCAAACCATTCAACATCACAGTAATTCAGGTCTATGCCTCAACCACTGATGCCGAAGAAGCTGAGGTTGATCGGTTCTATGAAGACCTACAACACCTTCTAGAACTAACACCAAAAAAAGATGTCCTCTTCATCATAGGGGATTGGAATGCTAAAGTAGGAAGTCAAGAAATCACCGGGATAACAGGCAGGCATGGCCTTGGTGTACAAAATGAAGCAGGACAAAGGCTAATCGGGTTTTGCCAAGAGAACACGCTGATCATAGCAAACACTCTTTTCCAACAGCACAAGAGAAGACTCTACACATGGACATCACCAGGTGGTCAAGATCGAAATCAGATTGATTATGTCCTTTGCAGCCAAAGATGGAGAAGCTCTATACAGTCAGTAAAAACAAGACCTGGAGCTGACTGTGGCTCAGATCATGAGCTGCTTCTTGCAAAATTTCGGCTTAAATTGAAGAACGTAGGGAAAACCACTAAACCATTCATGTATGACCTAAATCATATCGCTTATGAATATACAGTGGAGGTGAGGAATAGATTTCAGGGATTAGACCTGATAGACAGAGTGCCCGAGGAACTATGGACATAGGTCCGTAACATTATTCAGGAGGCAGCAATCCATTTCAAAAGAAAAAGAAATGCAAGAAAGCCAAGTGGCTGTCTGATGAGGCTTTACAAGTGGCTGAAGAAAGAAGGGAAGCGAAAAGCAAGGGAGAAAGGGGAAGATATATCCAACTGAATGCAGAGTTCCAGAGAATAGCAAGGAGAGACAAGAAGGCCTTCTTAAATGAACAAGGCAAAGAAATCGACGAAAACAACAGAATGGGAAAGACTAGAGATCTCTTCAAGAAAATTGGAGATCTCAAGGGAACGTTTTGTGCAAAGACAGGCGTGATAAAGGACAAAGAAGGCAGGGACCTAACAGAAGCAGATGAGATGAAGAAGAGGTGGCAAGAATACACAGAAGAACTATACAGGAAATATCTTAATGTCCCTGATAGCCAGGAGAGTGCGGTCACTGAACTTGAGCTGGACATCCTTGAGAGTGAAGTCAGGTGGGCCTTAGGAAGCATTAGTAACAACAAAGCTAGCAGAGATGACAGTATTCCGGCTGAGCTATTTAAGATCCTAAAAGATGATGCTGTTAAAGTGCTGCATTCAATATGCCAACAAATCTGGAACACTCAACAGTGGCCATAAGACTGGAAAAGGTCAGTTTACATTCCAATTCCAAAGAAGGGCAACACCAAAGAGTGTTCAAACTACCGCACAATTGTGCTCATTTCACATGCCAGCAAGGTGATGCTCAAAATCCTACAAGCTAGGCTTCAGCAGTATGCGAACCGAGAACTACCGGAAGTACAAGCTGGATTTCGAAGAGGCAGAGGAACTAGAGATCAAATCGCCAACGTTCGCTGGATCATGGAGAACGCAAGAGAATTCCAGAAAAATGTCTATTTCTGCTTCATTGACTACGCTAAAGCCTTTGATTGTGTGGATCACAACAAACTGTGGCAAATTCTTAAAGTGATGGGAGTACCAGACCACCTTACCTGTCTCCTGAGAAACCTGTACGAGGGTCAAGAAGCAACAGTAAGAACCAGACATGGAACAACCGAGTGGTTCAAAATTGGGAAAGGAGTACGACAAGGCTGCATATTGTCACCTTGCTTATTTAACTTATATGCAGAGTACATCATGAGAAATGCCGGGTTGGATGAATCACAGGTTGGAATTAAGATTGCCGGGAGAATTATCAACAACCTCCGATATGCAGATGATACCACCCTAATGGCAGAAAGTGAAGAGGATCTCAAGAGCCTCTTGTTGAGGGTGAAAGAGGAGAGTGCAAAAGCTGGTTTGAAACTCAACATTAAAAAAATGAAGATCATGGCATCTAGCCCCATCACTTCCTGGCATATAGAAGGGGAAGAAATGGAAGCAGTGGCAGATTTTACTTTCTTGGGCTCCAAGATCAGAGATTACCTACCAATTTAGACCAGCATCTGGCTCTCACTTTTAGACTGAAATTGTCAGATTTGCCCATCCCTAGATTTGAAAAGGCAGGGGATTCTCCAAATCTGTTTGGCTTGTTTGCCATATAGTATTTGCAGGAAATAACATGTGAAGGCTCAACACGTGGGCTTGGGCTGGGTATGTAGAGGAGATGTGTCTGTCCTAAAAGTGAGAGCCAGATGCTGGTCTAAATTGGTAGGTAATCTCTGAACATTGAGAAAGCTAGTGCCTGCAAGACAAAAATGGGGAAAGGACAATTATAGCTATGAAAAGAAGTAGTAGTATAATCAGGGTGGCAAGTAAGAGAAACCTGTTATTCTGATACACAGGAAAACAGAAAGTAATCTGGGCTGGCCAATCAAGTAAAAAAGTTTGGATTTTGATTTCTTTGTTTATTATTGCCTTAAAATACATTTTGTATTGGCCTCATCACGTGTTTGATGACTATAGCTGAATGTACGCATAGCAGTTATACCATTATCATAACTATTGGTGCCCATTGGTGTCATGTGTACCAATAGTTATGATAACGGTATGATAATGGTATAACTGCTATGTGTAGATTCAGCCTATTTGTAATATAGCACATTTAGTGTTAGGGGCCGCGGTGGCTTAGTGGTTAAGATGCTGAACTGCAGACTGGAAGGTCGGCAGGTCAGCAGTTCGAGACCCGAGTGCTGCGTGACGGAGTGAGCTCCCGTCTTCAGTCCCAGCTCCTGCCAACCTAGCAGTTCGAAAGCAAGAAATTGCAAGTAGATAAATAGGTACCGCCTCGGCGGGAAAGGTAGCAGCGTTCCGTGCACCTCGGTGTTCAGTCATGCCGGCCACATGACCACGGAAGCGTCTCCGGACAGCGCTGGCTCTTCGGCTTAGAAACGGGGATGAGCACCGCACCCTAGAGTCGGACACGACTGGTTGGGGACACCTTTACCTTTACCTTTTACATTTCTAAACTTGCATCTTAAATAGGAAACTGGGTGAAAACTAGGGATGTACAAAAAACCTTTTCGACGGAGTGATTCGCGGTGGGGGGAGGCGCTCCGCACCTTCCCCCGAAATCCTAACCCAAACTGAAACTAAGCTACCCACTGCTACATTACCTGTCTTTTTATCATGCTCTGCTTACCTAGTGAAGAAAAACTGTCCATAAGGATTTCGATAATAAGGCTTTGATAGAAAGGCTTTTGGGAAATCCTTATTGTCTGTGTTTTTTAAGCTGTACAGGTAATTGGTGTTTGGCAGCTTTTCCAGCTATATCTTTTTGGCTTGGCTGTATGTTAATTACCTAAATTCACTCATTTAGATTCATCCCTGCATGTGGTTTGGCAGGGACATATTTTCCTAAAGATACTTTCATGTCTGTCCCCCCCACTCTGCTCCCTCCCCCTGCTAGAAGCTTCATTTAAGGCACTGTACCTCAAAATGTAATTGTTTGTTTTTAGTTTGTGAGGAAAACAAATATTATGAAAATAAAGAAAAGAAAAGCCTCAGAACAAATGGTGGCAACAGCCGAGCACTAAATATAAAATTAATTAACAGAAACAGTTGGCTTACCCAGATGTCTGTTGCAATTCTGAGGAGATAACTTGAGCACAGAAGATGCTCAAGGAAGCATTTAGGAGGGGGCAAAATTCTCATGCATTTTAATAACTAGATCATATAATTGAACACCATCTTAACTGCTATTGTCAGTTTTTAAAATAAGTGATATCAATGGAAGAATCACTTGGCTGGGCCATGGTTTCTATTAACTATGGTTTGTTGCTTTAGCCATGAACTGTGTCGCAGACTAGCAAACATACCACAGCTTGTTTTCCCTCTTTTTTGTTTGTTTCTCTCCTTAGGGAGGGCATTTTACCAGCCGTCACCATAGTTTTGTTTTCAGGCTGTTCTTGTTGGGTGCAGACAGCAGCGCAAACAAGCCACGGATAACCCATGGTTCTGGGTTCAGACATCATGACAAGCCATGGTTTAAACAAGCCAGACTTTGTACATTAACAACAAACCATGGCATCTAGTTATGGTTTATAGTTGGTTAACAAACCATAATTTGTTTGTGGGGATGGGTTCAGACAGAACAAGCCAGATTTCAACAAACCGCACCATGACCTAGCATTATGTGCAAACCAGGCCAATAGGAAGAGTTAAGTTTCACATTTATAGACAACTATGAACAAATGAAAGATATTCTTCTTCACACAAGTAACACTGGGTGCATGGAGGTGTCTTCAAACTGAGCATGTCTCAGCTTATGTGTGGAATCAGTTGCACACAGAACTGGGCTATTTTACAGGTCACTGAGAATGCACAAGGGGTCAGTTCTGTACATGGTGGCTTTTTACGCAACTGCCTCATCATGAGCTGGCATCCCAGCATCCCCTCAAACTTAAATGGACTGTCACATGCCCAGTTATGTACGTATTTACTTATTTATTTATTCATTTTATAACCTGTGTATATATGAATACTCTAGGCAGTGTACAAAGTTAAAAAAAATTTAACCAAAAATCCAACAATAAAAACAACACAGCTTAAAAACAGTATACAAGAGTCAGCAAAAGGAATAAGAGTTCTAAAAAGGGAAGGCCTACTGGAATAACAGAGTCTTTAATTCCTGCTTTAAAACCTAAAGAGGTCAGCAGGTGCATTTCAATGGGCAGCTCATTCCACAACTGAGGGGCGGCAAAGGAAAAGGTCCTCTTGCGTGTGCCTGCGAAACATTAGGGAGCTGCAACAGAGAGCCCTCAGACGACCTTAGGTGGCGGACTGGGATGTAGGGGAGAAGGTGCTCCCTAAGGTACCTTGGGCCTAGACTATGTAAGGTCTTAAAGGTAAGAAGGTAAAAACCAGCACTTTATATTTTGCTCAGAAACAAATTGGCAGCCAGTGTAAAGATTTTAAAACCAGTGTAATATGGTCTTCATGGGGTGTCCCAGAGACCAACCTGGCTGCCATATATTGTACCAGTTGAAGTTTCTGAACTAACTATACATGCAACCCCAAGTACAGCGCATTACAGAAATCAAGTCTAGAGGTTACCAGCATGTTTACCACTGTTATCAGGTCCACATACTACAGGAATGGGCATAAGTGGCGTATCAGCCAAGTTGATAACAGGCACTTCTCACCGTTGCCTCCACTTGGGGTGCCAGGAGCAGGGTTGGGTCAAGAAGCACCCCCAAGTTACGAACTTGCTCTTTCAGGGAGAGTGCAACCCCATCCAGAACTGGTTGACATACCTCAATACCTGAATTAGGACCCTTCACAACGAGCACCTCTATTTTGCCTAGATTCAACTTCAGCTTGTTCTCCCTCATCTAGCCCATTACTGGCTTCAGGCAGTCATTCAGAAGAGTCATACCATCCTTGGATAAAGATGTGGTCTGAATTTTAACAGTTTAATTTGTACACAAAATCAAGACTAGGCGTAGTGGCGGAACGTTCAGTAGACCTTGTTGCTGCATCCACCTGCAAGCTTGGAAGACATCCACTCCAAAAGTCACCAAAATGAAAAATAAATCCCACATAATAATGGGAAATGCAAGGATGGAGGGAGCTTACATGGGAAAACCAGGGAGGGGAGAGGGAAGGGTGATTTTTCTCTCACAAGTGGCCCGACCACCAGGCTGTTTTTCCAAAACCAGCTGAGTGAATAATAAAAAGTGCTTGGTGGTGCATTTGCAGGGGAGAATCAGCAGATGGTAAAAGGGTTAAGGACCTTCCTCCCATCTGCCATTTCTTTGACCCATGGAGCCGAGGCAGCATGCCTCTGAACACCAGTTGCTGGGGAATAACAGCAGTAGAAGGCTGTTGGCCTTTGGTTCCCTTTGTGGGTTTCCAGTTGGCCAGCATGGGAAACAGCATGTTGGACTAGGGAGACCTTTAGTTTGATCTAGCAGAGCTCTTCTTATGTCCTTATGTCCCACTGCTTTCTTTGAACTAAAAGTCCCCCATCCAAAGGACTATACTGTGTTTTATGTTTATATCAAGACTATTTATTATTTATTTTTTAAAAATATTTTTTTAAAATAACTAATAAGCAATGCCCTCCCAAGGTGGCATGCAACAATAAAACTCATAATAAAAACCAATGTGGTATTAAAATTGGTAAAAACACAATAAAAACAGTAAAAAAACACACACAAAAACAACAGTAGGCTATAAAAACAGATTAACTGCCAAATTACATGCTGTTTCTCCAATAGCTGTTGCAACAGAAAATTTACAACTCCCCTCCCACGATGGATATTTATCCCAGTAACCCTTGAATCTGTCCATTAACATACTCACTCCTATTCTGATCATTCAAAAGTTCTACAAATTCATTTCATGCAACATGTTGTAGATTTAAGTCATCATATGGTCTTGAGGTTACCTTCTCCTTTATCACCTTTTATATTCTCAGTACTCCTTGTGCCAGAAAATATATTCCTATGATGACCTGCTCTTTTTGATCACTTCCAAGCACTCTGAACTGCTTCAGTTGCTCCCAGAACATTCAATACGTTCAGACCTCCTTTGCATAAAATTGTGGTTCCATCCAGTTAATGAATTGCCTGAAGCCATGGGCCAAAATCTTGGACCAAATGAAATCAGTGCAGGGATTTGCTACTGGCTTCTGTGAAAAAGAAGTTCTTCTAGGCTGACCCTGATTTGTATGACAAGGAGCAAGTCTGAAAAGCAGAGGACAATGGGATATTTCCAAATTAACATTACAGTGGAAATCCTGTCTTAGAAATGAATACCGTGCACTCGGTGGTTATTTAACTAGCTTGATAGACATGACAGGCTTTATCACCTATAACTAACATGGGCTGGCTTTTGATCTCTGTACAATAAAAAGGCAGACAGAGTAGCCAGTTATCTTAACAATGTTGATTCTGTATATTCAATAACATGTTCCCAGAGTTTCAAATATTTAGTGTGACTGTTCTCTCTCTCTCCCCTCTGCCACTTGGTTTTGCTGCTGCACACTTGTGGTATAAGAAGGTCCCTTCTTTGCTCCCCCCCCCCCCGGTTTCCCATCATGTTGTCATTCATTCTGCTACATCTTTGTCTAGACTCTTCTCAGGGACCTTTGACAATGACAGAGAGGTAGTTTATGATGATGATGATGATGAATCACGAGAACATCTTGTTGGCAGAGGTGCCCCACAAAGGACAGGTAGATGGGGTTGAGTGTTTATAAACACAGTTCATAATAAAACAGAAGTAGCTTCAAGTGACAGCCTCTCTTCTGCATTTAGCCCACTTCTGTCCTTACTACTTGATAGTGCCTTGTGGATTATGGACAGCATAATCCTATGACACTTGCCTGGGAGCAATCCCTATTGAACACCATGGGACTTACTTCCAAGTAAACATGCACCAGGATTGTGCTGTAAAGCAACTAAGAGGATCGGAATGTTCTTCATAAACTCAGCGAGTGAATATGTGCTTGTGCAAAGGGCCATAGCTCAGGGGTGTTTCACCTGCTTTGCAGGCAGAAGGTCCCAGGTTCAATCCCTGGTGTCTCCAGGTAGGGCTGGAAACACTCCTGCTAGAAACCCTGGAGAGCAGCTGCCAGTCAGTGTCAACAATGCTGGGCTAGATGGGCCAATGGTCTGACTCAGTATAAGGCAGCTTGCTATGTTTCTATAAATGTGTATGGAAGAGAGAGTTAGATCTTCTATGACCAAAAATCTTGGGGTCAGTCAACACGCATATCAGCTGGATGTTATTTTCTTCTTATGCATCCCCGTGGTGCACAGGATTGTGTGATGATCTCAGCAGGATCTCTAGTAGCTATTTCTATGATTGTGGCTAGGGATGTGTCTATATACAGCCAGGTCCTCACTCGCAGACTTCTCAACATGTTGTATGGAAGTGTATCATGAATTGAAAACCAAGGAGCCATTTGTAAGCAAGCCCTATACTGGGCATGAGTATTATGTTGGATTTCTAGATCGCTCAATTCTTCCCCTCTCTGAGTTTATGAGGAATATTTGTTTGATTCCCATTTTCATCATTGCTTTAGTGTCCCTGCCTTGACACTAAAGCTTTAGTGGTCAAGGCTTTAGTGGCCTTGACCTTGTTCCCTGCCTTTCCTAACCTGCATAGACCATGCAGGGAACAGGGAGATGAAATTACCACTAACCTTGATTGCTCCTGAAATTTCCCTTTCACTCTGATATAGGTTATGATTCTAGTTTCACTATCATGTTATACATCAGATGCTTCCCCTCCCTTTCTTTTAAATGTTTTATTGCAATGGATGTTGCTTTTCTCCCAAGGAGAAAATATGGCAGTAATAAACAAGACCTCGCTCTCTTCTCTTGAAATCTCTTTCATGGAGAGGCTCAGCTGTTCATTACTTGAGTATAGTGCTCTGTGACTATGTTTCCAACTTAAGCAAACAGAAGGCATCTCACAGTTTCCCTTTCCCCCTCCCCCGCACTCTTTGTATTTATCTATTACATTAAAAAGAAAAACTTAAGAGCTGCTGTTGAAGGAAGAAACAGCCAAGCTACCAGAATCTAAAATCCATTACTTTTATAGGTTACTAGATAACTCTGAGAACCAATCACTGCCTTCAGTATTATTATTTTTAAAGGTTTTTTTTTTTTTAAAAAAAAAATTGGGTTGAAGGCAACTAGAATTAATGTAAAATTGTACAAGGCAACCAGGATTAATGATAAAAGCAACATGACTTCAAAATCTATAAAGTTTCACACTGGCACCTGCAAATTCTAATCTGCACCCCTCTGTGACAGAGAATGTATAAGTGTTTGGAGAACAGGGTCTTTGGAATTGTCTAGTGAAGTAGTTCCTGTCCTTTGTGTAACTGTGTATTTGGGTTGTAAAATAATAGTAACCACCCGGTGAAAGGTATGGTGGCTCAGGACCAGGCCAAATATGACATTAAATGCATCTGCACTTAATGGGATGCACATTTTAAAAAATGCAGATAGCAGCCCATTAGGATGTGTGTGTGTGTGTGTGTGTGTGTGTGCATGCGTGTGCACGTGTATTGGCCCCAGGCCTGTAACCCCCGACATTACAAAAATGGTGGGGGTTACAGGCCTTGGGTTGCTTTGTACTTGCATTCTGTACGCAGCCATCAGCGCGCGTGCGCATGTGTGTGTGCGTGCGTGTGTGATAATGATCAGGATTGCTGCAGACAGGAAAGAGAATTGGCAACAATGGGCAATTTCCTCCAAATGCAAATAGCAGCTTCAAAAGAGTGATTTTCTCCAGGACCACAGCATGGAAGAAAAGGGTTCCATTCCCCTTCCCTATCTGCTGCAGCCCCAATAATTATCATCCCCTACCTACCCCACAGCTGCAATTTGGATGAAAGAAAGCATGTGTGTTAAAAGTGAAGACGCATTTCACTTCACATCTAGTTTGGAAAAGTGAATTAGTTTATCTTTTATACAAATTAGTCCAGCAGCAGAAATTAAAAACATGGCTGTACCCAGGGGTGGGGTGAGGTAGTGGGAAGTTGCAGAAGTAATCATGGGTTTAAATGAAAGAAGAAGCACCAATTACTGGGGTGGCAGAATGGGACACTCTCACACCAGACATCTTCAAGCAGAAGCTGGTTAGTCATCTGTTGGAAATGTTCTAGTTCTAGATTTTCTGTTCTAAGCAGGTGGTTGGACTATATGGCCTTTGAGACTCACTCCAACTCTGTAAACTCTACATGTGGTGGTGACTACAACTGTTGCGTTTTGTTGAATCAATTGCAATGCTCTTCTTGGGGACAGTATGATACCTTTTTGTTCTCAAAGAGGAGCCACAGTGGTCTGCGGAGAGTTGTAGTAAAGAAGCTTGAGAAGAGGGAAGATAGTATATAGTCCAGAGCGCCACCTTTGCCTAGTGAGCCAACTTTGAGGAGACTCTAGGGAGAGAGGAGAGAAAGTCTCTGCAGCACCTCTACAGCCAAGTGAAGGAGAGATGGAAAGACTGCGGGAGACCTGGTTACATCTCACTGAAGACTCCACTGCAGCTGAGACAGGTAACAGAGTATTGCAAGACTCTGAATTCTCATTGTCATCCTACAGTTAGCTTAAAGAAAGCAAGACTGGCATCTAGGGAAGCAGTGGTTATTTTAACCATGCTAGGATTGGCTACTTTAATGGATGCAGAACTCTGTAAATGCCATTAATCTCCCTTGGGCATGCTTGCATATGCTGCTTATCTTAAAGGGCAATCCAAAAAGGGGTCAGGGAGGACCAGTGGTGGATCCCAAGCCCTGCCAGCTTGTGCTGGCTGAGGTGGAAGGTGGTGGTGATTTTGCTGAGCTTTTCAACCCAGTGGATCATTTCATTTCATATATTTCAATACCACCCCATAGCCGAAGCTCTCTGGGCAGTTCACAAGAATTTTTTTAAAAAAACATTAAAATACATTATACAAAGTATAAAACCATTCATGTAATGACATAGATCAAATAGCACACACAACAACAACAGTTTCATTTTAGATCCCACCACCTGGAAGCTTGCTCCCATGAGTTTTCAATGGGAGGCTGATTGGGCCCTGATACCAGAGGCAATAGCCATCCTGATTAGCAGCCGCTGATAACTTTATCCTCCATTAATGTATTTAATACCTCTTTGAAACCACCCAAGTTAGTGGCCATCACTACATCTTCTGCTAGTGAATCCCATAGTCTGACTATGCACTGTGTAAAGAAGACTTTCCTTGTATCTGTCCTGAATCTCTCACTATTCAGCTTCAGTAGTTGGCTCTGGGTTTCAGTGTTATATGAGGAGGAGGAAAACTTCTCCCTATCCCCACACCATGCATGATTTTATACACCTCTATGCTGGGAAAGACTGAAGGCAAAAGGAGAAGGGGACGGCAGAGGATGAGATGGCTAGATAGCATCACCGATGCAATGAATACGAACTTGAGCACACTCCGGGAGAGAGCGCAGGACAGGAAGGCCTGGCGTGCTATGGTCCATGGGGTCACGAAGAGTCGGACGCAACTGAACGACAACAATTATATTTCCCTGGACCCACCTTTTTTCTAAGTTATACAGCCCCAAACATTCTAACCTTTCCTCCAGCTACTTGATCAGTTTGGTTGCCATTTCCTGCACCTTTTCCAACTCTACAATATCAGAGATAAGAGTGGGGGATGCAGGTGGGTGGAGAACTTACCCACGTGGCACTTTCTGCACCTTTTCCAACTCTACAATATCAGAGATAACAGCAGGGGACGTGGGCGGGTGGAGGATTTGCCCACGTGGTACTTTCTGCACCTCTCTGCATGTGGCACTTGGTGGCACTTTCTGCATGTGGCATTTGCCCACGTGGTACTTTCTGCACTTTTTCCAACTCTACAATATCAGAGATAACAGCAGGGGATGTGGGCGGGTGGGGGATTTGCCCACATGGTACTTCCCCCATTGGGGAAGCTGCTGTGACTGAGCTGATGATTGGAGGAGATGCTTTGCTTGCTCAGCAGCTTCACTCCAGCTCCGTCCCGGACACTTTGCCTGCCCTGTGTCCTTTCCCCAGTGGGAGAAAGGGCAGCAGAAAAAGCAGCTTCAGCCCATGCAGGCCTTCTCCAATAGGATGAAGCAGTAAGCCTTAGTGCTACCATATCTGGGCAATTTTCATGAACACCCGCTGAGACCTTCTAGGGTAGGTTAGAACAACAAGAGCTTTTTCCTTCAAAGAGATTCCCTGGTGTAGGAAAATTGTAATGTGTGAAGCAGGCTTTGGAAAGACTTGCATTATTCATAACCCCTTTCACCTGGCTTTCAACAGAAAATCTGCTTAAACCAGAATCCTATGTGTTGTGGCTTTTATTAGTATTTTGAGAGGAGGTGGGGTGGAAACCAAATGGCTGTAAGTACTCCGGCACTTTGTCTTCCTGCAATGACTTGTGATTTATTATTCACAACAAGCCATTCTTTTCAAGGGACAGAAACCATCAATACCCATTAAAAACACTGAAGCATTGCTGCATCTAGAGTGCTGCTAAGAATTGGTTCAAAATGTGGGGCGGGTGGTTGGGGCGGGTAGGAGTGGGAAGAGAATAGAGAAAGAACGCAATGAAGGAAAAAAGTAACCTTCCCAAAGCCACACACACACACGGATATGCTCTCCTGGACTTTATGGTGCTTTCATTAAGGGACTTTCTTTTCCAACACTTGTGGTGATATATGGCTCAATTGGGGTGTCTAAAATACATTAAGGCCCATTATCTTAAAATAACTACTCTTGGTGGGAAAATGTTTTACTGCCACATGTTATCTTTCAGTGGTGTCATAATGAGGGCAGCTTGTCCAACAGCATGTGTTTCAGTGGGGAAGTCATGCTGATAAATACAGAGATTCAAATTCTCACAAATCTTTGACTTTCCTAGAAGCCAAGCATTTGGAACCCCTGGAACAGGCTGCAAGTGTACAACATGATATCCTTCATGTCTTTTTAGAGCTCTGTACTATGAAAAGTGAATGAGATCTGATTAAATACTCTTGCGTGGATAAATTTACATTTATGTGCAATTTGATTAATTACAATTGTATATGTTGCTGTCCTCGTTCAGAAAAGCAGTTTAATGTTTTTGGTAGTATAACGAAGAGTGCAGGGTAGTAAACCAACAGCTCTCTTAACACAATCAGAAGCTAAATGTGAAGTATTACTAAACATTTTGGTGGACAGAAAACTGCAGCCATTCTTTTCTCCCTGAGCCACCAATACCTTTGCTCTACCACAAGATGTCACTCAACAATCCGTTTTGATCTTTCCCCCTCCTTTTTGTAAAGTACAAGTTGAATGATGTTCATCTATTTTATCAACATACAATTAAAAATTGTTCCAGTACCATTAATTACTATGAAAAAGAACCAGTCATTTACTAATAGATAAGAAAACTGATATAATTTTAAAAAAACTTTAAAAAACAAAATAAAATGTCAAACAAATTATTATGAATACAAATGGACTGTTTCTGTATTAAAAGATCACAGTTCAAAATATTTTGTGACTCCTGTTTTCAACAAACTAACCAGGGATGTAATGCTCCTGCTAAAAGTATCTTCTCCCTACTTATGAAATAATAATAATATAATTATACACTATAGTTCTGAAACAATATTTTCAATATAACTGCTTAACACTTTGGCTTACATGTCAACTTACTGAGTTATTTCTTTACAAATAATATTTTTTGGGGAAAAGACACTGCTGGGAAAGTTTGATGTCCTATATCACTGTTCAGTGTGCAAATATAGATCTAATTTTTCTTTCTTTGATTTATTTCTAGGGAAGGTTGTGATCTCTCAGCCTTCTGTCATATTTACACTAGATACGGTTTAACTTTCCTCCGCCCTCTTCATTTTTGAAGATAAGGACAAGCAGTTTCCACATATGCTCCTTTTTAGCTAAAGTACTGTACCTTCAAGATAAGGCTAGCAACACAACTAGAAAATGTGGTTGAGTAAGGCCTAGTGCTGAGGAATATTTCATATCTGTGCCAGGTGACCCTTTGAAAAATATACTGGAGGTCTAACTATGTAGACAAAATGCTTTTCAGGTCACAAAAGCTCTTTTGGATGGCTATGACCACAATAGGGGATCACATTTTTCATTTTCACAGATCTCTGTCTATTGCTAGCCCCTACCCCAAAATATATGCCATGCCCAGGGCTGCCCCATCCGTGGAGCAAGGTGAGGCGCCATGCTGCTTCCCACTCCTACAGCCTCTAGAGGACACTCTGGAGAGTCCCACCAGCTGTTCTCTTACCATTTTCTGCAGTGAGAGAGCAGCTGGCAAGGGCTCTCTAGAACAGCCATCCGCCCTCTCCTTCCTTTGTTTCGCGTTACTAGAAGAAGTGGTTACAGAGCTCCCGTAAGGACTTGCAAGACCCATGCAGACTTCTGTGAGAGCCCTGGGACTGCTTCTTCCAGCTGCATGGCTCTCTGTAGGGCTGATGCAGCGGCAAAAGGGGGACAGGAGAGGTGCTCTGCAGGCACAACAGAGTGGTGCACCTTCTTGCTTGCCTCCGGTAGTGCGAGACCTTGTGCCAGGCCTCGCCTTACTCCTTTGTGCCACATTTGCCTTATCTTAACCATGGCTGTAAAAATTCTTCATGTCAGTGCCCAGAAATCCAGGTGAGAAGCATGCTGTTGTTAAGTCAACAAAGAATGCTATCCTTGCCCCACAACTGCATATGGATTGATTTGAAAGTGTTTGGAAAACAGGCCACATAAGCTGTACCTGGGGCTACTTGAATCCTCTAAGAAGCAGGATAAGTCCTACACAATGAATATAGCAACAGGTCATGCTTATAGTTCTGGAAGACCTGTCCATCTAATGCAGGGGCGGGCAACTTCTGGGGGTGTTGGTGTGACTCATTGCCTCCCACCCTGGAGCAGAACTGCACTTCTAGGAGGCTTCCAAGAGAATGATTTAGTTGGAAACAAGGTTCACACTCTTAATTTTCCTGCAAAATCACTGCATTTTTAAGCTGCTGATGCTACTTTCTCTTCATGTGGCAACGGCAGCCAGAAATACGGCAGGGATCACAAAAATGCCCAGAGGGAGAATGCATATGGCCTGTGGGCTGCATATTGCCCACCCCTGATCTAATGGGTGGTGAGACCCAGCCCATACCTGTTTAATGGAGAGAGATCAGGCACTCCATTGTGAGGCAACAAACACTGATTAACCAAGTGGTGTACATACATTTAGGCTGGCAGACTTAACTGTCTAGTTAGAATTCCAGCAGTAGAGTTTAGGATGTAATTACACAAGACTGTCTTCACAAGTGCACTTCACTTGTACGCCACTTTAACTATGTAGGAAAAGCTTCCATGCATACTCAGAATAAGAGGCACAACACATGTCATTGGGCTGAACTGGGGCCAAAACATTATTAACTTTTACAGGGAAGATCTGCAACTGCAGAGCAGGTAAATCCTTGGGTGGAGGCAGGAAGGAAGTTCTCCATATGGGCAAGTTGACTTCAGCTTGGAGTCTGAGAAGCAGATCCTCCTCTGCTTCCAACTCTTCCCACCACACTTCTGTTTGTGCTGAGGCAGGCTCTCTTGCATCACCACCTTCCAATTTCCACAGTTCTGGACGTGTGATGCAAACAGGCTGAAAAAGAGTTTTTTTCTCCACTGCCAGGGTCCCAAAGGCTTGGAGTTGTAGATCTGTTGAATTTCTTTTCACTTTCTCATGGTCTCCAGAAGCTCACCATTAAACTGTGTATTATTTTCTTTTATTTGCTTTATTTAAAATATTTCTTGGCTGCCTTTCAAGGCAGAAGCCCTTCCAAGGTGGCTTACAGCAATAAAAACATAAAAACAGTAAAATACTAATAAAAACAACAATAAAAGCCAACAATAAAATCAGTGACAACAATGGCAGTAACAGCAAAAACAGCAGTCATATGAAGAGAAGGCCACAGTAAAATATTATGTTTTCAAGGCCTTCTTAAAAGCCTGCAGTGACGGAGCTTGGCAGACCTCCGATGGCAGCTTGTTCCAAAGGTGTGGGGCCATTGCAGAGAAGGCCCTCTCCTGGGTGATCACCCACCTGACTGTTCTCATGGGTGGGCAAATGAGAAGGATGTTATGCCTTACATAACATCCACATGTTGCCCTTACCCATGCTGCACCCCTCAAAATACACCCCTTTCCTGTTCTAGTCTATAGTAGCAGGAGCTGCTGCATAGGCATGTGGTGTGTTGAGAGAATGGAGATCTTTCCCGCCCTTCTCTCTCTCCTCTCAGTCCCTCTGGTGGTTGGGTAACAGGCTAACAGCACATGAGTGCATGGGGTATCATGGGGAATAATTACACCATATTTAAAAAAATGAAAAACAAAATGGAATGGAATTTTCCTGAATCAACTCATCCCTATTCCAGGAGGGTTTATAATGGAAATTATTACCATTTAAATGTGGGGAGAGGTGACTTTAGGGATGCACAAATCCTTCAGAACATGTCATGGAAGAAAAGAGAGCTATCAGTAAGAAAAAGAAATTCCTAATAAAAGAGAGTAAGAACTTTAGTATGGCCATTTAAAAGAATAATTGTTCTTAGGAAGCCTCTCTGTTCCCAGTGGCATTACTTTGCTGGCACATGGCTGACATGGCCATCAGCTTCAGACACATGGCTATCAGCTTCAGACACAACCTTTCTCACAGAGAACTACAGATCATTGCCTGCATTTCTGTTTCCTAACATTGCAACCTAAATGGCTTTTATGATCCCAAAAGGAGAGAATAGGGGAGGGGAGAGAGAAAGTGGGAGAAGTCTCTGAAAAATATAATTTTTCAATAACAGCCATTAACTACAGGGGTCATTGTGGCAAAAAGAACAGGATAAGAAATCCACTAAAAGCTCCAGTCTATTGGATGTTGTGACTGACAGCCCTTTCACCGAGCAGTTACAAATGGGACTAATGGTTTAAACTTGTTAGCTATTGTCAGAGGCTCTGATTCTCAAGTCAGCTATGGATGCTATGGCAGAAATCGATAAGGCATCACTTACATGGTGAACTGCCAGACCATATAGCTTGCCTGAAGGGAAATGCTCTCTACCTTCTGGCCTTCATGATGGAAGCAGGCAGCTGAATCTCCAGGAAGATTGACCTCATATGACCACGAGGACCATTAAATCTCTTGTCACTTCAAGAAATGATGAAGAAAAGTGTGTGTGCGTGTGTGTGCACATGCATGTGCGTTGGGGTGGAGGAGAGAATGAAGGGTCCTATGAGATAAATTGAGAGATGGAGTTTGATTTATGGAATTCTGTCATCATGCTGCAGTACAAAGAGCCCAAAACAGGGTAACATTATGGGATGCTGTCACTGTGTGTGACTGTACGAATTAGGATTGTTGCCACATTATTTATTTAAGATTAACATTTATATATCGCTTTATTTATTTTTTGTATTAACAATATTAATACATATTTTAACCATTTTCCACAGCAACAAAACTTACAAAAATAAATTCCACGTACAATCAAAACCAAAACATATAAATGTACAGCCACAAATAATACAACACAAAAATAAATAAAACAAAGATAATAATAATATAGCACTTTGTGTTGCAGTTCCTGTTATAGCATATATAGTTCTAAATATGCTGACTACATGTCTGTGTATTTGTCATTGAGGCAGTGCATAGCAATTTAAAAGAATAAAGCCTTAAAACAATAAAAACAAGAACATTAAGGGTACAATTCTATGGCCGCTAGTCAGCAGCTACACAGCCATAGGATAGTTCGGTTCCCAGGAAGTGACCTCGGAGCCTGCGCTCTGAGGTCAGTCCCCTGAGAGCTGACCTCCAACCCCTCCCATGTTGCCTCATAGGCAAAGGAAAAGGAAGAGGAGACGCAGCGGCAAAAACGGGGTGTTTCTGGGGGCGTATTGGGGTGGGGAAGTTAAAAATGCTGGTACAACACATTCTACATGTCATCTGGCTGCCACTTCCCATGCTCCGAAATTGGCTGCCTAGCCACAAATGCAGGGCGGCTGAAACACAGAAGGGATGATTCCCTCTGTGTTTCTCCTGCCCTGCATTGGATAGGCGGTCACCTCTGAGTTTGGAGGCAGCCGCCTATCCAAATAGGATTGCACCCTCTGGCTACAATCGTATGCATACTTATCTGGGAGTAAGCCTCATTGAACTCAGTGGGACTTACTTCTGAGTAGACATGTATAGGATTGTGCCGTAAAACTACATAATTTAAAAGGTTTCATTATAAAGATGTGACTTCACACCCTTTCTAAAAGCCAAGAGGGTGGCCCAATTGTAGTCCTTGAGGGAGTACATGGAGGGAAGCATAGACACACAGCGCCACTCCGCTCACCTGGCATGCCATCTCCACCATCCCCACCTATGCATGTGGGAATGGGTCCAGTTGCTCTCCACCACACCAGTATACAAATAATTTGGTTGATTTCCTGATTTAATCAGCCATGCAGTTTTTGCCTGCGCATGTTGACTTGTATGTGCATAGGTGACATTTAGATGATCTGTCCCCAGATGCAGTGGCAGAGATGGCAGAGGCAGGGATGTTGCATTGAGTGGGCAGGGAGGGGCTGCATGCTTCCCTCCAAATGCTGAGCCAGATTGCGGGGAGTTCGGACAATACATTGCATTAGGGGTAGAATAGTGGCTCCCTTCAGTGATGAGCTGCCCAGACTGGTAGAATGTAGCCAGGCTTGGAGCTCTAGAGTATGAAGAAGAATGAGATTGGTTCTCCTGGATCACCTGGTCTGCAAGCTTTGGAGGATTCTTTCTGGACAGCAGAGGCTGTTGCCTTAAGCTTGTTGACTGTTGTCATCCGGTCCCTTTCCATTCATCTCTCCACTCATCACAGCCATATCCTTTGAAACTGCCTCCTCTAGAAATATGAAGGAGCCTTGACTGTGCTGTGTCAATATCGTTTCCTTGTTGCTACTGTCCCTGTTGGAGCTCTCCTTGGTTTTGACTTAGTACAGGTCAGCAAACGAACAGTCATGAAAATGGCAACCAGGAGCAAACAGTTTCCATTCAGGTTCAGACCCGTGATTTGGTATAAGAGTTAAGATGAAAGAACGGAGAGAAACAGTAAAATACACCTTTCAGCTCTGAGGCAGAGGTCAGATTACCTCCCCCCGCCCCAATATAAGCATCAAGGATGGCTAGTTAAAGAAAACAACTAGGCATCAAGCTTGAGCCTGAATCTTCAAAGAGAAAGGCCCTCAGGCAATCAGCCAGTGCCTAGGGCTAGGCCAAGAGACTTGCCTAAATAAATATCAAAATCACTTTAAACCCCCAAGGATAAAATGAGACAAAGAAGAAAGACTTCTCCTTGTTTCTTGGAGATAGTTATTCAAAGTTGTGGGCGAGGAAGGAAACAGGGTGGGGGTGGAGGAGAGGGAATACTACTCATGCTCTAAGAAAGGCTAGCAGAAATAAGCTTTAGTACTCCAAGGCAGCTGCTAAAGTAAGGAAGCTATTTTATTAACAGTAAATTTAAAAGTCAAATCAGTGCTGGTCCAAGGCATTTTGCTACCAGAAGTGGAGCCCAAATGGACCCCCGGTCTAGGGCCAACTTCTCTCCCCCACCCCCACCCCCACCCCCACCCCCACCCCCTATTGGCAGGGCTGGTTGAGCCTGAGAGAGTGCCCTGTAGGGCAGAGTCTCCAAGTTGGTCTGCAGGTGAGTCAAAGGATAAAAGGCTAAAGGGATACAAGAGTTTTCCCTCGGGATTAATGCTGACACTAATGGTACAGAGAATCCTGTGGGGCTGTTTACAAGAGTGAACCATGGCCAGATAATAATGATGGGTTAATGCAAGTCCAGTAGGAGCTCTTAGCTAAAATGGCAATGCTTTACTGAAATTAGGTGACAGGCTATTCTTGCAGCCTTGTCAGGTATGCTTTCTTCCAGCCATGGGTATCACATTTTGAGGTAGTTGTATGAATATCAATCCCATGCACAAAGTGAATTCACCATTGGACCAACATGAACAACGTGGTTAACAATGCTTGTTAACAACACTTGTTAACCATCTGGCAATTGTGCAAACTGGCCCAATGTGTCAAATGGTTAACAATCCTAGAGAGGGTTGTAAGAATAGTTTATATTGGCTATTTGTTGTGTGTGCTTTTTAAATTAGCCTTACATGCATTTTGGGGGAGGATTATGTGGTACACCAAAATTATCTCATATATCCAGGGCTGAATAAATATCTTTAAATGCCTGATCAATATGATGTTGGTACCTTATAAACATTTCTTTTTTTCTGCTTTATGCAGGGCTACATGTTGTAGCAATCCTATTTATAGGTAAGGAACAGATGAAAAACACCAGAAGAATGAACTTATATTAGGCTTGGTACCGATTGCTTTTAGTGAGTGCGTATGACTTGCATTTTAGCATATGTCTTCATTTTGAAAGCCTGGTTTCCTCATTTCCTCATTATTTAATTAATTTTCTGTGCAGCTTTAAATAGAGGGCAGCTTCCAGATGAGGAAGGGAAGCTTCGATTAAATTTAATTACTTTCCCCTGAGGCTTGTAGGGTAGCGTTAGAGCTACAAAATGAGGGCAGCTAAAAATCAAGTCTAGCTCTAAACAAATATTGGTAAGTGATTCCACTCAGGCTATGGGCTGGATGGTGTCTCTGTAGAACTCTCCCAAGATGTGTGGAATATGGGGGTGCAAGATGAGCTGTCACGGGAGTTGAAATATTCTGATTCACTCATTTTAGATGCCTTCTTATTTCTGCTTTATGTGAGGAAGGAGCATTTTTGCTGCTAAATAAGTATCAAAGGGTTAACATGAGCTAAAAAAGAAAGGCTTTTGGTTTCTCCAAGAAAAAAAGCTCTCATTTGAAGTCCCTGTAATTCTTCCAATAATCCCCTCCCCCCACTCCCCACCTTCTAGAAATTCTACTTCTGTTCATGAAAACAGCAGTTAATCGCAGCTTTTTTTGTGTTCATTTAGTCCTCCTCATTTAACTGCGGTTTTCATCTCCCGCTTCTCCAAAGTACAATAGAATGGCGGTGTCTTTTATCGTTATGCAGCAGTAGTCATTACAGTGGTAGGAAGAGAAGCAACAATATCTGCAGTTGCAATCTGTGGGTAGTAACTTAATATACCTTGCATGTCCAAGACAAAGGGGTTCATAGCATACAAACTTCATATAGACTTGGAAACTGGAAGCCAAGTATTTAGAACCAGAGTTACCAATCTGATTCCCCATCGTAAACTAACTGGGCATTAGAAAAGATTCCTAGAACACATAAAGTTGGTCATTTGAAAGTTGTGATGGGGTTCTGTAAAGTTTCATTTAAGCTCCTAAAATGAATGTGCAAAGAGCTTTTGCAGAATTGGAAATAAGAAGAAAGTCAGGACATGTAGAACGGGAGAGTAGGAATCAGATTAAGTAAGCAGCACCATTTCTAAACCAATGAAATAGTCCGAAGGTTGGAATGGATGAAATAATTTTAAAAGAACTCACTGAGTTTTGGTTAAAATGTTAGTAAAATGTGTGTCACTGTCACTACACTGTCACTGCATGTATAATTTTGATCAGGTTTAAAATACCCCCTCTCCTTTAAAAACTTAGGCTGGGATCCTATGTACACTTATTTGGAAATAAATTCCATTGACAATGATGGGATATCCTTCAAACTAAATATGCATAGGATTGGCATGTGCATAGAATGTGATCCAGAATGCTGCATGTCCTGAGGTATCGTTTGCTCATTTAAGAGAAGTAATGAACCTACAGGATGTCTCTCATATGCTTTAGGGGAGAACATGCAGCCTGCAAACCACATGTGCCCCCCCGCCCCCCATCATGCTGCCCCCCAAAATTGTAAATTAAAAAAAATGGCATCTAGAGTGGCCATTTTGAAGTTTTTTTGACCCAAGCTAATTTTGACCCTTTGGGCGCTTCATAGCCCCTCTGAATACCATTTTATTTATTTCTCTTTTTTTCAGCATGCGTGGGGTGGGGTGGGGAAATGCAGCCTGCAGGGATCTCTGGGGGCCAAAAATGCCCCCATACCCACTGAAGTTTCCCATCTCTGCTTCAATTCATAAAGTCACGCAGGAAAGCTTTTTGTTTACTGTTATTGACCATCAGCACAACATTACGGATTTCTGCTGAAATTCTTCTGAATTTGCAAAGCATCTTACAGTGCAATGCACGAGAGTTGCTACGTGATAAAGTCTACTTGGTCCCAAAGATTGGCTTCACAGGCCTTTCTCTGTGTGCCCCCTCTGGCAGCTTGGGGAGTGACAATTTTGGAACAGGCCTTTTCTGTGATAGCCCTGCATTGATGCCCTGCTCTCCAGAAGGAAGCTTACCTGGGGCCGACACTCATCTTTTCAGTGTGAGGGAAAGCTGTACTTAGTTTCCCAAGCATTTGGATGTTAGTTATAGTCCAATTGTTGTGTGGGCTGCTCTTTTTTGTGGTTTCATTCTAGGCTGGGGGTGGAGAGATTATACTGATGTTGGGTTTTTTGTTATATTAATCAAGGATTTCTGTATCTGTGTGTATAAGTCACTTCAAGAGTGATTTTTCTGGTGGGAAGCGATATAATAATAATAATAATAATAATAATAATAGAAGCAAAAGCCATGCTTCATATACTAAGCCCTTCATGTATGGACAAAGGGAATTTGTAACTAGTAAATCGGGATTTTCTATTCCCTCCCTCAACACATTTATGTTTTCTTCTAAGTACATTGCATAAGTTCCCCATAGCTTTAAAAAAAGTATTAATTCCTTTTAATTTACCTCCAGATTTTGTGAGCAGTGTGTTCTTCTAGGAATTAATTGAGATATTATGATTCTGCTTCTGCCACTGAGATGTTCTGAAAATGCCCTCCCTCCCCCTGGAACTGTATTCATTCATTTAGGGAACAATCCCATGGCCGCTAGTAAGTGGCTAGATGGCCATAGGATATCTTGTTTTCCAGGAACCGACCTTCCCCTGCCTTCCATGCTGCCTCGCAGGCAGCGTGGAACAGCCCCGTGCTCCACGCTCACAAGAGGAGCATGGAGCGGCCAAAATGGGGTGTTCTGAGGGGCGCTCCAGGGTGGCGGGGGGGGGGGAATGCAATGTGTCATCCAGCAGCCTCCTCACCTGCTCTGCCGTCCCGTGGCTAGACAGCTGAAATCAGCTGTCTAGCCAAAAATGCAGGGCAGGAGAAGTGCAGAGGGAATGATCCCCTCCGTGCCTCTCCTGCCCTGCATTGGATTGGCGGTCGCTTCTGAGTTTGGAGGCAGCTGCCTATCTGCATAGGATTGTGCCCTTAGTCATTCAATAATAAATGAATGCTAGTGTTGTGTAGTGGTGTGGTGTAGAGAGCCAGTGTGGTGTAGTGGCTAGAGTGTTGGACTGGGAGTCTGGAGATCCGGGTTCTTGTCCCCACTTGGCCATGGAAGCTCACTGGGTGACTTTGGGCCAGTCACATAGACTCAGCCCAACCTACCTCACAGGGTTGTTGTTGTGAGGATAAAATACAGAGGAGGAGGATTATGTATGCTGCCTTGGGTTCCTTAGGGAGGAAAAAGGTGGGATATAAATGTAATAAATAAATAATAAATGTTTAAGCTGCCTCTTAAACAATTGTTCTCTGGGATGTATACAGATTAAAATGAGTCTGCATTGTCATGTAGTGATTGTACATCATATGATCATCTGGTCATTTATCATATGTTGGTTTGCTCTTTTCTCTGACAGGTGCAAATCATATTCGTCAGTATGCTTCTAATGAGATTATCACATGACAATCCACACCTGAATGAGTCACCTGCATCTATTTTGTGGTTTGATTACATGAAGATGAAATTAGATTAAGTTTAATTACACAATGCACACTTGCGTTTGAAATCAATGAGATTTTCAGTGCATAAGATGTCTTAAAATCAAGTCACTGGCTTGAAGACTTTTCAGTTTTCTTCAGCAATCTATTTTTGTAAGGCCATTGGCTGGTCTTAATTTGGAACAAGTTGCAGATGGAAGCCTCAATCCAGAGTCAGGAATATGTGTGGAAACATCCCTTGTGTGTGTATATATCTGCTATAGGGGATGGGCTATTATGCACACCCAATGATCTCAACAGTGCCTAGGGTTGATTCACACTTGCATGTTCCTCAAGAGCTGACTTGCATGTATGAATAGGACATAGATATATCCAGAGCCAGCTCCAGATTTGATGGGGCCTTGGGCAAAGTGCCCTCTGGTGGTACCTAGGAGCAGCAGGTAGCAGAGGACAATAGCGCACTGGACACACCAGGTGGCTGGGTCTAGCTACCATTTTAATTTCCCACAATGCCCCTGACAGAGGGCTCCTTCACATTGAGCTTTTATCCTGCGATTGAAATTGCTCATTCACAGAAGTTTGTGGGCTCTTTACATGACGCCATGATCATTCAAGGCATTTCCTGCACTAAATGCCCTTTGTTTCATTTTTAAATAGATCACAGATAATGAGCTACCAAATTACCCCATTGTGTCCCACTTCAGTTTCCTCCGTGAAAAGAGTAAAAGCGGCAAGAAGAGGAGCGAGATCAATGAAAACTAATGGAAGACTCAGATATGAGGAGAAGCAGGGGGAAGGGGGTGAGGGAAAAGGAAGCACGTGAAAAAGGGAGTACTTTTGATCCTGCATTTAAAATGGAAACAGAAAGCCCTGTTTTAAATGCAGGATTTTAGGGTGGTGCAGAGATGCCCAGAGTGTTGCTCCAGAAGATCGTGGGCAAGTCTGTCTGTGGCTAGATCCTGTCTCCTGGAACAGTTTGGACTGCTGGGCCACAAAAAAAATTGTAAAGGGGAGGCCCAGGGCAGGCATTAGTGGTGGGCCCTGGCAGCTGCTCAAGGATGCCAGGTGCTGACACCAGCTCTGCCTCTAAGAATACTCATTGAAATGCACTCCAGCTTCAGATTAATGCAGTACCAGCAGGCATCTCTAACTAATATGCTATCCACTTTTAGTTCCCCTCCTCTCCCCACTTCACCTGGATTAGGCAAAATTTTGTGCATCCCTTCCCTCCCTCCCCTCTGGATAGCAAGTAAATTAGATAGAATCAGACATAGGGAGGATTTGGGATAGCTGTCCACATTAACAGTCAATAATATCCATGTCAGAAATTGAACCTGGATGGATTTACCATGGCAATCTCACCTCTAATTCTTTGCTGTTAATTTGGGAGCTAGTAGCCATGGTGTTACAGTAATATATATTAGGAGTAGCATTTTTTTAAAAAACACTTTCTATTTTTGCAGCAGGAGCACCATAGTTTTAAAATTCTATCATTTTGGTCAAAGGGTTGCAAAACCCAGTGTTTAAGGATTTCAGTCATGTCAGATGCTTTAGCCAATGAGAAGGCTTCTGTCATTCACAGCTAGGCACATTCAAGATATCTTGTGTTACTTACCTTTATGTTGACAGCTTCAAACATCTCAGGGAACCATAGGGTATTCTCTCTCTCTTCTCTTCAAAGTATTTTGAGTATTGGAAGAAACACGGAGAAGGGACAGGAGCATAGAAAGATTGCATGTGTGTGGTTCCGCTTTCCTTTACATCATTTCAAATAAAATATTGGCAATTTGTTCAGCCTTCCCCTGTCTTGATACTATTTAAAAGCATTCAATTAAGATTTTATAATGCGTCCAATGAGTTAAACCACCCTGTGGTATTAGAAAAATATTACATATATAAATAAAATACATCAAAGCATTAAAAAGCTATTACACACTCTGAACATAAAATGGCAGAATAATGATGGATCCTGCCATGCAGCAAACATATTCAAAAATATTATCTTCCTGGTAATGAAATGCCATCCGTTTCATTTTAAGCTAAATACATTAGACATATCAGTGGAGTCTGTGCTGACACAGCAGTGAGTTGAAATTGAAAATCTGAAATTATATATATGATTGGACACAGTGTTAAAGTAATTTATAGGAAAAACCACAAATATGCTGGGTTTGCACCTTCTGCTGAACTCATTTTATAGAATCAGATAGAAGAAAACGCTACCATTTCTAATATGCAGTTAGAATGGCAGGCCGCCAGTGCCCCAATATATATTCTGTACAGAAGAGGGGAGAAAAAAGAGAGCGACGGAGACAGAGAAGGAAAAAAAAAGCTAGGGAGACTTGATTCAAATTACAACAATTCTGCATAAGCCATCAGGAAAATGGCATTCGTTTTCATCACTCTGACCTAATATGATACAGCAGCTGTAGGAACTGTATTAGCTATCAAGACAAGTGGGAGATAACGGGGAAACATTTAGAGAGGGACAGCCGAGATAGGGGCTAATTTCAGTGCGGCTGCAGAGGCGTTGTGTGCATTGCCACCGATTGCAAAGTGGCAGCAGGACTCATTATGGTGATCATCTGATACCCAGAGATCAGGCAGCTGAAAACCAGGCTGCGCTGACTGGGATGGGGCCTTGGTGCGCCAGACACATGGTGACAGCGGCAGACGCTCGCCTTCTGCATTTTTTAACCGTCCCCTCTCTCTTTCTTAGTGATGCCGGGTCTGCTGGGAACAAGCCACTCTCCTAAAGCCACAATCATTCCCAAATGATACAGAAATGCTGTGACATTTCTCCAGGTTTGTATCCTGGAGTAATTTGTCTGATGTAAACTGGATTCGAATGTGAAAAGAGGCAGGACTTCAGTGAGGTTGGACTGGGTTCCCTCAACTGCAGAAAGAAAGAAAGAAAGAAAGAAAGAAAGAAAGAAAGAAAGAAAGAATATCCTCCTCTGGCTTTGGGATCCAGAAATATTTTGGCCAGATTTTTCAGTAGTTTGGCAGGGAGAAAGTAATACCTAATCCCATCTGGCTGTCAGGAAGAGCAAAACGTTTTACTGTCGTTGACACAGAAGAGAAGGCTGATCTTGCACTGTTACTTCTGGGCTATATGTATTCACTGAATGTCTTTCTTCATTCGTAAGCATGGTCATGTAAGATCAGGGCGACCAAACTAGTAATGTACCGCGTAAGAGGCCTCACACTGTCCCCAGCTGTGAGGGTGGAGCCTGGTTTTCCAGTGCTGAGATGTAAATTACCCTCTCAGATTTGCCACCCATGAAGATTTTGGCTATTTTGGAGAGGAGAGGCAATATTTCTTAAAATGTTTGGAGGGGCTTACTGTCTGTGGGCAGCAGCAGGTTCCTTCCCCCTTTTAAAAATGTCTTTGCAGTTTGCAAGCAAGGAGAGCATTGAGAGTAAGGAAGTCACAGAATTTCAGAGGGGTAGCTGCTGTCTGATCATCAACCACATAATGTGCCAGTCCGCCTCCTCTACAGCCCACCGCTGGTTTCCTCCACCTAACAACCACGCAGGCTCTTGGGTGACACACGTGAATCCACCGAACCCATTTTATGGAGCCTAACCCCCTTCCTCCGAACAAACTCTGGACCACCATCTTAAGGATAAGCAAACAGAAAATTAAATAAAAGAAAAATGAAAGACGGCAACTGGCTGAAGTGTTTCCTTTAAGATGGTGGTTCTCTATGCTGTGTGTTCTGTAAGATGAGCTGCAAGTGCCTGAACAAAAGGCAGCACTTGAGAGTATGTGCAAAGCTGAAGGTATCCAGCAAAACTGCTGAAAACCAAAAATGGTTTAAGCAAACCATTGTTCTCTACAACAGGGATAGGCAAACCTTTTGGCCTATGGGCACACTTGTCCTTTTTGGGGCCCCAGGGGCACATTTCTCCTATGGTCATTTGAACCTGCACGTATTTTTTCCCCTGGATTCCCTTTTCTTGCCCTCCTTGCTGACATTCACTCTTTTCTTGCCGCTGGGATTTTCTCCTCCTCCTCTTCCTTCCTTCCTTCCTTCCTTCCTTCCGCCTGCCTGCCTGCCTTCCTGCCCACCTCCTTGTTTGCTACTGCAGAAGCCACTTCTACTGCCAGACCTCTTCCTGTCTGCTGGCCTGCTGCTCTACGCTGCAGGTGCTTCTGCCACCAGTTCTCTCCTGTTTCCCCGCTGCAGCCACCACCACATCTGTTGCCTGCTAGTTCTTCCTGTCTGCCGCCCCCCCCCCACTGCCACTTCTGCTTCCTCTCCCCCCCCCCGACCTCCTCCCTGCTTCCTGGCTGAGCAGGGAGAGAGGAAGAGAGCTTCGGCTATTGAGTGGGATAAAAATGAAATAAAAAATAAAAAAGAAGTGGTGGCTGTGGCGAAAGTTGGGTGTTGGGGGTGAGGATGGGAGCAGGGAGATGAGGAAGGGGCCTTGGTGGGCACTGCTGCACCCACTGGTGCTGTGTTGCCAACCCTTGCTGGCAGTGAAGCTAAAGAAAACCAAGTGCATCTTTTGCAGGGCAGGAGGTTCTAACAGCGAACAGTAGTTTGCAGCTCTCACAGCAATGCCATGATATGGCGAAGACAAAGTTTGAAGAGTTTTGCATTCCATAAAAGAAATGAGACTTTGAAAAGGTTTGACTTTCATCTGAGAAAGCAGAAAAACAAAATGTAGAAGGATTTTGGCCTGATCTCAAGTTGCTGAACCAGCCTTAACACTCATGGAGACCGGAGCGAGTCTTTGATAAGACACCAAAGTGTACTTAGCATCAGAGACATCATGCTTAGGAAAGGAATACTGGAAGATCCTCAGTTCACCTTCAAAAAAGGCCCTCAGAATCTGCCGAACTTTTGAAGTAGCAGGAAGCAGTTCATCTGAACCTCTCTGCAGTGATCCAGCTTCAGGAGTACATCACAAGTCACAACATCAATACCTTTACATCAGTGTGATGCATGCCATCTCCCTATGACTTAGGAGATTTTCCAGTACTGATAAATAACTAATTATACCCAAGATCTGCCTTATCAGGGTTTGCAATCACACACAAAGGTCTAAACTGTGCAGGAACATTGGGGGAGGGCATATGTGTGTGCCCAAGCACCCCCCACTCCAACTTTAGCCCTACTCGTGTGCAGGCAGATGCCTGCTAGGGCTAAGGGCAGGCTTAGATTGGATCCGCCGACAAGTCCCAACTGTCAGTGAGCTTGTTCACCCCCCTACCCTCTCTGATTCTATCACAGGGGAGAGACCTCCTTCTTCACAGAAAGAAAGGTCTTCAGGCCCAGCTGACAGGCCCAGGCCTGTCAGATCACTTTGTTATCATGGGACTTTGGAGGAAACTGAGACTTGTTATGCAAGAGAATGAGACAAATCAAGTGGGAGTTACAAGAGCTGGACAGTGGCTATGTGTTACCTTTCCCTCTTTCATTTTTGTTTCACTTGGTTAATAAGCCTACCTTTTCTTGCTAGATCTTCCTGCATTTGGCATCACTTATTACAGAACAACACAGAAGTGTATGGAAATTACAGAATACAGGAAAAAGTTGTTAGAGCTGTGTGATATTCAGATTCCATGAAGGTTTGTACTCATCAAAGCCAGTCAATAGTATATATTTTTTGTCTTTCTGATAGAATACTGAAACACCAGGAGTGAAATTTACTGGGAAATGTATTATTTATTATTATTTATTACATTTCTATATCACCCCAAAGCCAAAGCTCCCTGTTGAATAATCCTAGAATAACATCGGTTGAAAACGGAGTGTAGGACACTGTCTGAGGTGCAGCAAAAATTGCACAGTATCCCAGATGCAGCGAGCACGTATAACTTGTGTTCTGGCCTTTACTTAAGGAAAGACACAATGCAAATCATTCAAAGAAATTTGGATAGATTTTTTTCTATTATTTTGGCATAGTTTGCAGACAAAAATTGCCATATAAAAACATGCATGACACCTCTACATCCATTTAAGTGGTTGCCATGCTACAAGTTAGGCCTTCAACACAACATCCATTCAGTGAGAGAGCAATGTGATACAAAAAGCATTGTTCTCACTATGAATTGGCTTTGTAGCATAATTATGATTGATTGGCTGCATGGTGTCCTGATGTCATTACATTCTCAACATGATCCCCAAATGGCTTCCAAAAAGAAGAGGTGTTGCAGTTGAGGGTCCAATAAACAAAAAATTGTGTAATGCAAGAAGATGGGTTGCTTTCTCTCACCCCTGTATTAGTGCATTCGCATCTACACAATCTAATTATCACCTTGCCTGCAGGTAAAATTAGGGTACATTTAATTAAAGCAGATTAGGTGTATATTTAGGCATGTGGCTTCTTAAATTGTTCTGAAATGGTTTAGAATGATTTTTCTCAATTATGCTAATGACATATTATAGCCCTCCCTTTTCCTTTTTTAGTATACTCCTGACATTTCTTCTTAAACATAATGTGAATATCTACATTAAAAAAGTTAACGAATCCCCCAAACGCAGCCCAATCACTACCAACTCTGGCAGAATTAAAAGGACACAGGAAAGATAAAAGGGGATTATTTAATGAAGAGATGTAGCTATCATCTCACTGACTAAAATTATGTGGGATTCTATTAGAGTATCTATCAAAGGCACCTCATTCTCCATAGGCTAATGCATAACTCTTCTTGTATGGTGTTCAAAAATATCTCAACTCCCATTTCTTCTTGCAGAAGCTGACAATGTTATCTCTCATGGGATTCAGGAATTCAAAATAAAATAGAATGTCTGGAAATAATGAAGCCTTGGGGGAAAATGTTTTTTAATCCTCTCTGTAAGATTCTCAGCATAGTTATTTCTTCCATTTCTTATTAAAATTACTGAGTCAATGTATCTTTTACTGATAGACAATTTGGGATGTTCCAAGTCATGCTCAGTTTCCCAATATATTAATAGAGTCACCATATCATAATATGGAAGAAAATGTACATCCTTGACAGTTTGGGTTTTGTTCTATGGAGTCCTGCGTTTCTGCCTCCAGTTCTTCTTACTTCTTCTGGCTTCTAGAATGATTCAGATGTTTCAGGGTCTACTTGCTGTCTGGTCAGACATAAACTAGGAATCTAAAATGTGTTATGCATAACTTGGTTTGTTTATAAAATTAATCATGTTTGGTATATTAAATGTTAAACGTACAGTTTATTCAGACCATAATTACAAATTTAATGAGTTCATTTTTTTTAAAGTTTTCAAGCATGATAATTTTATGAGCAAAACAAGTTATACATAATGTAACTTCAGGAACATAAAGGCTGCTTTACATTAAAACATATGCTGATATAAACATATAAACATATGCTGATGCTAGGGAAAGTAGAAGGCAAAAGGAAGAGGGGCCGACCAAGGGCAAGATGGATGGATGATATTCTGGAGGTGACGGACTCGACCTTGGGGGAGCTGGGGGTGGCGATGGCTGACAGGAAGCTGTGGCGTGGGCTGGTCCATGAAGTCACGAAGAATCGGAAGCAACTGACCGAAAAAACAACAACAACAACACATTAAAGCAGGCTTCCTCAACCTTGTGCCCTACAGGTGTTTTGGACTATGATGGCCAGCATTCCTGACCATTGGCCATGCTGTCTGAGGCGGATAGGCACTGAAGTCTAGGGATGGCAGAGAATTTCTCCCCGAATCTTCAGGGGGCCAAGCGCCAACGCATTTGGCCCCCTGAAATCGGCGGTGAAATTCTCCGCCCCCCCGCCCCACCCTGGGACGGGACTTACCTTTGGCGAATGTCCCTCCTGGCAGCGGGTCCCGGCGGCGGTTTGGCGGTGTTTCATCATGGGCGGGGGCGGCGGCTGGTCTCCCAACTGGCTGCCGCCGCCGCCATTGCAAAAAAAAAAAAAAAACTAAAGTGAAAAAACACAACACACCCGTGCATAGGCTACGTAATGATTTATGTAGCCTATCACGGCTAGATTTCCAAAGTCAGCCGTGATAGCCTACGTAAATCGTCTCATAGCCTATCACGGGTGACTTTGAAGAAAAAAAAAAGCGCGTACGCAAATGGCGGCGCCCCATGGGTGCCGCCATTTGCGTTCCTTATTTTGGCACGTCTAGTCTACGTAAAGATTTACGTAGACTATGGCGAAAATAAGGGCACGCTATTTGCGTTGCCCTTATTTTCGCCGTAGTCTATGTAAATCTTTACGTAGACTAGACGTGCCAAAATAAGGAATGCAAATGGCGGCGCCCATGGGCCGCCGCCATTTGCTTACGCGCTTTTTAAATTTTTTTTTCAAAGTCACCCGTGATAGGCTACGTGACGATTTACGTAGCCTATCACGGCTGACTTTGGAAATCTAGCCGTGATAGGCTACGTAAATCGTCACGTGGACTATCATGGGGTCTTTTTTTTTTTTTTTACTTTTTGTTTCGCGGCCGGGGAGACGGGGCGCTTCTCCCCGGCCTGAATTTTGGCCGGGCGAGGCAGGAAGCCTCCCCCCCGGCCTGAATTTTGGCCGGGCGAGGCGGGAAGCCACCCCCCCTTCGCCTGAACTTCTGGGGGGGAAGCGAAGTGCCTCCCCCCCACCGCGAAGCCAAGCTGTGAAAAGGTAAGTGACTTTCATACATCCCTACTGAAGTCCAAAATATCTGGAGGGCACCACTTGGGGAAGGCTGTCCTAAAGCAACAAAGTGACTTTAGAATTTAGATCTGTAAAGAGTGCTTAAAATACGTATTGCTTATTTTAATTTTTTCTCAAAAAATCTGTTTTTTTCTGGGGGAAAAAACAGGAAAAAATATTTTTTTTCCCATGGCGTCAACTTTTCCAGACATTTTACATCTCTACTCCTGGCTTACCATAAGAGGAAGTGTCTGAGTCAGTTCTCAGGCACTGTGCTTTCCATTTCCAGTTCAGCCTTGCTTGAAGCAGTATGCTGCATTGTCACTCTGTTCTCAGTAAGCTTTATTTATTGAAGTTATTGTTAGTTTTGCATCCTCTGTGTGGCCCTCTGTTCATGATTCACTTCAAATTTAGTATGAAAAATTTAGTGCATTTTTTAAACTAAAGACACATTGAGCAGAAGAAAAACAACTGAGCTATCCCATTTCTGAAAAAAGAACAGTAAACATGATTGCAGTCTTTGGAAAGAGTGCAAGAATCACATATTTCTGTAATTTAATTGGGTTTTTTTTAACCTCCTTTACACGCAGACGCACGCACGCGCACACACACACACACACGCACACTCATTGTATTGTAGAGATTGTATAAATGAAACAATTTCAAAAAGACAAACCCATTGTTAGCTCTGGGATGGTTCATACCCTTCCATAAAATGCAGGGTTCCAGGATGATCCACCCCAAGCCGAAGAACATCAAGTTACAAAACATAAATAGTTCATAGTCTTCCACAATACAGGATGATCCTCACCCCCAAATCATAATGTACTTTATGGCAATTTGCATTATTATGACTTCTGAGTGAGAAATTAGCAGGACTTTTTGGCAAAATTCTAAATAGTACCTCTGTCTGGATGTTTGAATGATTACATTCCTATCTGTTTTAAATATGAAGTGTGCATTGACCACAAGATTCACTTCAGCCCCCAATTCAGTGATTTGGAAAACAACCTGATTCACCTCCGGCCAGTTTGGAGACTATCCAGTTTGACTCTCCCACACTGTAGGCATTCAAGATGAAGCTGGACAGCCATCTGTCAGGGATGCTTTGACTTAGACTCCTGCATTGAGCAGGGGGTTGGGCTCGACGGTTTTATAGGCCCCTTCCAACCCTACTATTCTATGATTTGATGATCTATGATTCTATGACTCTGGGACTTAATCTGAATCTTGATCTGGGAATTTGAAGCTTCACGCTTCCTAGTATCATTGGAAATCAAACAAATGACTATAACTATTTTGCTCTTTAACAGAATTAGATAAAAATTGTAGGCATAGTAGGTGAAAGGACAAAATATGCCAAAGTTCAGATAAATAGATGCAGGGCATTTTGTCCTAGATTTTTTAAGAGAACTGCCAATAACATTTTTATTTCCTGGGAGATAAATTTGCAAGTATAGCTGCCTCTTCTCAGGGGATCAAGTCTTCCAAAGTTCAGATAAATAGGCGCAAGGGGTTCTGTGAAAGACCAAAGGCCAATCTTCAAGTGAGATTTAGTGTGGAGGGGAAGCAGTTTGAGGTCGTTTGCAACACAGGATGTTGTCTTCAATCCGCAGCTGCTTCCCTCTGTAAACTCCATATTTTCACAGAGTAATTTTACCGTGTTTTTAGTGCAGCTCCCAAGTGGTTCAGCTGCAGTGTGCCTCATTTCTTTGGATTTCTGATGGGAATGCCAGAGGTGTCTTTCACCTGGCTGCGACCTTGGTCAAGGGGTGGTGCCCTCCCTTTCCCTCCTATTGTTCTGATTTACTGAGATTTTGCAGTAGCATGTGGGGAAGACAGGTCTGGTTCCTTGCCCCGCAGTAGTTATTTGCCCTACCAGTGCTTCTGCCTTGCAATATTGATCTCTGCTTTGCCATTCACTGTACTTCACATCTTCTTTCTTCAGTAGTAGACCACAGTCCTGAGGCAGCCCGGCTTCGAAGTAACAACAACCCCTTTACTATTTCTCTATATCACACCTCCACCAGCTCACTTTGGAGGCTTCATTCTCTGCACCTTCCTTAAACTATTTCCCCCGCCCTTCTGGTTGATCTTTTTTTTACCCTGTAGTCCCCCGAAATCCCAGAAAATGGCTAAATTGACGTTGTGACATGCTGCAACGTTGAAATTGCTCTACTACAGCTTCTTGTTACTGGGACTGTGCCGGCTGTATTCCCCCTTTCCTTTTGCTCCTTCCTGGGCTGTGGTGTGTCCCCTGGGGATCAAGACCAGTCGGGCTTTCTCCTGCAGCTCTCTTCTCTGCTGTTCCCTTCTATCTTGTCTTTCCCAGCTTAACCCCATAAAATCTCCTGAAAGCTCTGAACTGGTAAATTGCCCTTCTGCTATAGTCTGATGTCAAAATCACACTGCTTCGGGGTCTCATTACAGTGGGGGATCAGGGTCGCTGGTCCTTTCTCTGTCCCACCACATTTTCACTTCAGGGGCTTAAGAAGGCAGAGAACCAGCGATGGAGAAAAATGGGAAACACTGAGGCACAACGGTACAAAATACTAATGAAACCCTAAAGACAACCAAGTTCTGAAGCCCCACTATAGCAATTTCATGCATAGGGAATAGCTCCAAATTGCTATACAGTGTGATAGAGATTTAGAGCTATTCCGTATGGGCGATACATGGGCTCTACCTAGCTGTGGAAGTCTTGTTTCTGTGCAGAAAGAAGCCAGATGTCAGGGTGGAAACTGAGCCCATAGACCCCAGAGCAGTTCTGATTCTGAGGAGGAACAGCAATCTGTGGGAGAGGAGCCCGCTCATCCCTCACAGCCACAGCAGCTGGCAGAGATTCCTCCTGCCAGCATTCCTGAGATAGATAGTGACCCTGGCAGTGAGAGAGTGTGGGAGGGGGGCTTGCTAGATGCTCGACACAGACGCAGGGAGCGACAAGTGATGGAGGGCGTGGAAAGGAGGTGTAGCGCCCGTTTGGTGCGCAAGCAATGGTCGCGTCCCGTGGACCCAAGGGAAAGAGGGAGGAACTCTCCCTAGCCCATAAGTTCAGGGTCTGCAAGTGATTCTCCTTCAAACGGGGACCAATTGCCTAACCCGGAGCATAGGTTACTCTGCTGTTCATTGCTTAGTCGCTGGTGATTAGCATCTGAAAGAGTCATTAAGTTGTAAAAGGATTACAGCCTTGAAAAGAATCCTTTTGTCTGTGTCTTGAGTTGGCTATTGGAGTAGACTGAAAGAGGCCGCTAGGGCACTCCTGTCACCAGAGAAGTAGGCCTCTTGATGACTCGCTTACACTGGGTGGGAATGTAGGAAATTTCTGGGTCAGAATGCTCTGCTGCTTTTTCTGGATGCACTTATTCCCCTACATTCTTTGTGGGCAATTTTTATGAAAATGGCATACAACATAGAAGGTGGCCCTAGGTAAGAAACCTGTAAAAGTTCAGAAAGACAGGTGCAGTGGCTTTTGTGGATGGGAGTCTCAAGTGTGTGTGTGTGTGTGTGTGTGTGTGTGTAAGTGATCCATTTTACCTTTTGTCCCTCCTTGCTTTTTGGCAATTTGCATGAAACTGTCATACATCCTAGTCAAGAAGCCTGCAAAATATTCGAAGGATAGGTACAATAGCATGGGAGTTATGGTGAATGAAAAAGTAGTTGAAGGCTTTTTTTGTTTCCTGCTCACTGCACTGAAGTCACAGAAAGTGAAATAGGAGAGGGGTGAATGATGGATGTAAAGCAGAGGAAGAAGGACTTGAATATCCAGCATTTTTCAAGCAAGCACTCCATAGACTCCTGGGAGAAAGAATGAGCAAAGAGTACTGAACACTGAAATAGTCCTGTGATACGTTACCTTGACATCCCTGCCCCAAAGTACTGGGATTGAAGAACCCCTGGTAAAACCATTCACTGGAATTAGAAGGTAGATATGTCAATCACAAAACTACACCCCCTCCTCTCCTGACCTTGGTGTTTTCCTTACATGGCGAGCTTGGGGAAAAATATATCAGTTAGGGTCTCTGAGTCCCTCCAAATCTGAATTGCTACTAAAGCTTTTGGAACATTCAGACAGATTCGGAGTCAGTCTGTTTTGGAGGAGCCCGCCTCAATTTGGACATCTCCTCAATCTTTCTAAATCAGCCTGATTTGGTTTAGGATTCAGTATTTGGCTGAATCCGAAGCACACTCCTACTTTAAATCCATTGTTGCCATCTTGGCAACACCATTGGTTTTTATGATAGCTAGCTGATGCCACCTAATGTATACTTTTCCAACTCCGTAAGCCAGCTCTCTGTAGCAAAGAGGCATACTCTTGTTGGAAGGAGTTAACTAAATAATTAACAGTGGAATCCAGTGTATGTTTGCTTGGAAATAAGACCCATTATTCAATAGGGCTTAATATGCAGAAGATTGTAGCCTAAAATAAACCTACATTTTTTAAAAAAATTTGTCACTGGGAAAACACTTTAGAGCTAAACTTATCTGTTTTACTAGACCTGGGGAAAGTGCTTACGCTGTGAGGAAAGTCTGTCACCTCACTATAAATCTTGATACAGAAGATTGTCTCTCTCATTTATTGCCGACCTATCCAAAGTTGAAATATCAAGCATATAAAGAGCTTTGAAGGAAAAATACAGTAGAGCTGTAAACAGTGAATGCATTTCTGTTGGATGCTCTATGAAAACTGGTATTTTTGGATGTTCTATGGAAACTGTTGGATGCTCAATGAAAACTGGTATTTTTTCTTCGTGGAGAAAGAAGATACCTATATGTATGTCTGGTTTTTGTTTTGTCTGGTTTTTGTTTTGTCTTTTCCTTTTGTGGAAGAATAACCTAGAACAGGGGTGCAAAATCTCAGGCCTGGGCCCCCAAAGAGCTGCTCCAAGATTCCCCAGAAGGCCTCACCCACTTACTATGACCTGTCGCCCTTCCCACCAACCACCAATGGTTGGGTGGTTTCCAGCTTTTGTGCAGTTTTTTCCCCCTGATTCTGAAAGGCTGAAATGCCTCTCCTAGTGCTTAGTTACTAGCAGTGAGAGCTTTGGGGAACACTCCTATGCAGGTTGACATAGAAGAAAAGTCCTACTTTTGGGTGGCTGGGAAATGCTGGCAATTATAGCACTTTTTCTGTCTAAACATGCATAGGATTGTGCTCTAAAGCTAAAATATGCTGATATTATTAGTATTTTGGCCATGCCACTTTGCCTTTTGGTTTCATGCCCTTTGGCTTTCCCATCACTGGAGAGCATCTTTGAAATGGAATCTGGCTCTCAGGCTGAAAGAGGTCCTAGAACATCCCAAATAGGTCTTTATATGTTAGAATGCATATTATTAATGGATAAATGAATGTAAATATTATTCATCTCTAAACCTACACATTTATTAGTCAAATCAACCTTTTTTCTTGATATATACCAGTAAAACAGGGAATGCCCACATGGGAGCTTCCTGTGCTATCAGTTTGGTGTCTTGCCTGCTGAAGCAGTTAGCATGCAACTATAAGTGCCAAAGTATCCATTTTAGTGCCAACACTAAAAACCATAAAACATGAAAACAACCACATCATTTAAAAGGTGAAATTTAAAATATGTGAGACAGAGGGTATTTTGACATTAAGCAAACCCCCCTGCATCCTTTCCTGGGCTTTCTGCTTTAGTTTTCTTTGTGGGATTAGGATGAGCTTCTTTACACAGCAGATGTGTGGTTTGAATCAAGGGAGCGCCTCCCTCCCACCCTGGCATGTGTGCAAAGGAGCGGGCGGGAGGGGGGGAGACTGGCTTTTATCACTTTATTTATTTATTTATTTATTTATTTATTTATTTATTTATTCAATTTCTATACTGCCCAACAGCCGAAGCTCTCTTTACTTGTGCTGTCCTTGCAGCCCTAGGCACAACTACTTGGGAGTAAGCACCATTGAAGTCAATGAGACTTACTTCTGAATAGACATAAGATCATGCTATAAGTCTGCAACCCTTGGCACACTTACTTGGGAGTAAGCCCTACTGAACTTAATGGGGTGCTCTGAATCAACAGAGGACATTGATTCTGACCTTGGGGGCGGGGGATCAGATTTGTCTCCCTTCATCGCAGGGAGGCATTTTACACTTTTACAAGGGAAGTCCTTCCTTGACAAGTTCATGGCACTATGCTGGCATTACACACTGCTGATATGGCACCATTAACTTTTATTACTTGTTTATCTCTGATCTTTTTGAAAGCGTGATAAAGGGGGAAATGTGTGTGAGATGTCCTGGAGGTTGATGATGTCATGTAAAGGACCCGCAAAATTCTGTGAGTGACCAATCATGAGTGTGCAATAAATCACTTGTGTAGAGACACTCAGAAAAATTCGTTCATACAGATCACTAATAAATGCATATGTTCACTAATAAATCAATTCTGTTCCTTTTACACATTAATCTGTGACTAAAAAAGCTTCATTAAATGTATTTTCTCTCAAAATCAGCATTTCAAAATGTATTTGGTTTGGGGGTTTATTTTTTTTGGCTGAAAACTACTTTGGAACATTTGAGAAGGGCAAAAGCCAGTAGATAAAAATGTTCCAGTCCACACATTAGTTCAGGAGGTGTGGATCAGGTTAGTTCATATCAGAAATTTGCAAAAATTAAATTCCTAAAGAATCCAAGTTGCTACCACCCACCAATCACACACATGCTCACTATTAATCTCCCCCATATTAAACATGAATAGGAGGCACCAATAAATGCACTGTTACGGAAGACCCAATTAGTATACATTTTGCAGAGGAGAAGGCTGCAAATCATCACGTCACCCATTCCATTCCACATACACAAACTCACAACCAGAAAGCCAGGAAGAAATGACTAGGGCTTCCTCAATGTAGAACTCAATGTGCAGTATGTGAGAGGGCAACAGCTCATATTTCTAGTCACAAGCCACAGGACAGGGGCATGACAAAGCTCCTTGAAGCCCCCTGTGACATTCCTGCCCTGGGTTCTCCGTTCTCCAGCTTCCACCTGATGAAACTGAGAAGAAAACCCTCTCAATGTCTGCCTCCACTTTGGTCAGCTGTCCTCAGTGACCTATCGGCCCCTTCCAACCCTACTATTCTATGTTTCTATGAATCTGTAAGCACCTTGAAAACAATGCAGTGAGTACTCGAAGCCAACACGGATTTTTCAAGAACAAATCCTGCCAGACGAATCTGATCTATCTGTTTATTTATTTACAATATTTATATACCACTCCACATCAGAAGATTTCGAAATGGTGAACAACATGATACAAGAATAAAACAACAGGTTAAAAGAGTTAAAACATTTTTTAAAAAGACAAACCCCAACAAAGTGGAATTTTGTACACTAGGACTAGAACCTTAAACCTGGCCAGTAGCGAATAGGCAGCCAGTGCGGTTCCCTCAGCAAAGGAGTTGCATGCTGAAAAGGGGCAGCTCCCGACAACAGCTGAACTGCTGCATTCTGCACTAGCTCCAGTTTCCGGACCAGTGTCAAGGGCAGCCCCGCATAGAGCGCATTGCAGTAATCCAGACTTGAGGTTACTAATGCCTGTACCACTGTGGTCAAGCTATCCATGTCCAGGAGAGGCTGTAGCTGGTGAATCAGCGGAAGCTGGTAAAAGGCACTCTGAGCCACCGCGACCACTTGGGCCTCCAGCGACAATGTTGGATCTAGGAGTACCCCCAGACTATGGGCCTGATCTTTCAGAGGGAGTGCAACCCCATCCAGAACAGGAAATGAGCCTATCTCCTGGACCCGGAAACCACTCACCCCCAGGGCTTCCATCTTGCCAGGATTCAGCTTCAGTTTATTGGCCCTCATCCAGCCCATTACTGAGTCTAGGCACTGATTCAGGACTTGCACAGCCTCTCCCGATTCAGACATCACCGGGAGATAGAGCTGCATGTCATCAGAATACTGATGTCATTTAGCTCCAAATCCCCTAATGACTGCTCCCAGAGGCTTCATATAGATGTTAAACAACATTGGGGACATAATGGTACCCTGCGGCACCCCATAGCTCAATTGCCAAGGGGCCGAGGAATAGTCACCCAATGGTACTCTCTGAAATAGGTAGGTAGCTATCTATGATAGATAGGACTGGATCCACTGTAACACAGTGCCTCCAATACCCATCCCGCAGAGTCTATCCAGAAGGATGCCATGGTCGATGGTATCAAAAGCCGATGAGAGACTGAGCAGAATTAACAGGGCTGCACTCCCCCTGTCCCTCTCTCGATAAAGGTCATCCATCATGGTGACCAAGGCTGATTCAGTCCCATAACCAGGACGAAACCCAGACTGAAAAGGGTCTAGATAATTAGTATCCTCCAAGAGTGCCTGCAGTTGGTCTGCCACGACCCTCTAAAGTACCTTCCCTAGAAAAGGAGTATTTGCGACTGGGCGGTAATTGCCTAATACCGTTGGGTCCAGAGTCGCCTTCTTCAGGAGTGGCCGCACTACTGCCTCCTTAAGGACAGCAGGGACCACCCCTTCCTGTAGGAAAGTGTTTATCACTCCCTGGACCCATCCAGTCATACCCCCTCGGCTAGCTTTTATTAGCCAGGAGGTACAGGGATAAAGAGGGCACATGGTTGGTCGCATTATTGCAAGCATCTTGTCCACATCTTCAGGCTGTAACAACTGGAACTGATCCCACAAAATCGGGCAGATGGTGGCATCAGACACCTTGACTAGTACTGCACTAACAACAGCATCAAGTTCGCTGCAGAGACTAGCGATTTTGTCGTCAAAGTGAGATGCAACAAGGTCACAGCAGGTCCTCGACGGGGCCAGGGCCCCATTTACTGGGGAACACTAGAGATAAGCCAGCCTATTAAAAAAGTAATTTATTAAAGGGATATTTTGTACATAAGGGATTACTAATATTTACTTTGGGGCTGCGGTGGCTTAGTGGTTAAGACGCTGAACTGCAGACCGGAAGGTCGGCAGGACAGCAGTTCAAGACCTGAGTCCGCATGGTGGAGTGAGCTCCCGTCTTCAGTCCCAGCTCCTGCCAACCTAGCAGTTTGAAAGCAAGAAATTGCAAGTAGATATATAGGTACCGCTTTGGCAGGAAAGGTAACAGCGTTCCGTGCACCTT
The DNA here is from genome assembly GCF_057233095.1 of Heloderma suspectum. Classification (NCBI taxonomy): domain Eukaryota; kingdom Metazoa; phylum Chordata; class Lepidosauria; order Squamata; family Helodermatidae; genus Heloderma; species Heloderma suspectum. The sequence goes on along the minus strand of NC_139459.1, from coordinate 97,001,162 downwards.
GGTATTCAGTCATGCCAGCCACATGACCACGGAAGTGTCTTCGGACAGTGCTGGCTCTTCGGCTTAGAAATGGAGACGAGCACCACACCCTAGAGTCGGACACGACTGGTTGGGGACACCTTTACCTTTAATATTTACTTTGGGGTTTTCAAAAGACTGCTTAGTAACAATTCTTAAAGATGGAAGAAACACTGTTGCTGTTACAAGAGTCTAGTGATTTCTTTTACCTCAGGCCAAATTCCCTAAACTCCCACCCCAGCCAAATACACTTACAACCAGGTCCACCTTCTGGGTACAGTCTTCCTCTGGCACCAACACTCTTTCTGTTGTATTTCTAGCTGCTTGGACAGTTTATCTGGGTTTTTACTGCCTACTTGAACTTTCTTCTGGAAAGATCTTAGGGCAGCCTCCTGGCATAAAACAACCAGCTGCTCTCTACACCTGATCGTAACCAGCCACGTGTGATTGTCTCACAGAGAATGAAGAGCTTAATATTCAGGCCTTAGCTATTTACTTTTTCTTCAGCTTTCTCCTACTCCTTTTATAATATTACTCACCAACCATCAGACCCTCTCCCTCTCACACTTCTACAGATTGTCAAGTCATTAACTGTCATTTCTTAACCACTTTTTCCCACCTAGGTAGAATCCCCAGCCAATCAGAATTAAATTTACCTGATCAAGACCCCATCTAACAATATTCAAAGCGAATATTGTCTCTCCACTTTCAGGACATAACTAAGCAATTACACAGGGCTTTGCAGGAAAAAAAAAACAAGGCCTCAGGCCTACTCAGTCTCAGATACATTCTAGTCTCACAGAGGCCCCACAAAGTAAACATTACATAACAACAACAGTTATATGCAGGGCATTTCTTCACAGGCTGTTTCAGACATTACATGAAAAAGCCAGACTTGTTGTCATCCAATCACCTGCCTTTTTCCATACCCGCTTCTAACATTACGTTTGAAATGGGTACCCCTGCAGATAATCCCTGAAGCGCTTAGACCTAGCTTACCATGAAATCTGTGTGCTGACTTCAGAGGTTCCATTAGATGCTAGGATTCAGAGACAATTCCCTCAGCATGTTAGAGGCAATATTCCATGATGACACACATACAGGATTAATAACTTGCCATCTTATTGTTCAAGCATGAGCCTCTGTCTTGAGCTAGACAGCAAAAGCTGATAAAGTATGAGAAGAAGCCATCTTTAAAACAATGTTCCTTTTCATCAGATGCACTACTGTAGTTTCCTGAGGCACTTCAAAGAAGAATCCTTCTAAAGTGAGTGCTTCCTCATACAGATTAAAGGAAACCTCCCACAAGCAGGTTAAGGAGTTCTCAAAAACCCTGAACTCAAAATGGAAATCCATCCCTGGTTCTTTGAGGGACTGAAGCCTCCTATGGTTTGAGGGACTAGCCTTACAGTAGGTCATCTTTTGTGTGAACAGCAAGAAATGTCACACACTTGGGTTAGGAATAAGGATACAAGGACAATCAAACAGAAACTGATCTACGGATATGTGAGGAACATTTTAATGACCTTCCCTACCTCAGCTGGTATTGCCAGGTTGTTTTTTTTCCTTAACTGGCTAGAGAACAAGCAGGTGTTTTTTTTTCTGCAAACAGGGTGGGGGTATCCAGGGGGAAACAAAAAGAAAAGAAAGAAAGCTGCATCAGACACCAAGTTCTACACCAGAGAATAAATTACCATACAGTTAAGTGATTGCCAGTGTGTGGCACAAATATTTATCACTCTCTGTAACTGATTTTTAATGCTAATCGACTTGTCAGAATGTTTCATCAACCTCTGAACATGTTCTATCCTAGCATAATATTAGAATGATTAACTTCCTTTGAGTAACCTAAAACATGCTAAGCTAGGAGGCGACATGTAAATTTACATTTGCATATTTCTACATTATTTTCTATTTAACACCCCCCCACACACACAATTAGGTAATACCTTTATTAGGACACAGTAAATGAAACAATTATTATGTAATCGGGACCTAAATCTTGCAGTAAGGATTCGGATGGTAAGACGCCACGTGTTCTCAATATTATTTTACAAAGTGGAGGTTTGAACACTTAAAAAGAAGAATCTGAGGAAAATCGAATCATTCAAGATGTGGATATACTGACGCATGCTGAAAATACCACGGACTGATCGAGTAACACATGAGAACATACTATACAGAATAAACAAACAAACAGAATTGGTAAAGACCATCAAAAGAAAAAAAGTTACAATACCTTGGTCATATTATCCAAGGCAAAAAATACGCCATACTCCAACTCATTATACAAGGGAAAAGGGAAGGAAAAAATAGGAAGAAGACCAACATCATGGTTAAATAATCTGAGGGGAAGATTCAGCTGTAGTTCTGTACAACTTTTCAGAGCAGCAGTGTCAAAAACAAAAATAGCTGTAATGATAACTAACCTCCTTGGCATCTTAAGAAGAAGAAGGACCAAGCCAAAATACACATGCTTTTGTGAGCATGCTTTTGAGAACTCCAGATCTCTTCATCAAGTTTAGAATTACACAGGGCAGGGGGTAGGGAGAGGAGGCAAAATTTTACTCGGGGTGTGTTTCCACCAGCGATTTACTCCAACCTGGCTGCGTGGTGAGGTCTCTGTATTTCCACAACATTGTGGCCATTCAGCCCCAGCCCCACATTTTATCACTGAAAAACCACTTCTTCTGAGACTGCTTATTTTCCAGCTTACAGCGGCTCCATTACTGACCTGTTTCCTCAATCGCACTGGGTCCAGTACCATAGTCCTGCCCATGGGGCACGTAGCCCAGCCTTTGTGGGTGGGTCGCTCTGACCTCTGATGCTTGCAGGATGCCGAGGGACCAATTTTTTAAACATCATTGAAAATAAGCACTAGAACACAGCCCATGACCTCGGTCAAGGTGTATTTTCTCCCATTGTGTTGAATGAGGCTTGCCCTCTCAGTGACCACAGAAATAACCGAGAAGCCCCTCAATTGACATGGCACATATTAAAGCCCAATTCCTTAAATGTGATTAAACATGATCTCGAGGCTTCGGTCCATTCCTTTAGGATGTAACTCATTCACAGCTTCCATATAGAGATCCTGTGCATTAAAATGGGGGCGGTTTTGGTCTCTTTCCCATAACTAACCCATTAGTGTCTCCTCAGAAGTAACTCTCATTGCAGTGGATGAGGCTGAGATTCCCCCTCAATTGAAATGGCACACATTAAAGCCCAATTCCTTAAATGCGTTTAAGTGACCAAGCGAGGCTCCTATGAATTGCCTTAGGAAGAAAGTACTTCACAGCTTCGTTATAGCTCTCCTGAGGGTTACAATGGGGGCTTGATTCTGTCTTTGTCTTTACTACTGTCTTTCCCACAACAAACCCATTAGTGTCTCCTCAGAAGTAACTCCCATTGTTCTGAATTAGGCTTGCCTTTGAATGCCTGCATCAGAACTTACAGAGATTCCCCCTCAATTGAAATGGCACACTTTTAAGCCCAATTCCTTAAATGCAATTAAGCGCGATCTTGAGGCTTTGATTCGTTGCCTTGGACGTAACTCATTCACAGCTTCCATATAGAGATCCTGTGCATTAAAATGGGGGCTGGTTTCGCTCTCTTTCCCACAACAAACCCGTTACTGTCTTGTCAGAAGTAACTCCCATTGTGGTCAATGAGATCCACTAGGTTAAATGGGGGCTAGTTTCCCTCTTTGTGTTCTCCCCTCCCCTCTTTCGCAGCACAAGCATATGTGTGTCTACTCGGAAGTAACTCCCATTGTGCTCAATGAGGCTTGCTCCTGAAATGCAAGTGCATCTGGACTTTCAGGGGAAAGGAGAAAGAGGGGGGAAGCCTCTCTTCACAGCAAAGCTGATTCCTTTTTAAAAATCCTGTCCTCCTCCATTAGCTTCTCCTTCCATTGTCCTGGAAACACAGCCAAGGAGGCAGGAACACTGATGAGGTAATCAGACCTAACCAAGACTCCACCCAGCCATCAAGAAAATAATTCGATAAGAGGTCAGTGGAAACAGCACAGAGCCCCAGGCTACAGCAGTGATAAGCTGGGACTTTAAGTACTGTGGAAACTGGAAAAGGAGAAGATGCGATTGGGGAAACGTTGCAACAAAGTTGCAAACCAAGTGAAGCCAATAGTGTGGAAACACGCCCTTGATACTGAAGTCATAAAGTCTTGATATTATAGTCAGGGTCTTAAGGTGGAGCATAGTAGGAGCTGCAGACTTAGTTGGATCAGACCAACTAAGGTGTTACTTATGCAGGTTTCAGGTTACATGTAGAACTGCTGGGACCCAGAAACATGTAATGGCTCTTTCCTCCATTTTTGATGGGTGATAGGAGGGAAAATAAGTATACCAGTTCCAGTGCTGGCATACTTCCTCACACATTCCAGGAGTGTGTTGGGGGTAGGGATGATGGAAGAACCCATCTGTAGGGGTCAAGTCTGCTGAGCTTTGGTGGCTTGCCCCCCACCGGACTCCAGCTTGCTTGTCTGCGAGCTGCCCCAACTCAACACAGGCCAAATTGGGCCAGCTTGCAGACTTCTGCCACCGACGACACCATTGCCAGCCACTGCTGTGTGCAAATGTCTGCTTCTCCCTCTTGGGGTCCCGGGACGGAGAAGGAGACATTTGCACACAGCGGGGTCTCTGTGCGTGAGTCTCTTCTTCTACTGGGGCCCTGCCACTATGCACAAATGTTTCCTTCTCCCTCCAAGGATCCTGGGAGGGAGAAAGAGACATTTGTGCACAGCGACCCTGTTGCTCTGTGTGAGTTTCTCCCTCAAGGGAGAGGGAAAAACTTGCACACAGTGACCTGCAGCTGGGAGTCTGCGAGTTCTGGTGGGGAGCCCATGGCTTGGCTCGCTAATGCAAGCCAAGCTGGGGGCTCAGGGGAAATCCACTGAGCCGCAAGAGGGCCAGATTTTGCCCACACTGGATGTCCATAGTTGGGGTGAACAGGATGGCTTTGGACCCAAACTTCTCTGATCCTTCTCTAGCACACCCAGAGAGTGCCCCCTTTTTTGCCACTTCATCTTCAGAGCACTGATAATGCAGCAGCAAGAGCAGCAGAAGTTTCTGCACTTGCAACAAAGGAACTTGTGAAGGCAGATCTCCCTTTCCACCTGCAGACCTCCCTTTCCACAGATGGAGAGATCTGCTCCATCCTTCCAGGGACCATAGAATTAAGCAGTGAAAAGAACAGAATCCCACAACACACAGACTGGGATCCAGAGAGGTCTGGGTATATATACAACATAATTCCGTGCTTGTATAGGTCAGGCCACAACTTCCTCTTTTTCCAATCCCTCCTGGACCACTATAGCCTCACCTGTTCTACATACTGGATCAGCGAACCCTTTCTTTTTCTTTCTTTCTTTCTTTCTTTCTTTCTTTCTTTCTTTCTCTCTCCCTTTCTCCCTTTCTTTCTCCCTCCCTCCCTCCCTTTATAAATACCTATCCTCCCCTTTGGCCCTGACCTTTATACCAAGTGTAAACTATAAGCCTTCTGGGCAAGGGCCAGAAGTAAGTAGATAAAATGTATTTCCACCAACTGAGTTCATGGCCTCCTGTTAGACAGTGGTGAATTTGTAAGAGTCAATGATTCCCATCAGTGTATTAAAATCAGGCTGATGTCATAGATGAATCTTTATTAATGTCTTTATTAATGTATTAATATTTATTAATATTAATGCATTATTAATGTCTGTCTTAATGTGATGTCTACAACATGACTCTGTAACTCTGTGTTCTGAGAGTAAACTAAGGTTCTCTCCCCCTTAATTCATATCATTAAGCAAATATATAAGCAAATATATAATATTTAAGCAAAAAAATAAAAAACAGCCACATTCAAGAGCTAATGACACAGTTAACTTTTAACGTTATCTCTCTCATTGTCTTAATCTCTCTCTCTCTCTCTCTCTCTGCACGCGCATGTGTGCTTGTGGTGCATATACATACCCGTGCGTGTCTTTGACTTATTTGTTTATTGAGGCAGTTTAAACCAGAGCTGTACACAAATTCTCCTTCCTATTTGAGGGGAGAGAAATGGGGCAGAGAAATGGTCCAATACTTCCTGGGGGTGGGCCTCTCCAATAGCTGTGCCAGTAGTACTGCTTCTTTTTCCTTTTTCTAAGGGATTCCACACACCCCTCCTGCAAGTGGCAACAGCAGCAACTGTTTTAGCAGCCTGGTCACCATTTTGCCTTGTCCACAATGCCCCAGACCTAGTGTCTTTCCAAGGCATTGGGTGTGTGTGTGAGAATGGAGACTGTCACAAATAATGCTGCAGAATATTCAGAGAAAATTCTGCAGAAGCCTTTTTTTGGTGAGAAAAAGAAAAAAAAAACCTTGGAAATCTCAGCAAATGCTATGGCGGGACAGGGGTCGGCAGGGCTGTCTGGTGCATCTGTTATAGTGCCGCCTCACTGAGAAAGGAAGCAGTGGGGATGCTCCTTGTGGGTGGGTGTATGGAACACACAATTTGCTGCTCCCCTCCACACTGCTGCCTGAGGTGGGGAATTCGCCTCGCCTCGCCTCATGAGAGCTCAGCCCTGGTCTCACTTGTTGCCTCTAATAGCAAACTCAGGTGATGAGTGCCGAGAGGACTGCAGTTGAAATAGGGCCCTTGAGAAACAAACAGCTATCAGCATGCTCAGGGAAAACCTAAAGTTTACAGAAGTAGATTATTATTATTTTTTAAGAAAAAATATTAAGCAACACTGCACCTCCTGCCCCCCCCCCCCACAGATTAATGACTGAGGACTGAGCTTGCTTTGTTGCCATAGAATGTTGACTCATATGGAAAAGAAAATGGTGGTGGGGTAGAGGAATACCTGCTTGAGGTACAGCCTTATAGTATCAAGAAGGAAGGCATGCTTGGTTGGCTGGAATCCTGGAATCAGAGCAGTCGTGCAAGGAGTTGAGGATACACTGCAACATTTTGTTGCAGGTCCTGCTTGTTTTCTATGATACTGGCAGCTCAGGCATCTCTAACTGAGCCAATGCAGAAAGGCTTGGAATAAGGACTTGGTCAAATTTACAGGGGAAATCTGGGCAAAGATCTGGTCTAGAATATACCTTTCATTAAGAATTAATAAAAGAGGATTAAGTTAAAATATGAGTAGGTGGTATTTCACTCCTCCATAATTAAAAAAGATGAAAGAAATACAGCTAGGCCAATGCTGGAAGACATAGGATTTGATGGGTGATTACATTCTGGGATTCAGAGCATATAGGCTATGCAAGAAAATTGCATGATAACAGGCAGACCCCTACTGTACCCTACTACCCAGATTTCTTTCCTTCTAAATGTGAGTAATATCCCAAAATCTACACGAGCCTATTGTTCTTCATAGGGCAACAGAAGTAGTAACAGAACAATCATGGAAAACATCTCAAGACCAACTAAACATCAGTGAAAATATTGGACACCGCTATTACAGAAAAACTTACTCATCAGCTTAAAAGTTTTGAATGGACTCACAAATGTCTAAGTTTTTTCTATTCACTTGGACATCATTTATATGTTAAACGGAGTCTAGAGGAAGATCGATGGATAAACCCCTTAAAGCTCAACATACATTTATTGATCCAAGCAAATGGGGATAGTGAAAGGAAGAACAACTGCTGAAGAGGATAATGTGAATAGTGAAGGAAAGAGATTTGTATTTCAATTATTTTGAAATATTTCTAATGAGATTAATATTGTAAATGAAACATGTAATTTTTAAAATCATAATGTACTATACTTTATTGCAGTGCAATATCTCATTATTTGTACATATTTATATATTTATTTTCCTTGAGTTGTAAAATGAAAGTTGGGGGAAAAAAGGAGTTCATGCCAATTTTTAAAAGGACACATCTCCCCCACACTCATGATAGTTATGCTCATGATTATGGATTTTGTTATTTAAAGAAAGAAATAGTAAGGGGTAGATTTTGTTAGGGGCCAGATGTAACTGGCTCATTTAGAGCACTAATTCAAGTAGCACAGGTTGACAGGGTATTTTAAAAACCAGGATAGTCTCTATTTGCTGATGTTTGTATACTACACTAATAGATTTCCAGCTGAAACCTTTGACACTAGAGTAATTAAAATGTTGAATTTCATTTTCCATGTAGTGGCACTAATTACACCCAAATGATGTATAATTTCAAGACAAGTTGCTATGCTGTAATTTGAATGTACTCTTATCAAATGGGGTTCCCTAGAAACTTTAACATTGTTGTTTTCAGAACTGTATATTTGATTATTTGGGTTTTTATTAGGTCATATTGCAGATTAACATGCAAATCAGTTGTACTGTTATTATAACGGTTGTACAGTTATTATGATTAGACTCAAGTGGGTTGAATAGTGAATACAGATTACAGCTTTGTTCCTGTTTCTTGTTGATACGTGTAGCTAGAGATATCAGAGAAATCTGCAACAGAATCAAATGAGTTCTGATTTTTATGAATCTGATCTGATCCACAGATTCCAGAGCGGACCAGATTTTGCCAAGCCATACCGATTCCATGGACCATTTTTTTAAGACTTTCCAGAATTTTATACAAATTTAGTCATTGAAAAATATGTAAAAAACACACCCACCAGCTGAAAATGTGCATTTCTTCCATAGGCTGAAGTGTGAAAATGCACATTTGGGGGGATTTGTGCAAAGGCAAACTTGTGCAAATTTGGGAAAATGGGAGAAATCTGATTCCGCCAATAAGCAGATGATGGCATGAAAGGCACCTGACAATCTGTGAAACTTAGACTTAACAGATTTTACAAAATCCATACATCCCTACATGTAGCTGCCCTCTTCTATCAATGACCCTGTATTTCTGCTTAATACTTATTTCATTTCATTTCATTTCATTTCTATACCGCCCATCAGCTGAAGGTCTCTGGGCAGTTCACAAAGCAGAACTTAAAACTATAATGTACAATGAGTTGAGGAGGTTGTGGGGTAAGAGTTGCCTCCTCCTCCTTCTCACCATCACTCACTCACTGGCCTGGTTCATACATCATGACTACCAGTGGTTTTTTTTTAAAACCCTGAATAGTCATGAATGCCCCTTCATGGATCACTGCCTTGTTGTGGCGAAGGGGCTTGTGTAACTCAGTGAAGCCATAAGCTATGCCGTGCAGGGCCACCCAAGACGGACAGGTCATGGCAGAGAGTTCTGACAAAATGTGGTCCACTGGAGAAGGAAATGGCAACCCACTCCAGTATTCCTGCCAAGAAAACCCCATGGAACGTATCACAAGGCTAAAAGATATGACGCCGGAAGATAAGCCCCTCAGGTCGGAAGGTGTCCAATATACTACTGGGGAAGAGCAGAGGGTATTTCCAAGTAGCGCCAGAAAGAGTGAAGCGGCTGGGCCAAAGCCAAAAGGACACTCAGCTGTGGATGTGTCTGGTGGTGAAAAGAAAATCCGATGCTGTAAAGAACAATATTGTTTAGGAACCTGGAATGTTAGATCAATGAATCAAGGTAAGCTAGAGGTGGTCAAACATGAGATGGCAAGATTGAACATCGACATCTTGGGAATCAGCGAACTAAAATGGACAGGCATGGGCGAATTTAATTCAGGTGACCATCATATCTACTACTGTGGGCAAGAATCCCTTAGAAGAAATGGAGTAGCACTCATAGTCAACAAAAGGGTGGGAAAAGCAGTACTGGGGTACAATCTCAAAACCGATAGAATGATCTCAGTACGAATCCAATGCAAACCATTCAACATCACAGTAATTCAAGTCTATGCCCCAACCACTGATGCCGAAGAAGCTGAGGTTGATCGGTTCTATGAAGACCTACAACACCTTCTAGAACTAACACCAAAAAAAGATGTCCTATTCATCATAGGGGATTGGAATGCTAAAGTAGGAAGTCAAGAAATTACAGCATCATTGGCAGGCATGGCCTTGGTGTACAAAATGAAGCAGGACAAAAGCTAATAGAGTTTTGCCAAGAGAACACGCTGATCATAGCAAACACTCTTTTCCAACAGCACAAGAGGCGACTCTACACATGGACATCACCAGATGGTCAATATCGAAATCAGATTGATTATGTCCTTTGCAGCCAAAGATGGAGAAGCTCTATACAGTCAGTAAAAACAAGACCTGGAGCTGACTGTGGCTCAGATCATGAGCTTCTTGTTGCAAAATTTCAGCTAAAATAGAAGAACGTAGGGAAAACCACTAAACCATTCAGGTATGACCTAAATCATATCGCTTATGAATATACAGTGGAGGTGAGGAATAGATTTCAGGGATTAGACCTGATAGACAGAGTGCCTGAGGAACTATGGACGGAGGTCCATAACATTGTTCAGGAGGCAGCAACTCAATCCATCCCAAAGAAAAAGAAATGCAAGAAAGCCAAGTGGCTGTCTGATGAGGCTTTACAAGTAGCTGAGGAAAGAAGGGAAGCGAAAAGCAAGGGCGAAAGGGGAAGATATATCCAACTGAATGCAGAGTTCCAGAGAACAGCAAGGAGAGACAAGAAGGCCTTCTTAAATGAACAATGCAAAGAAATCAAGGAAAACAACAGAATGGGAAAGACTAGAGATCTCTTCAAGAAAATGGGAGATCTCAAGGGAATGTTTTGTGCAAAGACGGGCATGATAAAGGACAAAGAAGGCAGGGACCTAACAGAAGCAGATGAGATTAAGAAGAGGTGGCAAGAATACACAGAAGAACTATACAGGAAAGATCTGGATGTCCCTGATAGCCAGGAGAGTGCGGTCACTGAACTTGAGCCGGACATCCTCGAGAGTGAAGTCAAGTGGGCCTTAGGAAGCATTAGTAACAACAAAGCTAGCGGAGATGACAGTCTTCCAGCTGAGCTATTTAAAATCCTAAAAGATGATGCTGTTAAAGTGCTGCATTCAATATGCCAACAAATTTGGAACACTCAACAATGGCCACAAGACTGGCAAAGGTCAGTTTACATTCCAATTCCAAAGAAGGGCAACGCCAAACAGGGTTCAAACTACCGCACAATTGCACTCATTTCACATGCCAGCAAGGTGATGCTCAAAATCCTACAAGCTAGGCTTCAGCAGCATGCGAACCGAGAACTACCGGAAGTACAAGCTGGGTTTCGAAGAGGCAAAGGAACTAGAGATCAAATCGCCAACGTTCGCTGGATCATGGAGAAAGCAAGAGAATTTCAGAAAAATGTCTATTTCTGCTTCATTGACTACGCTAAAGCCTTTGATTGTGTGGATCACAACAAACTGTGGCAAATTCTTAAAGTGATGGGAGTACCAGACCACCTTACCTGTCTCCTGAGAAAGCTGTACGAGGGTCAAGAAGCAACAGAAAGAACCAGACATGGAACAACCGAGTGGTTCAAAATTGGGAAAGGAGTATGACAAGGCTGCATACTGTCGCCCTGCTTATTTAACTTATATGCAGAGTACATCATGAGAAACGCCAGGTTGGATGAATCACAGGTCGGAATTAAGATTGCCGGGAGAATTATCAACAACCTCCAATATGCAGACTATACCACCCTAATGGCAGAAAGCGAAGAGGATCTCAAGAGCCTCTTGTTGAGGGTGAAAGAGGAGAGTGCAAAAGCTGGTTTGAAACTCAACATTAAAAAAACGAAGATCCTGGCATCTGGCCCCATCACTTCCTGGCATATAGAAGGGGAAGAAATGGAAGCAGTGACAGATTTTACTTTCTTGGGCTCCAAGATCACCACAGACGGTGACTGTAGCCATGAAATTAAAAGACGCTTGCTCCTTGGGAGGAAAGCTATGGTAAACCTAGACAGCATAGTAAGAAGCAGAGACATCACCTTGCCGACAAAGGTCTGTCTAATCAAAGACAATGTTTACGTAGCCTATCACAGATAAGTGAAAAAAAAAACAATCCCCCCCGCGCGTACGCAAATGGCGGCGCCCATGGGCGCCGCCATTTGCGTTCCTTATTTTGGCACGTGTAGTCTACGTAAACATTTACGTAGACTACGGTGAAAATAAGGGGAACGCAAATAGCGTTCCCCTTATTTTTGCTGTAGTCTACGTAAAAGTTTACGTAGACTACACATGCCCAAATAAGGAACGCAAATGGCGGCGCTCATGGGTGCCGCCATTTGCGTACGCGCGTTTTTTTCCCCCTGCACTCAGCCGTGATAGGCTATGTAAACATTTACATAGCCTATCATGGCTGACTGCAGGGATGCAAATGGCGGCTACGGCCGCCGCCATTTGCGCCCCGGCTGGCAAGGATTCGTGGCGGGAGGGACGGGGCGCCTCCCCCCCGGCCAGAATTTCGGGGGGGGACGGGGCGCTTCCCCCCTGGCCAGAATTTCGGGGGAAAGGACGGAGCGCCTCCCTCCCACCGCCAATCAAGTTTTGTGAAAGGTAAGGGACTTTCATACATCCCTACCCCTGGTAATCTTGGTGTAGGGTGCCTCAAGGTACCATCTTGTCTACAATGCTGTTTACTATCCATATGAAACCACTGGGCATGGTCATTATGGGAATATAGGGCAAGGTGCCATCACTATACTGTTGATGCCCCATTCTTTTTTCCATCAGGAGAGGCCATTCACAACCTAGATCTGTGTCTGAATGCAGTGGTGGACTGGATGAGGGCCAATAAGCTGAATCCCAATAAAATGGAGGCACTGTGGGTGAGTCGTTCCCAGGTGTGGGAATTAGGGGAATTACCAGCTCTGGATCAGGCTGTACTCCCCCTGAAGGGACAGGTTCACATTTTGACGATCGTCGTGGATCCATCACTTTCATTGGAGGCTGAAGTGACCTCTACAAGTTTTGGGTGGTACACTAACCACACTTATTCCTAGACAGGGATAGCCTAGCCACTGTGATCCTTGCATTGGTAACCTCAAGTCTGGATTACCATAATCTGCTCTGTCTGGTGTTGCTCTTAAGGTTGTTTTGGAAGCTGCAGCTAGGGATGGTTCAGGAGTCTGAAGAGGGGGCAGAGTCCAATAGATTCCACCCCCCCCCCAGCTTCCTGGACCCTGCTCACCAAGCCGTGGGGCACTGATGGACCTGGCTGCCGAGTGCCCCGGAGTTTGGCGAGTAGATGGGAGCGCCACTGAAGACTCATCCTGCCTCTGCCAGTTGTCAAGAAAGCCCTTGACAACTGGCACAGGCAGGAGGGGCCTCGGCAGTGTCCCAGGGCGAGAGCATTGGGAGATGGGCAGGCCGGGCCTGTCCTGCCTCCACCAGCTGTCAAAGAAGCCCTTGATAACCAGCGTGGGAGGAAGGGCTTCGGCGGCACCCCAGTGCTCTAGCTTTGGCCAAAATAAGAGTGCTGGGGGGGTGGGTGCCACACCGAGGACTCTGGCAGTCAAGCCCTCATGCTCATAAAGGACTGCCAGAGTCCTTGGTGCGGAAAGGAGGGGTGGCTTGGCGGGCAGGCAGGGTGAGCAGGGAGGCTCACTGAGCAGGTCTGAGCTGCTTGAGCTGCGGGGGGCAGCTTGTCGAGCTCTCCCATGCCCCAGATGGAGATGGGTCCATCCATCCCTAGCTGCAGCTAGTGCAAAATGCGGTGTTGTGGTTACTGACTGCGGTACCATAGCGCACACATATTATGAGTGTACATTGGCTGCCAGTCTGCTACAAAGCTAGGTTTAAGTATACAAAGCCCTATATAACTCAGGACCAGGTTACTGCAGGGCACGTCTCCCCCTGTACCAACCTCCCAGGCCATTACGAACTTGAGTGGATGCCCTGTTGTCTGTGCCACAGCCTACAGATTTCCCTTTGGCGATGACACGGAGATGGGCCTTCTCTGCAGTGGCGCCTGCCCTGTGTGATGATTTCCCCCCTGAAATATGTCAGGCCTCAATGCTGAGATGTTTTAGGTGTTTATTGCAAACATATCTGTTTATTTAGGCTTTTTTCCAGCCATGAGCTATCTTTGTAGCAGCCTTTTGATATGACTGTGCATGGTCTATTTTGTATGTTTGTTTTGTTTTTGTTTGTTTTCCTTCTTTTGTAAACCACTTTGGGATTTGTTTCAAATGAGAACTAGTCTTTAAATATTGTTAAAGAATAAATGACTTGGGGCCAGGCTGTCTGAAAGACCATTTTCTTCCATATGTAACTACCTGAACATTAAAATCCTCTTCAGAGGCCTTGCTCCAAGTCCCCCCACCCCCATGAAGTGCGTACAGAGGCGGCCTTTTTGAAAGTGGCAAAAATGGTTATCGGATAGTCTTCTCAGAAATGGTTGCCTGGTTCCATCTTTATGGGGGGAGTTTTGGTGCCAGGAAAAGACCCTTTTTAGTCCCCGTGGGCCTTTTAAATAACTTATATTCTGGGTCTCTCAGTAATGTGCACTTTTATTGTGTTTTAGTTTTTAATAGTTTTAATAGTTTTATATTGTATTTTTAGTGGTTTATCTGTTTTATGAGCCACCCAGAGAACTTCTGTTAATAAATGAATAACAAGTATGTAACTGTTAATAATACCTAAATATATTCAGGCTTCTTTCATTTTCTTTGTGATTTCAGATAGACACTGATTGCATACAACCATTTGTCTTCTTGCCTTAATTATTTTCTATCTTTAGGATTTTATTAAATTCAGGCTGTCTCACTGCACCCTAGGATAAGCAGGGTTTTTTTTTTCCCCCATAGTGAAAGGCACTTTCTTGTCTGTTTCTTGCATTCTGTTAAATATTTCTTATTCTTTCAGACTATACCACAAGGACCATTTGACTGTCCCCTCTGGCTTCAGCATCTTGCTTCCAGCATGAACAGACAGGTAATAACCATTCAGCAGGGCCATTACCTCTTCTAAAGACTATTATCAAAATGGTCATTATACATAATGGAGATTATTATAGGCAGCTTGAGAGATTTTTTAGATACATCTCCACAGAAATAGGTGGCCCTTTTTAGCCTTAGACATTGGTAGAAATAATAGTGGGGCACAAAATACATGGCAAATGTTCCCTTTTATCCAAACTTTCTTTGCACTGAATGCACTCGCAGTACTGGTTTGTGGAGTTAAATTATATTTATTCAACAGATGCATTTATCATTGGTTTGAAAAAATATATATCAGAAACCAGCGCTAATTGTTCTATTGAAAATATAGAGCTAAAGCTCTAACTTTGACATCTATGGTTCCCTAGTGCAGCCTGCAGAATTTTGTTCAATTGTATGTGCTTATTATAATAAGCTGTGGTATTACTTTTTATGATAAGAAACATTTCAGTATTTCCAAGAATTTCTGTCTTGTTGTCTCTAGAACATTTCACTGCTCTGATTAAATTCCTACACTGACTTCCAATTATGTTTCATATCAAATATCAAGTTTCTATTCCTTACTCTTTAAGGCTCTTCAGTTTTTGCCCCTCACTCTATCTTCTTCCACATCTCCCCTTACCATCCCAACTCACTTTCCTTGATCCTATAAGCTCCCACATGTCCTTCCTCCAACCTTTTGTAACTCTGCCTTGCGTCAAGTTGTTGCCTGTCTCAATCAACCACCTCTTTTCTATTTACCAGACAGCTGCTTTCCTCCTCTCCTTCAAGAAGATTTTCTTTGGCCCACTTTGTTTCCACTCAAGTCTCATTATAGCTACTCCTTCATTGACATTTGATACTTTCTATTCATCATTAGTAGTCTGTGACTCTCCCCTTCACCTTTCTATTGCTGGGTAATGCAGATTAGACATCCTTTCAGCAAACACTTCATGAGGTGGCCATGTGTCCTCTTTTACACAGGCCAGTCCTCCATTGAAAGGCTGCCAGTGGACTGTCGTCTATTTTGAAGGTGTCCTCGCTTTGAAGGGCTGCCCAGTCCAGGACTGGGTTAAAGCTAAAGGACCTTTAGAAGGAAGAGCGGGGCCTTGAAGTTGCCCTTCAACAGCACCTCAACAGCAGACTGAGCAAAGCACACAGGTCACCTGGTTACGGCCTTCCATACTATGGGGAGCTGTACTGTATTCCTAGTTAAATTATAATAATGATTATTTCTAAATTTGCATTTAAACTTATAAATTAGCATATGCACATTTTATGCAAATAGACAGCCTATTTTGTTATTTTGCATCATTCTGGTAATACATGTCTCTTTTTGGGGGGTAATTCATAAGTGGCTGCCCTTCTGTGTAAAGTGTGGCAAACCATAGGCACTAAACACATGTTTAGTCATTGTAGTCAGTTTCCTTCAGGTGGTATCTCTGCTTTTTGTAAAAAAATAAAAAATAAAAATGCATTCATGCTCATTCATCTTAGCATCACAAATTCCTTAAAGAGGCTGTCTAGCATGCAGTTCCCCTTATTCAATATGCAGCCTTTCACTCATGCTGTGTGATATCTGCCTTTACAGCACCCCTCTTCTACAGGCCCAGCACTAGCACACATCATGTTCAGGTAAATTTTGGAGCCCTGGGGTCCCTGCATGGCTCATCACTGCTAATGCCAGGTCTGGTCTGGGCACCCTTTTTCATTTGCATGCCACAGACAGGAGTGGTAGGCCTGTGTAGCTGGTCTTGACCCCACTGTCATTTTAATTCCCCTAGAGTGCAAGGCCGTACTGACACTGGAGGGGCCTGCTGGAGAGGGCAGCTCACTGAGGGCACCTTGTTCAGGGCCCCTTCAAACCTGGAGCAAGCCCTGCTGTTTTCCTCCCTCCTTCTTTTGGCCCAAGTGCCTCTCTCCTTCCCAGGGAGTGCAAGGCAGAAAGGCAGAGGCATCCCTGTGATGATCAGTAATTGCAAGAGTAGCCTTGGACAGCTGTTTCCTTGGCCCAGCCTTTGATCCTGGGGTAGCAAGTTTAACCACTTATGTTTATCACTTGACAAGTGCTCCTTCAACCATCCATGTCTAGAAATTGTTCCTGAGAGTGACGTTGAGCAGAAACATCATATAAAGCCACCTGGGATGCAGGCGTTTCACAGCTAGGTGGGGTGACAGCTCACTCCTTCTCCCCAACAGTGTTGCATTTCTTTCTTACCCGTTCTAACACTTTACTCCATCTGTTCCTCTAAAGGTCCCCCAAGCAGAAAGTCACATTACCTTTTGTGCTGACTCGATGAATTTTTCCTAGGCTGCTGGAGGTCTTCATTCTTAAAGACCATAATGGACAAAACAAAGTGCATAAGAGTTTTTGTCTGGATTTGTTATTTGGTCATGGCCCATGGCTGAAGGGTCCATGGAACAGGAAGGTACCATTCACCTACCTTGGACATCTTTTTAACATTGCTGCTCACCAACCTAACAACTCAGAAAATGGCTACATTTACAGAGAGTAAACTTTGCATCAGTTCAGTTCACAGCTTTGCTTCACCTTATGAGGCAAACAACTTCAAGAGCGGTAGCATAGAATTGGGGATTTAATTTAGTGCTCAGGACAGTCAAATGTCCTAGAACAGGAGTAGAAACCTGTGGCCCTCCAGATGTTGTTGAATTCCCACTCCCATCAGCTCCAGCCTCTATGGCCAATGGTGGGAGATGATGGGCATGGTAGTCCAGCAACACCTGGAGGGACACAGGGTAGCCATCCATGTTCTAGAGTTTCTGACCTTGTTTAGACAAAGATGTCACCAAATTCAGAAGCCACAGTCCAGTTTATTTTTCCTCTTTACAACACCCCTCAGCTCTAAAAGAAATGAAAAAGAGAGCATGAGAAGCTGCTAGCTATTTGTGAAGTAAATGCTCAATTTTTTTTAAAAAAAATACAGTAGCGAGTGTAATTTTTGTCACATGCATCTGTTGCTATCACCTCTCACTTTGTGCTGAAGTGTTCACCAGAGCATTTACAGAAGTGATTCTTCCTCCCACCCCTGACATCTGCCACCGAGAATCCTACATTATTCATCAGTGTGCTAATGGCAGGTGATGAGATCTTTTCACGCTACATCCCTCTCAGTAGGTGTTTATTACTCTGTTCACCAGCAGCCCTGCTATTACTGTGGGGCCAGAAGAACTCTACATACTCGCTTGACAGGTAATGGGAAATGTGCTCTGCTCACTTGGCTCACAAGTGCAGATGAAGGTTATTATGAGGGCAGCTGCAATATTGTGGGCCCTAAAATGGCGGTCACTTTAAATGAACAGCTAAATTTTGGAAATCCATACAAATCATGTCAGCAGCGTGATCATCCATCTTCTTTACCTTCTATCATTTCAGCCAGTCATCATGCTGTAATAATTTCCTTTTGCTTCACCTGTGGTCACTCTGAATAAAAGGGAGGGGGGTAGGCTGGGGGTGGGAGAAGCAAAGAAAAAGAAGATGAGTTTGGCTTAGTGTTTGAAAATGATTCTGGCAAAGGCTATATCTCTATCTAGCAAGCAGGACACTGTTGTGAGTTCATGTGGAGTGTGTGCGCGCGTGTACGTCTGAGAGAAAGGGAGAAAGTCTAGCAACCAGCAACAAATGGTCCTGTCTAATTTTTTTAGAAACAGCTTGACAAGTGAGAAACTGTTTCTAATGATTTGTGTGGAGCCTTGTGACAAAAATTACAGAGTGGAAGCCTGCCATCGCATGGGGGTAATTTTAAAAAAGGGTTTTTTTTTTCCTTTACTGTAGTGAGTACCCATTCACTAAAATGCTTCCCTGAAGCTGTTGTTTCTTCCAGTTTTTGTTATAGGCAGGCACCCTGTGTGGAATGACCAAAATAAAAGATAGTGACTATTCTTTTCCTGAAAAGTAAATAAACTTCAAGGCAGAAACTATCCTTCTTTTGGTATAACAATACAGCCCTCTGTGCTCAATGAGCATTTAAAGCAGAAGATGCCAATGAAAGATATTCCTTTGGAAAGATGGACTGGCAGATTTGCTTTGCTATTAATTCTCCTGAGTCCCTCTCTCCTTTACTAGAAATAGTCTGAATTATTTTTCAGAACAGAATGCTTATTGTATACTAGTGAATAGACTCGGCTTTGCACGGGTTGGAATAGCCTTTAGTTTGATAGAAGCGAAGCCTTCAAGCCAACTTACACAGCTGTCAGGGCTGGACATGTTGTGCCCACCCTGTTTGCCCACTGGCCCTCTTAGGCACAGCCCATGCCATGATGCACTCCTATCAGCCCCTGAGGGAGTGTGATGTCCACTCTGAAGGGGGCTGCCCCACAGCAGGTGACAGGGGCATAACTCTGCACCTTGGTCTACTAGACTCATAAGAACACAAGAAGAGCCATGCTGGATCAGACCAAGGGTCCATCTAGTTCAGCATTCTGTTCACACAGTGGCCAACTAGCTGTTGACCAGGAACCCACAAGCAGGACACAAGTGCAACAGCACCCATGTTCCTCAGCAACTGGTGTACATAGGCATACTGCCTCTGATACTGGAGATAGCCTATAGCCATCAAGGCTAGTAGCCACTGATAGCCTTCTCCTCCACTGATAGCCTTCCCTTGGCTTCAGTCTGTATGGACTGCTAAAGTATGTGCTGGTTATGGAAGTCTGCCCCTAGTGGTTGAAGTCTTCAATCATTTGACTTTAAAATTAATTAAAATTAATTAATGCATTTTAGAAATGAAATAACCCTGATTCCCCCCCCCCAAGTCTCGTTAGTATTCATGCCAAGTTTTAAGTGTCTAGGTTTTGGTGGCCCACCTGATATCATTTGCTCCCTGGCTGAAGTTCTTGGTGGATCTTCTGCCCAGTGCTTGGGCCAGGGACCAGACTTTGCTGAGTGTGGGGTCTCCCAGTTAGGGAAGCCCTGCATGCATCAGAGCCAACCTGCCCAAGCTTCACCCATCTTGTCTCCTTCTCCCACTGGGGGAAGCAGGTGGGACAGGTGAAGCTGAGCCAGTTGAGTTCCCTTTGCTTTTCTGTTGAATTAATCAAATCATTAATTGAAATGTGTCCAGAGTCAAAGTGGAAACAGTCATAGTGTTTTTGTAGGTACGTAAGAAGAGCCCTGCTGGAACAGACCAAAGGGCTATCCAGTCCAACGTTCTGTTTTCACAGTGGTAAACCAGATGCGTCTACAAGGAAAGCTACATGAGCCCAATAGCTTCCTCCCATTTGTCTTCCACAGCAAAAATGGTATTGAGGAGCATAATGGCTCCAATACTGGAGGTGATACATAGCTATCATAACTAGTAGCCCTTATCCTCCATGAATTTGTTCAATGCTCATAGTTTAACTATGAGCTGTGTGAAGACATTCTTTATTCTGTTTATCCTGAATCTTCCATCATCCAGCTTCATTGGATGACTCTGGGTTCTAGTATTATGAGAAAGGGAGAAAAACGTCTCAGTATCCACTTCCATTGCACAATGCATGGTTTTATTCACCTCTGCCATGTGCCCCCTACTTGCCTTTTTTATAAGCTATAAGGCCCCAACTGTTGTAACCTTTCATCATAGGGGAGTTGCTCCAGCCCCGTGATAGTTTTGGTTACACTTTTATGCACATTTCTGACTCCACAATATCCTTTCTGAGGTGCAGCAGCAACAACTGTACACAGTATTCCAAGTATGGTCACACTACTGTTTTATATAAAGGCATTATGATTTGGGCAGTTTTAGTTATGGTTCCTTTCCTTATGATCCCCAACATCAAATTCACCCTTTTCACAGCAGCTGAACAATGTGTTCACATTTTCATTGAGCTGTCCACCACAACCCCAAGATCTCTTTCTTGGTAAATCACTGCCAGCTCAAGCCCTATCAGCATGTTTGTGTAGTTAATATCCCCCCCCCCATGTGCATCACATTGTTTCAGAGTGAGTTCTGACAACTTCACAGATATGGAGTTGCCAACCTTTATGTCCAGGATTCCTTTGTTTTTGAAAACCGCATACCAGATAGCAAAGTAATATGTACAGCTTTTTGTATTGCTGCATCTCCATTCTGTATTTAGCTGCACAAATTACATTTCTACCATGTATATCTCCCTGCACATCATTTGGAAAGCACAGGAGCCCCAAGAGAAAGAAAAAAAAGTAGCAATAATGCATAGGAACAGATGGCTTCCCATTGGTAATTGCTGTTGTTGTGGTCCTTGCTTGTAGCCTACATTGCACTGGATGGGAAACATCCTTGGCTCTGAGTATTAATGGCTGCCTGGTTGCTTGTGGAGAGACAAGAGAAATAGGAGAGTGATGCATCATGGATAACAGCTGCAACAGGCAGCAGCTGTCATTAGGTTCTTCTCTTATAAGTGATGGATGAAGGGTGACAACAGGGTTCTTTTCTATTGTGCATTAGTCAGAATAGATGCTGGGGGAGAGCTATGGATTTGGATGCATATTGTATTTCATTCTAAGCTTCTGTTAGGATATGCCCAAACTGGGTAATTTGTCCTGTAAATCCACTGGGTAATTTGTCCTGTAAATACCCTATTGAAATGAATCGGGGTGGGGGGAGGCAGAGATACAATTGCCCATTCATTTCAATACAGTTCATTATACA
The DNA here is from genome assembly GCF_057233095.1 of Heloderma suspectum. Classification (NCBI taxonomy): domain Eukaryota; kingdom Metazoa; phylum Chordata; class Lepidosauria; order Squamata; family Helodermatidae; genus Heloderma; species Heloderma suspectum. The sequence continues at coordinate 96,979,765 of NC_139459.1, read as the reverse complement.
TATATAAAAATATATTGAAGCTCTTTTTGTCACATCTCCGTTACCAGCGTTGATAACAAAGGCATCCTGTTTCATCACTGTCAACAACTCTCCAACAGGAAGTTCAGCAAAGCACAGTTTTTGATCCCCCAAATCTTAGTGGAATGACATAAATATATTCAGAGGTCAAAGAAAAGGGGTTCATTTTAATCTTGTTGAAGAAATGAAAAACCTCATTTTTGCTAGCTCAACCTTTCTTTTTCTAATATAGTCTTTAAATTAGCAGACAGGGACAAGCTACATAAACATTCTTCAGCCTTTTAAGACATTTATGCAGACATATTTAAATGTAGATGCCCATAATTAGATGCGAGAAATGATAAAAGAGTGGGAGGAGGAAAATGCTGACTTGCTGACATTAATGAAAGTTGGATGATCAAAGAAGAGAAATGTCTGATTTAGCATCTAATAATGGCAAGTATCCACATAGGGGTAAGTTTGTTTCTTCTTACAGCATTTGATACATCTGAAATAAGACAAGATGTTGCATTTAAGTTGCTGAAGATGCCATTCCAGAATAGTGAGGAAAGTGTGACAAGGATGTCTTTGAAATTCTGTTATTATAATGAAAATAATAGAGAAAAGATCTGAAACAACCTCTGAAGTGTGAAGTCAGTCACTAAATCTCTGAGCGCATGTGAAGAATAAGGCTTTAATCCTGGTAGAATTAGTATTCATATCTAAAACAGACCAGGACCATATTGTGGATTTTTTAAAAAAATCTTCCATAAATACAGAAAACAATAGGCTCACACATATCAAGCGATATCATATGCTGTATACCTACATCCCAGGTGCATCCTATGAGAATAGAATGAATCTTTTCTAGTAAATCTGGAAAAGCTGGGTTAGTGACTTTTAGATATATACAAATTTGTATTTAAAGTCAGTCTCTGTTTGTACAGTCATCTTATGTGCTGCCTAGGGATGTACAAACCCACTCCTGCCTGGTAACAGAAGGAGCCTGCTAACGTACCGCCCCTGCTAAAGTCCCCCCTGGACCTATGCTTGAGCCCCCACGAGCTCGGTGAGCCACCACAGTCACCCTGGGTCCCGACTGCAAGCGGCCGCCATTTTGTCGAGGTTTTTTTAATGAAAAAAAATATGGATACTCTACATATGGCTAAGTCTGGATCTAGCCTAATATTTTCAGCATAATATTGGACTATGCTTTATACATGTCTTTGCCTTTGAGGAATAATTATCACCATGTACCACAACTAATGTCATCTCTCTGTTGGCATCAAAAGGCCTCAGAAATACTCAAAAATAACTGTTGAGAAGTCCATTATGTGTAGGGAATATTTATGTGATGTAGTCTGATTCTAAGTATATTTACTCAGCCCCACTGAGTTCAATAGGTCTTACTCCTAAGTAAGTGTGCATAGGATTGCAGCTTTAATTTAACAAAAGATCTTCATGAACATTGGAACTAAAGCCAAAACAGACATTACTTTAAGTGTGTGTCTAGCAGCTACGTTCCCCCCCCCATTTTTACTTTAGAGTAGTCACAGGGGCCCTGATCCTTATTTGGTCCCTAGTGTGGGAGCTGGGGGGCTTTTAAGATCTGGATCAGGACCCCTGCACCTGTTCTAGAATAATAATAATAAAAAAGACATAGCTGTTGGACACACATTTATATAATGTCTGTTTTAGCCCTCAGTTACGTGATCCAGGGCAGCAGCAGAGAACAACCAAGCTAATAGCAGCTAGAAGAACCTTGAATGACCAACCATTATGATCAACTCTTGCCTAATCAAGCCCATATCAGAATGTGTTAGCATGCCAGCATTTCCTTCTGTAGTAAGCAACACTGATGATGGTAGTTAGATGGTAGTTAGTCTATAATTAGACTAGGGTTTATGTATGTATTTGTATTATTTTTATACCACCTTTCTGTAAAAACCACAAAGGCAGTGCACAAGAAATCGGAAATGGCAAAATCAGAAATGCCATACACACATTAAAGTGAACAATAAAGCATTAAAATTGTAATACTGCTAAACACAGTTTAGAAGGCCAAGTTGAAAGGATATGTCTTGACATCTTTTTGAAAAGCAGAAAGAGTGGAGACCAATCATAATTCTGACTGGAGTGCATTCCACAATTTGGGAGCAACACAGGAAAAAGCCCTTTAATTTGTGCCCATCCAGCACGCCTCTGTAAGTGGCAGTATCCTCAGGCAGGTCTCTCCTGCAGATCTTAATAACCAGACAGGTTCATAACAAGATAGGTGGTGGTCCCTTAGTTAGACAGGATCTAAGCCATTTAGGGCTTTGAAAGTTAAAACCAGCACCTTGAATATAGCCTGGAAAATAATTGGCAACCAGTGTAGATCTTTCAGTATTGGAGTAATATGATTCTGATAGCACGCACCATTTAGCAGCCTAGCTGCTGCAGTTTGCACCAATTAAAACTATGTGAGGGTAGGTAGCCTCACATAGCTTGCATTGCAGTAGTCTAAACATGATGTGATGTATGACTGTTGCCAAATCAGACTTACTCAGGAAAGGTTGTAGCTGGGGTACTAAATGTAATTGTGTGAACCCACTCCTTGGCACTGCCGCCACTTGTCAATCCAGGGGTAGCACTGGGTGAAGGAGTTGGTTCTACTGACCAACCAGCACCTCCATCTTGTCTGGATTTAATCTCAGTATGTTCACCCTCATCAAGCTATTTATCAAACCCAGGCAACATTCAAGGGCATTGACTGCTTCTTTGGTATTAGATGACAAGGATTAATAGAGCTAAACTGAGCTGACCTCTCCCAGCAGCTTCATGTAAATGTTAAACAGCACAGGAGACAAGTTAAACCTCTGTGGGAGTGGGACACCATAGGCCAAAGGCCTGACTCGACAGACAGAACTGGACTCACTGCATTACAGCACCTGCAAGGCCCAACCCAACCACACAGTCCAGAAGGATATGATGGTTGATAGTGTTGAAAGCTGCTGAGAAATCAAGGAGAATTAATATGGCAGCGTGCGCATGCACACACATACACACATCCAATTTCCAAACAGAGATCATCAACCAAGGAGGCCAAAATAATCTCAGTCTGACATTCTGATTGAAATGGGTCCAGAAAACCAGCACAAAAAACAAAAGTGAGACAAAATCACAAAAGCACTCCGTGATTTGGGGTCACTTTTTTTTTTTTTTGTATTTGTTGTATCTTTCTGCTGTTGGTCATGTCCAGATTATCAGTATCACCCAAATGTATCTGGAATTGCAAGCCCATGTCCTTCTCAATCACATTCACCAAAAATCGTACATTAGAGACTTGATTTAAACCACCAGGCAGTCCAATCCTAAGGTTTCCTTTATGCAGTTTTTTTTATATATATACTCTTAAAAACAACAACAAACCACCTGTGAAAATAATGTATCAAGGCAAACAACCATTTTCTTTATGAATGACAGGTCCTAGAAAAATGATTGAACCAGTGACCACATAATGCATCTGTTTACAGATATTGACTAAACTAGATAAACAACTCCTACAGTAAACAGCAATGTGGGTGTTATTCTGAGATATTTATACATTTATATAAAGTAATGTGAGATGGTGTGGCATCATTGTGCAAACATAGAAATAAAAAGGAACTTCAATTAATGGCCCTTTGAGAGAGACCTTAGATTAGCTGCATCAACATGCTTAGCATAAGAAATACCAAAATAAATAACATAAAATGTGACATTATGCTAGTGTAATTGTAACATGTTAATGCAATTGTAACACAGCATGTTAGCCCATTAACTCTGGCTGAGAAAACTTCAATCTAAGAGTCAAGCTACATGATCTGAAGAAGCATGTAGTGCAGCTCTTTTACATTTGCAGGGCACAGGAAAGCATCTGATAAACAGGAATGATTAAATTATCCAACAGCTGCTCAGAAAGAGATACAGCATGTAGGAAGCAGCAGCATCCAGACAGAGGGTGCCCCAAGCCCTTCCTGGTAGGCAGCACAAGGAGATCGAGAAGAAATGAGTATTAGGTCTGAGGGCCTAATACACATTATGTTAGTTACTGTCAGGAGCGCCCTAGCGACCTCTCTCAGTTCACTCCAATAGCCAACTCAAGACACAGATGAAAGGATTCTTTTCAAGGCTTTAATCCTTTTACAACTTAATGACTCTTTCAGATGCTAATCACCAGCGACTAAGCAAGGAACAGCAGAGTGGCCTTTGCGCCGAGTAGGCAGTTGATCCCTGTTTGAAGGAGAATCACTAGAAGACCCTGAACTTATGGGCTAGGGAGAGATCCTCCCTCTTTCCCTTAGGTCCACAGGAGGCAGCCGTTGCTTGCGTGCCAAACGGGCGCTACGCCTCCTTTCCGCGCCCTCCATCGCTCGTCGCTCCCTGCATCTGCATCGAGCATCTAGCAAGCCCCCCTCCCACACTTTCTCACTGCTAGGATCACTATCTATCTCAGGAATGCTGGCAGGAGGAATCTCTGCCAGCTGCTGTGGCTGTGAGGGATGAGCTGGCTCCTCTCCCACGGATTGCTGCTCCTCCTCAGAATCAGAACTGCTCTGGGACTCCATGGGCTCAGTGTCCACCCTGACATCATCCCCACTCCCATGAGGCCCCCCCTTGTGCTCCTCCCCTGGGGCCCCAGGTTTGTGGGGGTATAGCTGGTGGAAGCGCTTCAGCAGCAATGGAGCATGCACATTTTCCATGGGTTCCCAGGTTTGCTCATCAGGCCCGTACCCCTTCCAGTCCACCAGATATTGCAGGCAGCTGTGAGAAAGGCGGGAGTCCAGAATCTCTGCAACCTCAAACTCCTCCTTCCTCTCCACCAGCACTTGGCATCGGGGGGGAACTGACCGAGCCATGAAGGTCGCCAGAAATCAGGAGGGACAGCAAGGACCGATGAAAAACAGGATGGATCTTCATGGAGGGAGGGGAGAGCCAGGCGAAAAGCAACAGGGTTAATCTGGGCCGTAATCTGGAAAGGCCCCATGCGGTGAGGTGCGAGCTTCCTTGCGGGTGAGTGAGAAGGAAGGTATTGGGTGGACAACCAAACCCAGTCCCCTGGTTTCAGAGATGGACCCGGCTGGCGCCCCCGGTCTGCCAAGGCCTTGTAGGCTGTCTTGGCTTGCTCGAGGGAGTCCCGTAAGAGGTGGTGTACTGCTCACAACTCCTCTAAAAAGTCCTGGGCCGCTGGCACCGAAGAGGGAGCCAGGGTGGACAGGAAAGCCTTGGGGTGGTAACCAAAACTGGCAAAAAATGGAGTTTGGCAGGTGGAAGCATGGCAGGCATTGTTATAAGCAAATTCTGCGAGAGGCAGCAAGGAAAACCAGTCATCTTGCTGGTAATTGACATAACAGCGCAAATATAGCTCCAGAGTCGCATTGGTGCACTTGGTCTGACCGTCCGTCTGGGGATGGTGGGCGGAGGAAAGATGGAGCGTCACATGGAGCAATGCCAGTAGCTCCCTCCAGAAATGGGCAGTGAATTGGGCCCCCTATCCGAAATGAGACCCTCGGGCCATCCATGGAGCCGGAAAACAGGCGCCAAAAGCAGCTCTGCCGTCTCCCTGGCTGTGGGCAACCCAGAGCAGGGGATGAAATGGGCCATCTTAGAAAACAAATCCACCACCACCAGAATGGTGGTCTTACTGTGTGAGGGAGGCAAGTCAATGATGAAGTCAAGGGAGAGCAGTTTCCAAGGTCCTGAGGGGGTAGGCAGGGGGTGAAGCAAGCCTGTGGGCTTGCCTGAGAGGGTCTTCGCCTGCTGGCAGGTAGGGCAGGAGGCGACATAGGTCTTGATGTCCTGACACACACATGGCAGCCAAAAATCCCGCGTCACTCCGTGCAGGGTCTTGATGAAGCCAAAATGCCCAGTGGTGGGGGAGTCGTGGCACTGATGGAGGACCTTCTCATGGAGGGGTCTAGAAGGCACATAGACCCGACCAGAATGGTAAAGCAGGCCACCTTGCAAAGAGAAGGGGGTAGTGTGTGTGTGTGGGGGCAGAGGCTAGCCCCAATTCCTCCACTTTTGTGTGAACAAAAGCATCCTGAGCCTGTGCAGAGTGAAGGAGCTCCTCCCAAGAGCAAGGAACCGCAGCTGCCGCCAGGCTCGGCGGGGGGGGGGAGAATCAGAGGGGGGAGGATTTCCCTCACCCCGTGGCTGGAGGTCCGGCTTACGAGAAAGAGCATCTGCTTGTAGGTTGTCGGAGGTCTTCACATGGCAAATCTTAAGGTGGAACCAGGGAAAAAAAAGCGACCACCTAATCTGCCTCTGGTTTAAGGCACGGGCTGTCTCTGAAGATGTTCCAGGTTGCGATGGTCGGTTCTAACTTCAACTGGGTGCTGTGCCCCCTCCAGCAGATGACGCCAGGTCTCCAAAGCGGACTTGATGGCCAACAGTTCCTTCTCCCAGATGGTATAATTTCTCTCAGACATGTTCAGCTTCCTGGAGTGGTAGGCACAGGGTTGCAACCCGCCACCTGCCCGATCTGGCTGAAAAAGCACCGCCCCCACTGCAAAGTCAGAGGCATCAGTTTGCACCACAAAAGGCTTCCTCGGGTCGGGATGTAACAGGATTGGCTCAGAACTAAAAAGCTTCTTAAGTTCCTCGAAAGCCTGTTGGGCAGATGCCGTCCAATGAAAAGGAGATTTCCTGCCCTTAAGGAGGTCTGTGAGAGGAGATGTCAGCCGAGCAAAGCTGGGCAGGAACTTTCTGTAGAAATTAGCAAACCCCAGAAAACGTTGCAAGTCCTTCTTGGTGGATGGAGCCTGCCAGGAGAGGACAGCCTGGACCTTTGCAGGATCCATCCTGATACCGTCAACTGAGATAATGTAGCCAAAATAGTCCAAAGAGGTTAGGTCAAACGCACATTTCTCCAGTTTGGCATACAGATGGTTCTCGCAGAGGCGCTGGAGGATGGCGGAGACATGGTGGTGATGGGTGTGGGGGACCTCAGAAAATATAAGTAAATCAACAAGATACACAATGAGGAAAGAGTCCAAATAGTCCCAGAAGATGGCATTCATAAAACACAAAAACTTGGGGGGGGGGGCGCAGGCAAGCCCAAATGGCATCACTAGGTATTCATACGCTCTGTAGCAGGTGCCGAAACAGGTCTTCCACTCATCCCCCTCCCGGATGCGAATCAGATTGTAGGCGTCACGCAGGTCCAACTTTGTGAAAATCTTGGCTTGCCCCAGGCACTCCAGCATCTCAGAGATCAGGAGGAGGGGTACTTGTCATAGGGATGTCAGAGAATTCCACGACAGATCTCGGTGAGGCCAAATGCCAGTGCATTTGGCCCCCCGAAATCCATCGCAGATCGAAGTCCCTGCCGCCCCCACACCACGAAAGGTGCATGAAATGGAACACTTACCTGCTCCCATCCGTGCTGCTTTGCGAATGGCGGCCGTCCTGTGGCTGCCATTCGCTACCTCCTCTTCATAGCCATGATAGGCTACATAAATACTTACGTAGCCTATCACGGCTAATGCAGGGATGCCATTTGTGTCCCTGAGGAGGCCGTGATAGGATACGTAAGTATTTACATAGTCTATCACGGCGGGGGGGGGGGGGAACCCAGCGTACGCAAATGGTGGTGGCTACCGCCATTTGTGTACGCTGGGCTTTCCCCCCCCCTGCCGTGATAGGCTACGTAAATATTTACCATACTGGGAGGAGCGGAGGTGAACATGCAATAGCAGATGGGAGGTTGGGGGGGGGTGTTGTGGAACGCACCCACCGAGTGTGGAACTGACCCCCACACTGGAGACCCCCAACAGGCTTGGAAGGCAGCCTAGTCAGGCCTGGGGGCGAAGAGGAGGAAGAGGAGGAAGGAGAGGAGGGGGAGGCAGAGGAGCTGCAGGTCTAGCGCAGCAGGTTTTGGCAAAATGTCCCAGTTTTCCACACTGAAAGCATCAGCGCTCATCGCACCGCCACTCTAGTTCCTCCAGTGGCAGTGGGGCTCGGGTAGCTCCCAGCTGCATCGGGGTCTCCTCTGCCCCCAGTGCAGGGGCGGGGGGTGGAGGAGGGGGCAGGAAATGGTGGGTAATGGGAGGAGGGAAATCTCGGCCCCCAGCACCCCGCCAGGTCTGCCGGTGCCCCTCCAGCCGACTATCTATCTGGAGGCAGGTCTGGATGAGGTCCTCCAAAGTAGGCGGGCTAGGCGTACTCACCAACTCATCGTTCAAACCATCCAAAAACTGAGCCACCAGCACGGCATCATTCCACTGTAAATCCTGCATCAGCAAGCAAAAAGTTGTTGCATAGCTGGAAACTGAGTCCTTGCCCTGCCTGAGGCGATGAATCTCCCAAGAAGCTGTCTGTGTGTGCGGGGGGTCACCGAAAAATCTGGCCATCGCTGTCATGAAACCTTGATAGTCCCCGAGCAGGGGGTCATTAGTGAGAAGAAGTCCCAAAGCCCATTTAGCTGCCATGCCTGAAAGTAGGTTAATGATGAAGCCCACACGAACCTGTTCCGTCAGGAAATCCTCAGATCGAAGGCGCATGTACAGCTCCTATTGGCCTGGAAAATCTGAAAAAGTGCTTTCTCCCCAGAAAACTTCTCTGGCAAAGCCACCGGGCACTTGTGGCGGGGAGGGAACCGGAGGTGGTGGGGGTTGAACCGCAGCTTGTAGATTCTGTACGGCAGTCGTCAGTTGAGCCACTCGATCATGGAGAATCTGGTTCTCTTGTGCCAGAGCTTGCACTGCTGGCTCCCTGGCACCCTCCATTCGGCAGTAGGAGAAAAGAGAGAGAGAGAGAAAGGGAAATGGGGATTGAGCTGTCAGGAGCGCCCTAGCGACCTCTCTCAGTTCACTCCAATAGCCAACTCAAGACACAGACGAAAGGATTCTTTTCAAGGCTTTAATCCTTTTACAACTTAATGACTCTTTCAGATGCTAATCACCAGCGACTAAGCAAGGAACAGCAGAGTAGCCTATGCTCCGAGTAGGCAGTTGATCCCTGTTTGAAGGAGAATCACTTGAAGACCCTGAACTTATGGGCTAGGGAGAGATCCTCTCTCTTTCCCTTGGGTCCATGGGAGGCGGCCGTTGCTTGCGCGCCAAACGGGCACTACGCCTCCTTTCCGCGCCCTCCATCGCTCGTCGCTCTGTGCATCTGCGTCGAGTGTCTAGCAAGCCCCCCTCCCGCACGTGCTCACTGCTAGGATCACTATCTATCTCAGGAATGCTGGCAGGAGGAATCTCTGCCAGCTGCTGTGCCTGTGAGGGATGAGCGGGCTCCTCTCCCACAGATTGCTGCTCCTCCTCAGAATCAGAACTGCTCTGGGGTTCTATCGGCTCAGTTTCCACGCTGATAGTTGCCCCCTGTGGGGCAATTAGAAGAAAAGGTTCTTACTGGCACCAATAGGAGATTTTAGTTGGAATAATGAGTGGGGAGGAAAGGGTTCCTTCTTCATGTGCAACAGGCCCAGTGGTATTTCCCTCCTAGGATTTAAAATAAAACTAAAAATCCCTGATGTGGCTGCAAGCCACACAAGTAATGTAATATTTAGTTAGACCCTGAGTCAGCTTTGCAAAAGCCAATGGCTTCTTACTGGCCAGGTGTCTCCAATGTGGGTGCAGAATGGTCATGTCAGTGAACCTCTTGTTGCCTTTCGCCAATCACCAGACAAGCTTTGCCTTTTCCACCACCTCATGTCTGCCGCAAGCAAGGGTGCAACTTCCCCCACCCCCTGAGTTGTTACTCAGTGGTACCACCCTCTGTGTACATGTTGCACTCTCTCATACGCTGCTGCTGAATAATGCAACACTGACTTTTTTATCAGTGGAGGTTGTGGCTCCAATGTCAGTGGGCTGGTGAATCTGCTCCGGGTTTCAGTCAGAACCAGTTGTAACTCTAAAGGAGCTATAGCTCCATTAGAGTCAGAACTCAAAGGAGGTATAGTTCCATTAGAGTTCTAGCTGGTTCTGACTGAAACCTGGAGTAGATTCACTTCCCAACTGACAACAGAGCCGCCACCTTCCACTGCTTTTTATCAGATAATAGAAAAATGCAAGTAACCTGTGGGGGTATTTCTCTGGAAGTAAGATGAGTGTGCAGCAGTTTTTTATGTGCATTGGCACAGCCACATTCAGCCTTTCATCCTTCCATCCAGAGGGCGCAGATATATTGGCTTTGAAAGTGGCAGCCAGACAAGTCCCTAGGAGATGACCGTCAATGCCAATTCCACTTAGATGAAAGAAAACTAAGCATTTGTTGACTGTTTACAGTAGAAAAAGCAGATTGTTTTCTCACTGGTGCTTAATAGCTGATACGTCCCTTCACAGAAGATACCAATAGTCTCATCTTGATCTGACCTTGTCCTTCTCTTGATAGAAATCCTTTGGCCTGCAAACAAGGAGACTATAGCTTTACACTCAGCCTGTCACGTTTAGCACCAGGAACACAACAACAAATGTCTCCAAATACAACAAATTGTCAGCCTTAAAACCAGGTTAGCTTCATAATCCAAATGCATTTTATACACAGTGCTGCTCAATGGATGTGATAGAAAATGGAGCTGCAGCAGATAGAGAAATATTGGTACACACGTATCTGTACACCAGAGGTATGAACCTCAGGCCCATGGGCCAAGTGTGGCCCACCTGGCATTCCCCAGAGGGCCATCCCATGTTCCCCTGGGCCCTACCCATTTCCTCTGACTCCCAGTCATTTGGTGGTTTTCTAGCTTTTATGCTTCCCCCTGCCCCTTTCTAAAAAGTTGAAATGTCTCATCTGATTTATGTATTTATTTATTTAATCAATCTATATCTCAATTTTGTACCAAATAATAGGATTCAAGGCGGTTAACAATAACAAGTGAACAAAAACTACATCTTAATTAAAACATAGCATACAATCAAATGAATTAAAACCCAATTTAAAACAGAACAATCAGAGAATTAAGCAGCTCCAGCCAATTTAAAAACTCCTTCAGCAGCAGATCAGCTTATACCCCAAAGGCCTGTCTCAATAAAAATGTTGCTGCCTGCTGGCAGAAGGACATTGGAGAGGCAGCCAACCTAGCCTCCCTTGGCAGGGAGTTCCAGAGCCTGGGAGCAGCCACCCCAAAGGCCATTTTTTGCATCCCAACAAAACACAACTCCAGCAGCACCCGTACCAAGAGAAGGGTCTCCACTGAAGATCTTAGGCAGATTCATATGGGAGAAGGTGGTCTTTCATGCAAGTCCAGAAGAAAACTTCCTGCCACCTGAGGTGAGAGGATGCAGCGCTGCCCTCCCTCTCTTCATGATGATGTTGGCTATCCTCGCCCCTTCCCCCTGATGACAACGTTGATGGCAGTGATGGTGACAGTGGTGGTGGAAGTGGCCATGGCCCTCCCTTTCCTCTCCTTTCCTTCAATGCCTCACTGTGGGGAGGTGGCCCTGGAGACCACCTGTGCCGCAGCAGCACAGGCAATCTCCAGGGCCATCTCCCTGCCAATGCCGTGCTCTGAGGGAGGACCCCTCACACTGAGGTATTTGGTCTAGGCTCTCTGAAGAATCATGCTGGCTGCTTTCCCTTCTGAGGGACCAGCAGGGCTTCCCAGTGGCGCTACCCACTCAACAACACACTCTGAGGGATCCTCAGAGTGAAGTATTGTCAGGAATGAATCTGAGCATGTGGAGATGTCTGGCAGCTCAGATTCAGAGTCTGAATGGGTGAGGCGAGATATGGCGAGACTTTCTTCCCAAGACCTTGACATGCAGATGGCCCAGCCTGAATGGCTCCCCCATTCCTCGCCCATGAGAACCCAGGTTTTGGAGGAGGGGGAGGAGGAGAGCAAGGGGTGTGACATAAGGGATGCTAGGGTCCTCCACAGAGCAAAGCGGGAAAAGTTAGAGGCAGGGCTCAGATGCTCCGCCAGGTTGGCCGCTCGTGGAAGCCAACATAGGAGGGAGCCACCCGAAGGGAAGGGCATCCCTGTGAAGCAACTCTGGCGGAGAAGTTCATGCCGAGACTGCTGGCAACGTCTTTGACTTCCACTTCATCTCCTCTATTGATATTTGTAGATGTGTGGATTAGCTGGCTCTGTGCAGTCTGAGACTTTCCTAGAATCTACGTTCGTAAAGAAGTGAGTCTTTTACTGATAAAGTAGTGCTGGCCTGAAGCTTTGTTTCCTGGAGCATGTTCATTGCGAAGGGGGAGGATGAAGGAACATGACAGGAATTGGGTGGGTGGTCCTTCAGAGAGCGGTGCCAGTCACTCTACTGCTGCAGCATTTCCTGCATCAGGAGAGAGGCCAGCAGAGCTTCATGGAGTGCTGGGCTGGGTGTGCAGTTTTCCTGGTGGCAGCAGCTCAGCAACATCCTTGAGGATCCATCATCCTTCAGGGTTTGCTTCCTGAGGCTGGGGATTCACCCTGCCTCATGGGTGGGCGGGCCCTGGTTTCAGGTACTGCAGTCCCTAGGGATGTACGAAAGTGACTTACCTTTCGCGGATTATGTTGATGGTGGGGGGGGGGGCGCTCCGTCCCTACCCTCGGAATCCTGGCCGGCCGGCTGTGCTCTGCAGGGATTCTGCGGAACCGCCGGCTGGCTCCGCCAGCAGCTGGACATCCAGCCGCTGGCTAGCAGGGACTAGGGATGGCGGAGAATTTCTCCCCGAAACTTCGGGGGGCCGAGCGCCAACGTGTTCGGCCCCCCGAACAAGTATCGGGGAGAAATCCTCCGCCCCCCACCAGGACGGGACTTACCTTCACCGAATGTCCCTCCCGGTGGCTGGTCCGGCCGGCGGTTCGGCGGGTGTTGGAGCGAGGCGGGAGCAGCAGCCGGTCTTTTGACCGACTGCCGCCGCCGCCATTGCAATGAAAGAAAAAAAAAAAACGCCCCCTGATAGGCTACGTGACGATTCACGTAGCCTATCACGGCTAGATTTGCAAAGTCAGCCGTGATAGGCTACGTCAATCGTCACGTAGCCTATCACGGGTGACTTTAAAAAAAAAAAAAAAAAGTGTGTACGGATAATGGCGGCCCCCATAGGGAGCCGCCATTCGCGTTCCTTATTTGGTCGCTGTAGTCTACATAAAGATTTACGTAGACTACGGCAAAAATAAGGGCAACGCTCTTTGCGTTGCCCTTATTTTCGCCGTAGTCTACGTAAACATTTACGTAGACTACAGCGATTAAATAAGGAACGCGAATGGCGGCTCCCTATGGGGGCCGCCATTAGCGTATGCGCTTTTTTTTTTTAAAGTCACCCGGGATAGGCTACGTGACGATTGACGTAGCCTATCACGGCTGACTTTGCAGATCTAACCATGATAGGCTACGTGAATCGTCACGTAGCCTATCAGGGGGCGTTTTTTTTTTTTTTTTAACTTTCGCGTTCGTGGCCGGGCGAGGCGCCTCCTCCCCGGCCTGAATTTCGGCCGGGCGAGGCGGGAAGCCTCCCCCGTGGCCTGAATTTTGGCCGGGGCGAGGCGGGAAGCCTCCCCCCCGGCCTGAACTTCGCGGGGGGACCAGCGAAGCGCCTCCCCCCCACCACGAACGTCCTTTGACGACAGGTAAGTGACTTTCGTCCACCCCTAGCAGGGACGCAAATGGCAGCGGCCGTAGCCACCGCCGTTTGCGTCCCTGTAGTCAGCCGTGATAGGCTACGTAAATCTTTACTTAGCCTATCATGTCTGACTTTAAAAAAAACAACAACAGGCGCGTACGCAAATGTTTTGCATTCTTTATTTTGGCCCGTCTTAGTCTACGTAAATATTTACGTAGACTAAGACGGCGAAAATTAGGGGAACGCAAATAGTGTAGCGGATGCTATTTCCGTTCCCCTTATTTTTGCCGTCTTAGTCTACGTAAATATTTACGTAGACTAAGACAGGCCAAAATAAAGAACGCAAATGGCAGCGGCCATAGCCACCACCATTTGCGTACGCGCGTGTTTTTTTTTTTAAAAGTCAGACGTGATAGGCTACGTAAAGATTTATGTAGCCTATCACGTCTTTTTTTTTACATGGGAAATGGCGGTAGCGGCAGCTGGTTGGAAGACTGGCCGCCACCGCTGCTGAACCACTGCCAGAGCCGCCACCAGAGCTGCCGCCACCCAGAAGATCCGCCCCAGGTAAGTCTCGTCCCCAGGGGATCCGTGGGGGGGGGGAGTGGCAGGCCGTTCTGCCACAGATTTCGGGGGGCCGAATGCGCTGGCATTCGGCCTCCCCGAGATCCATGGCGGAATTCTCTGACACCCCTAGCAGTCCCAAGCCATATAGGGATTTACAGGTCATAACCAGCGCTTTGAATTGTGCTCTCAAACAGACAGGTAACCAGTGTAGCTGGGGAAAGCAGGGAGTCAGTCATGTGCTCCCTGTAACTGGTAGGGATGTCAGAGAATTTCACCACAATCTCGGGGAGGCCGAATGCCAGCACATTCGGCCCCCTGAAATCTGTGGCGGAACGGCCTGCCACCCCCCACCCCCTGCCGGGACGGGACTTACTTTCGGTGAATCTTCCTGGCTCCAGAGGCGTCGCGGCAGCGGCAGCTGTGGCGGCCGGTCTTCCGACCGGCTGCCGCTGCCACCATTTCCAGTTAAAAACAAAACAAAACAAAAAAATGTGATAGGCTACATAAAGATTTACGTAACCTATTACAGCTAGATTTTTAAAAAACACCGTGATAGGCTACGTAAATGTTTACATAGCCTATCATGGCTGATTTAAAAGAAAAAAAAAATGCGTGTACGCAAATGGCGGTGCCCATGGGTGCCGCCATTTGCGTTCCTTATTTTGGCATGACTTAGTCTACGTAAACATTTACGTAGACTAAGATGGCGAAAATAAGGGGAACTCAAATAGCGTAGCGTCTACGCTGTTTGCTTTCCCCTTATTTTCGCCGTCTTAGTCTACATAAATGTTTACGTAGACTAAGACGTGACAAAATAAGGAACGCAAATGGCAGCGCCCATGGGTGCCGCCATTTGCGTATGCGCAGGTTTTTTTTCTTTTTAAATCAGCCGTGATAGGCTACGTAAACATTTACGTAGCCTATCACGGCTGAATGCAAGGACGCAAACGGCAGCGGCTATGGCCGCCGCCATTTGCGGAGCTGGCCGGCCAGAATTCGGGGGGGAGGGACGGAGCGCCTCCTCCCCGGCCAGAATTTCAGGGGGGATGGACGGAGCGCCTCCCCCCCACCCCGAATGTCATCCTTCGAAAAGTTAAGTGACTTTTGTACATCCCTAGTAACTGGCCCTGTCATCACTGTGGCCATAGCATTCTGGACCAGCTGAAGTTTCCAAAGAGTTTCCAAAGGCAGCACCATATAGACCTTGTTACTGTAATCCAAATGGCTTAGTTGGTGGCAGTAAGTACATTAAGCTAAAATATGCTGGTGTCTGTCCTACTTTTGACATTTTCTCTCCATCCCTCTTGTCTTTGGCCCCACCTACTTTTGCCTTCAGCCCTGCCCAGCCCTGGAATATAGCCCCCGAGAGCTTCTCTGAAGTGGGCTGAAAGAGGTCTGACCGCCCTCATCCAGTTTTCCCTTTAGGGTTTTGGGACTTTAACACACACACAGACTTGCCTTCCTGGCTGCAACAACTTAGGTCCTCTTTGTTATAAGGTTTTCCTTATATTTTTGGTAATATTTTAGAACAAATAAAATAAAATATAAGGTCTACCATTGTCCTGAAATCTGTTCTTCCACAACATTACAAAATAATGGACAACATATTACAAAGTGTTCTCCAGAGTTTCACAGAATCACCAGGTGCACTGAAGAAGCCAACTCTCATATTTGATAAAACCATTCCAACGCTGACAGAGACTTTTCTTCCAATAGAAGGACATTGTAATTTTAGCAGCAACTAGGTCTGCAGATCATATTTTTTTGAACACACAAATATTATCTCCATGTAGGGGGGAAATATATATGAAATGTACATCTGAAGAACTTGCTGTCTCTATTTGCTCTGTGTACACACATTGGAAGATCATGGTCAATTGTGCAATAGGATAGAAGTTTCATTTGAAATTATTATTTCTGACTTTGATAGTGTTGAATGTAGAACATGTTCCCAAAATGTACAGGCTCATTTTGATTTTCTATACATTTGATTTTCTTCTCCTGTTGTCTCTATAAGTTTCTTTTGTATCTCTTTATACCATCCTCTAGCATATACATTATCAGTAAGATAGACACTGTTAGGGGATTTTGAAAATCTTGTATTTTAGTAGAAAGTATTTCTTCCATATACCATAAATCTTCTCATTCAGCACTTGTCAAACTACCTATATCACCTCTTCCTTATTGCTACTACATTACCTTAAAATTGGAACAGTGAAAAATCTTTTTTTTAAAAAAATATAAAGTTTTCTGTGTGTGTGTGTGTATGTATGTGTGTGTGTGTGTGTGTGTGTATATATATATATATATATATATATATATATATATATATATATATATTCCTCATTATTATTATGCCTAAACTTTTTCTGTGTGAAGGAAGAGGCTGAAAGTGGCTGTCAAGCCACCCTTTTCCCCAAGTAAAAGGTGGTGACAGACAAAAGAAGTACAGCATGAAAAATTTATAACCAAATCTCCCAATATAGAAAAGAGACAAAGCCACCTCCCTTAATAAATACTGGATCGTCATGCATATCTGCGTCAGAGCTGTTCTAATGGCAAAATAAATTTCAAAATGTTTTATGGCTCGCCATGGTTATAAAATAGCTACACTTGTCATTCTGGTAGGCTAAAATCAGAATTATACTAATACTCAACAGGGTGACAGCAGTATATAAACTTGTCAAGCTGGAGATCTGAGTTCAGAGTAGTACATTGCAAGCTAGAGAGAAAAGCTCTAAGGAAAACATATTCAATTATACCAGTAACAATAAACTAAATTCATTCTGCAGTATCAGAATATACATGTCCATGTTTGAAGATATAGGCAGAATCTACACCTTGCGTCTAAGCACAAGGAAGCCAGCTTAAGGTTGCTGAGTGTGCGGCCGTGCTGCCTCCATAGAAAGACAGTATATATTTTCCATTTGCTCCTGGGGTAGCCTGTCTGCGGGGGCGCATTATGGAAAATAAAATCCTTTATTTTTCTGCTACTCTGTTTCATACATGGCCCGTACATGGCTTCATTGGTGATATTATCTCTCATCTCTTCCCAGGCAATGGTGGGCTTCTCTTTCCTGGGCTTCCATGGCACCTTTGCTGCTTGTGATGGCATGCATGTTTCAGTAGTTTCTCTGATGAGACAAGGCAACAACTTCTTCAATAGGAAGCATTATTATTCAATGCTTCTCCATAGGGATGTCAGAGAATTCCATCACGGATCTCGGTGAGGCCAAATGGCAGTGAAAATCTGTGGTGGAACGAAGCCCCTGCCCCCCCAACCCACGAAAGGCATGCGAAACGGAGCACTTACCTGCTCCCCGAAATCCATGGTGGAACGAAGCCCCCGCCCCCCCTAACCCACAAAAGGCACACGAAACGGAGCACTTACCTGCTGCCGTCCACGCTGACTTGCGAATGGCGGCCACCCTGCAGCTGCCATTCGCTTCTTCATCATAGCCGTGATAGGCTATGTAAGTATTTACGTAGCCTATCATGGCAAGCCAAAAAACCCACACAAACCAGCGTACGCAAATGGCGGTGGCTACGGCAGCCACCATTTGCATTCCTTATTTTTAGCCGTTTTAGCCTACATAAATATTTACATAAGCTATTACGGTGAAAAAAAAAAGGAACGCAAATAGTGTCCACTACGCTATTTGCGTTCCCCCTTTTTTCGCTGTAATAGCCTAAGTAAATATTTACGTAGGCTAAAATGGCGAAAATAGGGAACACAAATGGCGGCTGCCGTAGCCGCCACCATTTGCATACGCAGCAGCCCGTCTGCGGCCGGAACTCCAGCTGCGGATGGCCCTGGCCGGCGGCTCTGCGGAGCCGCCACGGAGCAGAGCCGGCCCAGGGAGGATTCCAGGGGGAGGGACGGAGCGCCTCCCCCCCACCGTGAATCCAAGCTGCGAAAAGGTAAGCGACTTTCGTACATCCCTACTTCTCCAAGGCACCACAGACCACACTGGTCATTTTATTAATGTTGAAATTGGATGGGAGAAACCATGATGCTTATGTCTTCCATAACTCTGCTCTCTGTGAGGCCATGGATGCTGGTGCCTACATGAACTGCCAGCGGTGTTGAAATTCCACCATTGATACTGGCCTATGGAGCTTATCCAATATG
The DNA here is from genome assembly GCF_057233095.1 of Heloderma suspectum. Classification (NCBI taxonomy): domain Eukaryota; kingdom Metazoa; phylum Chordata; class Lepidosauria; order Squamata; family Helodermatidae; genus Heloderma; species Heloderma suspectum. The sequence continues at coordinate 96,961,548 of NC_139459.1, read as the reverse complement.
GCGCTGGCTGATGAGACCCCTTGGTAGCCACCTTTCTCCGCAGCAAGCTCACTTCAATCAGTGCCTGAATACAGCGAGAAATGCGGTGGAGTATGCCTTTGGAAGGCTAAAAAGCAGATGGAGATGTCTTGCTGGAAGATTGGAGGTTGCAGAGGAAAACGTTGCCTCCGTGATTTCTGCATGTGTTATTCTTCACCATATCTGTGAAACCAAGGGACATGCTTTGACTGAGCATGCAGATGACCACAACAGAATTATGTTGGAGACACTGTGTATCCCCTATGTTTATGATGAAAATGTGCACTTTGACCAGGGAAATGTGGTTAGAAATGCTCTTTCAGATCACCTTTGGGAGAATAGGGGAAGGGGGAGTGGAAGCTAGTTTCTCAGTGTTGATTTGTACATTGAATATGTGTATGCTTGCCACTACACAGGACCTTTAATTGAACAAACATCTGTTTTTCTCTAGCACTATAGTTTCTACTGTGAAATTGATCTTTCGTAAGTCTAAGTAAATGTTTTTGAACCAAAACTGTAGCGCATGTTAAGTCTTTCTCTGTAGCCATACACTCCACGCTCTGTCCCCTCTTTGTATTCTGAGTTTCTTCGAAGATACAATTCTCTGAAGATCCGTTTGAAGGTGGCGCTTTTTAAAATTTATTCACTGTTAATCTCTATGGTTTGATTCCTAGCCTGGATTCATCCTTGCCAAAAATTGGCTTCATGGTGGCTGGCCTATTGGCAAGACAAGACACTGAGACAGAACTACTGCTCGAGCTGCTCTTACAGAGTGGACACCTGGAAAGGTTATGCGGAGCTCTATCTCCTCCAGTGGAAGTGTTTTCTGGGCAGTAGCTCGAGGACTCGGAGAGGCAGGATACCCATGGTCTCCTCTCCAGGCCTGAACTAAATTCAAGTCCCTGAAGGGGAAGTTTTTTGAGGCACTAGAGGAGTACTCAGGCCACCCCCCATCCAAGACCCCAGCCTCTGTATTACCGGCTCAGCCTAGCTGAAGGGAGAGGTGGAATCCAGGTGAGATGTGGTTTGGAATTTAAACACCACTTCCTCTCATTGTATTTTCTGACCAGGCAACATCATTGAAACCCCTACAGAAATGTATGAGTTGACACGCCACTGGGACTGTGTAACACACACTGATCAATATACAAATTATCTTTTATGGCACTGTGATGCAAGCAATCAGAGGTCCACAGACCTGTCTGTATAAATCCTGTGTCCAAATAGAGGGATATCCATATGAAAAGTATTTCTGTACAGTCCAATGGAATTTGCCCTGCCAGTTTTCTATTCCTGAGAAAGTTGTACACCATACAGTTTCCATGCCAGAGAAGATCGCCATGTAGGGCAATGAATAACCACCACCATCACAGTCCCACCTTTCTACTGTTACTATTTAAATGAGGAATACATAGATCTGCAATGTCCTTACCAGGCTGTAAACCCTATCCATAGTGCTTGTTAGTCAACTCTGTGCCGCACTACAGTGACTGTTGTTGTTATTACCCCAGACATACTGATAGGGGTTTATTACTTCAAAATACAGGCCTCTAGTGATAGCATGTGTTCCAAAAGTCTGTCATACAGTGCATTTCACCCTCCATCTCCCCAGATTAGTACCTTTCAGAACGTAGCTCAGATCTCACCATAGAGTTAGATTTAAATATATTTTCAAAAAACATTTGTCCTTGAAAGGGTTTGTGAGAAAGGAGAAAAATATGAGAGGAGGCAGTACTCATAAATAACACTGACAATGCTGTGTGTTGAGCAATGTGACACTGTCCTGTGCCACACAGTCCTTAACCCGTATCACATTGCGCAGACTAAATGCACGAAACAGATGGCAGTGTTGCAATTGTTCTATATGGCTAAAATTTCTGAAAAACGTATTTTCCTACATCGCTCAAACACCAATGCAGAGAGAGAGAGAGAGAGCGAGAGAGGCAAGCCAGGGGAGGATGGAGACTGAGGATGCAGGAGAAGGTCCATCTACCTCACAACTGGCACAAGGCACCTCTGGTACAGCAGGGCATGCTGCACCTTCTGCTCCTTCTGTCCATGGTTCAGAAGGGACTGCTCAAGGTGGGGAGCAGGGCAGTTGTATATTTATCTTGCTTTCCCCAGTCTAACTGCAACAATACATTTCTAGCACTGCCATGCTGTTGTACCTATGCAATCTATCTAACAATGCAATTCACCCCGAAATAGATCTTCTCTGCTCAAGACTAAGTGTGTGTATGAACACTGGAACTTCAGGAAGTAGTAACTCAGAGTTATGGTAGCATAGACAGAGACTACATTCAGAGGAAACTCTCATTGTTCCTACAATGAGGAATTTTGGGCGTTAAATTGAAACTACATTTTGAGATGAACATCACAAATCTCATGGGAAAGCTATGCTACAAATACATTTTACATTTTAACTGTAAGTCTAGTTCTTGTGCATGTAACCACAGGTCAAGCACAGGGTCAACTGCAATCAGTGGTAGGGATGGCGGAGAATTTCTCCCCGAAACTTCGGGGGGCCGAGCGCCAACGTGTTCGGCCCCCCGAACAAGTTTCGGGGAGAAATTCTCTGCACCCCCCGCACCCCCCCCGGGACGGGACTGACCTTTGCCGAATGTCCCTCCCGGCGGCGGGTCCGGCCGGTGTTCGTCCGGGGCAGGAGCGGCAGCCGGTCTTTCGACCGGCTGCCGCCGCCGCCATTCCAATCAAAGAAAAAAACAAACAAAAATGCCCCCGTGATAGGCTGCGTGACGATTAACGTAGCCTATCACGGCTGACTTTGCAGATCTAGCCGTGATAGGCTACGTTAATCGTCACGTAGCCTATCACGGGGGCGTTTTTGTTTTTTTTTAAACTTCGCGGCCGGGCGAGGCGGGAAGCCTCCCCCCGGGCCTGAATTTCGGCCGGGCAAGGCGGGAAGCCTCCCCCCCAGCCTGAATTTCGGCCAGGCGAGGCGGGAAGCCTCCCCCCCCGGCCTGAACTTCATGGGGGGAGCAGCGAAGTGCCTCCCCCCCACCGCGAACAAGCTTCGAGGACAGGTAAGTGACTTTCGTCCACCCCTAAGCCTATCACGGGGGCGTTTAAAAAAAAAACAAAAAAACTTTTGAGTTTGCAGTCGGGCGAAAGTAAGTGACTTTCGTCCACCCCTAACCACAAGTAGGTGTTCATGGCAATGTGTGGAGGTTCGATTTTGAATGTAATGTGTTATTGTGCCCACCACTATAGCTTACTGCATTCCTCTTTTCAGTGTACAAGATTGAGAGGTGCATCAGTCACCTAGAGAAAGAAGTCCTGAAGGCAAAGAAGACCTGCTGGGAGGAGGCCAGGGCACATGGGCAGGGGAAACCTTGAAAGAGGAGATGCGCAACCCAAAGTGGAATGTTTTGTAGTTATACATGTGGGTATCAACTCTTACATAAAATATTGTTATATCACTGTTTTAAGGCATATACAAGTAACCATTGCAGATATGTTTATTTTTGAAATTTAATGCATGCAAACCAACGACAGTAAATAATGTTCTGCCAAGGGCAGTGAGTCTGTGTCTGTTATTCCTTGAATAATTTCCTTTTACAAAAAAACAACTGTATATGTCATCTGTACTGATTTCATTCCCTTCGAACCCTGGCAGCTTTCCCTGTTCCTAGACACCTCCAGCAGCATTGTGCACGGCAACATAAACAATGTAAACATGCGTCAAGAACATTAACTCAGCTTCTGAATCCCCCCATAAATGGGTATTTCAACATCCCTCTCTTGCCAAATTTGTAGTGTTTCCCTTAAAAATGTAGATTCAGGGACAGAACTGACGTGGCCATTTGTTCAGTCTTGCTGGTTGCAAGCGCAATGCTCCATGACGCTTTGGGGTGGAGGTGATTGGGCTAGAGATGTCTTGGCTAGTGCGAATTGGAGGATCAATACGGCCAGATTCAATGTGTGCTGGAGAATGTATTTCAGCTATAACAACCTCCCTTTCAGTAGTATGCTTCTGTTCTGTATTGAATCGTAACCTGGCAATTTATCCACCATTGCTTTTAGAATGGCGGCATGGTTGTCTTTGGAGTGTACCAGTGCCCGCCTATCTCTACTGGCCTCCTCATCATCTAAAGCTGATTTTCTTACATTTTGCCTGAAGACCTCAGCATCTCTTTCCATGACTGCAAGGACATGGTCATTTTCTGCTGTGGCATGATGCATGATGCATTCAGCGATATCGTTGGTGGCCCTCCAAGTCTTCCTGTTTCTTATCTGGGCCAAGTGGGTAGCTGGGGACAATGTGACCTGTCTGTTTGGGACCCCAGAGTCTGAAAAATAAATCAGTAGAGGTGTTACATACACAAGGAATCCCACATAGAACATAGTGATTGAGAGTGCCTTCCACAGTGAAATAATGCAGGCTGTCATTACTGTGGTGCTTTTACAATTTTTCATGGTGTGGCAGTTCTGGCTGTGATTTTATTCACACCCAACATAGACATTAATGTTATGTGATGGCACAGTAAGTGTCCTCATGATAATGATTGGTAGCAGAGATTTCAGGGCGATATGTGTATCCCGTAGTGACTACAGAATAAGGATGGGATGTCCTAGAACAGGCATTAAGGAAATGTGAATACTGCAGAGATGGGTGCTGTAAAATACACATTTCAAGTCTGCTGTAGTACACATCACTCCACCCAGAAACTGATGTTGTATATTATTGTAGACAGGACTGAGTCCGAAATGTTGAATGGGGCTTGCAGCAGTTCCAAATGATAATTCATAAGTACTGTGCACACCAATTACAATCAGAATGCAGCAACATGAGATATGTGGTGTTGACATATGCAGTAAATTTCACATGTGAAATTGTGCTCCTATTGTATTTTTCTCTGGACAGAGGAACAGTTGAGGAACCAATCCTTCCCCAGAATGAGCTAGCCAATACAGGCAGGAATCCTTAAGTGGCAGTAACTTAACATAACTTAAGTGGCAGTAACTTACTTGACATTCCAGGTTCTCATCACACTGCAATGTAACAGGATACACATTTCTTCTGTTACCTGTATGTTCTCCGTCCTCCCTAGTAGTTAGTCTCGTCATGGATCCACTCATGGATACTGTTTCCACTGAAAATGAGATACTGTTAGTAAAGGGGGCATTTCTCAAATACAATTTATACCCAAACTAGAAGGATAATTACTTTACCATCCTCTCCTATGAGGAAAAGGGGACATTCAGATGTCAGTGGTGAATGTAAAATTGTATCAGGGCTAGTTATGCAATGAGATGCATTGTAGTTACTTTCCGCAACAGCAAAGGACAAACAGCTCTGGGAAATGTAGGGGGAAAAGTGAGTACATGCTGTTAGGTTGCCTGTTAGTCACATCATGGAGTGGATGTTGTGCACAAACATTAATTTTGAAGGTATGGTCACCACCTGGAACGAAATGTACAGAGAATATTTCTAAATATTTACATAGGCTAAAATGGCGGGAAAAAAAGGAACGCAAATAGCACCCACTATTTGCGTTCCCCTTTCCCCCCCGCCATAATAGCCTATGTAAATATTTACGTAGGCTAAAACGGCGAAAAATAGGGAAGGCAAATGGCAGCTGCCGTAGCCGCCGCCATTTGTGTACACTGTTTTTTTTTTGCTTGGCTTGCCATGATAGGCTACATAAATACTTACATATCACGGCAAAGACCAGGATGCAAATGGTGGCTGCGGCAGCTGGTCGAAAGACCAGCTGCTGCTGTCGCCGTAGCCGCCGCCGTCCAGAACATCCACCCCAGGTAAGCTTCGTCCCGGGGGGGAATCAGCGGGGGGGGGGGCGGGGGGCAGGCCATTCCGCCATGGATTTCGGGGGGCCGAATGCCAGTGCATTTGGCCTCACTGAAATCAGTGGTGGAATTCTCCGCCATCTCTACCTGTATCCTACTATCCTGTCAAGGTTGTCAGCCCACATAGTGGGCATTTTCTATAAGGTACAATGTGTTACATTGTACCTTGGAAAATATTGTGTTTCTGCGAGACAATAAGGCATTCCTGTTGTGGTGAGGAAGAGCAAACATCTGCTGCCATATTCCTGTATAGAAGAAGGCAGGCAGAAGAAAATATGAGGGGGAAAAGCAATCATAGAATAGTAGGGTTGGGGCCTACAAGACCATCGAGTCCAACCCCCTGCTCAATACAGGAATCCAAGGCAGAGCATCCCCTACAGATGGCTGTCCAGCCTCATCTTGAATGCCTCCAGTGTGGGAGAGCCCACTACCTCCAGAGGTAATTGGTTCCATTGTCGTATTGCTCTAACAGTCAGGAAGTTTCTCCTGATGTTCAGCTGGAACCTGGCTTCCTGTAACTTGAGCCCATTATTCCATGTCCTGCACTCTGGGATGATTGAAAAGAGATCCTGGCCTTCCCCTCTGTGACAACCTTTCAAGCACTTGAACAGTGCTATCCTATCTCCCCTCAGTCTTCTCTTCTCAAGGCTAAACATGCCCAGTTCTTTCAGTCTCCCCTCATAGGGCTTTGTTTCCAGTCCCCTGATCATCTTTGTTGCCCTCCTCTGAACCCTCTCCAGCTTGTCTGCATCCTTCTTAAAGTGCGGTGCACAGAACTGGACACAGCAGATGAGGCCTAACCAGTGCTGAGTAGAGGGGAACTAGTATTTCCTGGGATTTGGAAGCTATGCTTCTATTAATGCAGCCCAAAAGAGCATTTGCCTGTTTTGCAGCCATATCACATTGTTGGCTCATATTCAGCTTGTGATCTACAGCAGTTCCAAGATCCTTCTAGCTTCTAGTGTTGTTGAGCCACATATCCCCCATCTTGTAACTGTGCATTTGGTTCCTTTTTCCTAGGTGCAGAACTTGGCAATTATCCCTATTAAATTTCATTCTATTATTTTCTGCTCAGTCCTCCAGTCTATCAAGATCACTTTGAATTTTGTTTCTGTCTTCCAAGTTATTAGCTATCCTGCCCAATTTTGTGTCATCTGCAAATTTGATCAGCATTCCCTGCACCTCCTCCTCCTCCTCCTCCTCCTCCAAGTCATTAATAAAAATGTTGAAGAGCACTGGGCCCAGGACTGAGCCCTGCGGTACCCTGCTCGTTACCTCTCCCCAGTTTGAGAAGATCCCATTGATAAGCACTCTTTGAGTCCGATTCTGTAGCCAACTGTGAATCCACCTGATAGTTGCTTTATCTAGCCCACTTTGGGCTAATTTGCTAATCAGGATATCATGGGGCACTTTGTCGAAAGCTTTGCTGTAGTCAAGGTATATTATGTCCACAGCATTCCCACAGTCCACAAAGGAGGTTACCTGATCAAAGAATGAGATCAGATTCGTCTGGCAGGATTTGTTCTTGACAAATCCATGTTGGCTTTGAGTAATCACTGCATTGTTTTCAAGGTGCTTACAGATGGATTGCTTTATCATCTGCTCCAGAATTTTCCCAGGGATTGATGTCGGACTGACTGGTCTGTAGTTCCCAGTTTTGTCCTTTTTACCCTTTTTTGAAGATAGGGAGAACATTAGCCCTCCTCCAGTCATCTGGCACTTCACCCGTCCTCCATGATTTCTCAAAGAGAATAGACAGTGGTTCTGAGAGCTCTTCTGCCAGTTCTTTTATTACTCTAGGATGCAGTTCATCTGGCCCTGGAGATTTGAACTCATTCAGTGTAATTAGGTGTTCCTTGACCATATGCCTATCAATCTCAAGCTGCAGTCTGGCCCCTTCAGCCTGTACTTTGCCTTTGCCAGGGGGGTCGTAGACCCTCTTTTGGGAGAAGACTGAGCCAAAGTAGGAATTGAGCACTTCTGCCTTTTCTTTGCCATCTGTTATCATTTTGCCATCCTTATTTAATAGCTGAACCGCCATTTCTTTTCTCTGTCTTTTAGTATGCAGTTATGTGAAGAAAGCCTTTTTGTTGCTTTTAGCATCCCTCACTAACCTCAGCTTGTTCTCAGCTTTAGCCTTCCTGATGCCACTCCTGCAATTCTGTGCTACCTGTCTGTACTCTTCCTTGGTTGCTTGGCCTTCCTTCCACTTCCTGTATGTGTCCTTTTTTGTTTTCAGGTCATCTCTAAGCTTTTTGTGAAGCCACATTGGCTTCTTCTGCTGTCCTCCACTTTTTTTTCTTGTTGAAATTGTTTGTAATTGTGCCTTGAGAATTTCCTTTTGTAACACCCCCCACCCCGCCCGGGACTCCTTACAGTGCATGAGCCTTCGTCCATCGTTACCCCCAACTTTACGTCTCCCTTTCCCATAGGATTCAGTTTAAAGCCCTCCTGATAAAGTTTTTCAGGCTGTGGCCAGGCACATTCTTCCCAGCCTTTGTGAGGTGCAACCTGTCCCTTGCCAACAGTCCATCTTCCAGGAAGTATAGCCTGTGGTCCCAGAATCCAAATCTCTCTCTTCAGCACCACCTTCATAGTCAGTCATTCACCCGGAGTATTTTTCTTTCCCTTTCTGTCCCTCTTCTGACTACTGGAAGGATGGCTGAGAAAACTGTCTGGGCCCCAAAGTTCTTGAGTTTCCTTCCCAGTGGAGGAGGAGAAACATGAATTTCAAAATGTAATAACAGTGAGGGAAATGGCAACGACATAGAGATATATTTACCACAATCCTTACTTGGATTTTCCAAGGGTGCAGGTTGTGGGGGGGATGTGGTGAGTCAAAAGGAAATAAATTTCGTCTGGGATTAATCTTGAATGAGAGCCCTTGATATAACACAACCCATGCACTGCAAGCACAGCAGGAAAATAATACAGGCAGGACAACACAGGAAGCGCAACCACAGAAAGAGTTGCACTGTAAGGCACTTTCAAAACAGGAATGGAGGAATACAGTTGAAAGATAAAGGGAAGTATTAAACAGCTGGTAAAAAGTATCACCTTAACAAAAAACAAAGGAATGAAACATGGGCTCGTAACATGAATTTCCAAAGGTGGGGGGATAGTTTATTCTTACCAGGCAGATTCATGAGCAAGCCCTCAGCCCAACACCATCTGAATGTCCCTTGCCAGTCTTTGATTCTTCGAAGATTCGAAAAGAAGTAAAGAATTTTTTTTAAAAATGAGGAGGGGGAGATTCACGGAGAACACACAGGGAAGTGAGCTAGCCTAGCAAGGCAGGAAGCCACCTAAAGATCAGAATGGAGGCGTTGAGACCTGTGATTGGCCAGTGGGGAAATACAAACTCTCCCATATAAGGACATGGATATGAGTAACCCACACCCATATATGGTCACCAAAGCATGAAGGTGGAACACATCATTGGGAACCTGGGATTATGTAATTCTATGTTTGGGTGATGAAATCAGTTAAAATACACTGATAATCGTGGCACTGAAATGACACGGGGGAAGTGTCATGTGAACCGAGGGCAGTGGAAACTCTTCAGAAATGGAGTAAAGCATAAGTGTAGATTCCCCTATAGAGGCAAAGTACAAATATTCATGGGCCACAATCCAGTAATCCAGAGTTATCTATGCTTAAACCATATTGATTTGAGTAGGAGCAAAGTGCGCTTAACTTAAAAAGGGACAAAGAAACTTACATGGATTTTTGGAAGGGGGACATGTTACTACCCTAAGCCAAATTGCAATGTATTTTCAGTTAGTAAAATGTCCTCAAACTAATCCATGTGTGTGGTGGCAGAAGACGGGCACTTATCTGCTTCCCTGGATCAGTTTTTCTTTTGAAAAATCCCATGGGACTTTCGTTTTTACCCCAATACTTCCTACTGGCTGGGACAAACAAACAAACAAACAAACAAACCCCGAATGAAAAACTCAGCTGATTTATTGGGATATTTTATATCTCAGGATCTTTTTTCTTTTCAGAAGGAAAACTCTGGATTGCCACTTAAATCTGATTCCCTGGATCAGTTTTTGTTGAACTTTTTTTTTAAAAAAAACCTAACTCTTTACATTAGCTGGGACAAAAAAGTACCCCCAATGCAAGATTCAGTTGATTTCTTGGGATATTTTATGTCCCAGGCACTTTTTGTTTACAGAAAGGATATTGTAAATGGAAGGTGGCTGAAATTTAGAGACAGCATTTACTACTGCACAGGTGACAAAGTCCTAGAAGGACTATGTTATATGTCTACCCCATGTACATTCTGTAATGTAGGTTTTTGTCCCATGTTTGTTGTGCAGTGGATTTCAGTGTCATTATAGAAATATCCAGAATGCAGCAGAGTTAAGAAAGGATTCACAATGGGTTACATAATATTTCCAGTGTGAAAAAAGACTTATAATAAATTTTCATTTGCTTGAGAAAATAAAATAGAAAGGGTATTTAAAATAAGCAGAGAACACAAATGTCTTTTCCATCCAACATATATAAAAACTTTTGCATCTGATGAAAAGGGCTATAGTCCATGAAAGCTTATGCCAGAATAAATGTGTTAGTCTTTAAAGTGCCACAAGACTGTTGTTTTTGCTGCAAGAAACTAACATGGCTACCCTCTTGAAATTTTGCAATAGATGGTACCAAATCAAAACATTTGCCTGTTTTTATTAAATCCAGATGTGGAGCTTTTGATTCCAGTGCTGTACCTAGTCACTCATGCATAGGTCTAATTGGCGTCAATGCTTACAGATGGATTGCTTTCTCATCTGCTCCAGAATTTTCCCAGGGATTGACGTCAGACTGACTGGTCTATAGTTCCCAGTTTTGTCCTTTTTATCCTTTTTGAAGATAGGGACAACATTAGCCCTCCTCCAGTCATCTGGCACTTCACCCGTCCTCCATGATTTCTCAAAGATAACTGATGACAGGAGTCTACCTCAGTTCTGCAAAATGTTAATGGATCTTTACAGAAGAAAATAGCTTAACTATTTGAGGTGGCTAAAAGTAGCACTGGCTGAACAAAATCACTAGTTGTATGGCAAGTATAAAATAGAGGTAACAAATTAAAATTGGTGAATACTGCCCTGTTGCCAAGCCATGGCTATCAAAAACAGACAATTCAAGGGAAAGTTTTCAGAAGATATACATCTCTATATACTGTATATACATATATGTATATATAGTATACGTACATAGATATAGATATGTCTATATCTGTGTGTGTGTGTATATATATATATATATATATATATATACATACTATATACACATCTGTATAGAGCCAGTGTGGTGTAGTGCTGAGAGTGTTGGACCGGGAGCCGGGAGATCTGGGTTCTAGTCCCCACTCAGCCACGGAAGCTCACTGGGTGACTCTGGGCCTCTCACAGACTCTCAGCCCAACCTACCTCACAGGGTTGTTGTTGTGAGGATAAAATGGACAGGAGGAGGAAAATGTAAGCTGCCTTGGGTTCCTTGCAAGAGGAAGAAAGGCAGGATATAAATGAAATAAATACATACATACACACATACATACAGGGCAGTATCCAATGCTGGCAATTCTCCAGGTCTAAACATGTTGCACTAGCAGGAATGACTGCTAGCACAATGGGAAACTAATGCATGCAAGCGCAGCCTAAGAAACTACGCAAAACTACTGCTTCTGCAATGGGACAAGTCAATGGAGCTCTTTTCATGACTTCCACTGACTTGACCTATTCTGGAAGCAGTAGTTTCTGGCAGTTTCTCTGGTACTTTGCCATTGCACTAGCAGTCATTTCCATAGCACAGCAGCAATATTGGATACTCCCATAAATATTGTCATAGATAGAGACAATATAGAGACTGAAATGTATGTACACACACTCTCATACTAGAAATTTTCTAAAAGATTTGAAAACATTTCCCCCCTGTGCATAGAAAAATAACCTATGTTTTGAATGAAGGCTTTTTATGTTAAACCAAACCAAGAACAACAAGAATAATAAATTAAGAACAACAGCAAAAATAAATGAAGCACGATGGGGATTCATCCTTTATTATAGAAGAGAATTATAGTATAGTGAGCTCAACTGGGTGAGCTCAACTTTCCCAATTAATTTCCTAGTGTTGTGTTAGTGGCTTTGAGAGCAACACCTTGATCCAGAAATTATTTGTGTATTATGTTTACATTCTTACCTCCCTCCAAGCAGCTAAGAGAGGGTTGTAGCCTCACACAAAAAATGTGAGGTGTGCGTTAGGTCAAGAGGTAGAGATTTGCTCAAGTTCACTCAGAGAGAACTTTGTAACTGTGCAAGCATTTCAGCCGTGGTTTCCCACATCTGAATCCATGGGAGTGTGAGGCCAAGGGCACAATCCGATGCAGAGTAAACCATGCTTGAATCAATTGATTTCAGTGCTCTAAACTTTGTGTTAGATGGTATCTATAATCCTTTAAGCTACTTCAGTTTGAACAGAGGACACTGCAGAAGGAAGTAACGTGTATACTATGGGCTTTATCATACCGCCTTTATCATAAATGATGGCTTTATCATATGGCTTTCGTTTCTATGAGAACCTATTATTAGAGCCACTGATCCATGAATGGAAGTGATCCATGAGTTGCACAAGTTCAGGTGCCGCTTTAGTTTTTTAGAGGAACACTCTAAGGGTGCAATCCTATGCACATTTAGACAGAAAAAAAAGTCCCACAACTCGCAGCATTCTCCAGCCAACAAGGCTGGATGAGTCACTCCATTTCTGGTCTGTGTCACTTTTGCATGTATTCTTTCTTAAGCCTGTTCTGTCCTGTTTCTATTTTTATATGTGATTTTAAAAATCTATGTCTATATCTGTACTTACGTTCTCATTTAAATGTGATCTAACTGTGTTACAAGGTAGTCCAAGGACTGCCTTAAAACTTTTCCATTCTTTTTTTTAAAAAGAAAACTTCTTAAATAATGACTACCTGGCTGTCTCGGCAAATGCTGTACATTCTGTGGGAGCAGCTAGCTCCCCCCCGCAACAATGTCCATGGAAGGATGGACATCTCTATTACACCATCAGCCCTTATTGAAAACAAACTCAATTGGGCTCTTGTAGCATTTTCTAGTGGTTTGTGCCAATTTGTGGTGACAAACTGGTGATTTTTTTGCTGCTGCCATGAATTTCAGTGGTGTGGCAGCAAGGGGGGCTCTGTGGGTTACATGCTCATACACACCTGGAATATACCATCTAATATCTTCTGTTATAGGGGTTTATGGGATCCGGTGTGTTCCATTTTTCCATTTGTAATTAAAAACAAAACAAAAAACAAAGTTAATTATGAACAGTTTCTTTGGCCAGCCTTATATCTCCCCAGTGCAATTTCCAATAAACAATGCCCATTTGTCCATTTGTCTGCACTATTAATTGTTGTGAAGGCTTGAGGCCTACAGAGGCAAAGGGGAAAAAGGTCAGGCTTAGAAGCCCAGAGTTTTCTGTTGGGAGGGGGTAACCCTGAGAGGAGTAGTTTCATTTCTCTTGTTAAGTGTCAGTTTAATTTCTCCATCCATGTAAGTTTCATTTCTTCAGGTATGAAGCAGTACTTTTGGTTTTGAGGGAGGAGGGTATATATACACACAGAGAGAGCGTAAGAGGGGAAACAGCCAGACCCTGAAGTGAGAGCAGAGTCTGAAGAGAGAGGAGGAAGAAGCAGCCTAGAAAAGTCTAAGGACAGCTAGGATAAAGGAACTTGCATTTTGCTAATTTTAATGTCTTTTAATGCCTTTTGTATCACTCAGCTCTATTGTGTAAATACCTTTCATTGTAATTTGTTTGCTTTAAATCTACCAGTAAACTGTTGTGGTTAAACCCTGTGTCTCGAGTGTCAGTCACCCCATGTCTACAGTCTAAACTCCACTTTATTGGAAAGCGGAAGGTAAAACAAGGAATGTGGGATTCTTAAGGAGGCAAGAGATCCTTAAAGAGTTACTGAGGGGGTTCAGGTCATAAGTGGAGCCTTGACAATTGTCTATTGTATTCCAGTCCTTCTGTGAATTGTCTCTCTTAGCATGCCCATTTTAGCAAAGTCCAAGCACTCTAACAACCATTACTAAACAAATGGAGGATGGGCTGGGCGCCTTTCCAGTGTCTAATCAGCAAGGGACTGGGCAAGCCATCCTTACTTCCTGCCTGCCTGTGTGCAGTAATTGTGTCTACTTGGGGATTCAGAGAGGCATGGGCCAGCAAGCTATTTAGACTGCAGAGACCTAAGGCACCTTTGCAAGGGTCTGGGTGAGCCAACTTTACCTCGGGGATTGTCTGCCTGTCTGCGAACAATGTCTAGTGCTTCTTCTCCCCACTCTCTTTCCTTCCTGGTGGAAAATTGTTCCCACCCCATACAATTAAGTTTAGGAAAGAGCTTTCATTGGCACTATTTGGAGGGGGGATTTGGGGGACCACAGCACACAAGGAGGGGAAGGTTAATCCTTTCCTCCCCAGCTGTGACTGTCCCTCCTCCCGAATCTTCTCTCTGCATGGCAATTCAGCTTAGAAAAAAACCCTCCCATTAACACCAATGGAAAGGTGTTTTTTTTTCTAAGTTTAATTGCTGTGCAAGGGGGGATATTTTGGGAGGTGTTGCAGCATGTGGGGACAGGAAGGTTGACTCTTCCCTTCTCAGCTCCAACTCCCCTTGAAAATTGCCCCATGTATGGGCATTAAACTGAGGGGTGGGCAGATCTTTCCATTGGCAGATCTGGGATGCTGGGGAACAGACTTGGGGCTAGAACCCCATGGACCCAGGCTTAGCAGTGCCCTTGGCTCTAGCTCAAGAGTGGAGAACCTTTTCCTCTTGTGGGATACATTCCACCAGAGGTAATCTATTGCAGATTGCATGCTGGAGGTGGGCAGGGCTAGAGCCACTCTACACTCTTTCTCTCTTAAGATCATCGCCACCTAGGGGTGTACAGGTTACTTACCCTGTTCCACTGGGGCCATCCGCTGGGGAAGGGGAGGCGATCCGTCCTTCCCCCTGGAATCCTCCCTGGCCAGCTCCGCTCTGTGGGGAGCCCATGGAGCCGCCAGCCGGGGCCGCCCACAGCTGGACTTCCGTCTGCTGCTGGGCTGTGGCCGCAAATGGCAGCTGCTGTAGCGGCCGCCATTTGTGTCCCTGCGGTAGCCATAATAGGCTACGTATATATTCACGTAGCCTATCACAGAAAAAGGCAGGAATGCAAATGGTGGCCGCTACACCATTTGTGTCCCTGCCTTTTGCGGTGATAGGCTACATAAATATATACGTAGCCTATCACGACTACCACAGGGATGCAAATGGTGGCTGCTACGCCATTTGCGTCCCTGCGGTAGCCAGATAGGCTATGTAAGTATTTACATAGCCTATCACGGCTACCGCAGGGACGCAAATGGCATCCCTGCATTAGCCGTGATAGGCTACGTAAATACTTACATAGCCTATCATGGCTAAAGTGGAATGGAATGGTGGCCGCAGACCAGGGCAGCCATTCGCAGGGCAGTGGATGGCCGACAAAGGTAGGCTCTGTCCTGGGGGGATTCTGTGGGGTGGCGGGGGGGATTGCTCCATTCCGCCATGGACTCCAGGGGGCCTCACTGGAGTCCGTGGCAGAATTCTCTAACATCCCTATCACCACCCCATTGTTTCTTTCTCTCTTAAGAATATTAAGGCTGCCTTTACACTAAAGAAACCGCCTGCAGTTCTCCCATTCTGGAGCCTTTCCGTGGGCTCCCAGACAGCATCCACGTGATTTGCTGAGAGGCGAAGCTTTTAATTTTAAAGGTTCAATAGAACTCAATGAAGCAGCACCATCTAGTGGCTGTTTTAATCGCGTAACGTTCCGAGTTTAGAAAGATAGTTGATTAATTCTGGATCTTTTTGAGGTGGAATAACCAGGAAATACCTCTGGATGTGCCCTGGAGATTGACAACATCATGAAAAGGACCTTTAAACTTCTGTGAATGAGCAATCTCAATAGCAAGGTAAAAGCTCTGTGTGAAGGAGCCCAAAGACAGAAAGAGAGAGAAAAGGTGTGGGGAGGTGATGGTCTTCCGTTAAGAGCATCACCACCCACACAGTCTCTCCCCTGTCTTTGTGTTTCTTTGTCTTATGAACCTCATAACCCCATCCATCCATTCACACACACTGTCTGCAAATAGACTGTATGTGTGTGAATTGATGGATGTGGTGAGGGGTGTGTATGTGAGTGTGTGTGTGTGTGTGAATGGACACCATAGGCTATAGGTTTCCCATTTCTGGTCTAGCCCAGCTTTTAAATCTTATTATGGAAAACATCCTGTTAAGCCAAGCAGGTGTTAATACCAACACAGTACCAGTTTATCTTGTATTTCCCTTACAGGTAGACTCAGTGATACTGATTACTCTCTCTCTCTCTCTCTCTCTCTCTCTCTTCAGAAACTGGGTTTCCTAAATCTCATTGCCATAATTTTTAAAATTATACCTTTCCCCTCCAAACCTGCTTCGTAATGTATAAAGTGTTGTCAAAAGACGCTTGCTCCTTGGAAGGAAAGCTATGGCAAACCTAGACAGCATAGTAAGAAGCAGAGACATCACCTTGCCGACAAAGGTTGGTATAATCAAAGCTATGGTATAATCAAAGCTATGGTTTTCCCAGTAGCAACGTCTGGCTGTGAGAGCTGGACTATAAGGAAGGCTGAGCGCCGAAGAATCGATGCTTTCGAACTGTGGTGCTGGAGAAGACTCTTATGAGTCCCCTGGACTGCAAGGAGGTCAAATCAGTCCATCCTAAAGGAAATCAACCCTGAGTGCTCATTGGAAGGACAGATACTGAAGCTGAAGCTCAACTATGTTGGCCACCTAATGCAAAGAGAAAACTCTCTGGAAAAGACCCTGATGCTGGGAAAGACTGAAGGCCAAAGGAGAAGGGGACGGCAGAGGATGAGATGGCTAGATAGCATCACCGATGCAATGAATATGGACTTGAGCACACTCCTGGAGAGAGCGCAGGACAGGAAGGCCTGGCGTGCTATGGTCCGTGGGGTCACGAATAGTCAGACACGACTGAACGACTGAACACGAAATGCCCATTGAATTAAATAGGATATCTGAGTAGGCATGCATAGGATTACACCATAAGTGTACATGATGGGCTAAGTCCTGCATTTAACAATTTTCTGAATGTCCATAATTAAACAGAAATCCCCCCCCCCCCCGTTTTACCTGTCACTCTAAGGAGTAGGGGAAGGACAAAGACAGGAAAAATAAATAAATTAAGAAATACCATTGTCTCTGGGCAATTCGTTGCATTGCCAAACTGCTCTTATAATTCTTCAAAAACTTTGGGATTCATAGAATAGTAGGGTTGGAAGGGGCCTACAAGGCCATCAAGTCCATTCCCTCACTAATGCATCAATCCTATTGGAATCCCTTTGAGTATCACACTCAAAACACAATCAACGGCAAAAGGAGTAGGGAATAAGAAAAGTCACATTAAAGCCAGTGGAAAAAGTAATAACACGAAAGAGATAAGTTACATTTAATAGAAAAACACAATTTATTCATTTATTAAATTTATGCATTGCTTCCCACCACAAAAGCAGTCTTCAGGCGAGTTATGCAAGAAAGGATACAAAAAATCCATAATCAATATAACAAAGAAGAAAGTCAATATAAACTATTGACCTATCAGTATAACACAGTCATACAAATACAGATACAATAAAAACATAATCAAAAAGCACTGCAATACTAAATGTGTTCATCTATGATACACAAGTCAAACACCAAATTACCCCCTTCACAACACAGAACGAACACCTCAAAAGCAACCCACAGCAGCTGGACCATAACTAATGTCCAAATGCCTGGGAAAATAAATACACCTTTGCCAGGTGCAGAAAAGATGATAGGGTTGGCACCAGGCAAACGTCCTCAGGAAGAGTGTACCATAAACATTGGGCTACCACGGAAAATACCTCTTTCTGAACAGTTACCCTCTGCACTTCTCAGAGGGGGCATAGAATCATAGAATCATAGAATAGTAGGGTTGGAAGGGGCCTACAAGACCATCGATTCCAGCCCCTTGCTCAATGCAGGAATCCAAGTCAGAGCATCCCTGACAGATCGCTGTCCAGCCTCATCTTGAATGCCTCCAGAGTGGAAGAGCCCACCACCTCCCTAGGTCATTGGTTCCATTGTCGTAGTGCTCTAACAGTCAGGAAGTTTCTCCTGATGTTCAGCCGGAATCTGGCTTCCTGTAACTTGAGCCCATTATTCCATGTCCGGCACTCTGGGATGATTGAGAAGAGATCCTGGCCTTCCTCTCTGTGACAACCTTTCAAGTATTTGAACAGCACTATCCTTTCTCCCCTCAGTCTTCTGTTCTCAAGGCTAAACATGCCCAGCTCTTTCAGTCTCTCCTCACAGGGCTTTGTTTCCAGTCCCCTGATCATCTTTGTTGCCCTCCTCTGAACCCTCTCCAGTTTGTCTGCATCCTTCTTAAAGTGTGGTGCCCAGAACTGGACACAGTACTCCAGATGAGGCCTAACCATGCTGAGTAGAGGGGAACTAGCACTTCCCGGGATTTGGAAGCGATGCTTCTATGAATGCAGCCCAAAATAGCATGTTCCTTTTTTGCAGCCACATCACATTGTTGGCTCATAGTCAGCTTGTGATCGACAACAATTCCAAGATCCTTCTCGCTTGTAGTGTTGTTGAGCCACGTATCCCCCATCCTGTAACTGTGCATTTGGTTCCTTTTTCCTAGGTGCAGAACTTGGCATTTATCCCTATTAAATGTCATTCTGTTATTTTCTGCCCAGCACTCCAATCTATCATGATCACTTTGAATTTTGTTTGTGTCTTCCAGGGTATTAGTTATCCCACCCCATTTTGTGTCATCTGCAAATTTGATCAGCATTCCCTGCACCTCCTCATCCAAGTCATTATTAAACATGTTGAAGAGCACTGGGCCCAGGACTAAGCCCTGTGGTACCCCACTCCTTACCTCTCCCCAGTTTGAGAAGATCCCATTGAGAAGCACTCTTTGAGTCCGATTCTGTAGCCAACTGTGGATCCACCTGATAGTTGCTTTATCTAGCCCAGTTTGAGCTAATTTGCTAATCAGGATATCATGGGGCACTTTGTCGAAAGCTTTGCTGTAGTCAAGGTATATTATGTCCACAGCATTCTCACAGTCCACAAAGGAGGTTACTTGATCAAAAAATGAGATCAGATTCATTTGACAGGATTTGTTCTTGACAAATCCATGTTGGCTTTGAGTAATCACTGCATTGTTTTCAAGGTGCTTACAGATGGATTACTTTATCATCTGCTCCAGAATTTTCCCAGGGATTGATGTCAGACTGACTGGTCTGTAGTTCCCAGTTTCGTCCTTTTTACCCTTTTTGAAGATAGGGACAACATTAGCCCTCCTCCAGTCATCTGGCACTTCACCCGTCCTCCATGATTTCTCAAAGAGAATAGACAGTGGTTCTGAGAGCTCTTCTGCCAGTTCCTTTATTACTCTAGGATGCCGTTCATCTGACCCTGGAGATTTGAACTCATTCACAGTCATTAGGTATTCCTTGACCATATGCCTATCGATCTTAAGCTGCAGTCCTGCCCCTTCAGCCTGTACTTTGCCTTTGCCAGGGGGGTCATAGACCCTCTTTTGGGAGAAGACTGAGCCAAAGTAGGAATTGAGCACTTCTGCCTTTTCTTTGTCATCTGTTATCATTTTGCCATCCTTATTTAATAGTTGAACCACCATTTCTTTCATCTGTCTCTTACTATGCACGTATCTGAAGAAAGCCTTTTTGTTGCTTTTAGCATCCCTCGCTAACCTCAGCTTGTTCTCAGCTTTAGCCTTCCTGACGCCATCCCTGCAATTCTGTGCTACCTGCCTGTACTCTTCCTTTGTCACTTGGCCTTCCTTCCACTTCCTGTATGTGTCCTTTTTTGTTTTCAGGTCATCTCTAAGCGTTTTGTGAAGCCACGTTGGCTTCTTCTGTTGTCTTCCACCTTTTTTTCTGGTTGGAATTGTTTGTAATTGTGCTGTGAGAATTTCCTTTTTTTAAAAAACCCACCCATCTTGGGCTCCTTTTCTCATTAGAGTCGCTTGCCATGGGACATTACTTATCATTGTTCTGAGTTTATTAAAATCGGCTTTCTGAAAATCCAGGGTACGTGTTTGGCTACACTTGGCTTTTGCTTCCTTTAGATACAAGAACTCAAGTATAACATGGTCACTTTCCCCCAGAGTTCCTGTAACTCTGTAACTGCTACTTTATCCACTACGTCAACTCTGTTGTTTAGGATCAAGTCAGGGGTAGCCGATCCTCTAGTTCCTTCCTCTATGTCAGGAATTTCTTGGAGGGGCCATGTTTTACAGAATTTGTCTCCCAACAAATATCAGGGAAATTGAAGTCCCCCATTACTACTACATCATGCTTCCTTGAAACACTGGCTATTTGGTTTTCAAAAGTTTCATCCTCGACTTCCGGTTGGAACCAATGTTTCTCTGGTAGCGTCCCATGGGCACTCCATGGGAGCTTTCTCAAACAGCTTTTTAAAAGGTTGAAAAACCTTTCATTCCCCCCTGGAATTAAAAGGGGGGCAAGGCAACATCTGGATAATATCTTGGAGAGAAGTACCCCCCTCGAGATAGTGGGGGGACTGGATTCCAGGATTATCTCTCTAGAGCTTTACCAATGCAAAAAGCCGTACTGAGACTCCTATTTCATAGGAGAAAACAGGGCTGACGTGCTCCATATTAATATATGCTTTAAGAAATATCAACAACTTCTGAGGGATGATTTAAGAAATGTTAACAATATTTGAGAATATCTGAGGACCTGCAAGATCTGTTTGAAAGAAACATGTCTGCACCGAGGAGAAGAAAGGAGCTGGCATCAACTCACCCCACAGCCCCTGTGTCAAAAGTTTTGAGAACAGAAGATATAGGGGAATTATTTACTCTGATAAAGACTTTATATTTGGAATTTACAGAGCAAGCCAAAAGACTGGATTTAATCCAAAATTCCATCACCGCCTTGCAAGGAGCTGTAGATTTAATTAATGCATCATGGCAAAAAATGGAGACGAAAATTAACAAGCTAGAAGACCGAGTGGCAGGAAATGAAACTACGACACAAATTTGCTTTAAAAATGCCTCTGATAGAATTTCTCAACTGGAGGCCTTCAGGAGGAGATCCAATGTACATATTATTGGGATTAAAAATCTGTCTAATGATGTAAAATTGCTTATTTTTGTGGATAAACTTTGCATGAGATACTCCCTATCTCATCTGATTATTTACTTGATATTGAGCAGGCATTTTGTGTGCCTAATGCTAAAGGGACTGATTACACGATCATAGTCCAATTTGCAAAAGTCTCCACAAAGAATTATATCCTGCGTTTGGCAAGAGAGGGTGGAAGCCTTTCCTGGAAACAAGATAAAGTTATGTTATTTCCAGACTACATCAAAGAGGTGGTGAATAAAAGAAGGCAATTTATCAAAGCAAAAAATATGGCAAAACAAATGAATTTACAATATTACTTAAAATATCCTGCTACACTTTGTATTGTGTCTGAAGGTCAGATGAAGTTTCTAAATCATGAAATGGTGGCGGCATGGCTGAATATAAAAATGCATGAGATTTCTGTTACAACCCCATGAACTGGAATCATTAAACAAGCTTTGTTAACTGCTTGTGTTTAGTCTACATGATCCAGGCTAGGTCAGAAGATAAATGATTATATATATATTCATTTCATCTTTCATCTTTCTTTTTTTCTTGCTTTTCTTTATATTTTTTATTTCAAAATAGGTATGGTATGCTGTATTTAAATTTATTGTTTGAAGGTAATTGTGCACATGCATTTATATATAAAATATATTACTGATTGTCAAAGGTTTATTTTAAGTTTTATTATCATATAACACTATATTTCTTCTTCTTCTTCTTCATCATCATCATCATCATCATCATAATATAGGCTACTGGGAATGAACTGTAGACCTGTTTCTTTGAGATAAGATTGATGATATGATATTCAAATGTAAGGTTGTTTATTAAACTGTAAGATTGTTAAGGTTACAGATATAGTTTTTAAAACAGAATGGCATCAGAGGCCGGGGGGGGGGGTATTGGAGTTTAAACTTAATTCTTTAAAGGGGAGGGAGAGGGGGAGGGAAGGGGAAAGAATCTTCTTTTTTCTTCACTTCTTTTCCTCCTCCCTTTTCCTTTTTTTTTCTTTTCTTTTTCCTTCCCTTTTTGTTATTGTGGTGTCCTCATCAGAATATTGAATTGTTGGGAAATTGTAGTATTGATCAGGTTGTTGGTAATTTTGGTATTGTTTATTTCATTTATAAAGATAAAATAAAAATATATTCACACACAATAGAGTTTCATCCTCGTCTTCTCCTTGTTTGGGTGGCTGGTAGTAGACTCTGACCACCATGTTCCTTTTATTTTAGAAGAGCCTCTAATGTCCACCTCAGGGTCTGGGTAGGTTTATTTGGGGAGAGGTGGTCCTTAAGGTATGAGGGTCCCAAGCTGTGCAGGGCTTTACAGGTTAAAACCAGCACTATGAATTTGGCCCAGAAAACAATGCAACCAGCACAAGTGAACAAGGTCTGAATGGATATGTTCACAATACATCATCCCAGGCAACAGCCTGGCTGCTGAATTCTGCACTAGCTGCAGTTTCTAAACCATCTTCAAAGGCAGCCCCACATACAACAGAGTTACAAATGTTTGTTGTATTGCAACTTGTGCAGGTTTATTTTGCTTTTAGAACTAATACGTTCTTGAGTGTGTGTGTATGTGTGTGTATCTCCCTCTTTTTCAGGCTACAAACCATCTTTCTTTCTCACCTTCCTAGTCTAAAGGTGTAGCAAAGCAGTATCAAGTGCTCCCTGGTGAAGCAACCATGACACCAACACAGGATACAGCACTGCATTCAGTTGAAATGGAAAATAGGAGAAGGTGTCTTTGCATACAAATCTTGCCTATTGCGTTAAAAAAACCCTTGGTCTTGGGGAAAAAAAATCCAAGGGAAGTATTTAAAATGTGCATAGTGCATGAAATTGCCTCACATTATGGGGAATACATGCCTTGTAGCAATTATGTCACTTATCCTTACACTAATTAAGTGTTGATGTGTGAGTACTAAGTTGCAATGATGTTGTTAACTAATGTACATAAATATTCCCTTTAAACTGTAATTGCACTTTGCCATAAGTTAAAAGGAATCACATTCAAATTGGAGGCATGTAGATCAGCATCTTAAGAAATGGATTATACTCTTCAGGATGCCAACATACACAACATTAGAATGCCTTTAAAAAAAATGTGGGGGAGAGTTTTGTCATGGTGGCTAGAGTTTACAATCCTGTGAAGAAAAAAACATTTCTATTTCCATATACACAATGGCAGAACTGATAGGCAGGAAACAACTAATTCTACCCACAGGGGCTGAATACACCAGACCAGAAGGATGTAATGTGACTTAATCCACAGTCCCCCTCCCACCCCCACCAACCCCAGAAAACATCAGCTATGCTGCATTTCTGTCAAAAGAGCAGAGATGATCTGTGGAAAATTTGTAGTGTTTTATCCATTTGCTCAGCACAAGATTTATGATTGCTCCAAGTTAATGCAATTTTATTTTTCTAATATTCGGATGAGGGTCCCTGTTTGCTACATTGGAACATGCACTGTGGAAAAAATGTGAATATAAGACATAAGGAAAGGCGTACTGGCTCTGAGCAGTAGCCCGGCTTATTACAGTTATCCTGTCCTCAATAGTGGTCCATTTTGTATACTTCAAGAAAAAGGGTATGTAATAGCAGAAGGCAATTAAGACAAACTTCTGTTACTGTTATTCACTTTCACCTTCTGCTAGTAAGAAGGCCAGTTCTCACTAGGAAATGGATATTTATTTGCTCTACAGGATCACTCCAGTGTATAGAACCACATAAAGAAACCTCCTTATGAATGAAGCTGTACATGGATACAGCAGATAGACTTTTCTACGATGGCTGGAAAGGGCTGCTTCGGACGTAATCCTATGCATGGTTAGACAGAAAAAAGTCCTACAACTCCCAGCATGCCCCAGCCAGCCACATGTTCGCTGGGGCATGCTGGGAGTTGTATGACTTTTTTCAGTCTAATCATGCATAGGACTGCATCCTTAGTGTCACAGCTCGCACTGAGGCTTGCCCATACAATCCCATACACAGGAAGGATTGTACAAAGGAGAAAATATGCTCCTTTGCATATGTGAAATGGCCAGGGATCCCCCTGAAAAAGTGCTGTAGTGTACCAGAAACAGGGGGAACTCTGCGTGAAGCATGTTAAGTTGTTACAGGGGTGGGCAACTTGTGGCCTTCCAGATATTTTGGCCTGCAACTCCCATCAGTCTTAGCTAGCAAAGTTAATAGTGAGGGATAATGGGCATTCTAGGCCAAAACATCTGGAGGCCCACAAGTTGCCTGCTCCTGATCCATTAACACAGCTACTCCCTCTATTGACAATTCCCAGTCCATTCACAGTTTTGTTTGGATTGCATTCAGTCCCCGTCATTTGTTTTGAAGCTTCAGAGATAAAAGCCATCTTCATATGTTAGTTGTGTGGAGGCCTCTCCCATATAGAGGAGGAGTGGGGCCATGTTGCTGAATCCAGCCCATTCCTGACTCTGCATGGTCAACCTAAACCTGCTCCCCCAACACAGCAGTTCATGTAGAGGGACTCCACACAATTGGGATTCCCACACAATCAAGATGCTCACACAGAGGGGTTCCTTTTCAGATGTCTGCAGTCAATGCATGGATGTCAGGGGGCAGAGCTGGTTAAGAACAGAAGAACAGAAGAACAGAAGAAGAGCCATGCTGGATCAGACCAAGGGTCCATCTAGTCCAACATTCTGTTCACACAGTGGCCAACCAGCTGTCGACCGGGAACCCACAAGCAGGGCATGACCGCAACAGCACCCTCCCGCCCATGTTCCCCAGCAACTGGTGTACATAGGCTCACTGCCTCTGATACTGGAGGTAGCATAGAGCCATCAGGACTAGCAGCCATCGATAGCCTTTTCCTCCATGAATTTGTCCAGTCCCCTATTAAAGCCATCCAAATTGGTGGCCATCACAACATCTTGTGGACGTGAATTCCATAGTTTAACTATGCGCCTTGTGAAGCAGTACTTTCTTTTACTGTCCTGAATCTCCCACCAATCAGCTTCATGCAATGCATGACCCTGGGTTCTAGTATTGTGAGAGAGGGAGAAAAGTATCTCCCTATCCACACCAGGCATAATTTTGTACACCTGGTTTTGCCATGTGACATCAGGGGTGGGGCCAGTAGCACAGTCCTGCTCCTATATCTACACATGAGAGCCCCCCATGTAACTAATGCACAAAAAGGGCTTATATTTGACACAGAATCTCCTATATGTCCATTGTATCTCCAGAGTTCTTGTTGTTCAGTCGTTCAGTCGTTCAGTCGTGTCCGACTCTTCGTGACCCCATGGACCATAGCATGCCAGGCCTTCCTGTCCTGTGCTCTCTCCCAGAGCGTGCTCAAGTTCATATTCATTGCATCGGTGATGCTATCTAGCCATCTCATCCTCTACCGTCCCCTTCTCCTTTTGCCTTCAGTCTTTCCCAGCATCAGGGTCTTTTCCAGAGAGTTTTCTCTTCGCATTAGGTGGCCAAAATATTGGAGCTTCAGCTTCATTATCTGGGATCTAATATTGAACTCTCACAGCATTGAAGCTCTATGACAGACATTTGTTACTGTCATTTAACAGAAGTACGTGCATTGCTATTGGAAAGGTATGGTTCAGATTTATAAAATATGGTTATAAGTAGGACTGTATGTGCTCTGCATGCTTATTTCGCCATGCCTGTGTGTAATCTGGAAGTGCAAAAATTGGCATCCAGAGATATCCAGATTTGGGCTGCAGTTCTATACTCGCTTCAGTGGTAAAGTGGTAAACTCGGAAGTGCCGGCACTCATCATGACAGTCCCAACCCCAAGGAGAGTCGACAAATGTGGTCAGCTGTGTTGATCCATGTCAACAAGCCACTTCTAACAGTTTTCATCTACATCAGGAGCAGTTCTTCTGCCAAGCTAGTTGGTCTTAAATGCCCATTCAAGACCACCCCAGAATGCTTTGCATTACAACAATCTGTTGTTGCTGGGAAAATCCATTTCTTCCCAGCAACTGTGAAGATCTGCAGCTAAGCTGAAGGAAGTCATTATTGGGTGGCAGATGATGCCATCATCGGTGCTAATCAAAAAGTCCCGGTGCTTCAGCTGAGTCCACTGCATTACTCCTTGTCTGGGCGTAAGGATGCTTCCAGATGGACAGCTCCTATTACTAACAATCAAAAGGCATTGTGCAGCTATTTCATCTTGTCTTCCTTTCCTTAACTAATTTTTTTCAAGTAAGAAGGTGAGGTGGGGACATAAGCCTATTCAAAGTGCAGCATTGGTTTTGAGCCTTCCCCACTGTACCTTCCCTCTCAAAATTGCCTCTTTCAAGCTGTTTTCTCCTGGTACGTTTCCGAGGTAGGACATGACCTTCAGTGGGAGAAAACAGTTGGGAAGACATTACTTTGGGAGAATGATTTACAGGGGCATTTGCACAGACTAGGAAGAGTTATATTTATAGCCTCCCCCTTTTCCAAAGCCAGGGCTGGCATCAAAGGTGGGCATAGTGGGGCACCTGCCAAGGGTCCACACTCCTCCTCCTCCTCACTCGCAAACTGCTTGTTCACCTGCCTCTCACTTGGGCCCAGGCAACAGGAGTGGTGAGATGGAGGAGCAGCAGATGCCACTGCCTACTTCCTCACTGGCACTTTGCCTGTCAAGCAAGCAAGTGGAAGCCATGATGAGAAAGAGGATGAGCAGTTGGTGTCAATGGTGGTTAGAAGGTAGACTCCCTGAAGGAGGGAGGATGTCTTTCCCAAAGGCCCTCAAAAACATGGAGCCAGCACTGTCCATAGGGCTCAGAATGGCATATTAACTCTCCCATCCTCCTGCCCATCCATGCTCTGTTTTAAATGCCTATCCCTGCTTTATATGATTTGTGATGAACTGTCAGATCACACTGCTATCACATCTCATATCTCCAGCTTTATTGTTAAGCAGAGTGGTGGATCTGGGTCCTTCATGTCCAAAGACAATACTTTGGCCACAGAATCTGTTAGGAAAAAGGACTCACATTCTGGAATGCAATACTCGTGACCATCAGGATAGGATATATTTAGGTTTTATTAAAGTGGCATCCTAGGTAAGTATAGATTAAAACACACAGCATGCTTATGCAAAGGACATTCTATGTTCTGTTTTAATTAAAATGTTTGGCAGGGTGTAATGGATAAAGGTATTTTAAATTTCATATTCATTGTTTTTATTTTGGTCATTTTTATGCCCAACCATTTTTAAGTAAGAGAGGACATCCTGCAAAACAGCTAGATTAGGTACTGCCAGTAAACGTACCCTTTGAATTTGAAAAGCTGTTATGTACACAGCGGATGAAACTAAAATATGGGAGTCAAGATAGAAAATCAAAACAAGCCTCTGTAAATCTCAAATCCACCAAGGATAACATATCTCCAGTGGCTTGTGGGAACATGGTTCAAAGTGTGCTTAACATGTTGAAGCCTGATCCCCAGGGATTTCAATGGATAGTAATCAATGTTTGGAGAAAGAAATAAGAATAACTCAGGAAAGGTAACAATGATTAACAAGACAAGTACTGCAATCATACATGGAATATTAATATGAGATTTGAAGGTCTGTGTCATTACTTATTCCATAACAAAACCAAAACAAAAGAGCAAACACCTATGGAGTGCAGAATTAAGGCACATTGTTAAGAACATTTAAATACCAAGAGGCAAGATAATACAAAAATGAGGCCTCAGTGATGGAGACTTTATAAAGGGAATAATGCTCTTGATAACTAGTGCCATAAACGGTTAATTAATTGTTTAAAACATTTAAGATTAAAATTTGAATGCCAAGTGTATGAATAAAACCATGGTTTAATACTGTGCAAACTCTTCGAAAATGTTTCCTTGCTGTTAATTCATTGCAGAGATTTTACTTCAATTACCAGATTTTCACATTATTATTGTTGTTGTTGTTATTATTATTATTTACATTTGTATACTGCCCCATAGCCAATGCTCGCTGGGAGGTTTACAAAAGTTAAAACATTAAAATACAATATACAGAGTTTGAAAACCATTTACATAAAAACATATGGACAAACAACATATAACTAAAAACAACTTTGAACTAAAAACATTTTTTTTAAAAAATCCAACAATAAAACAGCTTAAAACAACACTGCTTAAAAATAGTATACAAAAGTCAGTGAAAGGAAGAAGAGTTCTAAAAAGGGAAGGCCTGTCGGAATAAAAGAGTCTTTAGTGCCTGTTTAAAATCTTCAACGAGGCCAGCAAGCACATTTCAACCAGCAGGTCATTCCATATCTGTTTATCAGAAGGTGAAGTAATTGGTAGAGATTCCAAGTTGTTGTTTTACTTCATGTCAAAACATAGCCAGAAGGGTATTAAAGAGCCTTTTTGCCTCTATTTTTTTATTTCTGAATGATCACATATGGGTGATATGAGTGCACTGCACACTACAGCCATGTGTATTCAGTTGATCTATCTCAGTAGTATTGTCCTGCACTAGGACATGCTGCCAACTGGACTGTACACATCACACAGGAGCAAACGCATTCAACAGGGATCTGTACCATCACATCTTCTGACAAGAAACCCTGCACAATATCCATTGTTACAAAATGTGTTTTTCAGTTTTATAGCTTACATTTTTAATAGCTTACATTTTTAAGTGTACACCTAAAAACATAATCTATGAAATCACTTTCAATATCCAGACAGCGAAAGACCCCAATTCCTACTTTACTTTCTCCTTTTAATCTTGTTTACTATATTCCTTTCTTCCCTGGTCTCATTTACCACCTTCTTCTTTTTCTCAGTTTAGGGATGGATAAATCTGTCTATTTCCAGTCTGTGTCACTTTTGCATGTTTTTAACCACAATTCCATTTGTTCCATGTTCATGTTAATCTGTGGATTTATTTTCAATCCTCTCTCTCTCTCTCTCTCTCTCTCTCTCTCTCTCAATATATGCATTTAAATAGCATCTAAATATGTATGCGTATTTTCTCTCAAAGTAAGTGTATTTTCTCCCAAATATGTATTTAAATGCTTACCTTGATGCATTTAAACTGCTGAGAACTGTGTCACAGCATTCAGAGAAGTACAAAATCCAGTGGATAGTCCAACAGGTGTCAATCAGGTAATTTCTCGTGAGAATTCGCTAAGTTCAAATTCCTCAAGCATTCTACCTCAGCCTTACTTCATTTCACTTGACATCTCCTGTTCAGGCTTCCCTCCTAAGTGTTTGTTGCCCCACACAACTGTTCCCAGGGGGATGCAGCTAAGGCTGGGCCCCACATATTTTGTTCAGGAAAAATTTCTGATGGTAGCACCTGTCTTAAGATCAAAGCTATGCCACTCAGTGGCACAATGAAACCTGACTATATAGAGTTTGGAGTATCTGCCAGAGGGATCTCCATCACAATAACAACTGTAATTTACCTCTGTTGAGACTTGTTGGCAATAGATGCAATATTCACTTTGTATTTTCTGTTTTCTGTCCTCTATGTGATGCTTCTCATTTCTCTTCCAAGCGAGTGTATAATAACACTTTGTTTTCAGCCTGTCATGTTAGATTAAAACAGAATGACAGAGACAACACTTTTGCATGCAACCGTTAAAGCTGCTTGCTGTATTGCACTTTCCAACTTCCTTTCCAAAGGGTTTGTTTCATTCTCCCCTCAACCTGTCCTCACTTTCCCATTTACTATGACATCCCTCAGAAAATATCTGAGAAACACAGGCTCAAATCCATTGGACTTAAGGTAATTCTGAAAAAGATAAAGCTCTTGAAAATATTTCTTTATTAATGAATGAAAAGGCACAAGGCACTGCATATAGCTCAGGAGCATGTGATGGCAGCAGCCATATTTGCTTTCATGTGTCTGACCCATTCATTTATCAAGCAGGTGGTATGGGATCTAATTTTGGTATCACAGGGAATGCTTGGGAGAGGAGAGTTGAACCCGTAGCTTTTCTCTCCTTGCCTCACCATGATCCATTGCCCAACTCCTTTTTTCCCCAGCCAAGCTCTGATACAGGAAGTGAGTCAGGATGAGGGTGAAAGTGCCTGAGATGATGGAGGCAAACAGGGGAGGGTTCAGCTCTCATCACCCCTTGGCCCTTTTGATGTCAAATTAGGGCCTCACTCCCAACTTTACATGCGAATGGGATAGACATGTTGTTGCAGAACTAGGAGGGGGGATGATTTTCCCTAATGGTAGGTGATCACTTTATAAAGGTTTATGGAAAAAAGCATTATGATAGATTGCCACTAGTCAGGTTGAAACTCCTGACACACACTAGACTTTCCAGCTGCATGAAGAGTTTTGACCCCTATTGCTACAGGCCCCTCCCTTCAGCCCAGGCCTAGAAAAAAATTAAAAAATATACTTTGGCTTTTCTTGCCCAAAGCCCCAAAACATAAAACTTAACAAAAATCTTAAAAACTCAAGCAGTAGCTTTGGAATGATGCAATTCTTCTCATGGGGAAGGGTTTTAGGGAGAAATTCCCTTTTAAAACAATGCAGCCATATGTCCAAATATAAAAAGTTTAGGGGACAGGTCCTGTCTTAGCTTCCTGCTTTGGTTGTTTGCTTGTGTATGATAAGCAAATTTTGCTTCCACAAAGCAGAAGAGAGTTCTCTTCTTGCCCCACTATAGGTACAGGAATGGCTTTCACCCCCAGCACTGCCAGTTTATCCATAATTTCCAGAGTCTTGTTTCAGGAAAACCACCCACTCTCCAATCATTCCAATTTTAATGAGGCAGGCAACTATATTTCTTTCTTTTGTGCTATATGCCTATGTTAGCTAAAGATGGGAGTAAGAGCCACAAACGGGTGACTTACCAATGTTTTATATAAGCCTCTGATCTTGATAGAGTTCATTTTATGAGCCCCTTTTACATGTTACTTGCATGAAGGGGCATTGCATGACTAAAGAGCCAGTGTAGGCAAAAGTGTTGGACTGGGAGTTGGGAGATCCAAGTTCTAGTGTCCACTTGGCCATGGAAGCTCGCTGGGTGACTTTGGGCCAGTCACAGACTCTTAGCCCAACCTACCTCACAGGGTTGTTTTTCTGAGGATAAAATGGAAAGGAGGAGGATTATGTACGCTGCCTTGGGCTCCTTAAGGAGGAAAAAAGGCAGGATAAAAATGTAATAAAGGAATAATAAAGAAATAAAAGGACGGCAGGGCTGTGCCTCTGGCCCTGGGTCCAAGGATGTGTGTCTCCCTCCACCTCCTAGCCATGTTTTGGACATCTGAGGCTTGGAAGTCTGCATGTGTATACTTTTATATGTGTGGGCTTCCCCAGATCACAATCCCTTTAACTATGTGATGGCCCTTCACACGAGTAACACGTGAAGGGCTGATGCCCCAAATTATAAGATCCCACTGAGGCAAGCAAAGACACTGGAATGGAATGGAATCTTTTTTTCATTCCTCCCAGTATTAAATGTGAATTAGATGCTTTTACTGTGTCTCCCAGACCGCAGAGGACTGGGGTGAGAGAGAGAGAGAGAGAGAGAGAGAGAGAGAAGGAGGGGGAGAGGCTCCTGATTGTTAAAGGAGGGACAAGCCAGTCCTATCTGCTCCCAAAGTTTATAGGATGGGCAGGGGGGGGGGAGCTGAAGAAGACTGCTTTGAAATTTAAGCCAGGCTTTGCAAAGTCAATTAACCCTCCATCACCTATTTTGTAGATGGAGCATCAGGGGAAGCAGCCTATCTCCCTTTCATTCTACTGCTTATTTCATAGGCTTTGGTAAACTCCCTGTCAATACTGGTTAGAAACACCTTGTAGATTAGCTTTTAAGTAACAAGATTATTATCCTCACAAATGAATCCAGACTGGGAAAGTGGGAATGTGGTGTGGAAAGCAGGGTTTGAAGCCTTTCCCCAATGCCATTCTCCCACCGACAATCACTTTACTCAAACTGCTATTTGCTGCAAAATGAAGTTAAAAGGGGCGAAATGCTGCCACCAAAAACTTTTAAAAATGTTAACTGCCCCTACCATATCACCCCCAGTTTAAAGGAGAGATGCTGAGACTTAACTCTGCATGGGAAATATGCCACTATTCTGTAATTAGGGAGGACAGAGTTGCTTAGTCATAAGTGAAAGGCATTCCACTTAAACTAATGTGTACAGTGTTCATTAATTCAAATGTGTAGGGAGGCTGCAGTTACTCAGGGGTAAGGGCAAAGCAGTCTACATATGCCCAGGGGCACAATTTTTAGTATTATCTAGCATTATTTCTGTTTAAGAATGTATTGCCAACTGACATTTTTACAGTCACTTTGGCAGCAATCCTATGCATACTCTCCTGGGACTAAGCGCCAGTGAATACCATGGGACTTACTTCTTCATAGTCAAGCATGGGATTGCTCTGTTATTGCTGTGGCTCAACGTTTCTCAGATGTAAAATGGGACCAATGTTTTCTGAATGGAACAAAAGCTTAATTCCATACCAGTGAAATGTACAACATTTATTTGGCTTCGCTTGCCTTGCAGGTGGTGGTTTGCTCCTGCTTATTTATTATTTATTTATTTATTTCAAACATTTGTATCCCGCCCTATATCATTAAGATCTCAGGGCAGTGTACAGATAAAACCCTTTTAAACAGTGTAAAACAATAAATAATTTAAACAGCTAAAAACATATTAAACCATTAAACAAGCTAATACCAATTAAAATCTAAAACAATAAAACAGTTAAAGCAGGGTGCTACTTTAGGGAATGCATTTAGCCCTCATAGGCTTTGGTAAAAAGGCATGTTTTTACTTGGTGCCAAAATGAGATCAATGTCTGTGCTAGGGATGTTAGAGAATTCTGCCACGGACGCCAGTGAGGAGTCCGTGGCGGAACGGAGCAATCCCCACCACCACCCCATGAAATTTCCCCGGGATGGACCATACCTTTTGTCAGCTGTCCGCTGCCCTCGTCTGCAGCTGCGAATGGCTGCCCCGGTCTGCGGCTGCCATTTCCCTCCCTACTTTAGCCGTGATAGGCTACGTAAGAATTTACGTAGCCTATCACGGCAAAGAGCAGGGATGCAAATGGTAGCTGCCATTTGCGGCTGCAGCTCAGCAGCGGACGGAGGTCCAGCTGCGGGCGGCCCTGGCTGGTGGCTCCGTGGACTTGCCGCAGAGCGGAGCCAGCCTGGGAGGATTCCAGGGGGAGGGACGGATCGCCTCCCCCCCACCGCAAAAACCCCAGACCGGGATGGGGTGAGTAATCTGTATACCCCTAGTCTGCACCAATCGGTCCTCCAAGGGGAGGGCATTCCACAACCGGGGTGCCACAGCAAAGAAGGCCCTCTCCCACATCCCACCGTAGTATATGTCTCTCACTGGTGGGATGCAGAGGAGGGCCCCTCCAACAGATCTCAGTCCTCGGGTAGGCATATATAGGGAGAGGCGCTCCCTCAAATATCAAGGTCCCAAGCATTTAGGGGTTTAAATGTCATTACCAAAACCTTGAATTCCGACCGGAAGCATATTGGCAGCCAGTACAATCCCTTTAAAACTGGTGTTATATGATTTTTATAAGATGTTCCAGTCAGCAGCCTAGCTGCTGCATTTCACATTAGCTGCAACTTCTGAGTCATCTTCAAGGGCAGCCCTACGTAAAGTGCACTGCAGCAGTCTAATCTGGAAGTTACCAGTGCATCTACTACTGTGGCTAGGTTATCCCTGCCCAGGAAAGGCCATAGTTGGCAGATCAGCCAAAGCTGACCCCAAGTACTCCAGACCACCAAGCCCACCTGGGGCTCCAGTGACAGGGATGGATCTAGGAGTACTCCCAAGCTATGCACCTGTTCCTTCAGGGGGAGTACAACCCCATTCAGGACAGGTTGCTTACCCAGTTCCTGCACTCGAGAACCACCAGTCCACAGAGCTTCTGTCTTGTCAGGATTTAGCTTCAGTTCATTGGTGTTCATCCAGCCCATTACAGCCTCCAGGCACTGGCCTAGCACCTTCACCACCTCAGCCGACTCTGACAACAAGAAGAAACAGAGTCAAGTATCATCAGCGTATTGGTGACATCCCACCCCAAAACCCCTAAATATCCTCACCCAGCGGCTTCATATAGATGTTGAATAGCATGCGGGATAGAATAGAACTCTGTGGCACCCCACAGCTTAATAGCCATGGGGTAGAACAGGAATCCACCAATACCACTCTCTGGAATCGGACCTGCAGGTAGGACTGGAACCACTGTAGCACAGTGCCCCCAACTCCCATCCTGCAGAGCTGATCCAGTAAGGCACCATGATCAATGGTGTCAAAAGCCGCCGAGAAATCCAGGAAGATCAACAGGGTAGCACTCACCCTGTCTTTCAAGCTGAGTAGGTTGTCAGTCAGAGCAACCAAGACCGTTTCAGTGCCATACCCTGGCCTGAAACCAGACTGAAATGGATCCAGATAATCAGTTTCCTCCAGGAACGTCTGAAGCTGCCCAGCCACCACACGCTCGAGCACCTTGCCCAAAAAGGGGATATTGGCAATGGGGCGATAGTTCTCACACACCTCTGGGTCCAGGGAGGTCCTCTGCAGGAGAGGGTGCACTACAGCCTCTTTCAAGGCAGCAGGCACCATCCCCTGACAGAGTGAAGCAGTTACCACCCTCTGGACCCACCCAGTCAATCCACCCTGCTAGATCGTATTAGCCAAGATGGGCAAGGGTCAAGCTTACATGTGGTGGGACGGACTGATTCAAGCGCCTTGCCCACATCATCAGGCTGCGACTTGCTGTTGTCATCCTGAACTACTTGCTTGTGTGCACTTTTAGTTACCGCTTTTCACTTGTGACAGATTCGAATCAGGTTTGTGCTGGCCGTACCATGGTCTGCCAGATCATACCACTGGGTGCAAGACTGACCCCCTACCCCCACTCACTGGAGTATCATTATTTTCATTTGTGAAAGGTTGGAGGGCATGGTGTTTCTTTTGGGATTCTCAGTGGATTTATCTGCAACTAAGTGCTTAGCGGTGAAACTAGCACTTCTTTAGAAAAGGTTTGGGTTAGATTACCTTCAGTATCTAAGTATTCTTTTAAAACATGTTAGGATTGTTTTTCCATTTGTCCTCTGGACTGTGCATATCCTGGAGATGAAATAGTATACCTAGAAACCATATCAGTATGGGTAGGCATTATGCCATTGCTAACAAGCTTCCCATTACAAACAATCTTTTGAAAAAACTGTTTTTGGAAAACTGGCAGCACTAGAGCTATTTCTAATAGTCTTTCTTACAAAGGGAGAGCAAGCGACGAGCTCCAAGTTGTGCAAATCATCACAAATGTGATGGAAAAACTTAAACATTAAAAAAAAAATCGTCTGAACATAGGGAAATTACTAATTCAACACCCCAATTATTTCTAAAAATGGATCTAAAGGCGGAGTGGGAAATTGGGCCAGTCAGTTTGACACCAGTCGTTTAAGATTCCATTTTTAAAGGATCAAATGCTGGTACATTTAAGAAGCACAGCTTGATAAGAGACAAATAGTGTAGCTTCAGGCCTAATCTAATGAGGCCTAAGCAATTTGTGTGTGTCTATGGATACTTTAAAATTTTGTAGCAAAAATCATTGGGGGTGTATGCATATCCTATGACAACGCTCTTTGATAAAATGCAACTATTCAATTAAATGTGTTCTCAGCATATAATATGGATTCCTTAGGACAGAAGAAAACCTAGCAAGTTCAACTGAAGACTGGATAAAATTAGGCAGAAAAGCAAAAGTCCTCTCTGAGATCCTCAGTGGATTTGCTCTATTTCACAAATATGAGTCACCCAGAAGGACCAGACAGCTCAGGCAGACATTTCTGATAGCATCACAGGCTTTTCAAAATCTTCTGTGACAGATCTGGTCTTGGGTCTCAGAGGTGTTAAACACAGAGTAGTAAAAAAGAAAAAAAAGTGTCATTTGTTTCTGTGTAGGGGGAAAATCCTAGTACAGTAAAAATCCATTTATCTAAAATGTTTCAGTGACATCAAAGCCATTCTGATTAATGTGATGGCTGGATTTGCTTGGAAGTGAGAGGCAGAGGATGGACTGAACTGGAAGCAAAAGTCACATGCATGGACCATCACAGAAAATTGAGGGTGAATGTTTGTTTAGTTCAGGTGTATCTCATTCAGGATTTCTTGGATCTGACACCATCCAGAATCTATGGAAATGTATATCAAGAAACCTAGCTGGGACTGCTGTGCTCAAGAAGAAATAACGTGTTGAATAAAAACATTTCAGATAAGGTGGACTATCTCCAGAAGTAAGGATTTCAATTTTAGATGTACACAAATGAAAACAATAAACTGAGACAGCATTTGGATTTGATTTAAACGACTTCAGAGAGAATTAAGTGGTTAAGGTCAAGGGCCAGTTGTGACTGGCTCTTGGCTCTGGAACTTCTATACACACTCTGAAAAAGATGAGCATGGCCCTCTCTTGAGAGTCCTGTCCCTTTAAAGATCAAATTGCTTGGCATAATGGAGTAGTCACATTGCCAAAGTCCTCCATGTACTGAGGCTGCAATTACCCCGATGTTCTGTCTACCAGGATTAGATGGTAAACCTCTCCCTGTTCTCACCTTTTACTTCCACCTTCTTGGGTTGTTGAAAGGCAGCATGGGCTCATCTTTGTGTGTGCATGTGTTGACCATGTTATATCCCAAGTGTCAAAACTCTGCCCCTAGAGGTGTGCTGAAGTCCTCATAGTCATACCTGATTAGAGGATCCACCTCCTAAGTTGACCCCACGCCCTGATTCTGCTGGCTTCAAAATGAGTATGCCCTATGAACATTTGTCTTTCTTCTGAACATCATGAGAGACCTGTACATGATGCAAGTCAGTTGGAGATGTCTTCATTATATTGTCTAGTTTAGGATCATTTACAGATTGACTCCTTTTTGTTTCTTTTGTGCTGCCTGTTTTATTTCCTTCTTCTCTTATATTTTGCCCTCCAACCTCTGTTCTTAATAGTTTCTTAATGTAGAATCTCTTGTTTGACGGCACACTTTTGACAATCTTTGATCTTTCTCCTTTGTGTACTTCCATGCTACATGTCCTTTGACTAAGGGGACATAAGGGGAAAACAGGCTGAATTTGCTCAATTTGTTGGTCGGGGAATTGGCTGGTGATTGCTTCCTCTGAGCTTGAAAGTTAATTTGCAATGTTTATCGCTCCTCTTGCTTAAGACATACAGTGAATCGAGAGGTAGTGGTGGCAAAAGTAAGTTAGTGTCTTGCAGGCTGGCTGTGGCTTTACGGCATCTGGGTAATCTCTGTGATCATGCCTCACCCTGTGGAAGTGAGGGGTCTAACTTTGGCATTACCAGCCCACTGCCACTACTTGAGGAATTTCTCTTTCATTACCCTGTGTAGAGAACCTGCCCTTAGGGTGGGACTTTCTTCTCTAGAGCAACTCCACCCCATCACAAAATGTGGAGGATCACCCCAGTCCACAGGGTAATCCCTTCACTTCTTCTGCCACCATTAAACTACACCCCTTTATTTAAAATATGTCTTTTCCCCTAAGGTAGCTGGTCATTAGGCATGAGACAAAATAGATCAGAGGTGCCAGGAAAGTAAACAAAGATATATAGTATTTTATTGAAAAGAAATAAAACAAGATAGCTTATTATTTACTAATACTTTTACTACTTTTAAACAGGGTTTCTATGCCGGCAGTATATATAACAGCAATGTAGTTGCCCTGGTATTTTTGAGTTTACAGGGTGTGAAGAAACCCAGGTAAAACTGAGGTTTAACAGTTTAACTGTTATGTGTTGTTTCAATAATTGAAGGTTTGTTCCAATAACCAATCAGGTGTTAGAAGCCCCAGTTACTACCCCTAACCAGCCTTAAGCTAATTCCCCTATCAAGCTCCACCTCAGTTAATTCACAGGCCTAACAATGAGGGATTGAAAGGCAGTCTTCTTCCTGGTAGAGTTTGACTTCCACCTGGAACCTTCAAGGCTGAACACTGGGGGAGGGGGTCTCCATAAGCAATTTACTCTGAGCTGGCTGCATGTTGAGGTCATTAGGGATACATGACGTTGTGGCCATCCAGCAGCTACCCTAGAGCTTATCACAGAAAAACAGATTTCCTGAGACTGCTTAAAGTCCGATTCTTTTCCTCAGGTTCTCCACAGTATAGTTGTTGCGTGCCCCAACCCCCACATTGACCTCAGGTATGCTAGCCCTGCCCAGGGGTGTGCCTTTCACTGTGACCCCAGTCAAGGAGTGTTTCCTGTCTGCCACCCCTGTGTTGCCCAGCACAAACCAAGCAGTGTCTACTCAGATGTAATTCCCATTGTGCTCAGTGAGGCCTGTCCCTTGAATGTGCACTTCAGAATTTACAGAGATCCCCCTCAATCGAAATAGCACATTTTAAAGCACTAATTCTCTAAAGGCTGTAAAGTACTTTACCAAGCTGCAATTCTCCATTGTTTGGTTCATTGCACCATGAAATGAGCCCCCAAATCGGCTAGAAGTTAAAAGTATTTTTCAGGGACCCTTGTCTACCGTTAGTGTTCCTCTAACTGAAGAATCCCAATAAGGCACCAATGCATCCTGGTCATTCCTGGAACATAATTTGAAAACCACTAGACCAGTGGTGGGCAGAAAGGAGATCTTCAGATGTTTTGGAGTTCAACTCTCTGCATTCCTGACCATTGGCCATGCTGGCAGGAGCTTCTGGGAATCCCAAACACCTGGAGATCTACCTTCTGCCCACCATTGCTCTAGACCATAATTCTAAATAAGACATTACAGGGGTGTAGTGCTGATTGCCAATCTGGAAAACAAAGTCCAGAGAAAGTGCACCCTTTGCAGTGGCTAGATTTTTCACCAGAAGTTCCGCTGAATTTCACCCTGACCTGAATGTTTGAGGGAGGCCAGATGGCTGCCCTCCATGACCGAGGAGGCTGCTGCCTTCTGATTCAGTTGACTGTTCAGATTTTGAGTAGCCTAATTAAATCTGACCACTTCTCCTCATGGATAATGATCAGTTCTTTCTGTTACTCATGTTACAGCACAACTTCCCCTCTCAATGACTTTATTCATTTCAGACAGAGACAGCAGGTGCCAGATGGCAAACGGATTCTGTGTGCTGCTGCACAGTATGTCTAGCGCTCACCTTGCTCCGGAGTGTTTGGGTGATGGGAGGGATGATTGCCTTGGTCTGTTCTAATAAGCTTTGGAGCAGTGGAAGCTAGAGCATGTCATAGGTCTGGAGGAGCAGTTTAAAGGCTATGAAAGTTATTACTATATAAAAAGAGGCTGCCAACAGCCTTTTGGATTTGGAGGTGGGGGGTAGGATGACTTTCGTGTCTGCTTTACATCAGCTTCCAGTCTGAACAAGGATATTACGTGTTCTTTGGGTTTGACTGTAATTTATCTAAGGAACTGCAGTCTCAAGGTTAATTATATCCAATGCTTTTTAAAATCTGAAAGCAACCTCTGCACAAATTGGCTACATCCAGTGAGTTGCTGATGTTGTCAGCATCAGGATGAATTTGTAATGGCTGCTAGAAGGTGTGTTTTGCCTTATTTTTTATTTTTGTTTTTAAGTCAAAGAAACTGGGAGCTGGCCCGGGGGTGGGGGGAGGATCAGTTTTCTTACTGAAATGGTAAATTACACAAAAAAGCGACACTGAAGCCTGAATAGACAAAGTCTTTGTTTATTTATTACCAGGGGAAATCCATTAGGATGCAGCACTGTGTTTCCATGGTATCGCAGAGACATAAACAGAAAACATGGGCTAATGCATTCAGTTAGAGAGACATTTTAAAGTCTAATGCACAATCTAAATATATATCACATATAACCACTATTTATTTAATCTACTGTATATAATGCTTTGCAACTAGCTAACTATTCTGGAGTTCTAATCCACTTATAAATGTAGCTACTGAAATGCTCAGTGCTTATGGCAGAAAGTACACGCATAGTTTTTGTAGGATCACTTCTTGGTCACTTGTGTAGCCTTACTTCAAAAATGTGTCAGTCATTCACCTCCATCGTTAGCTGCCCCCACCCTCCCAATTCTATTCAGTTACAAATCAAATCTGGTCACAATGAGCAGATCGTCATCATCATCTTCATCACCCTTCTCAAAGAACCCACTACTGAACAGGAATGGCCAGACATTTACATGCATACATACATACTTACAACACTGGCTATAGATAAATATCAAAGGAAAATTATTTAAAAGTCTAGGAAAAAAATTCTTGCCATGCCTGCAATTGCTGGATACAATTTAAACTCATTTCACTGTATTACTATTAAGCATGTAGTCCAACGATTTAGCTATTTTCTTATTTAATTTTTAGATAACAGTGTGACTCCATTATGTTCAAGTTGACATTTGCCTGTAAGACAGAGATATAGTTGTTACAAAACAACTATGTTCCTTTTAAAAAAAAACTTCCCTATTTTCATATTCTCAAAAAAATGCAGAAACTTAAATTAATAAATAAATGATTACTAACAAATGTAATCAAATAAAAATACACCGGCATGCTCAATTACTGTTAATGTTTTTTTTTTTTAAAAAAATATGGCTATGTTTGGTCCTTTTCTGTTTTTCATCTTCATTATCTGACATTTGGTTTGAGAATCCTGTAAGCAACTGAGTTTACAGGGAGTTTATGGCCCACAGTGCTTGGATAGTCTGGTAGATATTTTACCACACAATAGCTAGTTGCATGGTTTGGCCAGGGAATGTTGGTGCCTGATGTGGAAAATCCAGGCAGCTACCCACTGCCACATAGACCAGTTTTATCTCTCTCTCTCTCTATATATCTATATCTATATCTATATCTATATCTCTATATCTCTAACAGTCAACTTGTCACCCTTAATCAGAGTCAGTTGCCTGAGGCAGATGGTAGAACTGACCTCTACTAACTGGAAAGCTTAAATGGGAATTGTAGGATCTATAACCAACTAGGTGGAAACTATTGGCCTATTGCAATTTGTGAGCCTACAGAATTGCAAATGTAGAGTAGATGCCTGGTTGCTTACAGAGCTGGCTCTGTTTGGGGGTGCCCTCTGGTTGACTCCCTCCAATGTTAGTGGGCCTCCCAACATATGTACCCGATAACCACAGCAACAGTAGTGGTTGGGGATGGGGAAGAAATGTGTTGGGTTAATAAATTTATACAAGCTTACCCAATTTGCAACCCCCATAACCTAACATGGACCTGAACTCAATTTGTGATCAGAAATCCACAGATTTAAGAGCCTGCAATTTGATTCAGGCACGCAAAAATGTAACAGGAAAATGTATATGTTTGAAAAATGCACATGAAAAATGTGTACATTCAAAAAAATATTCACATACGCAATTTAGTCAATGGGAGAACATGCATTTTAAAAATGCACCCCCCAAATGTGTACATTTAGAAAAATGTGTTTGGAAATATGTACACATTTCTGTGCCCCCCCCCCCCCAACACACACATATACAAAACTTGCAATTCAGTTCATACCCAAGTCAGAACAAGCTTCAAGGAGACCCTTGACAAACCTCAATGATTTATACATCCCTAGTAGTGGTCTGATCTCACCAAGCAGCAAGCTGTCAGTTTGATTCCCCACAGTGACCCCCAGTAGTGTTGTAGCATTGAGGGAAATTCAAATGGCGGCTCACTTCCCAGACACTGACTGGAAGGTGCAGCCAGGTGAGGTGTCAACAGTGGGGGCACGGAGCGGGGTATGTGTGTGTGCTGAGCTGCCCATGGATGCTGTCTACTGACACTTGGCACTGCTGTTTAAAAGGAGGAAATCTATGAAGTGTCTGCCGAATCATGCATCTATCTGTGTAAATTCTTGGCAGGGCTGGTGTCAAGGGTCGGTATTGTTGTTGGCCTTCTCCTGAAGCCCACACGCAACAGGTGGCCCATTGCCATTACCTGGAACAGTCCTGTTCCCACTCCTCCTTGTCTGTTGACCTGTCCCCTCTAAGCAAGAAAGCACTGAAATGAACAAGGAGAAGCAGCAGCAGGCTTCACTTGTGCCTCTCCCTGTGTGCACCTGTGTGGAATGACCTCAAATGCACAGGGCAAGTGAATGGACAGTGGCAATAACAGCAAGCTGGAGGTGGAAGGGAGCCAACTGAGGACATCCTGCTCAAGGACTGTCAAAATCTGGAGCCAACACTGGTTCTTGGATTGGTGGTTTGATAGATTCCTCAATTGGCCCTTCTTCTCTTGATAGGCTGCTGGCTGTACTTTATTTTACAGGATCTGTCCCTGCCCAGCCCCTTCTGAACATCAAAGTTTAAGGGTGGATCCTTCTTCAGAACTGTCTAACCTCATCGTACACATATTAAGACAGCTCTGTGTTGCACAAGGACATTTATAACAGAAGCTAATTTGTGTTTAACTGGTGGGAAGTGTGAATCATCCTTTGAGGGAAGGGAGGGAAGGTATAATTTTGCAACCTCTGGTTCCCTAGTTCGATTGTGGCTTGTTTACATAACTTTGTTTATTGAATTACATTACATCAACATTTCATGTGCTGTGCACTACATTTTGTGGTGATAATGAAATCCAGTTGTACTGAAAAAAATTCCATATTGGAGTACAGAAAAAAGCCCCACTAACAGGGCTGCCCGAAAATGCCAGGGCTCCATTTCTAATAGGGGTGCTGGCTGAAGTCACTATCCAGCCCTCCGGGGTTCTGCAGAAGGCCATATCCCCTTCCCTTGGCCCCACACCTTTCCCCAACTGTGGATCATTTGGTGGTTTCCTGGCTTTTGAAATCCCCTTGCTCCCATTGTAAAAGGTTGAAATGCCTCTCCTAAGACTTAGTCAGTGGAGGCTTGTAGCTCTGATTTTGGCAGGCTGTGAATCTGTTCCAGGTTTCAGTCAGAATTCCAGGTTTCAGTCAGAGCCAGCAAGAACTCTAAAGGAGCTATCCAAGGCATTGAACCTATTTTGGGGATAGGGTTCAGCACCTTGGCTAGCTCTTTTAGAATTCTGGCTGGTTTGGGGTGAAACCCAGAATGGATTTACAGCCCCACTGAAATTGGAGCCATCAGACTCTTCACTGGGCTTAGTTACTGACAGCAAGAGTTTTTGATTCTGCTCTCTTTGCCTTCGGCTTCATTCCATGTTGCCTTCCTCACCACCCACCGAGACTTTCTACAAAACAGAATTTGACCCTTGGGCTGAAAGAAGTTCAACATCCCTGGTTAGAACATATGAAGGAAAGAAGAGACAAAAATGATGATTAGAATAGTGCTTACAAACTAGGTACTGTAGAATAAAAAAAGAGACAGGCTTACAGGAAAAGACAGACAGACACTAAGAAAGAGAATGACCCAAAGGGAAGAAAAAGGAGAGTAGTAGGAGATTCCTGCTATTGAATCTAACAGCCCAAACAGACTTCTGAGGACTGAACAACAATACTATTGCCCATGTCTCTAGTTTCTGTGAGCTCTGCGAATACATGAATATTGGTATTACTGTATTATATGAAACTATTTGACCTGTTTTGAATTCCAGACCTTGACCCTGGAAGATTTGAAACAAATCAAAGTAGAGACTACCCCACAGCGTGTGCAAAATGCATGTCCTGTACTGCTGGGTCTCCATAGCCAGCCCATACACAACAGGAACAGAGAGCCAGGCCTTCTGGGAGTGGCTTTCATGTACTCTCGAGTGCCTCCTCTCTTTTTACAGTGGAGCCGCTTTGAAATGACCTGTGTGTCTCTTTAAAGAGGGAGTGTGAGTGTCCCATCACTTAGCTTGTGTTTCATTTCTTCATACTGGCTCCTATCAGACATCTAACAGCTCAGGTATCTTCTGAGCAGTGGGTAACAATACCGCTGTCTGCACATCCAGTTCCTGGGGGCTTTGAGATCATGCTGGCGTTTTCTTTTCTCGGGGAGAAATGGTCTGACCTTGTGAACTGACCGAGTCTAAATAGACAAATGCTTTCACTTACTACAGGTTTGCCAAGTTTACAGGGAGCCCAGGTGCATGCAGGAAAATGACCCTGACACCATCAGAGGAAAAATTACTTTAGCTGCAATAAACCATGTAGCTATTATTAACCTGCTTTCCAAATGAGATCTCCTGGATGCCGTTAGCTTTGTGCTGTCTGAAGCTACGCCAGCTCATGTAATATTGCTAGTTCTTTATTCGCTCTCTCTTTTTATCCTTGAAGTGAGATTGTTCACAAGGATTACTTTACTTTATTGTCCAGAAATATCAGCTATGATTAATACCCTGCCTGAGACAGTACATCATATTTTCCCTTTTGGGCACTGTGTGCAGTGTCCTTTCAGGCACCTTCCTGTCCCAACAAACAGGTTCACCTATATTGTGTTTACAGAAGGACATATTTTCCAATGCCTACTGGCTACACATATTATCGCACTGGGCTGCGGTGCCTGGTGCGTGAGATAAATCTTGTTCAAGCAAGACACAGCTGCGCATCTGTGGAAAGCCAGGATTTGAGG
Organism: Heloderma suspectum; assembly: GCF_057233095.1. Lineage (NCBI taxonomy): Eukaryota > Metazoa > Chordata > Lepidosauria > Squamata > Helodermatidae > Heloderma > Heloderma suspectum. Next base: position 96,917,016 of record NC_139459.1, on the reverse strand, counting down.
AACGGTAATATGCCACTGTTTAGAAAAAAAAGAACAAAAGTTGCTGAAAATGAAACAAATAGAAATCCAAGGTCTGAATCCAACAACCTGGGGAGGTCCTGGAGACCACTGCTACAGAACGAATTAGAGGAGTCTTTTTGTGTCCATTCCAATCTGGTCTTTTGAGAGTCTTTATGAATAGTGTGTCAGTGTGCTCTCCTCATTCTCATGCCCATTCCTCCTAGCACTCCACACACACAACATCTTTAGGAAAGAGGAAGCATACAAACGTTTCACTTTTTATCACTTCACCTAATCCACTTTGTAATAGCGATGAGGGAGAAATCTGTTTGGTTTGCATTTTAATTCGAACTGACCTAATTTTGCACTTTCAAACCAATACGTGAACCAAAATTCAGCTATCCTTTGGAATTCACACTTCTCCAAATTTTGCACTGGAGTTCTCCAAGCAAAAGATGCATACAAAAATGCAGAGATTACAGGAAAGTGTATACAAAAAGGCACATATCTGTGAAAATAACATTAAAAATGCATTATATTAAGAAAATGGCTTGCAAAAATGTGTATATTTGGCGAAATTGTGGACAAAAATGCACGTAGTAGGAGAAATGCACACAAAAATATGTAATACTTCTCATGAAAACTTGTTTTAAATTCTCAAGAACTGGGACAAACTGAATTTAAGATTGGAAAAATGAGAGACAGAGAGAAACTGAAACGGATGGATTGGTCTATTACTACTTTGTAATAATATGAAAGTGATGGCAAATCCTTTCAAGGAATATACTGTTGCTTTAGAAAACTCTTTTGTGATGACACTACCTAGGGAACCTAATAATGTTGAAGCTAGCGGGCAAGTAGGCAGGCACACAGCTACTATAAATGTCCAGCCCTGTTCCAGAATTTGACTGTGTCAAATGTAGGGATGTCAGAGAATTCTGTCACGGATCTTGGTGAGGCCGAATGCCAGTGCATTCGGCCCCTCAAAATCCATGGCGGAACGGCCTGCCACCCCGCCTCCCCGCGGTTCTCCCCTGGGACAAGACTTACCTGGGGCGGATGTTCCGGACGGCAGTGGCTCCAGCGGTGGCTTTGGCGGCGGCGGCGGCAGATGGTCTTCCGACCGGCTGCCGCCATTTGCAGTCTCATCTTTTTTTTTTTTTTACATAGATGTGACAGGCTACGTAAAGACTTATGTAGCCTATCACGGCTGGGTTAAAAAAAAAAATGCGTATGCAAATGGCGGTGGCTACGGCCACTGCCATTTGCGTTCCTTTTTTTTGGCCGTCTTAGTCTATGTAAATATTTACGTAGACTAAGATGGTGAAATTAAAGGGGAACGTAAATAGCGCCCACTATGCTATTTGCGTTCCCCTTTCTTTTCTTTGTCTTAGTCTACGTAAATATTGACATAGACTAAGACGGTGAAAAATAAGGAACGCAAATGGCGGTGGCTGTAGCCGCTGCCATTTGCGTACGCTTTTTTTTTTTTTTACCCAGAGCCCTCTGTGGCTGGAAATCCAGCTGCAGACGGCCCTGTCCTGGGCCTGGCCGGCTGCTCTGCGGAGCTGCCGCGGAGCACAGCCAGCCATTGAGGATTCCGGGGGGGAGGACTGGATTGCCTCCCCCCCGTTGAGGATTCCGGGGGGAGGGATGGAACGCCTCCCTCCCACCATGAACAGAATCTGCAAAAAGGTAAGTGACTTTCGTACATCCCTAGTCAAATGTAGGGATGTCAGAGAATTCGGTGATGGATCTTGGTGAGGCCGAATGCCAGTGCATTCTGCCCCCCGAAATCCATCATGGAACGAAGCCCCCACCCCCCCAACCCATGAAAGGCATGCAGGACGAAGTCCCCGCCACCCCCCCCCCATGAAAGGCGCGCGAAATGGAGCACTTACCTGCTCCCGTCCACGCTGCTTTGTGAATGGCGGCCGTCCTGTGGCCGCCATTCGCTTCCTCCTCTCAATAGCTGTGATAGGCTACATAAATACTTACATAGCCTATCATGGCTAACGCAGGGACGCCATTTGCGTCCCTACAGAGGCCGTGATAGGCTATGTAAGTATTTACTTAGCCTATCACAGCAGGGGGGGGGACCCCAGCATATGCAAATGGCGGCGGCTACTGCCATTTGCGTATGCTGGGATTTCCCCCCCCCCGCCATGATAGGCTATGTAAATACTTATGTAGCCTATCACGGCAGGGGGAAAAAACCCCCAGCGTACGGAAATGGCGGTGGCTACTGCCATTTGCGTACACTGGGGTTTTCCCTCCTGCCGTGATAGGCTACTTAAATATTTACGTAGCCTATCACGGCTCAATACAGGGACACAAATGGCGGCGGCTACGACAGCCGCCATTTGCGTCCCTGCAGGGCTGCCCAGCGGCCGGATATCTGGCTGTGGGCGGCCAGAGCCGGCTGGCGGCTCTGCGGCTTGGCCGCGGAGCGGAGCTAGCCAGGCAGGATTCTGGGGGGAGGGACGGAGCGCCTCCCTCCCCGTTGAGGATTCTGGGGGGAGGGACGGAGTGCCTCCCCCCCCCCACTGCAGATGCTCCTGCATGGAGCCAGGTAAGGGATTCGTACATCCCTAGTCAAATGTCTGTTCTAGAGAGGGCTTTTAAAGTATGTGAACACAGTATCTGTCAGACAGGCTAGCATACCTGTGTCCATCTTGAGGGCCATATGGGGAACCATGGAAGAGAGTATTACATTATTATTTCTTTCTTCGTTCATTGCCCTGGATGGAGCAGAGAGGAGTTTGCTCTTGCCTGCACATGGCTGTAGAAAGTCACTGGAGGATGCTAGATCCATGATGAGAGTGTCTGTGTTGAGTAGGAAAGATGTTGGACAGAGAATGGGGTTAGGGAAGCTGATGTAGCATTGAACTATGAGACATGTTTGGCCTGTCAAGGGATGCCAAGAGGTGTGTTTGGTGGGGAGGAAATGATGTGTTCCCTTGGTGATTGGCCAGGGAGTTGGAAGGAACAGGATTTATTCATATTCTTCCATCTTTTAATCTGCCTGTTTCATTTTTCTTCCACATGCTAAAAATCTAATGTCTAACTGAGGACTGATTCACACAGGCATATACATTTCTCATTAACATTTCTCATCACTCAGTGAAGTGCATCTGAATGTATGAACTGCCTCCACTGGAGCTGGAGACTAATATTTGAGGAGCTGAAATTATGTGAAAGTTCTGACTGTGTTACTTGATATGTGATCACTGAATTCGAGTTTGATCTGTGTGATGGCTGCTTCACATATGCATCACAATGCTTCAGTCACTGAGCAATGAACATGCATGTGAGAAATCTCCCTTAGATCATGACCAAGTGTGGGACACAGGGTAAGGATGCTTTTTGTCCCTTGGTGTTTTCCCCCCGATTTAGTATAGAGATATTATGAGGGCTATGCATATATGGGGGAGGCACAGCTTTGGGGGTTCAGGGGAATTTAAGGGCTGTGAGAGCCTATTAGCAAGGCATGCTGAAGGGGGCTTAAGGGATAGTACTCATAAGTGGGCTTTAATGTGTAACGGGATAAGTAGGGGAGCAAGATCCATTGCATTAGAAGCTTGCTAGATGCCATATATAAATGGATAAGAGTTGTCTTGATAACCTTTCAACTGTCTGTATCCTTATAAGGGAACTAGGTAATGGGTTGTGTGCTTTTGTTACTTACCTATTGCTGGAGGGGTAAGGCAACTTACTGTCCAGAGCCAACCAGGAATATCCATCTATCTATGCTGCTGCCCTGTTTGGTAGATATCAGATTATAGCATCTTGGAACATCTGCCTAGCAGTGAAGTGTTCTCAGGCTTTTGACTGATCCCATGCACCAAGGCAGGGCCATTGAGCCCAATTGGACAGGGATGCTTATAAAAGGTTCCTTGCCTGGGCAATGACTTTGCCTAAGCAACAGGATCTTCCTGGCATGGGTGCCTTCCTGTGCCTTCCGTACCTCTGACTTTCTGGCTCAACTCTTTGGCCCACAGCTCATTTATAAACATTAGTAAATGAAAAAAAAAGTGAGGGCCTGCACTAACAGAGCTTATAAGGAGTTTTCAGATGTTCTCTGGCTTTGCCCTCCTCTTCCACCTACCTATCCATTCACACGTATAGACACATGGTCACACGCATACACATGTGTATTTATGTGCATATGCTCAAACATACACTGCACATGCAGACACACTCTGACACATACTGTTTCACACAGACATCTGCCTTCAGTATGTGGCCCTATATAACATGATCATCTAATGAAAAATATAAATGGATATATGGCTTCACTGCATAATAAACACAAAATAAAATAAACAAATAATAACTGAAACATATTTTCATACTTTTAGATGTGTAAAATTAAGTATGCATTTTCTTCTTTTTAAAACATTGACTAACTATTGGGATGGACTTGAATTTTTATGGGTGAACATTTTTGGTGTAAAAAAAAGGACTTCTGGATCCCCTAAAACATTTTGTGATGATATGACAAAAGAACCCCCCCCACACACACACATACTCCTTGCTTGTGGAGTGGAGCAGAAGAGTTTTATGCTGCTCACCCTCTTCCATGCTACTAAGGAGCTGCTTAGCTTGACTGCAGGTGTTGTACCTGAAAATGGCACCGCTGGGATGCACTGGGCAGCCGGGCATGAGCTGGAAGCAAAGGAAGAAGCTTGGGGCAGGAGAGATGATGGATTAGTGAGGAGGATGGTCTCTGGATTGGGCATCAGGCTACACAAATGGGGAAGAGAGGAGGGGAAAGGAAGAAGCAGAGCTGGACAGGGAAATAGCAGAGTAAAGGAGGCAGAATTAGACAGAGACAGAAAAGGAAAGAAGAGGGAAGAGACTAAGTCTTGAGTGAGATGAAGGCGGAATACAGCCTTTCTGTTGGAGAAAAGCCTTGGAGATCATGAGTGGGCGTTAGGCCCTTCCAGGAGCAAGGAGAAGGAGAGGCTTGCATGATGACATAATGGAGCCATGGAGCCAATCAGCTTTGGCTATGTGATGATATCAGAAAGCCAAGTGAGAGTGAGGGAAGGCTTCCTTCCCTCATTCTCAACAGCAGAAGATTTTAATCCCATTTTGTAGTTCCCTCCAATGATTGTTGATATGAGGCAGGGGGAGATTTCATAGTCAGTAAATTTTTATGTGAATTATACTGCCCTCATTCAGCTCAGCACTACTAAATAAATATCACATTACACTGTAATAATGCTTCAACAACTTCTTTTCACTTTACTGTTCCTGACACTCATCTTGCTTTACTTTCAGGTAACAAGCCAGAGCATAAAAGATGCATGAAATTCACCACCATGTGCTCCGTTCAAACAACCGCCTACTGCAGGTTTTTTTTCCTTTCCTCCAAAATTGTTTGCCCAGTTGCAGTATACGGTGCCTTTTTTACACTTGAAATATAAACTGCTGAAGAATCAAGTTTTTTTTTCTTTTAGATACGAACTGCTGACATACTCTCTTTTGTATTTATGCTTATGAATGCTGCTATAATCAAACCAACAACAAAAACTTTAATCCTTTCAAATTGTATGTACACCTCTTACCTGTGGTGATATGGTGAAGGTAAGCAGTATAACTAAGAATAACTCCTTCAGTTCTTGCAAATTCTATGTACCACTGAACTGGGTGATATAACACAAATCAAAGAAGCCTGTTTTTAATAATAATAATAATAATAATAATAATAATAATAATAATAATAATGATAATAATATGTTTCTAAGCAAAAATATTAGGGAAAGGACTCAGTAGCCAAATCATCTTTATCCATTCAATATTACAATGTTCAGTTGCTCATCACATAACTATTGTTTCCATGAATTATGGTTCAACATGAAGTACTATTGGATAGCTCCAACTATCAGACCAGTTCCAACTAACAGAGTTGGGGGAGTTTGCAGAAATGCTGTGGACTCCAAATTGGGGCCAAAAAGATATGAAATGTCTCTAAGTCCCATCATGGTCTCGGTGCAATACTTAGCAGTGCATTGGTGCATAAACTAAAGGCTTCAGAGTTCAACACACCCTTCCTGATGGAGATCATGTCCTCTTTACTTCCATTGGCTGAATCCATGTGACTGGGGCGGGGGTAGCACGGAGGTCCTAACCCATGCTGGAAGAGGCATGGCAAGTTTCTGATGATATCATTGGGGGAGTCATGGGGATTCTCCTAAATTAGGAAACAATTTGGGATGAGAGTATTTATGGATGATGGATCAAACTATTTTCAGTTTATCATGTGCATTCATAAATCTGTTTCAACCTGCATATGCTTTTTTCATGTTAATATGTTTTTTTTTTAAATGCACGAAAATTTGTACACCTTTTATACACACTTTACAGCAGAATACACATTTTATGCATTTTTCAGACTAAAACTACACTGCAAAAGTTGGTGGAGTGTGGGATCTGAAGGAGTCTACTAATCTACACATCAGTTCAGGAGATGTGAATCAAGTCAGTTAACTTCCAAATGTGGATTGAACAAAACCCTCAATCATCCCTACAAGTATTTCTGCCATTTAGTTCTTTTATTGTTCCTCTGATTTGCTCTGCATTCTACTTCTCCTGACTTCCAGTTTAAGTCAGAAAATGTCTAAAATTTTCTGAGATCAGCTGGAATTCAGGAGAAGTAGTGCCAGGGTGGAGTCAGTCATCATGATCCATGTTGGTACCAACGATGTGGGGAAATGTAGTTGTGAGGTCCTGGAAGACAAATTTAGGAGGTTGAAATCCAGGACCAACAAGGTGGATTTCTCTAAAATGCTACCTATTCCACATGCAAGGCCAGCTACACAGGCGAAACTGAGGAGCCTCAATGCGTGGATGAGATGGTGGTGCAGGGAGGAGGAGTTCAGATTTGTTAGGCACTGGCAAACATTTTGGGACAAGCTGGGCCTGTACAAGAGGGATGAGCTTCACATGAACCAAAATGGAACTGGATTGCTGGCACTAAACATAAAAAGGGTGGCAGAGCAGCTTTTATACTAAACCCTAGGAGGAAGCTGACAGGAGCTGGGAAGCATCCGGTTTGGGCTAAATCATTCCAAGGGGACAAAGATGCAAATGTTTTTGATTGCCCAAATGCAAAAGGGAAGTAAACAGGCCATGAGAATATGGTAGAACATTATAGCTAATCAAAGACGTCTAGGTGCCATAGCAAAAGATGCACACGCCAGAGGCATCTGGGGAGGAACACTGTATAGGTGTTTCTATGCAAATGGTAGAAGCCTCTGAGCCAAAATGGGAGAGTTGGAGTGGTTTTAAAGGAGAACCTAGACATAGTGGGCATTACAGAAACCCAGTGGAATGGAGAGAACCAGTGGGATATGGTCATCTCTGGATATAAACTCTACTGGGTGTTCTGTGGGAAGTGTTGCTCTGTACATCAAAGAGAGCATAGTGTTGAGCAGACTAGAACACCTAAAAGGGGTAGACTTTTCCACAGAAGCATTGTGGGTGACAATAATGGGCTCCAAAACTAATTTAGTGCTAGGAATGTCCTATTGTCCCCTAGACTAGAATGCTCAGGGTGACCTTGAGATGGAAAACAAAATCAGGGAGGCCTCCAAATGAAGAAGTTTTGTAATAAGGGGTAACTTCAATTACCCCCACATTGACTGGAGAAATGCATATTCCAGTCACCAAAAGAGGTTAAATGTCTTGATGCCCTAAACACCTGTGCCCTAGAACAGTTGGTCATGGAACTGATTAGAGGGGAGGTGACCCTGGATTTAATCCTAAGCAGTGTCACCCAGGACCTAGTAGCAGATGTACATGTTGTTGAACCATTGGAAATAGTGAGCACAGTGCTATCAGATTTAATATATATTTGATGGAAAATTGCTCAAAAAGTCCAACACAGGCACATTTGACTTCAAAAAAGGAAACTTCTCTAAAATGAGGGAACTGGTGAAAAGGAAGTTGAAAGGGGGAGTAAAAAGATTTAAATCCCTTTCAAATGCTTGGAGGTTACTCAAAACCACAATAATAGAAGCTCAGCTAAAATGTATACCACAGGTTAGAAAAGGTAGCACCAAGTCCAAGAGGCCACTGGCATGGTTACCAAGCAGTGTCAAGGGAGCTATTAAAGAAAAGAGGGCTTCCTTCAGAAAGTGAAAGTCTTGCCCAAGTGAGGAAAACAAAAGGCAGCACAAGCTTGCACAAAGGCAATGCGAGCAGACAGTGAGATGCAAAAAAAGCATCTTGAAGAGCATATTGCTAGCAACATCAAGGCCAATAATAAAGAATTATTTAAATATATCAGAGAAAACCAGATAGGGAGGCAGTTGGACCATTGGATGACAATGGAGTTAAAGCAGCACTGAAGGAAGACAGGGAGATTGCAGAGAAGCTGAATGAATTCTTTCATCCGTCTTCAAGATACAGGACAGATACCTGTGCCTGAACTGATGTTTTCAAGAAGAGAGTCTGAGGAACTGAGGCAAATAGTGGTGACAAAAGATGAAGTTCTCAACCCATTGATAAATTGAAAGCAAAGAAATCACTGGGCCCAGATGGTATCCATCCCAGAGTTTTCAGAGAACTCAAATATGAAATTGCTGCTCTTCTAATCAAAATATGCAGCATGTCCCTAGAATTAGCCTCTGTACCAGAGGACTGGAAGACGGCCAAGGTAACACCAATTTTTAAAAAGGGATCAGGAGGGATCTGGGAAATTACAGGCTAGTTAGCTTAACATCTGTTCTGGGTAAGTTGGTTGAAATCATCATTAAAGATAAAATTAGTAGGGGTGTACGAAAGTCACTTACCTGGTCTCGCAGCTTGCTTCGCGGTGGGGGGGAGGCGCTTTGCTTCTCCCCCCGAAGTTCAGGCCGGGGGGGGGAGGCTTCCCGCCTCACCCGGCTGAAATTCAGGCCGGGGGGGAGGCTTTCCGCCTCGCCCAGCCGAAATTCAGGCCGGGGAGAAGCGCCCCGTCTCCCCGGCTGCGAACGTCAAAAGAAAAGTAAAAAAAAAAAAAAAAAAGCCCCGTGACAGGCTATGTGATGATTAACGTAGCCTATCACGGCTGACTTTGCAAATCTAGCCATGATAGGCTATGTAAATCGTTACGTAGCCTATCACAGGGGTGTGGTTTTTTTTTTACTTTTCTTGTAATGGCGGCGGCAGCAGCCAGTCGAAAGACCGGCTGCTGCCCCCACCCCTGATGAAGACCTGCCGAACCGCCGCTGGGACCCGCCGCCGGGAGCGACATTTGTGAAAGGTAAGTCCCATCCCGGGGGGCGGGGCAGGGGGCGGGGGGGTGGCGGAGAATTTCTCCCCGAACAACCTTCGAAGGACCGAATGCGTTGGCACTCGGCCCCCCAAAGTTTCGGGGAGAAATTCTCCCCCATCCCTAAAAATTAGTAAGCATGTAGAAGGATAGGCCCTGCTGAAAAAGAATCAACATGGCTTCCACAAAGGTAAGTCCTGTCTCACTAGACGTTGTTTACTTAGACTTCCAAAAGACTTTTGACAAAGTCCTCCTTAAAAAACTCCTCAGTAAACTTAGGAATCATGGAATAAGAGGACGGGTCCTCTTATGGATCAGTAACTGGTTACAGAACAGAAAGCAGAGAGTAGGAACAAATGGTAAATTCTCCCAGTGGATGGATGTAAATAGTGGGGTCCCTCAGGGATCTGTATTGGGACCAATGCTTTGCAACTTGTTCATAAATGATCTGGAATTAGGAGTGAGCAGTGAAGTGGCCAAATTTGCCAATGACACCAACTTATTTAGGGTGGTTAAAACAATAAGGAATTGTGAGGAGCTCCAAAAGGAACTCTCCAGACTGGGCAAACAGGCATCCAAATGGCAAATGCGGTAAGAAAGTGTAAAGTGATGCACGTTGGGGCAAAAAATCCCAACTTCAAGTATAGCCTGATGGGATCTGAGCTAGACCAAGACTGACCAAGAAAGAGATCTTGGGGTTGTGGTGGACAGCTCGATGAAACTGTGTGGGCACAACCCAGTGTGTGGCTGCTGTAAAAAAGGCAAACTCCATGTTACACACCATTAGAAAAGTAATTGAGAATAAAACTGCCAATATCATACTGCCCTTATACAAATCTATGGTGTGACCACACTTAGAATACTGTGTACTGTTCTGTTCACCATACCTAAAAAAAAAAAAAAAGTTATTGTAGAGTTGGAAAAAGTGCAGAAAAGAGCAACTAAAATGATCAAGGGGCTGGAGCATCTCCCCTATGAGGGAAGGTTACAACGGCTGGGAGTGTTTGGTCTGGAAAAAAGGAGGGTAAAGGGAGACATGATAGAGGTGTACAAAATTATACATTTTGTGTATAATTTTGTAGAGGTGTAGAGAATGTGAATAGGGAGACATTCTTCTCCCTCTCAAAATACTAGAACCCAGGGTCATCCCATGAAGCTGATTGGTGGGAGATTCAGGACAGATAAGACAAAGTACTTCTTCACACAGTGCAAAGTTAAACTATGGAATTTGTTACTTCAAGATGTAGTGATGGCCACCAATTTGGATGGCTTTAAAAGGGGGTTAGATAAATACTGGGAGAAGGCTAGCAATGGCTCCTAGTTCTGATGGCTATGTGCTACCTCCAGTACCAGAGGCAGTAAGCTTATGTACACCAGTTGCTGGGGAACATGGGCAGGAGGATGCTTTTGCACTTGTGTCCTACTTGTGGGTTCCTGGTCAGCAGCTGGTTGGCCACTGTGTGAACTGAATGCTGGACTAGATGGTCCCTTGGTCTCAACCAGCATGGCTCTTCTTATGCTCTTAAAATTAATTCCAAAATTGGGACATGGACAACCTTCTGTTCTTTCAGTTGATGTGCATTGTTTCTCCCCATCTATTTTACCAATGTGTATGTGCATTGATAAAACTGTCCAAAAAAGAAGTCTTGGTGTGATGTAAGTTATTTATTTGTTACATTTATATGCCACCTTTCCTCCACCGAATCCAAGACAGTGTACAAGATCTTTCTCCTCTCCATTTTATCTTCACAACAACCCTGTGAAGTAGGTTAGGCTCAGTGACTGGCCCAAAGTCACCCCATGAGCTTCAGGGCAGAGTGAGTACTAGAGCCTGGGTCTCCCTAGTTCTAGTCCAGCCACTACACCACACGGGCTCTTTTTATGAGTGCATCACGTTTCTTGACATAGGCTGAGGGTCATGATGGAGTACTGATCCCATAGGGACTTCCATCCCAAATTAGAATGGAACACTGCTTGGTTACTGAGGGCTTGAAGCCATGGCAAAGCTTGGCGGGGGTGGGGGTGGGGGGGAGGTGGATTTTAAAAAAAAGAGATTTAACCCTGTCCTCTTTGTCTTTAAAGGTAAACCCACCCTCATCCAAAGGATCTGAGGTTTCACCCCCCCCCCCCGATCAATCTAATCTTCAGAGGGAGACACCCCCCATGTCAAAAAAGTCTGGGCTGAATAATTCAGCCAAACAGTGGTTGAAGTATACTTTTCAAAATGTGTGAATAAGATAATAACATGTAGTTTGGCCTGTAGGGTTACACTGAGTTGGAGACAATAGACAATTTCCTTTATCCAGCTCTTCCTGTGTACTGCAAACCTGGAGCTCCTCTAAACCTCTCCATTCAATTCATTTCAGCTAAGGGAGTAGACTAGATTAGATTCACACATACTTCCCATTGCATACATGGAGCTGTGCCATTGGAGGGCACAGGAAAGCACTTTCAGATGTGAAAACTCCACATGGAAGACCAGGTTTATATGGAAGTTGCCAAATTATGGCAAGTGAATTTGGATAACTGAAGATATGAGTATACATTTCCAGAAGGGGGGTAGGCATGTTAGTCTGTTGTACAGAAAACAATGAAGAGACTTGCAGCACATTAAAAACAAACATATTTATTGTGGCATAAGCTTTTGTGGACTTCAGTCCACTTTATCAGATACATGAAGGGTTATGCTGAGTTATAGGTATATACAATACATACGCCTGGTTAACAAATTGCTCATGGGGTACATGTTTCACCTTGTCATTCAGAACTCATTAGCTTGCATTTTCCCAATTCCAAAATCCTGATCTTGAGGCAGTGCTGTTCCTTTTAGTCTCGACTGTGAGGCCATATTGTGGAAATTCTAAAATAAACACACTTGTATCGACTTTTGCTACATTTATTCCTTTCCACTTCTCTTTATGCCTCACATTTTATTACAATATATGCAAAATGCTTAGCTCCTCAAAACAGCTTTAACAGGTCATTTTCCTCCCATAATAGCCAAATCAGCAGCAAAAGCACTTCATGATTGAAAATGCAATGACAGAAGAAGCCCTGATAGTAGAAATATGTACTATTCAGTAACTTCCAGATCTATGGAAGTGAAGGATTTTCGTGTGAGCAGAAAAGATTATAGCTATTGAAATCTTTCTTTCTCTTTTTAACAGCTACTCAGTGTAAATATGGGAAAGAGGCATTTATTGTCCTTGACCTACTGACCTTATTGATTTTTTTATTTTACCATTGCCTTTACTTATATTGGTCTACAAGGACAGAGCCGTATTCACTGTCTCCCTTAGCTATTAATTATGATGTATATGATAAAAACACAGAAAGCCCTTGAAAGACAAACCACATTTTTAAAAATGTGCACACCAAAGATGAAAACAATGCTCCTAATGCATACATGCCTCCGCATAGACTGTTTCAAAGTTCTGTTTTGGCCATGTGTAAGAGCATAGCATTCTCATTTTGTGTTTCTACATTTAAAGACAATTCTTACTTTCACAATGACCAGTCCTAAGCTTTGATATGCTAACCTACATTTAATTTATTTACAGTATTTATATCCTTCCTTCCTTCCTTCCTTCCTTCCTTCCTTCCTTCCTTCCTTCCTTCCTTCCTTTCTGTCTGTCAACAGACCTCCATGGCGGCTAGCAAGAAGTGAATATGAATACACACTGACCCATTATAAGACTATTTTTAAAGGCAGTGGTGACTTAGGATGTCTCTGAGAGGATGATGATGGAAAATGTCAACTCCCCCCGCTTTTGTGGCTGTTTCACTTGTTGCTCTTCAAAAGTTCTTTGGTGGCCATAGGGGAGGATATCTTCACTCTGGGAATGTGCTACCAAACAACGAGGGCCACGTAGCACCAGATGTTTTGGTCCCTGGGTGGGGGCATCACTTCACCTGGACAACTGATGGAAAATATACAATGTACATTACATTTCCAATGCCTCAGATTTTGCTGGTGCTGGCGGTGTGGCTTTTCCAACTGTTATGCATTTGCTTAGTGTGGTGCATAGCTGGTGCACTGTAGCAGGGGCATTAACAGAGAAGCCTCTCTGTAAACAGTCTCGTGGTGGGGGTGTTTTTCAAGTAAAAAAAGAAAAAAACAAGAAACAAGATCCTTCAGCCACCTCCCAAACTTAAAAATGTATGTGGAAACCCTGTCCCATTCCCCAAGAAGAAAATTCTCCAAAGTTCACCCCCTCCCCTCCCTGTGAAAGACGCAGAAAAAACAGTACCTCTTTTGCAGGGAGAGAAGAAAATCCTGAAAATAGGGGGCAGGACTTGGCACAGCACTAAAACAAACACATATCAAGGTAAAGAGTGCTGGCCCAGCCCTCTCTGTCTCCTTTTCTGTCACCTTCTGTACATGAAGGGTGACTTTCTGAAGGGGATAATCTGCTGTATACATGGAGCATGATTCTGCTCCCTGCACACCTTGTTTTCTTGCAAAATCAGCACTTTCTGGTGCGGGGGGGTGGGATGCACACATGATCTTGGGATGCACACATGATCTTGGTGCGGTTGGGATGCACACATGATTCACACACTCTGCATGATTCTGCTCCCTGCTGCACACCTTGTTTTCTTGCAAAATCATCACTTTTTGCCACAACAATTTGGTGGTGGCAATCTTGGTGGACTTGGGATACAGCCCCTGATGGGTTCCAGAGGAGCATGGATGTTGCCCATGCCCTGGTTTAAACAGTAATAGCTATATTCCGTTTCCCAAACTATGGGCGTTCTGGTTTCCAGAAAGTGTCTGGGGGTTAGAAATGTATTTTTCCATGCAGCCTGACCTCTGTCATGGGTGATTAACAGAGCTATTGCATGGCCAGGCTGAGGTTCACCTCAAAACCTGCTTCTTTTCAGAAAAACAGCAGATTGGAGCAGATGGATTATAATAGAGATGACTTTAGATTATTGTGCCACTCCACCTAATTTTATTTTTGTCTATTCAACCTGCATTCTGAAAGTGTCTATCCTCAGGGAAAACATCTTTTGAAATCTTTCATCAGATCAACACAAACCCATGCTGACATCTTCTTTGTCTTCATGTATTAAAAGCTTTTGGTTTCCATTTCTAATTTTCTCATTTGGAATGAGGTGCTTGAGCAGAGGGCTGCCATGCTTTGCAATAGTAAGTGGAAGACTATTTTCATTTTCTACTATTATTCTGGCATAAAATTTTCTTGCAAAGGCATTCTGCCAGTGACTTTTTTCATCTTTTTTGTCCAACAAGGTAGCAATGGCTGAAAATCACGTTCCAGCTGCTATTGTAGAAAGAAGTTGCAATAGCTGCTATTGCAGATACAAAAAACAAATATGAAAGTAAAAAAAGAAAAAGAGGCACTGAAGGGGCATTTTACTATTTTATTATTTTTATGGATTGAATCCAGACCTACTCATGCTTAGAGTAGACCCAGTGAGATCAATGGGACTTAAGTTAGTCATAACTACCTTGTTCCATTGATTTCAGCGGTTCTCCTCTAAGCATGACCAAATCTAGATCCAACCCATATTTTCTCCCTGTACCATTTTGCAGCTTTGACTCTTTATTTGCTTTCTTTATTTGGTGCTGCTCCCCCTCCCACGCTTTCTACAAAATTGGTGCTGTAGGCAGTTACCTAGGATTGCTGTATCATGGGATTATTACATTATAGCATCCTTCCCCAACCTGGTGCTCTCCAGATGTTTTGAACTTCAACTCCCAGCAGCCCCAGCCAGCAGGGCCAATGGTCAGGAATGGTGGGAGTTGTAGTCCAAAACAACCCGAGGGTACCAAGTTGGGAAAAACTGCATTATGGCATACTTCAGTTAGCTATCTTATCCTGATCTCACTTGCACCATTGGTCATATATGGAAGAAGGAATGGAGAGAGCAATCCTATGGCCCGCTAGACACTGTCTAGCGGGCCATAGGATATGCTCATTTCTGGGAACCGACCTCAGAGCCCACATTCCAAGGTCAGTTCCCGGAAAACCAACCGCCCCTCTCATCTGTGCTGCCTCGGAGGCAGCACGGAGAAGCCCCATCCTCCACACTCACAAGAGAAGCACAGAGTGATTGAAAAGGGGCAGGGGCTGGGGGGCATTCTGGGGCAGGGAGAGCGGAGCAGCGCATATGACACATCCAATGTGTCGTACAGCAGCTTCCTCGCCCAGTTGGCTCCCCTGCAGCTAGATAGCCGAAAACGGCTGTCTAGCGAAAAACAGCAAGGAAGGAGAGACGCAGAGGGAACGATCCCCTGGTGCCTCTTCTGCCTTGCTTTGGATAGGCGGTCGCCTCTGAGTTCAGAGGTGGCCACCTATCTAGTTAGGATTGTGCCCTAAGTTAGGGAATTCTGCTTTGATGTGGGAACATCCATCTATCCTATGCTTGGGATGCAGCCTTCACTAATCCTGACTAGTAGCACTAGCTGCTCAAGATAAGGAGGTGGAGTCTAACACCAAGGAAGCCACTACCCAGTTGTTTTATGGATGTAGACCTAGCATGTTCACAGCATCCTGTAGCCTACAATAATGGGGATTCAGGGCTTATCCTGAGCTCTGTGTCTTCTCCAAAATGAAAAGTTGTGCCTGATGAAAGGAGCTTAATGAGAAATTTCCAAACATTAGGCACCATCCAGCTGAAGCTAAGCACTTGTAAGACCGACTGATTTCAACAAGAGAGTGTTTAAGTACATGGTTAACTCTCATATTGCAATCAATAGGACTTAAATGTACTTAACTCTGGCTGGATTGTACTCAGAAATATTAAGCTCTCAAATGCCACCATTTTCTGGATATTTGAATTTCAATACAATTTACAGTTGAAGCACTGACACCAGCAGAAGAATGCTTCCCCTTATATTGCATCTAGTCACGATTTTTAAAGGTATTTTTATTTTAAATCAGAAAACCTTGGAGAGCCAGACATGAAAATGAGCACCTTCCTTACCAGACTAGCAAATGTGTGAAATCTCATAGAAATCCATTCTCACAGTTTCATTATGCGAAGGATTAATGTTTAATGCAGGCAGGCTTCAGGCTCTCACTAATAAGAAATACTACAAAAGCCTATTGTGCAAGGGGAGAAAATTTTATCAGATATTCCAAGAACATCTAAAAGGTTTACAGAATGTACGTTTAGCTCAGAAATGCTTTGCTTGTGTCCAGCCAGTTCTCCTATAGTTGTGCTAAGAGGCTAGCAGTAAGAACTTCTTTTTTTGTCTCCCATCAGCACTTATAACCTTAATTGCTCTAGATTTGCAAAATGGATATGTTTAGCTCTTGGGCCAAAATAAACTTTCACATTAATTATAAACTACAAAATGTGCAGCATGTATCTTTTACACTTCTAATTAGAAAATATGAAAATAGTATCAATGTAGGCAAGTTAAAATGGTGGCTCTTCCTAAGTTTTGCTATTTGTAGTTTATGTTTGTGAAAAGTGCACACAACTGGGATGAAAATCACCAGTAATTTGTCATCAACAAAATTAAAATGTTATAATGGGGGTCAGCTTGAATTGAGGAAGGGTTCTCCTTAGTACACAGACACTGCAGAAGAAAATGAATAGAATGGGTTCCAAACATCTGAATGGAATATGCATCCATTACCATTGTAAGCTTTATCAGAAGTACACAAAAGCATTAATGTGAGCATCTGTCCTCTTTGTTCACATATAAAAGTGCTTCCATTAATCTATACAAATATCCTTGAAAAGATCATAGTGGAAGTGATGAGAAAATGAATGTTTGGCAGCTTGCAGTATAAACCCTGTGCCAAAGGCTAATAAACAGCAGGGGACACCATTTAGCTTAGATCATTCCATTAGTTACCCCTGGAGACGGGGAATCCTAAAAGAGGATCTCTCCTTTATTTGAATATCTCTGAGGGTGGATTCAGGCAGCCATAGACCCTTAGAAGTTTATTGAGTGGCAACTTAGCCTCCAAGCACATGGCTCACAAAAATATTGCTATTGGAATTTTTCTTCCTTGGTGGTTCTTCAAGGAAGAGCAAGGTGGGATTCCTAACTGATAACAGAAGTGCTACCTCCCCCAACCTTGTTCCTTGAACCAATTTTATGAATGTGTCCAGGGATAAATAGCAGCTGGGGGAAGGAAGGGTGATGTTTCATGGAAAACCAGTGCAGGGAAGAAAGAGTTAAAACCCTGCTTTCCTATCCATGCATCATGGTCCCAACCCAGACTGAATCCCCATATGGCTGCTTTTCCTGGAAAAAGAACATGGCCAGCAGTAAACACAATTTTTAATAACTGTGCTTAACAGAATGTGAAGTTTGACCCCAAACCATAGAAGTTATCCATTGAGTGATGGGCAGAACTGATGTCTGCTTTTCATAGATAGTCCTTCCTGAGCTTTGAAACATAGACAGATGTTATGTGCACCACCTGGAGCTGATGGATGACAATCCCCTACTTTGTTTCCATTATAATCCTCCCTTGGGGAACTTACAGGGAGGTGAGGGCAGCACCAAACACAGATAAAGAAGTGGATAACTTACCGCATGTGCAAATATGGTGTGCAAGGTGTGGAGAACATGGACAGGGAAACGTTTTTCTCTTTCTCTCATAATACTAGAACCCAGGGTCATCCCATGAAGCAGATTGGTGCGAGATTCAGGATAGCTAAATTCTTCACACAGCGCATAGTTAAACTGTGGAGTTCTCTACCACAAGATGTAGTGATGGCCATCAGTTTGGATGGCTTTTAAAACAGAGATTAGATAAATTCATGGAGGAGAAGGCTATCAATGGCTACTAATCCTGATGGCTATATGCTGTCTCCAGTATCTGAGGCAGTATGCCTATGTACACCAGTTTCTGGAGAACATGAACAGGATGGTGCTATTGCACTCATGTCCTACTTGTGGGTTGCCCACAGCTAGCTGGTTGGCCACTGTGTGAACAGAATGCTGGGCTAGATGGATCCTTGGCCTAATGAAGCATGGCTCTTTTTATGTTCTTATATTTCCTTCTCTTCTGAGTAACCACAGCCAGACCCACAGGGAATGGAAAGCCTTCTCATTTGCAGAATGCTGTTCCATGCCCACCTGAAAACTAGAAATGCCTTTGGTTTAGCAATCAGCTTCTGATTATTTAAGACAAAACTACACATGATGTAGAACACATCAGCTGAGGGTGGCCATGTGTCCTATTTTACATAGGACAGTCTTCTGTTTGAAGAGCTCTCCAGTCCAAGTCTGGTTTAAATATAAAGAATGATAAGAAAGGAGCAGGAGCCTGGAAGTTGCCTATCAGCAATTAACACCTAGACAGAAGACTGAGCAGGCACATTGGTCACCTGGGCCCAGTCTTCCCTACAGTGGTGAGATGTATTGCATGTCTGTTTAAATTTCTAAATTTGCCTCTGTATGTATAAATTAGCACATGCAAATTTTATGCACACCTGTCCCCACTTGTCTCCTCTTGTTTGCCGATGTGTAAGTGGCCACCCTGTATCAATCCACGTTATGTGATTCTTTTTTCAATGATAAATGCAAGCATGGGGTAGGGGCAACCAGGATTAGGACACTGACATTCAGGGAGGGTTTATAATCCATTCCTTCCCCACCACAATCCCAGTAAAAATAACCCTCACAGATTATTAGCCCCATAAGGGAAGCTTGCATTGGCACAAATCCTGATTCTGAGTATTCCACCACTAATGAAGAAGGAAAGTAAGAATCTTTTCTTTGTGGTGCACTGGCACAGATCCCTACTACTAAATCTGTACTGACAAATTTCTTGCTTCTTTAATCCTTTTTAGTGATAATTAAGCATAGGTATCTTGAGCTGTTTCAGGAGTTTATATGAAATGTTTTGGAAAATGTGTGGAAACAGATGGTGCAGTAAGGTTCATTAAAAAAAATGCTTTCCTAACAACCCCAGTAAAATACAGGTTTCTTGCAGTTTAATCTTTCTTTTATGCCATAAGAGTGTGAAGACCTGGATACCTCAGTGGCTCTGGTAACTTTCCAACAATTATCAGTGATGATGTAGCAATCTGAGTGCATGGTTCACACAGTCTTTAATAGGAACTTAAAGCTGTAGTATTATCTTGACAGTAGGCCTTCCCAGTGGGACTTCTCTCTGAATCCATTAAGTGAACACTACAAGAAATGTTTATAATATCTAGGAGAGACTGACTATGGCTAAAATGGGAGATGGGGCTGCTGAACCTGCAAGCCAGAGAACTCAATTATAAAACATTGTATAAAAATAAAAGGCTGATAACCTTTCATTTAAGAACAAAGAACACAGAGTGAAGTGCAATGTATTCTAAGGATATGATTCACCAGCGGTTACTCTGCCAAGACATGAAAATGTGGCTATTAATAAGTGGCATTGTCACTAGGGCTCCTTCACATATAACTAGGGGTGGAGGAGAATTTCGTTCAATTCTTATTTTGATACAAACTTATCAGATTTGCACTTCCCAAATCAGTTCACAAAATAGAATGCACTTTGGTGTTTACACTTCTCAGAAGCTTGTGAAACAATTCTCCCAACAACTAAAACGCATACAAAAATTCATATATTATTGGGGGGAAATCATACAAAAAAGCATTACAGAAGGGAGAACGGCTTGCAAAATTGTGTATAATAATATGTTATTAAGAGAAATGTGCATGGGAATGTATATGAACTTTCTTGTGTATTTTTTTAAAAGATCCAAACTGATGTAAATATGGGACAGAATGAACTAAGGATTGGAAAAGCATGAAACCCAAATTGATAGATTCATTCATCCCTGCATATGGCACATTTCTGTCATGGATGAATGTATACAGAGGAATGTATGTATAAGAAAATACATGATTCCTTATTGTGAGAAGAATAGCACCAGAGCCTAAGCATCTGCCCAGGGGCCCTCCTACACATACATTCTATAATCTCATTCCAGACATAAAATCTCATGAATCATGAAACATAAATTTCTATTCTAATCCTGAAATTACATTTTTTATATTCCTGAAATTACACCATGGCCCAAACTGGGGCTTTTCTACCATGAAACATCCCAACCACCCCAGCAGTGTTGTTCATGTAGTGATGGTACATGAGTGACCATCCTGTTCACAGATACACAACCATGATGATCTAATAATTATCTCTATGACTACAATGGTTATTTAAAGATTGTCATTGTTTGAAATCGCAGTTTTATTTGTGAAGTTATTGTATGATACTTTGTGAAGGCTTACCTTAAAAAGTAGGATATAAATATATAAATTGATCAATCAATCAATGAATCATATTTTAAAAAAACCAAAACAACCCCCCACTACCACAGTCTCAGAAAACACTGCTGGGTGACTGCAGCTGAATTAGTAGATGGGTAACTTCATTGTTTATATTCACCACATAATAGTGGCCACAGTGACCATATGTGTGACCAAGGTGGCTCTGGATGCATCATGTGGAATCAATTGTCACTTAGTGAACTGCTTGGGGTAGCATTTTGATAATCCCAAACCTCCTCTCAGCAAATTTTGTGTGCTGGTTTGTTTAACTACTTATTGGTCAGTAACCACTACCGCTGGTCCACTTACGCTATGGATGCACTGCTCGCATAAGCGACCTCTAGAGGTATGCCAAAAACACAAGCTGGTGTGATGAGTTTTCTGGGGAAACCCATCACAGCAGTTCACACTATTGGCATACCGCTTGAGCTTGCTTACGCTAGTGGTATGTCAATAGTGTAAGTAGACTGGCAATGTTGGATACTGTCAATTGTTTCCTATTTTTAAGCTGTGTTTCTATACCACTAAGATGACCACCCTTTTTTGAAGGACTCTCTGAGGATATTCTTTATTTGAAGGCATCCTCTATTTGACACCTTCTAGTCCAGATTAAAAATAAAGGTATCCAGTCCAAGTCCAGATTAAAAATAAAGAACCATAAAACAGGAGAGAAGGAGCCAGATTGTTAGTACTTCGACAGCATTCTGAGAAGGCACACAAGTCATCTGCTCACAGTCTTCCAATACTATGGTGAGATGCACTGTATGTCTATTTAAATTACAGTAATTATTTCTAAAATTGCTTCTGTACATAAAAAAATATCATCTGTCTCCTGTTGTGTCCTCTTTTTGTGTTGTGCTATATCACTGAGCTATGGATATTTTTTGTCTAAGGAAAAAAACAAACCTTGGGCCTCAGATTTCCTTTGCTCAATTTTATCAATGCCTATATATTTTTTAGATATTCCTCTAGGTTTCCTGAGGTTAAACTGTAGCTTCAGGGTGGAAGCTACCAGAATTTCCAAGAAAAGCCCTCAGAAGGTAAATTTTTGGAATTCCACAAGGCAGGAGTAAAAGTGGTGCCTTTTAAGCACACGAAACACCCACAATGGCTTTATTACCACACAGCTACTTCACCCTATAGATTACTTGAAGGCCTGGAGATTAATTTCAGCAACAGCCACAATTTACTAGCTATAGTAGCCCTCAGATGAATAGTTTCTTGTAAAATCAGTGGCAGCTTTATCCTACCAGAGCACAAATAAATCAGCTCTTATTATTCCACATTCATTTAATCCTGGGACATTAGTCAGCGAGACCTTTCTCAGTCCAATAAACAGCAGCAACAGCAGTTTTTCTTTATGAGAGCAGTTGTTCATCCTAAATTAGAGGAAGCATTTGGGGAAGGCAGAAACTTTCACAGCATGATTTAAAGATATATAATATGAGACTATAATAGTGCATGAAAACTGCACCCATGTGTATAAATATAGTGTAGTCATAATTTTGGTAGATGGGGGTTACTTTAGAACATGTGGCTTATTTTACCTATCCACCTAGATAGCAGGTCATATTCATGTTATTCTAGGTTTGTTTTGTTTTGTTTATCTCTACCTTTTCTGTCAATAGGGCAAATATATAAGGCAAAAGATATATTTATGACTCCATTTTTATTCAACTTCTCACTTTCAAGTACTGGGACACTTTTTCTAAAAAAATCTACTAATAGAACTGTATTTTACTACAGGGAAGTTTATTGGCTGTAGTGGCAGGGTAGGGGAGGGGAGAGACTTTTAGAGATACTAATTAATTTTTAAAAAGCTCTAGAAGTCTAGTAATTCTCAGAGGCAAGGCCAGGCTTCCTAGGGAGGTACAGAAAGTTGTCAGGGGCCAAGCAGCATAAGTTCTTCTGTAACATGTGAGAATGTAAAATTCTAGTCCTAAGGAGTCTTACATGGAAGTGAGTTGAACTCAGTAGATATTGCAGTCAGTGTCTCATTCCTAAATAATTAGCCTGGTTCAGATCTAATGGGAACGAAGCATTTCTGTTCTCCTCATGGGCATAAGAGAGAAAGAGAGGGGGTGGAGGAGCATGTAAGCCCAAGGATCACCACAGCTTATTCACGTAGTAGGAAACCATGGTTTCCCACTACCTCTGATTGAACTGGGCCAGTGTGTATAGAACTCTGAGGTATATATATAAAATTATCAATATAATAAAACAGTAAGAACAGGAGACAGGCACAGCAGATAAAAATAGCTTGAGAACAAGGTTCAGTCCATTAAAATTTTTCTTCAAGCTGTTTCTGTTTTGGCCAAATGTCTGCCAAAACAGAAACAACTGGGATAAGTGGCAAAAAGCTAAGAGAGGGGCACAAGTGCACCTCCAAAGGCAGGGAGTTCCATAGTCTAGATGTGGCCACAAAAAAGGCCCTTTCCCCTCATACAGTTACCCCTCCACCTAGTGGGATGCAGAGAATACATGCACTTTTTGCATGTTCAAAGTATTTCACAGACATTAGCTCAGCAATCTGTACTGCAATGCCCTAGGTCATTGTTATCATCATATGGTTTCTGCCTTGCACAGAATGAAAGGGCAGTATCCAATGCTGCCCCTCCTCTTCTGCAGTTGACATAATGCTAGCGTAAGTGACCTCTAGCGCTATGCCAATAGCAATCATATAGTGCTAGAGATCGCTTACGCTAGTGTTATGTCAACTGCAGAAGCAGAGTGGCAGCATTGAATACTGTCCCAAATCTCCCCAGACATCCAGTGTGCATGAGGTCTGTGCAGGTGGGTCTCTTTATGAATGTTTTCATCCTTGCCACCCAGCACTGAGAGGAGCACCAGACAGCTATTGTGAGGGAGCAAGTCATCATTTTAATTGCCCCCAATGCCTGCAACAATGTAACGTCACTCTGAAGCAATGTGATGTCAGAGGCAATGAGAAGGGATGAATAAAATAGCTTCTTTGCTTGCTGCAGCCACCGAGTGCACCTCTCGGCACAGGTTGTGAATGATAAACAATTCTTAAAAGAGCCCACCTAGCCCATTCATAGGCGGGTGTCAGCAGCTGTGGGCCCTGCTGGGGTACTGGGGCACTTGCCTGAGGGTAGTTCATGGTGACAACAGGCTAACTTTCTCCTCCTCTGGCGAAATAAGCTGGAAAGGCATCATTCTTGCTTGTGTTGAGCTGTGAATTTGCCTAGGTCACACAGGCCTCCCTCTCTTGTAATTCAGAACCACTCTTGAGTAGCCCTCACTTAGCATAACAGAATTCCTCTTGGAAAACTTAGATATTAGTGCATTGTGTGCTAGAGCCCAGTGCTGAATTTACAAACCACTCATTCTGGAGAAGTTTCACAGAATGTCCCTCTGGAGTACATGGCTGGGATCCAAAGGACTGAATGTGCTGTACATTATTTTCACCAGGCTTTTTCTGGTTCCCTTCCCATTACAGTCCTTCGCATCTAGGGACCACTATGAATAACTAAAAAAGAGGAAATGTGTCACCAAAAAAGAGGACAAAAGAGGACACTGATTTGCATACAATTTGCATATGTTAATTTATATATGTAGATACAGATTTTGAAATAATTGTTATAATTGAAATAGAAATAAAGTACATCACACCATAGTGTGGAAGACTGGGACCAGCTGACCTGTGTGCCTTGCTCAATCTGCTGTCCAGATGCTGTTGATGGACAATTTCAAAGCTCTTCTGTCTGATGGTTCTTTATCTTTAAACCACACTTGGGCCGGACAGCCCTTCCAATACAGGGCACCTTCAAAATAGTTATCTCGCAGCCCTTCAAATACAGGACTGTCCCCTGTAACAGAGGACACTTGGACACTTTATTTATAGGCCTCAGAAAATCTGCGCCTATGGGTCAAAAGGACTCTCTGGAATCTCATGGATCATTGTACGGAAGTTGTGCTACAGAGAAAACCAGTGACACTCCCTTACACATGCTGAAGTGCTTTATGCTCATGCATGGGGGTCATTCCAAATCTCCTAGAAGTCAGTGCCAAAACTCCAACTGGTTTTCATTGAGATGCTATGATAGTTCTTGCAAAACCACACCACAGTCAAGAACTATTCCTGCACAAGCACCTTATTTTGATCCTGTGGTATTTTGAAGATTTCCTCAACAGTAGATGATTCTTTAGTCCTCTTCAACTGTTCTTCCTACAATGTTGAATGAATGTGCAAAGAGAGGAGGGTTCTATCTCCATCTCCCTTCATTGTTGCACCCCTCACCCTGTATATGTGGAGGATGGCAGTCTGGAGAGGCTCTCCACATGACCCAGAACCCTAGAAAATCATGTGGAGAGCCTTCACAGATACAGGAGGCTCTCCTGTTCAGACTGTCTCCCTCTATGCATACAGAGTGACAGATGCCATGACAGAGGAGAGATATGAATGGAGCACTCCTCTCCTCACGTATTCATTCAACATAGTGGAAGAGAGTCTGAAGAAATCTTGACTTGATTTCATTCTATGATATTAGTGTAAAAAAAAGAGGGGGGAGAAATATTCAAGGAATATATGTAAGTCTGTGATATTTTATAGCTTTGTGTATTCTTTTTAATTGAATATGCCTTTATAATTTTGTCATGGATATGAATAAAACATTAAATAAAATATAAGCTCCATTTTGAGGATTATTTGTCTGATTGTTCTTGATTGACTTTAGGAGCTATATATATTTTTTCCAAATATGTGGATGAGCCTTAATGAAAATTATAGCCTTCAATATTGCCCACACATTAAAACCACAATAGTTATCATTTGGCACTAAGGCGCTATTTACTTTTACCTCCATGTGAATATCTGTGTAATGTTCCTATTTCTGTACCAGTAACATACAGTGATAGAATATACTTGTGCAACAAAAAAAATAAATAAAAATTTTTTTTACGGAATTTTATGCAAATCTAGTTGTATAAAAATATGTAAAATAAAAAATACCAGGCAAAAATGCACATTTTCCCCATAAGCTAAAGCATTAAAATGTGCATTTGGGGGGATTTGTGCATTTTGGGGGGATTTGCATATTTTTGTAAGCGTGAATTTGCGCAAATGCAATTTTGCACAAATTTGGGATACTAGAAAAAAATCCAATTCCACCAATGAGCAGATGACAGAATGAAAGGCACTTGACAACCCACAAAATGCAGATGGAAGGGATTTTCAAAATCCGTACAAACCTATGTGAAGCCATCACATAATAGCCAACATCGCTTGGTTGGTTTCACAATGGTGATATAGAAATACCTTAAATGAAAAGGAAAATAAAATAAATAGATGTCATCTTGCAGCCAGAAAAGACCACAACACTAAGCAATATTAACTCAACACATATCTCATGGCACAACATGTGTTGTGTGGATCTGCTCTGGACTCACTTTGAGGAGTACAGAGAACATCTAATACGGTGCAAGGATGAAATATTCGGCCCAACATAAATCTAACCACAACTCATCACATAACATTGTCTTTTAATGCAATTGAAATACTGTGTTGATCTTCCTTGTCACCCCAGAATGATAACAGAAGCTTAGAAAGCCAAGTTCAACGTGTGTGTGTGTGTGTGTGTGTAAGCTATGCCATGCAGGGCCACCCAAGATGGACAGATCATGGCAGAGAGTCCTGACAAAATGTGATCCACTGGAGAAGGAAAGGGCAACCCACTCCAGTATTTTTGCCAAGAAAACCCCATGGAACATATCACAAGGCTAAAAGATATGACACCGGAAGATGAGCCCCTCAGGTCAGAAGGTGTCCAATATACTATTGGGGAAGAGCAGAGGGAATTTCCAAGTACTGCCAGAAAGAGTGAAGTGGCTGGGCCAAAGCCGAAAGGACACTCAGCTGTGGATGTGTCTGGTGGTGAAAAGAAAGTCCGATGCTGTAAACAACAATATGGTTTAGGAACCTGGAATGTCAGATCAATGAATCAAGGTAAGCTGGAGGTAGTCAAACATGAGATGGCAAGATTAAACATCGACATCTTGGGAATCAGCGAACTAAAATGGACAAGCATGGGCAAATTTAATTCAGTTGACCATCATATCTACTACTGTGGGCAAGAATCCCTTAGAAGAAATGGAGTAGCACTCCTAGGCAACAAAAGGGTGGGAAAAGCAGTACTGTGGTACAATCTCAAAACCGATAGAATGATCTCAGTATGAATCCAAGGCAAACCATTCAACATCACAGTAATTCAAGTTTATGCCCCAACCATTGAGGCCGAAGAAACTGAGGTTGATCGGTTCTATGAAGACCTACAACACCTTCTAGAACTAACACCAAAAAAATATGTCCTTTTCATCATAGGGGATTGCAAGGCTAAAGTCAGAAGTCAAGAAATAACTGGGATAACAGGCAAGCATGGCCTTGGTGTACAAAATGAAGCAGGACAAAGGCTAATAGAGTTTTGCCAAGAGAACACTCTGATCATAGCAAACACTCTTTTCCAACAGCACAAGAGGTAACTCTACACATGGACATCACCAGATGGTCAATATCGAAATCAGATTGATTATGTCCTTTGCAGCCAAAGATGGAGAAGCTCTATACAGACAGTCAAAACAAGACCTGGAGCTGACTGTGGCTCAGATCATGAGCTTCTTATCGCAAAATTTTGGCTTAAATTGAAGAACGTAGGGAAAACCACTAAACCACCATTCAGGCATGACCTAAATCATATCCCTTATGAATATACAGTGGAGGTGAGGAATAGATTTCAGGGATTAGTCCTGATAGACAGAGTGCCTGAGGAACTATGGATGGAGGTCCATAACATTGTTCAGAAGGCAGCAACTCAATCCATTGCAAAGAAAAAGAAATGCAAGAAAGCCAAGTGGCTGTCTGATGAGGCTTTACAAGTAGCTGAGGGAAGAAGGGAAGCAAAAAGCAAGGGAGAAAGGGGAAGATATATCCAACTGAATGCAGAGATCCAGAGAATAGCAAGGAGAGACAAGAATGCCTTCTTAAAGGAACAATGCAAAGGAATGGAGGAAAACAATAGAATGGGAAAGACTAGAGATCTCTTCAAGAAAATGGGAGATCTCAAGGGAACGTTTTGTGCAAAGACGGGCATGATAAAGGACAAAGAAGGCAGGGACCTAACAGAAGCAGATAAGATTAAGAAGAGGTGGCAAGAATACACAGAAGAACTATACAGGAAAGATCTTAATGTTCCTGATAGCCATGATAGTGCAGTCACTGAACTTGAGCCGGACATCCTGGAGAGTGAAGTCAAGTGGGCCTTAGGAAGCATTACTAACAACAAAGCTAGCAGAGATGACAGTATTCCAGCTGAGCTCTTTAAGATCCTAAAAGATGCTGCTGTTAAAGTGCTGCACTCAATATGCCAACACGTTTGGAACACTCAACAATGGTCACAAGACTGGAAAAGGTCTTTTCCAAAGAGATGGGGGTACCAGACTACCTTACTTGTCTCCTGAGAAACTTGTACGAGAGTCAAGAAGCAACAGTAAGAACTGGATATGGAACAACCGATTGGTTCAAAATTGGGAAAGGAGTACAAGGCTGCATATTGTCGCCCTGCTTATTTAACTTATATGCAGAGTACATCATGAGAAACGCTGGGCTGGATGAATCACAGGTCAGAATTAAGATTGCTGGGAGAATTAACAACAACCTCAGATACGCAGGCGATACCACCCTAATGGCAGAAAGTGAAGAGGATCTAAAGAGCCTCTTGTTGAGGGTGAAAGTGGAGAGTGCAAAAGCTGGTTTGAAACTCAACATTAAAAAAACAAAGATCCTGGCATCTGGCCCCATCACTTCCTGGCATATAGAAGGGGAAGAAATGGAAGCAGTGACAGATTTTATTTTCTTGGGCTCCAAGATCACTGCAGATGGTGACTGTAGCCATGAAATTAAAAGACGCTTGCTCCTTGGGAGGAAAGCTATGGCAAAGCTAGACAGCATAGTAAGAAGCAGAGACATCACCTTGCTGACAAAGGTCCATATAATCAAAGCTATGTTTTTCCCAGTAGTAATGTATGGCTGTGAGAGCTGGACTATAAGGAAGGCTGAGCGCCGAAGAATTGATGCTTTCGAACTGTGTTGCTGGAGAAGACTCTTACGAATCCCCTGGACTGCAAGTAGGAATGTCAGAGAATTCCGCCACGGATCTCGGTGAGGCCGAATGCCAGTGCATTCGGCCCCCCGAACTCCATGGCAGAATGGCCTGCCCCCCCGCCCCCCGCGGATTCCCACCCAGGATGAGACTTACCTGTGGCGGATCTTCCAGGCGGCGGTGGCTCCAGCAGCGGCTTCGGTGGCGGTGGCTGCGGTGGCTGGTCTTCCAACCGGCTACCGCCACCGCCATTTCCAGGCTTGTAAAAAAAAAAAAAAAAAAAGACGTGATAGGCTACATAAAGATTTACGTAGCCTATCGTGGCTAGGTTTTTTTAAAAAAACATGACTTGATAGGCTATGTAAATCTTTATGTAGCCTATCATGGTTGGGTGGGTTTAAAAAAAAAAAACGTGTACGCAAATGGCGGCGGCTACAGCCGCCACCATTTGCGTTCCTTATTTTTGCCATCTTAATCTACGTAAATATTTACGTAGAGTATGACGCGAAAATAAAGGGGAATGCAAATAGCGTAGCGGGCGCTATTTGCATCCCTTTTTGATTCGCCGTTTTAGCCTACGTAAATATTTACGTAGGCTAAAATGGTGAATCAAAAAGAACGCAAATAGCGCCCGCTACGCTGTTTGCATTCCCCTTTATTTTCGCGTAAAAATAAGGCAAAAATAAGGAACGCAAATGGCGGCAGTCATAGCCGCCGCCATTTGTGTATGTGTTTTTTAATTTTTTTTTACCCAGAGCCCTCCGCGGCTGGAAATCCGGCTGTAGATGGCTCTGGCCTGGCTGGGCCTGGCTGGCTGCTCTGCGGAGCTACCGCGGAGCACAGCCGGCCATGGAGGATTCCGGGGGGGAGGAACGGAGCGCCACCCCCCCGGCGAGGATTCCGGGGGGAGGGACGGAATGCCTCCCCCCCCATCAACATGATCCGCGAAAGGTAAGTGACTTTCGTACATCCCTAACTGCAAGGAGGTCAAATCAGTCCATCCTAAAGGTAATCAACCCTGAGTGCTCATTGGAAGGACAGATACTGAAGCTGAAGCTCAAATATTTTGGCCACCTAATGCAAAGAGAGAAGTCCCTGGAAAAGACCCTGATGCTGGGAAAGATTGAAGGCAAAAGGAGAAGGGGACGGCAGAGGACGAGATGGCTAGATAGCATCACCGATGCAATGAATATTAACTTGAGCATGCTTCAGGAGAGAGCGGAGGATAGGAAGGCCTGCCGTGCTACGGTCCATGGGGTTACGAAGAGTCGGACATGACTTAACGACTGAACAAGTAATGAATGAGGCGAACATTTGAAATAGCAAGGAAACAATCGCCTTGGGAGGCTGCTAACAATAGTGTCCATTTGGTGAGTGTTCCATACCATGGTTCAGGGCTGTCATGCCGTGACATCTGCTGGGACCCAAGCACCCCAGCAGGAGCCACCAGTGCTGCTGTTTGGCCCTCCTGGCCCCATCGCTATGAAGTTATAGTGGCAGCATCTGGGAACTTGCCCACCATTTTGATTTTCCTACAATGCCCCCTGAAATAATAACACTCCAAAGCATTACAGGAAAATTAAAATGTATTCATGTATTCTTGATTGTTAAAATTATTTGGATATATACATACATATACATATACATTAGCAGTTCGAAAGCAAGAAATTGCAAGTAGATAAATAGGTGCCACTTTGGCAGGAAAGATAACAGCGTTCTGTGCACCTCGGTGTTCAGTCATGCCGGCCGCATGACCATGGAAGCGTCTTCGGACAGTGCTGGCTCTTCGGCTTAGAAACGGGGATGAGCACCGCACCCTAGAGTCGGACACGACTGGTTGGGGACACCTTTACCTTTTTATACATATACATATACATACATACATACATACATACATATATATACATTAGGGTTGGTGGAGAATTTCTCCACGAATCTTCGGGAGGCCAAGTGCCGACGCATTCGGCCCCCCGAAAGTGTTGGGGAAATTCTCCGCCGGCCCCCGCCCCCCCCTGGGATGGGACTTACCTTCGGTGAATGTCCCCCTCGGCGGCGGGTCCCAGCGGCGGCTCGGCGGCATTTCATTGGGGGCGGGGGCGGCGGCTGGTCTCCCGACCGGCTGCCGCCACCACCATTGCAAAAAAAAAAAGTAAAGTAAAAAACAACAACACACACCCATGATAGGCTACGCAATGATTTACGTAGCCTATCATGGCTAGATTTCCAAAGTCAGCCATGATAGGCTACGTAAATCGTCACGTAGCCTATCACGGGTGACTTTGAAAAAAAAAAAGCGTGTACGCAAATGGCGGCGCCCATGGGGACCTCCATTTGCGTTCCTTATTTTGGCACATCTAGTCTACGTAAACATTTACGTGGACTACGGCGAAAATAAGGGGAACGCTATTTGCATTGCCCTTATTTTCGCCATAGTCTACATAAATCTTTACGTAGACTAGACGTGCCAAAATAAGGAACGCAAATGGCGGTCCCCATGGGAGCTGCCATTTGCGTACGCGCTTTTTTTTTTTTCCAAAGTCACCCATGATAGGCTACGTGACGATTTACATAGCCTATCATGGCTGACTTTGGAAATCTAGCCGTGATAGGCTACGTAAATCGTTACGTAGCCTATCACGTGTGTGTGTGTGTGTTTACTTTTTTTTTCATGGCCGGGTAGACGGGGCGCTCCTACCCGGCCTGAATTTCGCCAGCGAGGGATGGGGCGCCTCCCCCCCTCACCTGAATTTCGGGGGGAGAAGCGAAGCACCTCCCCCCCACCGCGAAGCAAGCTGCGGGACGAGGTAAGTCCCTTTCGTCCATCCCTAATATTTATATATATAAAGACAGGATACCCTGGAGAAGATGCTGATGCTAGGGAAAGTGGAAGGCAAAAGGAAGAGGGGCCGACCAAGGGCAAGATGGATGGATGGATGATATTCTGGAGGTGACGGACTCGACCTTGGGGGAGCTGGGGGTGGCGACGGCCAACAGGAAGCTCTGGCGTGGGCTAGTCCATGAAGTCACGAAGAGTTGGAAGTGACTGAACAAATAAACAACAACAACATGTGTATATGTGCGTGTGCGTGTGTGTGCTGTCTGTTTATATGTTTGTATATGAACTTTTTTATAATATGTACAATATTGTATTTTTAAGGTTTTTAATCTCTGTAAGCTGCCCAGATAGTTTTGGCTATTAAGCAGTATAGATGATAAATTGCTGTAAACTGCCTTGGGAAATGTTTATTTTTAAATAAATAAACAATAAATGAATGAAAATGAATTGACATGACAGGTGGCTTCCCAGACTCAGCTGCTGCTGTTGCTGCTGGGTAAACCCACAGCTGGGGGCACGAATGGGTGGGAGGATGACCAGATGGGAGAACTTTGCTATCCCACCCCTAATCTGGAGCCAGTCCTGCAGTGGCTGAAAGTTCTAGTGCAGCTTAACACGTGAATCGCTGTCATTGTCTGGGCAACCAACATGTTCCTGGGAGTGATTTTGAGTACCTTCCCAAATGGGTGTGGCAGTCCATGGGGCAAGCCACTGTAGACATTATACCAGGGTTGGGTAACACACAGCCTGTGGGCAGCATGTGCTCCCAATGGGCATTTTTGTGGCCCTCCTGCCTCCCGCTGCTCCTCAAATTTGCCATGGTGGCAGCAAAAAAGCAAGGCGCGCAAGGAACATGCACCCTGTTTGGAAGCAGAATTGCACTCCTGGAACCCTCTTGGGAACATGATTCTGCTTGTAAACAAGGTGTGTGTTCCCAGCAACAATTTTGGTGGTGGTGGGAGAGTGGTGCAGCCCATTATACCCATGGAATGGAGTACTACCTGAAGTGAGGCTGTTCCCCAAAGTGAGTATAAAGTGTACACTGGCCCCTTGAATTAAGTCATGTTTTCACAACAGTGTGACAAACAAATGCAATGCCTGGCCATATGATGCACGACAGCAGACATTCCAGCCTGCCTACTTCCATTTTGTAAGTAAAGTAAATAATTAAGGAAACACACTCTCACACACATGCAAACTCCTGTTAAGAGTTGACAAACTTGGCAATATGGTTATAGATGTATGTCCCTTTTCAGCCCAGAGATAAGAAGTGCACATTTTATTTTCACACTCATGATATTCATGGAATGGATACACTATAGCAACCTGTTCCTAGAAACAGAAATGAAGGAAGAAAACACTTAACTTAATTTAAATAAGCATAACATTATTTAAAGACCACATTGCCAGCAAAATGTCCATTCCTTGCTGTTGATTTGGATGAAACCTGCCTTGTAACTGAGTTGCCTCTTATCAGATGCAATTTGTATTAAGGTTCCTTGATGCAGCCTGCCGTTTTCAAGGGAAGGCACTGCAGGCTGCCGCCCTTTGTGATTGGCTCTGACATGTGCAGTTGAAAGGGCTCTTCTACTGAGAACGATCTTCTTTTTTAGCCTGTATTGAGTTGGGACTGATTTTGATAGCCCGTTTCAGTCAAGAACCATAAAGTTATTGCACATTTAAAACTGTCGATGTGAGCCTCATTCTCTCTCTTTCTCTCCCCGCTTCTCTCTGTCTCTCCCAACCACCCCACCCCTCTCTCTCATCATTTCACAGGACTGCAAGGTTACAGAAAGGTCTAATCAATTGTCAAACTCTCCTTTATCACTGAGAAGGTGGTGGTGGTGGTGGTGTGTGTGGGTTTTTTTTTTTTAAATCTAACTGCCCTGCTGTAGGGGGTGCTTCTGACTACACAGCACCCTTTTTCACATACAATGCTACCATGATTAATGTCCTCCCACCTCAGACCTTGTTAAAACCTGTTCTTTAAAGCAGCCTGGCGCACCACAGTGAGAGCAAGAGCGAGGTTGCATAAATCAACGTGTTCTCACAGCCCCCAGGATATCCATTATAGATGCCAGCTGGATGACTGGAAGATAGAGAAAAATGAATATTGTATCCTGTGGCCTTTTGCCTCTAATGACCACTTTTCAACATTTTTGAAGGCATGATTAAATTTTGATAACTGGGGAAGTCACTCTGAACAGGCTGAAATAGAGATAAATTGACTGAGGGTCTGACATCTCAGTGGAGAGCAGGCAACTAATTAGTGTGTGAATCGCACTCTGAAAGAGATGTAAAAGGGAGGCAGGTTTAATCAGAGGCGCTGCTGAGGTACAGGAATAGTCAGGGATAATTGCGGCCTAGGTAGAAATCACAGGCTCAACGAGCGGCTTTTTCTGTCCGCTTGATTGGCAGCCGCTGACCTAGTGTCTCAAACCCTTGAACTCATACAACAGTAACAGCCTTGTCAAAGCAATTTGCTTGCAGCTCTCTATGACCAGTTATTTCAGCTGTGGTGCTGGGACACCCAATTTGAAAGGGTACTTTGCTCCTTTGCTTCAGTGGGAGCTGGGCGGAACAGCCTCATTATTTTTGATGACTTTACTTTTGAACCTTTTACCCCCTCCTCCCCTCAACACACTCCACAAGCCCCCACCTAGACCCTCTCACTAGGGACTCTTCTGGACAGATGAAGTGTCAGATCAATTTAACTGTTGATTGCAGAGCTAGGGAGGGAAAGAAAGAAGGCAGGAAAGGAAAGGAAAGACGGAAGGGCGGGTGTGTCTGTATGTGTGTAGATCTACAGAATACCACACCTTTCATTGCCAGAATGGGACTTCTTCAATAGGTCATCGTAGCA
This sequence comes from Heloderma suspectum, assembly GCF_057233095.1. Lineage (NCBI taxonomy): Eukaryota > Metazoa > Chordata > Lepidosauria > Squamata > Helodermatidae > Heloderma > Heloderma suspectum. Next base: position 96,882,678 of record NC_139459.1, on the reverse strand, counting down.
CATGCAACATGATATGTGTGTTATGTGCTGTAGGTCTCTGCAGTTTCTTTTATTGTTAATCTTAGGAATCAATGGTAGCATATTTAATTCCTTTAATGACTAGGGGGGACAAAATCACAGCATTTGATACAGCTAAAACATAGCTAAATGATTCTGGGCAGCAAAGTTGACTGCCACCCTGCCATTCTCATCATCTCCCACTCATTTGGGTGGCAGGAAGTTTATGTCTTAAACAAGAATAAGGGTGAATAACAACACATCCCTAACAAAACATTAGCCACCCTTGGCATGTGCAAGGAATGATGGGCATGAATGATGATAGGGTGGATACCTTGTTGACTTTCTCCACCTTAGAATGAATTAGTGTTTCTCAGCATAAAATTTTATTTTTGCCCAAGGCACTCTAGTTTCTCTTTTTAAACCGATCAGTCCCCTGGGTCTAGTATTGTATTGAAAAACACAGAAGCCTGATGTGATTGGGTTTTGATGTGACACTTTCTGCCTTTGCACAGCCTTCAGCTAGGATTTTTAGAACATATTTTACATGATAATGAGGACCAATTGTTATTAGGGCTACCTAATTAAATGTCTGCTGAAAACTGATGCATTACTGGATGGGTAGTATCGTCAATCTCTCTCTCTCTCTCTCTCTCTCTCTCTCTCCCCCCCCCCCTTCTTCAAAAGACACAAAATAGCACAGCAATTATTTCTTGTCAAAGTCAAAATGAGATCTGGGTGGGATGATGGTAATCCAGGTGTGGAGGAACTTTCTATTCTGTTTTCATGAACTACCTGGTAGAGTTTGGACTTACTGGGACTCAGAGTCTCTGCAGGAGCAGGGGACTCATTAAGATGGTCCACCCTAGGAGGGTGATGAATTCAGATGGTTTCCTGGTGGCTCTTGGGGATTTTCTGTCATCTTGGCAGGTGTTTCTGTGAAGCCCTGGTTGAACTCTGGAATGGGAGAATAACATGGTCAGTTGATACAATCACTCCTGAACATCCTCTACCACTGAATAGAGCCAAATGAACTCCCTGGTTTCCAGGGGAGCTAGGGATAATGAAACAAGTAGGTCCATGACTGGCAGTGATGGCAGCAAAGAAATCATTCTTTTTTGCCACCATTGTATCTGCACAGAGCTGTCCAACAGAGCTCTGGTCAATGGCTTGTTACATTCTGGTCCTTGAGAAGAAAGAAGATCACTAAATAGCCATTGTGACCAATCTGCATGGCACTTTGCAGATAAAATAGATCATATCCATTAATACAGGTCCATTTGATGTAACTGCGGCCTCTGCTTGTCCATTTTTTTTTCCTTTTTGTATAACCTGAGGATGTGGACAGGTGATCCTTGGGGAGATGAGACCTACCACGTGTGTGATTGTCCCTTGCCCTTCCTACCTTATAAAAGCAGCTGTCTGGGTGGGGGTGGACTAGCTGAGTGGGTAAGTGTAGTGATGAACTCCTCTTTACATCATGCCTAAAAGAGACAATAGTGAGATGTTTGTTTAAAAATCTCTCCCAGACTCCGCTGTATTGGATAATTTCTGTCCACTCTCAAGTATTCCATTCCTGGGCAAGGTGCTGGAGGATGTGGTGGCATCTCAATGTCAAGTGTTTCTGGATGAGGTGGATTATCTAGCTTCAGGCCTGGTTATGGGACAGGGACTGCTTTGGTTGCCTTGGTCTATGCAGGAACCTGGATTGCGTCTGGGACAGGACTTGGAGGCACTGTTTTATAGTGCCTCCAGTCCTTCTTGGAGTGGCAATTTCAGGAGTTGGTCCTGGGGGAGTCCTGTTTGATTCTGTGGCTATTGGCCTATGGTGTCCCTCAGGGTTCCATCATGTCCCCCCATGCTATTCATGAAACCACTGTGAGAGATTGTCCAGAGTTTTGGGGTTCAGTGCCACCAGTATGCTGTCATCAGTATACTCAGTCTCTCCTTTCCATCTAAATCCAAGCAAGCTATTCAAGTTCTAAATCAGTGTTGGTGTCAGTAATGGACTGGATGAGGGTGAACATGAGTGTACTCCTGGATACAGCCCTGATCCTGGATGCCCAGATTTTGGTGGTGACCACTAGGAGGGCATTTGTGCAGCTGAGACTAGTTCACAGACTGCGTATTCCTGGAGATGTCAGATCTAGCCATGGTGACACGTGCTTTAGTTAGTTTAGTCTATTTGAACTATGGTAATACACTCTATATGGGACTGCCTTTGAAGTGTTTGGAAACTTCAGCTGGTCCAGAATGCTGTGGCCAGACTGTTGACTGGAGCTTGTTACAGGGATGGAGATGTTTTTATTCTGGCTGGCCTTTGGATGTGAGCTGGTTTGTCACTGGTTTTTTTTAATGGTTTGGGTGCTGTTTATTTCTTTTTATTGCTGTGTTTTTAATTGATTTATTTTTCTCTTTTAATTGAGATTTCTGTTTATAGCCATATTTTACTATTGTTAACTGCTAGGGTTGGTGGAAAGGAAATAATACATTTAATATAAATGTAATAAATAATAAATTTAAGACTTTGTGCAGACATGAGCCAAATCTAAACCTGTCTATTAAGACTGAATGAGTTAAGAGATGTATGGGAGGACTGGGAGGAGGCTCAAGAAAAGGAACTGAAATGCATGGATGGATATAAGAAGTTGAAATGGGAACCATCTGACATAGTGCCATGGTTAGTACTAGACCTGGGTAGAATCAGATTCAAGTGCTTGATCAGACTATGAAGTTCATGGGTGAATTTTTCTAGGGATGGCGGAGAATTCCACCACGGATTCCAGTGAGGCTGGATACTGTAGAATCCAGCCCCCCAGAATCCGTGGTGGAACGGCCTCCTACCCCCTGCCCCCCCCCCGTGGAATCCCCCGGGATGGCACTTACCTGGGGCGGATGCAGTGGCGGCGGCTCTGGCAGCAAGGTGGCGGATTCGGAGGCAGCGGGTGCGGCGGTGGCGGCGGGTGTGGTGGTGGCAGGTGTGGCGGCAGTGGCGGTGGGTGCGGTGGGATGGCGGCGGCGGGTGCAGCGATGGCAGGTGTGGCGGCGGCGGCAGGGCAGCAGCGGCGGCGAGTGCGGCGGCAGAAGGTGCGGTGGCGGCGGGTGCGGCGGCTGGTCTTCTGGCTGGCCGTGGCCAGGTGCAGAGAACACAAATGGCGGCTACGGCAGCAGCCATTTGCGTTCACTAATTTTCACCATTCTAGCCTACGTAAATAATTACGTAGGCTAGAATGGCGAAAAATAGCGAACGCAAATGGCGGCCGCCGCAGCCGCCGCCATTTGCGTATGCATTTTTTTTTACTTTGCCATGATAGGCTACATAAATATTTACGTAGCCTATCACAGTTAAGTACAGGGACGCAAACGGCGGCAGCTACGGCTGCTGCCATTTGCGTCCCTACTGCCCAGCAGCCGGATGTCCGGCTGCGGGCAGAGCCGGCCAGCGGCTCCATGGAATCCCCGTGGAGTGGAGCTGGCCGGGCAGGATTCCGGGGGGAGGGACGGAGTGCCTCCCCCCCACCGTGAAGCAGATCCGCGAAACGGTAAGTGACTTTCGTACATCCCTAAATCTTTCACAAGATATCATCTCAGCAACCTGGTGGGACATGTCCTTTCTCCCTCTATCTGTATGCTCCAAATGATCCTCTAGGACTCCAGCTGGGGAGACAAAGCTACAAAGCTACAACCTACTAGGGATGTCAGAGAATTTCACCACGAATCTCGGGGAGGCCGAATGCCAGCGCATTCAGCCCCCCGAAATTGGTGGCGAAATGGTCTGCCCCCCCCCCCGGGACGGGATTACCTTGGGCGAATCTCCCTGGTGGCGGCGGCTCCGGCGGCGGTTCGGCAGCGGTTCGGCAGCAGCAGCTGCGGCGACTGGTCTTCCGACCAGCTGCCGCCGCCGCCATTTCCAAGTTAAAAAAAAAAAAAGTGATAGGCTATGTAAAGATTTACGTAGCCTATCACGGCTAGATTTTTAAAAAATACCGTGATAGGCTACGTAAATCTTTACGTAGCCTATCACGGCTGAGTTAAAAAAAAACCAAAAACCTGCGCGTATGCCATTTGCATTCCTTATTTTGGCATGTGTAGCCTATGTAAATCGGCGAAAATAAGGGGAACGCAAATAGCATTCCCCTTATTTTTGCTGTAGTCTATGGAAATGTTTACGTAGACTACACGTGACAAAATAAGGAACACAAATGGCGGCGCCCATGGGCGCCGCCATTTGTGTACGCACAGTTTTTTTTATTTTAAACTCAGTCATGATAGGCTATGTAAACATTTACGTAGCCTATCACGGCTGACTGCAGGGACACAAACGGCAGCGGCTATGGCCGCTGCCATTTGCAGACCCGGCTGGCAGGATTCGTGGCGGGAGGGACAGGGTGCCTCCCCCCCGGCCAGAATTTCGGGGGGAGGGACGGAGCACCTCCCCCCAACCGTGAATCAAATTTCATAAAAGGTAAGTGACTTTCGTACATCCCTACAAGCTACCCAGCAACCTGTCAGGTTGCTCCCTCCCTCCCCAGCTGTGCTTGGACAATTGGAGAAAGAGGAGGAGGAGTGACAAAAGGTACATATATGATGGTGGGGAAGGAGTGGGGTTGGGGTGTGTTTATTTATTTATTTACAATATCTATATACCGCTCCACATCAGAAGATTTTGGAGTGGTGAACAACAAAGGTAAAAGAATAAAACACCAGGTTAAAACAGTTAAAACATGTTTTTAAAAGCCAAATTCCAATAAGGTCGAATTTAATAAACAATGTTTGTGTGTGACTGTAATGCAGTGGGACAGGAAAGGGAAGGGAGTGGGTAAGATACAAGAAGGAGGGGGAGCAAAATCCCGCCCAATTTTGTGTCATCTGCAAATTTGATCAGCATTCCCTGCACCTCCTCCTCCTCCTCCAAGTCATTAATAAAAATGTTGAAGAGCACTGGGCCCAGGACTGAGCCCTGCGGTACCCCGCTCGTTACCTCTCCCCAGTTTGAGAAGATCTCATTGATAAGCACTCTTTGAATCCGATTCTGTAGCCAACTGTGGATCCACCTGACCGTTGTTTCATCTAGCCCACTTTGAGCTAGTTTGCCCATCAGGATATCATGGAGCACTATGTCGAAAGCTTTGCTGAAGTCGAGGTATATTATGTCCACAGCATTCCCACAGTCCACAAGGGAGGTTACTTGATCAAAAAATGAGATCAGATTAATTTGGCAGGATTTGTTCTTGACAAATCCATGTTGGCTTCGAGTAATCACTGCATTGTTTTCAAGGTGCTTACAGCTGGATTGCTTTATCATCTGCTCCAGAATTTTCCCAGGGATTGATGTCAAACTGACTGGTCTGTAGTTCCCATTTTTGTCCTTTTTACCCTTTTTGAAGATAGGGACAACATTAGCCCTTCTCCAGTCATCTGGCACTTCACCCATCCTCCATGATTTCTCAAAGATAATAGACAGCGGTTCTGAGAGTTCTTCTGCCAGTTCCTTTATTACTCTAGGATTCAGTTCATCTGCCCCTGGAGATCTGAACTCATTCAAAGTAATTAGGTGTTCCTTGACCATATGCCTATCAATCTCAAGCTGCAATCCTGCCCCTTCAGCCTGTACTTCACCTTTGCCGGGGGGGTCGTAGACCCTCTTTTGGGAGAAGACTGAGCCAAAGTAGGAATTGAGCACTTCTGTATTTTCTTTGTCATCTGTTATCATTTTGCCATCCTTATTAAATAGCTGAACCACCATTTCTTTCCTCTGTCTTTTACTATGCACATAGCTGAAGAAAGATTTTTTGTTGCTTTTAGCATCTCTCGCTAACCTCAGCTCGTTCTCAGCTTTAGCCTTCCTGACGCCATCCCTGCAATTCTGTGCTACCTGCCTGTACTCTTCCTTTGTTGCTTGGCCTTCTTTCCACTTCCTATATGTGTCCTCTTTTGTTTTCAAGTCATCTCTAAGCTCTTTGTGAAGCCACATTGGCTTCTTCGGTTGTCTTCCACCTTTTTTTCTTGTTGGAATCATTTGTAATTGTAGGGATGTACGAAAGTCACTTACCTTTGCGGAGCTTGGATTTGTGGTGGGGAATCCTCCCCGGGCCGGCTCTGCTTCGTGGCAGCTCTGCGGAGCTGCCGGCCAGGGCCATCCACAGCCGGAGTTCCAGCCGCGGACGGGCTGCTGCGGATGCAAATGGCGGCTGCCGTAGTGGCCGCCATTTGCATCCTGCGAAGCTGCTGTGATAGGCTACATAAATACTTATGTAGCCTATCACGGCAGGCCCCCCCTCAAAGCATGTGCAAATGGCGGCGACTATGGCGGCCGCCATTTGCGTTCCCTATTTTTAGTAGGGATGTACGAAAGTCACTTACCTTTTAATGAAATAGACTCGAGGTGGGGGGGAGGTGCTCCGTCCCTCCCCCCGAAATTCTGGCCGGGGGGGAGGCGCTCTGTCCCTCCCCCCCCAATTCTGGCCGGGGGGGAGGCGCTCCATCTCTCCCCCCGAAATTCTGGCCAGGGGGGAGGCGCTCCTTCCCTCCCCCCCCGAATCCTGGCCAGCCGGGTCTGCAAATGGTGGCGGCCATAGCTGCCGTCGTTTGCATTCCTGCAGTCAGCCATGATAGGCTACAGAAATGTTTACATAGCCTATCACGGCTGATTTAAAAGAAAAATAAAATGCGCGTACGCAAATGGCGGCACCCATGGGCACGTAGACTAAGACGGTGAAAATAAGGGGATCGCAAATAGTGTAGACGCTACGCTATTTGCGTTCCCCTTATTTTCGCCATCTTAGTACGCGTAAATGTTTACGTAGACTAAGACGTTTCAAAATAAGGAATGCAATTTTTTTTTCTTTTAAATCAGCCATGATAGGCTACATAAACATTTATGTAGCCTATCATGGTATTTTTTAAAAATCTAGCTGTGATAGGCTACGTAAATCCTTTTTTTTTTTACTGGAAATGGCGGCAGTGGCCGCCGGTCGGAAGACCGACCGCCACCGCCACCGAACTGCTGACGATTCGTGGTGAAACAGCTAATTTTTAGCTGTTTTAGCCTACGTAAATATTTATATAGGCTATTACGGCGAAAAACAAGGGGAATGCAAATAGCGTAGTGGGCACCATTTGCGTTCCTACCCCCCCATTTTAGTCTACGTAAATATTTACGTAGGCTAATACGGCGAAAAAAAAACAGGAACGCAAATAGCACCCACTACGCTATTTGCGTTCCCCTTGTTTTTGCCGTAATAGCTTACGTAAATATTTACATAGGCTAAAAATGCTAAAAATAGGGAACACAAATGGTGGCCGCTGTAGCCGCCGCCATTTGCATACGCTGGGTTTTTTTTTTTTTTGGCTTGCCGTGATAGGCTACGTAAATACTTACGTAGCCTATCACAGCCTCCACAGGGATGCAAAAGGCATCCCTGCATTAGTTGTGATAGGCTACGTAAGTATTTACATAGCCTATCACGGCTACGATGAAGAATTGAATGGCAGGGCAGCCGCCATTCGCAAATCAGCGTGGACAGCAGCAGGTAAGTACTCCGTTTCGCGCGCCTTTCATGGGGGGCAGGGGCTTCATTCTGCCACGGATTTCGGGGGGCCAAATGCACTGGCATTTGGCCTCACCGAGATCCGTGGCGGAATTAGGGATGGACGAAAGGGACTTACCTTGTCCCGCAGCTTGCTTCGCGGTGGGGGGGAGGCGCTTCGGTTCTCCCCCCGAAGTTCAGGCAAGGGGGGGAGGCGCCCCATCTCCCCGGCCGCGAAAAAAAAAAGTACAGTAAAAAAACCCCACACACACCCGTGATAGGCTACGTGACGATTTACGTAGCCTATCACGGCTAGATTTCCAAAGTCAGCCGTGATAGGCTACTTAAATCATCATGTAGCCTATCACGGGTGACTTTGAAAAAAAAAGAAAGTGCATACGCAAATGGCGGCACCCCATGGGCACCGCCATTTGCATTCCTTATTTGGACAGGGGTAGTCTACGTAAAGATTTACGTAGACTATGGTGAAAATAAGGGCAACGCAAATAGCGTTCCCTTATTTTCGCCGTAGTCTATGTAAATCTTTACATAGACTACCCCTGTCCAAATAAGGAATGCAAATGGCGGCGCCCATGGGGCACCGCCATTTGCGTACATGCTTTTTTTTTTTCAAAGTCACCCGTGATAGGCTACATGACAATTTACGTAGCCTATCACAGCTGACTTTGGAAATCAAGCCGCGATAGGCTACGTAAATCATCACGTAGCCTATCACGGGTGTGTGTTGTTGTTTTTTTACTGTACTTTTTTTTTTGTAATGGTGGTGGCGGCAGCCGGTCGGGAGACCGGCCGCCGCCCCCGCCCCTACCGAAACGCTGCCGAACCGCTGCCGGGACCAGCCGCCGAGAGGGACATTCGCCGAAAATAAGTCCCATCCCGGGGGGCCGGAGGAGAATTTCCCCACCAATTTCGGGGGGCCGAATGCGTCGGCACTCGGCCTCCCGAAGATTCGTGGAGAAATTCTTCGCCATCCCTAGGCGGAATTCTCTGACATCCCTATGTAATTGTGCCTTGAGAATTTCATTTTTTAAACCTCCCACCCATCTTGCTTGGACCCCTTTTCTTGTTAGAGTCACTTGCCATGGGACCTTACTTATCATTGTTCTGAGTTTCTTGAAATCAGCTTTCCTAAAATCCAGGGTACGCATTTGGCTACACTTGGCTTTTGCTTCCTTTAGAACCATGAACACAAGCATAACATGGTCACTTTCCCCCAGAGTTCCTGTAACTGCTACTTCATCCACTAAATCATCTCTGTTGGTTAGGATCAAGGCAAGGATAGCCAATCCTCTAGTTCCTTCCTCTACTTTCTGTAGGAGGAAGTTATCTGCCACACAAGTCAGGAATTTCCTGGAGGGGCCATGCTTTGCAGAATTTGTCTCCCAACAAATATCAGGGAAATTGAAGTCCCCCATTACTACTACATCATGCTTCCTTAAAACATTGGCTATTTGCTTTTCAAAAGTTTCATCCTTGTCTTCTCCTTGATTGGGTGGCCTGTAGTAGGCTCTGACCACCATGTTCCTTTTATTTTTTGCTCCATTTATTTTAACCCAGATGCTCTAAATACCCAAAGGCTACCAAGCTCATCCTCCTGTATTTCTGTGCAGAGATATGTATTTTTCACATACAGTGCAACCCCACCTCCCTTTCTGTTCCTCCTGTTCTTTTTGAACAAGTTATATCCTTCAATTGCCGTATTCCAGTCATGACAGTCATCCACCCAGTCTCAGTTACACCTATCAAGTCATGATTTCCCTCCTGTATTAAGAGTAGGGATGTCAGAGAATTTTGCCACAAATCTAGGGGAGGCCGAATGCCAGCGCATTCAGCCCCCCGAAATCGGTGGCGAAATGGTCTGCCCCCCTGCCCCCCAGGGACAGGACTTACCTTCGGTGAATCTTCCTGGTGGCGGCGGCTGTGGCGGCCAGTCTTTCAACTGGCTGCCGCCGCTGCCATTTCCAAGTTTAAAACAAAAACAAAAAACGTGATAGGCTACGTAAAGATTTACGTAGCCTATCACGGCTAAATTTTAAAAAACACCGTGATAGGCTACGTAAATGTTTACGTAGCCTATCACAGCTGAGTAAAAAAAAAAGCGCGTACGCAAATGGCGGCGCCCATGGGTACCACCATTTGCGTTCCTTATTTTGGCACGTCTTAATCTACGTAAACATTTACGTAGACTACAGCGAAAATAAGGGGAATGCAAATAGCGTAGATTTTTAATTTTAATTTTTTTAAAAAATTAATTTTTAATCACACCATTAATCAGGGTCTCCTGAACATCTGTGTAGGATTATTAGGAGCCTGGATGAACAGCCTGGGATGGAGGGGGCGGGCAAGTCTGTTTCCACTAAGACAACCTGGATCCAGTCTGGTTCTGGTTGCAGGCAAGGGTGCCATGGTTCTTCTTGCTCCCATTAGTAGCCTAGTGGGCTGAGCAATCCAAAGATGTAAAGCTGATGCCTATTTCAGGAGTATCATTGAAGACCCCAAGTATTTGAATCCAATGGTCATGGAGCAATTTTTGGTATACGATGTTATGGAGTTTTGAATGAACCATGTATGTGCACCAGTAACGCAGTTCTGAAATTGTTCACTCGAAATGGACCATCAGTACTTGTCACTTATGTATGTGAGGGAAAATTCAGTGAATTTCCCATAGTCAGTGACAAATTTCAGGAATAGCATCCTCTTTCTCTGACTCATATTGCTGTGCCTGTTCAATGAACATGCTGACTCTATGTCTAGTTATTACCAGCAATCAATGATTCTATGTTCTTTAAAGAAAACAAGCAGTGAGGCATTCACAGATGACAAGCTTAAATTGGACAAGACGCTGAATGTGTCACAACATTGCCTGGCAAAACACAAAAGCTTAAAATAAAAGGCCCTAAACAGTCTATTGACATAGTATAAACTGTCAGCAAACATTTCAGGTACCTTCACATCTAACCCATTCAGTTTGGGTCAAGTATCTAGTCTGGGGTGACCAGATGGGAAATGTGGTCATGGGTCATGGTTAGCTGTGTAGCATTACGAACATCAAGTTGACACAGTCCTGTAGGCTGTGGCACAGGTCACTTTCAACCCAGACTGAAGTGGAAGTGTGTGAACATCTTTCAAATATTTGTTGACAGTTCATTGCATAGTGGCCAACATGTGACACAGGCAGCTGGGGCTTGTGGTACTTGTGGACTGGAGCAGGAAGCCTGTAGTTCCAGCTAAGGCACAAGGACCTACACTGTAATCTGCATTTATTTTAATGTAATGGATTGCTGTCTGTTCCTAGCATAGTAAACCAGTAGCAAAACCACTCCAAAGAAACATCGGGGCCTCTGCATACATTGGACAGTATGCACTAGAGGGTAGCACAGTCTAATACTTTGGATTTAACTTATAGCACACTTCTCAGAAAGGGAGGGGAGTTTGTTGGTGGGTTACTGCTGTTGCTGTCTGTAAGATAACAAATGGGTTATAATATGATTACTTGGGTTTATACTGACACCCATATAAAACAAAATAAAATATGTTACAGAATAAAAATCTATCTTAGGGATGCATGAATTTGTCCATTTCAGTTAGTCTCAGTTTCTAATTTTTCCCATGTTCAGTTTGGTCCATCCTGAACCTTGAGAATTTTTCAGCTTTTATTTTTGGTTTCCCCCGATCTTTGAGATTACTTTTAAAGTTCACATGAACATTTGTATGCATTTTTGTGTGCATTTCTCCTAATTGTTGTTGTTGTTCAGTTGTGTCCGACTCCTCATGACCCCATGGACCATAGCACGCCAGGCCTTCCTGTCCTGTGCTCCGTCCCGGAGTGTGCTCAAGTCCATATTCATTGCATCGGTGATGCTATCTAGCCATCTCATCCTCTGCCGTCCCCTTCTCCTTTTGCCTTCAGTCTTTCCCAGCATCAGGGTCTTTTCCAGGGAGTTTTCTCTTCGCAGTTTCTCCTAATATATGCATGCAATTTTGTACATTTTTTTTTGGCAAACAATCTTCCTAATAAAATGTAGTTTTGAACATTATTTTCACTAACGTGCATTTTTGTGTGCACTTCTCCTAGTACAGTCTTCCCCAACCTGGTGTCCTCCGTGTTGGACTAAAACTTCCATCATTCCTAGTCAGAAGCCATGCTGGCTGGCTATGATGAGAATTGTAGTGCAGCACATCTGGAGGGCACCAAGTCGGGGAAGACTGCTCTACTATATGCATTTTTGTACACATTTTTCTTTTGCAGTGGAGTTTTCTTGGAGAACTCCACTGCAAATGTGGAGAAGTATGAATTTTGAAGGATAACTGAGTTGTGGTTTGTATATTAGTTCAAAAGTGTGCAATTAGGTTAGTTCACTTAAAATAAGAATCAAACACATTTCTCACCTATCTCTTTGTTGTTCAGTCGTTCAGTCGTGTCCAACTCTTCGTGACCCCATGGACCATAGCACGCCAGGCCTTCCTGTCCTGTGCTCTCTCCCGGAGTGTGCTCAAGTCCATATTCATTGCATCGGTGATGCTATCTAGCCATCTCATCCTTTGCCGTCCCCTTCTCCTTTTGTCTTCAATCTTTACCAGCATCAGGGTCTTTTCCAGTGACTTTTCTCTTCGCATTAGGTGGCCAAAATATTTGAGCTTCAGCTTCAGAATCTGTCCTTCCAATGAGCAGTCAGGGTTGATTTCCTTTAGGATTGATTGATTGGACCTCCTTGCAGTCCAGGGGACTTGTAAGAGTCTTCTCCAGCAACACAGTTCGAAAGTGTCAGTTCTTCGGCGCTCAGCCTTCTTTATAGTCCAGCTCTCACAGCCATACATTGTTACTGGGAAAACCATAGCTTTGATTAGACGGACCTTTGTTGGCAAGGTGATGTATCTGCTTCTCACTGTGCTGTCTAGGTTTGTCATAGGTTTCCCAAGGAGCAAGCGTCTTTTAATTTCATGGCTACAGTCACCGACCATCTGCGGTGATCTTGGAGCCCAAGAAAATAAAATCTGTCACTGCTTCTATTTCTTCCCCTTCTATATGCCAGGAAGTGATGGGGCCAGATGCCATGATCTTAGTTTTTTTAATGCTGAGTTTCAAACCAGCTTTGCACTCTCCACTTTCACCCTCAACAAGAGGCTCTTTAGATCCTCTTCACTTTCTGCCATCAGGGTGGTATCATCTTTGTATCTGAGGTTGTTAATAATTCTCCCGGCAATCTTAATTCCAACCTGTGATTCATCCAACCCAGTGTTTCTCCTGATGTACTCTGCATATAAATTAAATAAGCAGGGTGACAATATGCAGCCTTGTCATACTCCTTTCCCAATTTTGAACCAATCGGTTGTTCCATGTCCGGTTGCTACTGTTGTTTCTTGACCCTCGTACAGGGTTCTCAGGTGGTCTGGTACTCCCATCTCTTTAAGAATTTGCCACAGTTTGTTGTGATCCACACAATCAAAGGCTTTAGCGTAGTCAATGAAGCAGAAATACACGTTTTTCTGGAATTCTCTTGCTTTCTCCTTGATCCAGTGAATGTTGGCGATTTGATCTCTAGTTCCTCTGCCTCTTCGGAACCCAGCTTGTACTTCCAGTAGTTCTCAGTTCACATACTGCTGAAGCCTAGCTTGTAGGATTTTGAGCATCACCTTGCTGGCATGTGAAATGAGCACAATTGTACGGTAGTTTGAACCCTCTTTGGCATTGCCCTTCTTTGGAATTGGAATGTAAACTGACCTTTTCCAGTCTTATGGCCATTGTTGAGTGTTCCAAATTTGTTGGCATATTGACTGCAGCACTTTAACAGCATCATCTTTTAGGATCTTAAATAGTTCAGTTGGAATACTGTCATCTCCGCTAGCTTTGTTGTTAATAATGCTTCCTAAGGCCCACTTGACTTCACTCTCGAGGATGTCCGGCCCAAGTTCAGTGACCGCACTATCATGGCTATCAGTAGGGATGGCGGAGAATTTCTCCCCGAAACTTCGGGGGGCCGAGCGCCAACGTGTTCGGCCCCCCGAACAAGTTTCGGGGAGAAATCCTCCGCCCCCCCGCGTTGCCCTTATTTTAGCCGTAGTCTACGTAAACATTGACGTAGACTACAGCAACTAAATAAGGAACGCGAATGGCGGCTCCCTATGGGGGCCGCCATTCGCGTACGCGCTTTTTTTTTTTTTTTAAAGTCTCCCGTGATAGGCTACGTGACGATTCACGTAGCCTATCACGGCTGACTTTGCAGATCTAGCCGTGATAGGCTACGTGAATCGTCACGTAGCCTATCAGGGGACGTGTTTTTGTTTTTTGTTTTACTTTCGAGTTCGCGGCCGGGCGAGGCGGGAAGCCTCCTCCCCGGCCTGAATTTCGGCCGGGCGAGGCGGGAAGCCTCCCCCCCCGGCCTGAATTTCGGCCAGGCGAGGCGGGAAGCCTCCCCCCCCGGCCTGAACTTCGCGGGGGGAGCAGCGAAGCGCTCCCCCCCACCGCGAAAAAGCTTCGGCGAAAGGTAAGGGACTTTCGTCCACCCCTAGCTATCAGGGACATTCAGATCTTTCCTGTATAGTTCTTCTGTGTATTCTTGCCACCTCTTCTTAATCTCATCTGCTTCTGTCAGGTCCCTGCCTTCTTTGTCCATTATCATGCCCATCTTTGCACAAAATGTTCCCTTGATATCTCTGATTTTCTTGAAGAGATCTCTAGTCTTTCCCATTCTATTGTTTTCCTCGATTTCTTTGCATTGTTCATTTAAGAAGGCCTTCTTGTCTCTCCTTACTATTCTCTGGAACTCTGCATTCAGTTGGGTATATCTTCCCCTTTCTCCCTTGCTTTTTGCTTCCCTTCTTTCCTCAGCTACTTGTAAAGCCTCATCAGACAGCCACTTGGCTTTCTTGCATTTCTTTTTCTTTGGGATGGATTGAGTTGCTGCCTCCTGAACAATGTTACGGACCTCCATCCATAGTTCCACAGGCATTCTGTCTATCAGGTCTAATCCCTGAAATCTATTCCTCACCTCCACTGTATATTCATAAGGGATATGATTTAGGTCATACTTGAATGGTTTAGTGGTTTTCCCTACGTTCTTCAATTTAAGTTGAATTTTGCAAGAAGCAGCTCATGATCTGAGCCACAGTCAGCTCCAGGTCTTGTTTTTACTGACTGTATAGAGCTTCTCCATCTTTGGCTGCAAAGGACATAATCAATCTGATTTCGATATTGACCATCTGGTGATGTCCATGCGTAGAGTCGCCTCTTGTGCTGTTGGAAAAGAGTGTTTGCTATGATCAGCGTGTTCTCTTGGCAAAACTCTATTAGCCTTTGTCCTTCTTCATTTTGTACACCAAGGCCATGCTTGCCTGTTATCCCAGTTGTTTCTTGACTTCCTACTTTAGCATTCCAATCCCCTATGATGAAGAGGACATCTTTTTTGGGTGTTAGTTCTTGAAGGTGTTGTAGGTCTAGAACCAATCATCCTCAGCTTCTTCGGCATCAGTGGTTGGGGCGTAGACTTGAATTACTGTGATGTTGAATGGTTTGCCTTGGATTTGTACTGAGATCATTCTATCATTTTTGAGATTGTACCCCAGTACTGCTTTTCCCACCCTTTTGTTGACTAGGAGTGCTACTCCATTTCTTCTAAGGGATTCTTGCCCACAGTAGTAGATATAATGGTCACCTGAATTAAATTTGCCCATGCTTGTCCATTTTAGTTCGCTGATTCCCAAGATGTCGATGTTCAATCTTGCCATCTCATGTCTGACCACCTCCAGCTTACTTTGATTCATAATTGATCTTACATTCCAGGTTCCTAAACCATATTGTTGTTTTCAGCATCGGACTTTCTTTTCACCACCAGACACATCCACAGCTGAGTGTCCTTTCAGCTTTGGCCCACCCGCTTCACTCTTTCTGGTGCTACTTCGAAATTCCCTCCGCTCTTCCCCAGTAGTATATTGGACACATTCTGACCTGAGGGGCTCATCTTCCGGCATCATATCTTTTAGCCTTGTGATACGTTCCATGGGGTTTTCTTGGCAGGAATACTGGAGTGGGTTGCCATTTCCTTGTCCAGTGGACCACATTTTGTCAGAACTGTCTGCCATGACCTGTCCATCTTGGGTGGCCCTGCACGGCATAGCTTATGGCTTCACTGAGTTATGCAAGCCCCTTCGCCACAACAAGGCAGTGATCCATGAAGGGGATCCTATCTCTAATCTCTAATCTCTAATCTGCTATTTCTATCCTATCTCCTATCTCTAATCTATCCCAATGTATTAAGATACAGGGCTTTAACCCAGAGGGGGAAAATTATTTGTACAGGACAAAAGGAACCATATAAGGTGGAAGGTATGGCAAAGAAGACAGCCTGTTAAACAGCTATTGGCTACAGTCCTGTCACCTTCCCCTGACAGGAAACATAGCTGAGTCAGAGGGAGAAGATATGCACCAACAGATAACTTCTTCTCTTGTCAGAGGCCAAGGGCTGAGGGAGCTTGGGTCAATCCATAGCATCATAGTCCATGCACTGGTATAAACAGTGAGAGGACAGTCAGGTTTGAATTCAGAGGGTCAACAATAGGTCAGGTAAATACAAGTCAGAAGAAGTTTGCTATTTTATACCATGGAGTAAGATAACCAGCTGCCAGAAAGAGGCTAGGTAAGGATTCCAGGTCTAAAGGAGAAAGCCAGCTAAGGGAACCCCCAAGAGGTTCCAGGGACTTCCAGGTCTTCTAGGTGGTATAAAAACCTCTGTTGTATTAGCAACTGCTAGTCAAGGATTAGATACTATCAGGAAGGATTAGATACTATCAGGTTCAGGTCTTTCCTGGCCTGATTTGACAACTGCTGAAATAGGCCTGGATTTTAGCAGAATTCTAGGATGTGCTGGGACATTCTTAAAGGTGCCAATCCCAAACTACTATAAGGGAACTCTTCAGTCTCTGAGTCACCTCTTGTCTTTTTCTTTGGTTGTGCCACATTGGAGAACTAGGGGATGAATTTGGGGTGGGATCTCAACCCAATGTAAAAATGAGGCCTTATCTCTGGTCTTCAGAGATAAGATTGTCATGTGGACCTATAGGCAGTTCCTGCAAGGTGAACTATTCATGGGATCAGGGGTCATAAGCAGACTAGTTTTGGCATCCAGTGCCATCTGAAGCCTATATGTCCACATGCTAGACACTACAGGCTGGCCTAGCAACCCTCCATCCTGCAGGTGAACAGGCTTTCCCTAGTTCCTCTAGATCACCACTCTGCAATGGGAGTTTGCCGATTCTTCCTAGCATAGGCCAAAGCCCGCTGTTGCATCCACTGGCCGGTAGGGATGGCAGAGAATTCTGCCACAGATTCCGTGGTGGAACGGCCTCCTGCCCCCTCTGCAGAATCCCTCGGGATGGAACTTACCTGGGGCGGATGCAGCGGATTCGGCGGTGGTGGTGGCGGTTCTGGCGGCGGCGGTTCTGGCAGCGGCAGCGGTGGCTGGTCTCCTGGCTGGCCATGGCCAGGCTGCTGCAGCCGCCATTGGCATCCTTGCAGCTGTGATAGGCTACGTAAGAATTTACATAGACTATCACGGCTAACCCCCCCCAAAAAACCAGCATACGCAAATGGCGGCGGCTACGGTGGCTGCCATTTGCGTTCCCTATTTTTCGCCGTTCTAGCCTACATAAATATTTACATAGGCAATTATGGTGAAAAAAAAGGGAACAACAAATAACATAGTGGGCGCTATTTGCGTTCTCCCCCCCCCCCCCGCCGTTTTATCCTATGTAAATATTTACGTAGGCTTTTACGGAGAAAAAAAAAGAAACGCAAATAGCACCCACTACACTATTTGCGGTTCTCTTTTTTTTCCCGCTGTAATTGCCTATGTAAATATTTACATAGGCTAGAATGGCGAAAAATACGGAATGCAAATGGCAGCCGCTGTAGCCACCGCCGTTTGTGTATGCTGTTTTTTTTGTTTTGCCCAGCCATGATAGGCTACGTAAAGACTTACGTAGCCTATTACGGCTGCCTGGCTGGACGCAAATGGCAGCTGCTATGGCGGCCGCCATTTGCGTCCGCACCAGCCAGTCCGCGGCTGGAAATCCAGCTGCGGACGGCCCTGGACGGCTGCTCCGCGGAGCCACCACGGAGCAGAGCCAGCCGGGCAGGATTCCGGGGGGGAGGACCGGATCGCCTCCCCCCCCCGCTGAGGATTCCGGGGGAAGGGACGGAGCGCCTCCCCCCCACGAACACAATCTGCGAAAAGGTAAGTGACTTTCGTATATCTCTACTGGCCGGTGATTCTAAAGACAACATATGAACATACTACATGGCTGAGTATCATGGGCACATGATAAGTAAGAGTGAGTAAGAGTGATGCTGGGCATGTGGAAAGCCCCCTGCATCTGACATGGTTATGGGATATGGGTGGTTAACGGGGAGCTCCTTGTTGAACTCCTTTTTGGGGACTGGTTCAACAGTAGTGGATGTTCCTACCTATCCTCATTATGATGGTGTGCATATGGAGCCTCTGCACTTTGTCCTCCATGAACCACAGGCAGAAGCGGGATTGTGCCCCACATTCCAAATGAAGAGTTAATTCTGAGGCCTTGATACTGAAGCAGTCTTAATGAATAGATGAGCCTGGTAATGCATTTTGTGACATCTCCTGATTCAGGTGGAAATATCTTATTCAACATACAACTATAGCAATGATGCTTACATAGGGAAAGCAAATGTTTGAGAGGCCCAGCAATTTGCAGCTGGGTTAATAGTGGTAGAATATAATAAAAAAAAATAAGGTTTTTCAATTAATGACCTTTCTTTCCCTTTGTTTTCTCGGCATGATTTCTGCTTTCGGTGTCAGCTTCTGTTGCGAAATGGTTCTGAAGGTATTAGCAATAAAAACAGGCACAATAAATTTGTATAGGCCAGGCAGCAGTGATGACTTAATTGCTACTTTAGTGAAAAGGCTGCAGCCATTATGCTAAATTATTAAAAATAACACCCAATGTAATTTGTCAGAATGTTAGCCATTACTGTATATGTTGAGAAAAGAAGCATCCATTTTAACATTAATGTTTGAAATAATGAATGTTGGACGGATAATTTATTGAAATACATCCTTTTAACAAAGTGAGTTCAGGTGTGCCAAATATTTCCAGACATGGGTGCCAGAAACAAGTCCCTATATTCATATTAAAGAAGGAAAATGTTTAACAACATGACAAAATTAACGGAACATTCTGACTCCAGGCTGTTTTTATTTGACAAAGAAAAGCATGTGTACCTATAACCTGTAGGTTACCTAATAGAGAAACCTGAGGGGTGAAGGGGGAAAAAACCCATAATTCCTTTACTTTAGTCACTTTCAATCCAGATCTGGAGACATCTAATTGTGTAACACAACAGCACAATAGTTCCACAGAGTTATAGTAGCAAGCATTTGAATGTAGTACCCAAACAATGCGTTCCATCAATGGAAACAGGATTCTGTATACATGGCCTTAAGAAGAGAATGGAAGAATTGCTCTACTGGATCAAATGAAAGACCAAGCTAGCCAACAAGCAAGAGATGAGGGAAAGAGCCATTTCCAGCTTTTGGGTTGGTTGTTGAAGGCCCTGAAAACCCCATAGGAGGTGTGAGGGGAGGTAGTGTTGTGTGTGTCCAGCTCCAGGGAAGAGGCTGTGCTAAAATCTGTCCTCCAATTTAGCTGTGCTAAAATCTGTCCTCCAATTTCCTAAAAGTTTTCATCTTCCATGAAAGAGGCTTCCATTTTTCTGCCTCGTTCTCAGGGTGTTTTATAATTCACTTAGGGTAAGCTCAAAAACACCACCAAAATAAATTCAATTACTGTGAGGTGGGTGGGTGCTGTGAGACTTTTTTCTTTCTATTACACATCTCTCCATTGCTCTACAGCCTCCCAGGTTGCTCACACTTTCAGATCTGAAAGTGCCCTGTGGGAGGAATGACCTCATGGGCTCCCCCTGAACTTTAATTGAAGTGTGGAAAGCCAAGCGGGCTACAGGCTGCCAGACAGATGATCGTATAATGAAAGATAGGACACTAATCACACTTCTCATCCTCCTCATAAGTAAGGTATGCACAAGATCTCTGAACCCAATGCCTGATAATTTCTCTGAAATTTTCTTCTCCTTTGGATTTCTTTTTGAAAGCAATTCCTTTTCTATCAAATTAATTGAGAACGGTAAAAAAAAATGTGGAAGAAATTTTCACCACAGTGCTGGTAATAAGCATGATATTACACTTACAGATGAGTAGTGGGTGAATTGGTCTATTTCTAATCCATGTGACTTGCACATGTGTCCACCATAAGTCCTTTCTGCCCCATATTTGCATTAATCTGGAATTATTATTTCAACAAGATTGGCCTCGGAAGGCCTTCTGTCTGTCCCATTAGCCAGGACAGTTAGACTGGTGAAGACTAGGGAGAGGGCCTTTTCTGTGTTGGCCCCCACTAGGGAATTCCCTCCCTAGTGCCCTCCACCATGCCCCCTCTTTGATGAGCTTCCGCCGGGCTTTGAAACCCTGGCTGTTCAGGTGAGCATTTGGGGTGGGTTAGGGTTTTTTTTTAGAGCAATGTTGTTTTGTTCAGTAGATTATGTTGGGTTTTGTGTTGTTATTCGTATTGTATGCCACCTGGAGTGGCCGGGTAGCTGGACAGATGGGTGGCTAATAAATCTAATAAATCAAAACAAAATAAATATTATTTTTTAAAGGCACAAACATCCATATTTAAATACCCTTCAATGAGTTGCCATGGTGGCAGTTTACAGTTTAAAACAAACTACACAATTTAACAGAGCTGCATAAAAGCAGATAAGACAGGTTGGGTGCTCAGACCAATGCTCAGTGTGTTATATTTTTGATGTTATATTTTTTATGTGTTCTAGGTCTCAGTCATGAGGGACATCAAAAAGGGTTCTGGAGCAGAATTGTGGCATGCTCTGTTTAAAATTAAAGCTGTGATATTCCCAAACCAATGATGAATGTGCAAGCTTAGTGTTCTGCTGTAGCCAAAGTTTGTAAATAAAGTTTAAAGCCTCCGCCTGCCGCATTCCCGCCTTTTAAGCATTTCAGCAAAGTTGCAGACATAACAAAGACAACTGAAACATCCTGGATTGGATCTTATTATTCTCTGCCAATTTCCACAGTGCTAGATGAATATGTGTGAGCCTGTATCTCTTTCAAGATATGTCATTATTTCTCAGTGTTTGCATGTGGGTGGGTGTCTTTTCACTGCACTCTCTGTGTGCTTGTCTAACCACTCATTCCTTAACATACTAGATGACAGATGCCATTGTAGAAAAGAAAACATATGTTGCACCTGTCCGAAACTAATATAGCCATAAAATCAGTAATCCTTTGTCCAAATCAGACAGTTCCTTTTCCAAACTGACTGGTCGACCAATTCAAGTGATTTCCTTGTAAAACTCCACCCCTGCTACCTCTTCTAGTAGGAATTCATTGGGAAAAAAAGCTTGGCCAATTTAGCCCTGAAGTTTCAAGGAGTATATATCCAGTTTTAATGCTATAACTGAATAATAGCTTGTTGTCATTCACATAATTAGTGTTAGTACCTGATATATTTATACAGGTTTGTTTGCATAGTTTCTGGTCTGGATTTATGTGTATCTCCCTAGCTTGGAATTCACAGCATGATGTGAGAACTTCAGCTTTCAATATTTTTAAGAAATGCACTTTCTAGTTCTTACCTTGTATAGGAAAAGATTAGTGTGGAGAATTCGTTGAATGTCTGAATCTCCTTCTTGCTTACAAGCAGCTCACAATAATAGCTGTCAGAACTGAGAACCAGAGAAGCTCATGAGTTTGCAGGCCAATTTACTTCCAGCAAACCATCCTGACTCCAGTTTGATAAGATGCCTTCAAATAGGGACAGATACCATTCTGCTCCCTTACTGTTCCAGAATTGCTATCTGCCCCATTTCCTGCTCCTTCTATATTCTGGTTTAATTAGGAGAATTTCTAAAATTAATTCAGTTCCAGAACTGGAGCATGTGGATTTTGCCACAATAATGGGGAAAAATGACGGGTGCATGTAGATGATAATTCTGAGAAATGAAGGCTTATATGTTCAGTGCTTTGGGTGGCGATGGTGCATTACCCTGTTGCTACAAAGAGATGCATTTATAGAGATGACCTCAGAGGGGCTTTCCTACTGTATAATCCTATGGCCCCTGGGATGCTATCTAAGGATCACAGGATTGCTCTCTTTGGCATTAAGATTAAAGAAGTTCAATACCTATAAAGCAACAGATCCCTCATCCTCAGAATCTCATTTAATATTCTGAGCTGGAGAAGACAGTCTTAGGGAAATGGCACTTTATTCATAAAATGGCAGAGTATTACAAGATGAATAAATTTGTATTCCAAACCTGGGAATTATAAATTTTGGCAGCATCACTACCCCTGGATGAAAGAACAAGTATGGGTGAGCAGCTTCAAACAATTCCCCCCTGCCCACCAACATCTATTAGGCAACCTTCCCCCCTTTCACTTTAATGTGTATTTTGGTACAAACACTAAAATAAAATGAGAATAATATGGTCCATTAAACAAACATCACTGATTTAGATATTTCACAATATTGCTGCATGTCTAATAATATGCAGTCAATTTTGTTTCTTATGTAGAGCAGTTATCTCATTATTTCAATTAACTGATCAAAGGTGGATATGAGCAACAAAACGTAATCATGTGATACCGACAATAGTAGATTTCAATTCATTCCCCCACCCCATAGAGTCAGAAGACTCCTCACTCTTAGGCCAGCTTTTTTTAATCATTGCTCATCAGTCATCCATATGACTCCCTTGTTTATTTATCTAGGCTTTTCAGAGTCTACAACTGTGCATTTGCAGGAACTGAGAATGAGACTTCTCAGTGACTGCACCAAGACTAAGGAATAGTGATGGATGAAAAATTCATTTGATCTGAATTTTTATATGAACTTACCTAATATGCATCTCATGAACCTATACACAAACTGGAATACACTTGTGCACCTAAATCCATATTTTTCAGAATTTTGCAATGCAATTTGCAACTCAGAAATGTGCACAAACGTGTATATTAAGGAAAAGTGTACACAAAAATGTAAATATTATGGTAAGTACGCACGAAAATGCATTATATTAGGGAAAATGGCTTGAAAAAAGTGTGCACTCTAGGAAAAGTGTGTACAAAAATGCATATTAATGCGTATACAATAAGAAGTATGCACAAAAATGCATATTAATTTTATGCAAATTGTTTTTTGCCAAATTTGCAACATGATGTGAAAACAGGCTGAAACAAATGTACCATCGGCAAAATGAGAAACTGAGTGAAACTGAAATTGAGAGATTTGCTCATCCATACTAGGAACCCCCTGTTGAGGGAGGCTCATCTAGTCCCCTCATAGATGGCCTTTTGCTGGCTTGCAAATGCCTTTTCATTTGTGTCTGGCCTGCTGAGCTGATTTCTTTTCTGCTACTGTTTTAATCTGTATTTTTAATTTAATTGTAGTTTTAACTGGCTGCTTAAAGAATCCCGTTTATCTGCTCATACCTGGAATTTTATATGGTTTTGTTGTGTTATTGCTTATTTAGGTTATGTGGTTTGGTTATTTTCTATTGTGATTTTAATTGTTGTTAGCTGCCTTCGGCATTTTTTCTGGAAAAGGGGTGGGGCATAAATGTAACAAATAAAAACAAAATGGAACCATCCCTGTTTTGTTAAAACTCTAGACCTGCTGGATTAGATGTCAACTAATTGTCATCCCTATGTTAGATGTTATAATGAACAAGATCCCTAGCCTGAATCTTCTATTACATAGTTCAGACAAAAATGTGAGATAGGAAGAGGAATGGGGGACTGAAGAGGGAGTCAGGTAGTGTAGTGGTTAGAGAGTTGGATTAGGATTGGGGAGACCCAAATGCAAATCCACTCTCAGCCTGAAGGTCACTGGTGACTCTGGAACAGTCACTACATCACATGAGGATTATGAGGATAACAAGTGGGTTGGAGATGGTGGGGGCAAAGAGTACACCGCATTGAGCTCCTTGGAAGAAAGGTGGGATATAAACGTAATAAATCAATAAAATGAATAGTGGGACAAAGAGAGGGTTGGCAGTGAAAGCTCAGCTAAAATGAGTCTAGGACAGTCACAGGTTAAATTCCCTAGGCAATATGAAACATAGTTTAACTGATGTCAGTAGAAAATGTAATCATCTATAATTTCATCATCAACATGCCACACCATATTCTAGTTCCCTAAAAACTGGAAAGAGCTCCGGACCCAAACCTTGCTAATAAACCTTCTGCTTTTTTTATTGAATGCCATTTGAAATTGCCCTCATTGTTGTACAAGGTAACATGTAATGGGGTTGGCTACCTCTCAACGTGACCCTATTAGAGACTTTCCACTTGTAAGAAAATATGTTCCAAAGTGGAAGCTGGATTAAACTAGATGCTGGGTCAAATGGCACTATTTAGAAAAATGAAGAGTGGTGCTTCAGCCTAATGATTTTGTGGAAAGTTAAGCAACAATAACAAATTCTATGAATATGAAAGCACAGTGTAATGCAAATGTAATGCAAACCTCATGAGCAAGATTTCTGTTTTCAAACAGAGCTCTTCAAGCATGGGATGAAAAGCCCACAGTGTAATGACTCCCCCCCCCCCTGTTTTTTGTTCAGGAACTGAAGAGCATTTTCATTATTCTAAATCTTATTTAAACCTCTCAAGCAAGAGCCTGTTGAGGTACTTTGACATTTTTGGAAAGGACCCACTTTTCAGAGTTAACATGTCTGGACACAGACATCTATAAAATGCTAAGTGCAAACCTAAAATGTTAGTGAACCCACAGGTTTCTGAATTCTGACTAGTGCATGTTCATCTCTAAACTCCCAGATTGTTCTTTGGAGTCTGAAGGTTTAGAGATGAGCATGCACTAGAAAGAATTCAGAACTTTGTTGAGTATACTGTGCTTCCCCTGGCAACAATTGCAGAGGGAGGTTTACAAGTGCCTCAGAGTGAAGAGACAGAGGCATGCTAAATGTGCCAAAAGTAGTTTCAACACATTCTCTGCTTTGCCTTAAGTTTACAGCAACAGCATGTTCAAACCACCTACACCACACTTTAGAACATGAGTGGGCAACTTGTGGCCCTCCAAATGTTTTGGCCTACAACACCCTTCACCTTTCACCACTGTCTATGCTGGCTAGGGATGACGCAAGTTATAGGCCATAGAATTGTAGGCTTTAGAAAGTTGTAGGCTTTAGAATGTCTGTTTTCACCCTAAGATTCTTCTTCTTCTTTTTTTAGCCCCGTTACTGCTAAATATGGAATATGTTTGTGCACGCATTGCTCCCTCAATGGATCACCAGTATTGGGCAGAAATCCAGAGAAAGTTAGATGTAGTTAGATCACTTTAAACCAGTTAATGGACCTGAAGTATACAGTTGAACATTTAACAGAAGAATCCTGTGGTGGTGGTGGTAATGGTGGTGGTGATGAGATTCTATAGTATAGCAACTTCCACATCCAAAGCCCTGTTGGCTCACTGCACCCAGGGCAGGAGATGTGAGGCAACTCCAGGACAAGTATAGTTTCAGGGCCTGTTTGGGGGATTGCCGGAGGAATGAGAGGGCTTAGGAACATGTGGATTCACAATATTCCCCTGATATGCCCCCCAGACACCTTGTTCCCCCCCCTCCCCAGCAGAACACCACCAACAAGGTAGTGACTCCCTTCTCCTAGTGGAATGATACTTCCACCACAACCTATGGCCCTCCAGCTGCCCTCTCAGGGAGCACAGAATTGTGCCCAAAGTCTCATTAAAATGAATTGTACTTAGAAGACATAACATTCCCTGATTGAGTTCACTTGGTTGAATTCATCATATGGAAATAAGACCATAGTTCACACAAACCTTAGGCAACATGCTAACTATCTTAAAGGATTCTACCACTTCAGACTTCAGGACATAGAAAACTAGATGTCAGAAACAAGAATTTAGGCCTAATGTTTACCTGATCATTTCACCCTATTGTATAGCAGGGCTGACCCTTCCTGGATATGCTATTTTTTATGGGCAGATCATTTTTTATATGGAGTAGAATTCAATCATTGTTGCCCCCATCTGCAGTCTGAATGGATCTGACCAATGTGACATTGCATACAGAAAAGAAACGATGTGAAAGTTACTTTATTTGTAGTGGGTTAGAAAATGTCTACGGGGAATTATCTGCCTGAAGTGAAGTTTAGATTAATCTGAGGTGCTTCATCTGACAACTTTCTAATTATCATTTTTCAAAATTTCAGAATGCTTAACACAATCCACTTTTTCTTGAAGTCTTCGAACAGTAGTACATAGATGACAACATGCGCCCTGCAGGTTATATAGTAAAACCAAGAAAAGAAATGGTATGTTGTAGATTATTATATGGGTTGCTGCAGAGCAAATTTAATCACAGGGCTGCTGTAACTCTATCATCATTTCCCTTGATGAGAACATCACAGACTTAAATTTTGTAAAAGAGGTAAAAAAAGAAAGAAGAAAGAGCATAATCCAACTATAACTGTAACAGCCAATTTTCCTCTGATGGGAAAAAGTGCTGCACTGGTGCCAATATATTAGACCATCATAGTGAAGATTGTGATGTCTCTGTTAGAGCTGCCATGGTATTTTTTTGAGAAAAGAACTGATTCCCCACCCCCAAAACACATACATCTTGGGTTGGGTCTAGGATCTACCTCCTGTGGATGGAAGGGCTCCTCTCATGGAAGGTGCCTCCACCTAATTTTGAGGGATCCCCCTCCCCCCAACACCATAGCTCCCCCCTCATTCAGCAGGGGTCACCTGACCCTCTGTGTAACATTTAGAGGGGATATGGTGGAGTGGAGGAAGTCCATATCTGCTAGTCCAGTTTCACACAACTAAATCTGGATCCAACCCCATATGCTTAGTTATAAGGAAAGGAAAGTATTCCACAAGTCGCCAGTTTACATGTTATTTAATGTCTACATGAAACTGCTGAGTAAGGTCATTTGGGAGTTTGGGGTGAGGTATTAGCAATATGAGATTGACACCCAACTTTATTTCTCCTTTTCATCAAATTTAGGTGAAGTGGTGGAAGTGCTGTCAAATCAGTGTCTGGCCGGAATAATACTGAATGGAAGTCAATAAACTGAAGCTTTGTCTAGACAAGATAGAGGCATTGCAGGTTGGTGGTTCATCTGCCCCAAAGAGTGTTGTCCATGCTAGATGGCTACAGGCTCAAACTTCTGCAGTGACATGGTGTGCCTTTCATCAGCTTAGAATGGTATATGATAGCTGAGACCATACCTGAAACCTGAGATATCCGTGCTCTGGTAACCTCCAGATTATACTACTGTAATGCACTATCTGTGGGAATGCAATTAATGCAGAGTGCACCTGCCAAATTACTAACTGGGGCTGGACATTAGAATCATAGAATCATTCATAGAGTTGGAGGCCATCTAGTCTAATCCCCTGTTCAATGAACAATCTGTAATGTGAGATGCAACTACAACACCCTGACAGATGACACTCCAGCCCTTGCTTAAATATGTCCAGCAGCAAAGTCATCTGTTCCAGTGTCAAACAGGACTTACACTTAGGAAGTTCTCCTAGAATTGAGCCAAAATCATCTGTCCTACAATTTCCACCAATTGGTTCCAGCCCTGCCCTCTGCAGCAACAGAGAACAAGTCTGCTCCATCTTCTGTGTGACAGCCCTTCAGATACTTGAAGATCACTGTCATGTCTCCCCTTAATCTTTTCTCCAGGCTAAACATTTCCAGTTCTTTCAACCGCTCCTCACAGGAATTGATTTCCAAGTCCCTTGTCATCTTGGTGACCATCTTCTGGACATGCTACAATTTGTCAATGTCCTTCTTAAAATGTGGCATCCAGAATGGGACACAGTACTTCCTATGTGGCCTGACCAGCATAGAGTAGAAGGGAACTAGTATTTCTCATGATCTCAACACCATGCTGTTGTTAATGGAGCCTAAGATTGCATCATCATTATTTTTTTTAGCAGCCCATGTTCTGCTAACTGCTGGTTCATACTAGCTGGTTCATACAGTCAGTCAACTGGATCCTTCTCACATGTACTGCTGCCAAGCCAGGTCTCCTCCATCCTATACTTTGATTTTTTTTTTTACCCAAAAGGCAGGAGTTATCATTGTTGAATTCATCCTTTTGGTTTTAGCTCAGTGAGATTATTCTGAATCTTGGATATGTCATTTATGATGTTATCTATCACTCCCAACTTTTTGTCATCTGCAATTTTGATAAGCATCACCTCTGCATCCTCATCTAAGTCATTTATAAAAATTCTGAATAGGACCATGGACAGAAAAGCAGCACTCCACTCAAGTCTTCCCTCTAGGTTAACACAGAGTCATTAATGAGCATTTGCTGGGAACAGTTGTTTAACCAGCTGTGAATCCACCTTATGGTAGTATCGTCCAGCCCACATTTTACCATCCCATCAACAAAGATATAATTGGAGACTTCATCAAATGCTTTGCTGAAATGAAGATACACTATGCCCACAGCATTCCTGTGATCTACCAGACTAGTGACTCTACCAAAAAAGGAGATAAGGTTCATCTGGCATGATTTACTCTTGATAAATCTATGCTGGCTCCTAATAAGCAGATGCTTATTGTAGATGCTCACTGAAATACCAGTCAATAATATGTTGTAGAATTTGCCCACTAGTGATGTCATGCTGACTGCATCCAGCTTCCTGGTTCTGCCTTTCCCCCCTCTTTTTGAAGATATGGACAACATTTGCCCATTTCTGATCTTCTGGCCCATTCTCAGAGAATGCTCAAAGATTGCAACAGCATCTGAAAGAATACCTGCAAGCTTCTTCAGCACCTGAGTTGTAATTCATTTGTGTGCTTAAACTCATTTCAAATAGCTAGGTATCCTGAGGCAAGCAAATAAACCAAGAAGATCATGAATGCAAAGCAGAAGGTTTGGGGGGCAGAGGGATGTCAGGGTTTGATCAACACAAAAACACAGAAAAGCACCTTTTTGAACCCAGATTTTTCTGCTCCAACAGAAACCTATTTCACACAAACAGAAATTGAGATAAGCTTTATTTATTTCTTAAAAAATAGTTTTTCTTTGTTTGTTGTTATTGTTGTGTTGCAAATACAAATATTTTAAAAGAATTTTTAAAAATTCATTTTTAAATAGTGAAGGGTAGGGGACTCCCTCCTAAAGGAAATCAACCCTGACTGCTCATTGGAAGGACAGATAATGAAGCTGAAGCTCCAATATTTTGGCCACCTAATGCGAAGAGAAAACTCCCTGGAAAAGACCCTGATGCTGGGAAAGACTGAAGGCAAAAGGAGAAGGGGACGGCAGAGGATGAGATGGCTAGATAGCATCATGGATGCAATGAATATGAACTTGAGCACGCTCCGGGAGAGAGCGCAGGACAGGAAGGCCTGGCGTGCTATAGTCCATGGGGTCACGAAGAGTCGGACACGACTGAACGACTGAACAACAACAACAACAACAGGGGACTCCCAGGACACTGTTCCCTCACAATTGCTTTCACACTCCCAGGTAAAAATAATTGGGATTTTTTTAAAAATACTGAGAGGTAGGAGGCTCTCAGCCTTGCTCCTTGCATCCCACACAAACTCCCCCTACTTTCCTTCCTCCTATCAGCAATCACCCACCATACCTTTCCACAGAGTTTCTCAGCCACTCAGCTGGTTGGATTATCCACCCTTGTTTATTCACACAACAATAAAACTGTCTGGAGAGGAGAGTACCACTGCTGTCCACCACTGCTGTCTGCTTTGCTGAGCTATCTCCGGTCCCATAGTGTCTGCTGCTGCTCTCTCTCAAGTCCCTCCCTCCAATACACTCAACCTCATCCTCAGTTGAATTTCCATCCCTGAGCAGAGTGATTGAGCGAGGCAGGAAGTAGCAAACAAGCCACAGGATTGGCTGGGGGGCCTTGTTTAGAAAAGTCCTGGTAGAAAATAGACAGCTGTCCTGTCCTGTCTTCGGGCTATGGTTCATCCTCGGTGCAGTGGTCCCATGCTTCCTGAAACCTGAGCACTTAAACTAAGGCAGAGTGTTGACGAGGAACACTCTCTTTCATTCCCCCAGTTCCACTTTGATTGGACAGTCATCTTGAGATATTTGTTCTGTTCACATGTTTTCCTTCCTCACGTCTTAGTTGAATGCAAGTGGTGGAAGTGGGACCATGCCTGCCAGCAATACCCCTGGCAGATGCACGTTTGCCATTTTTGTAAAAGTTCATACAGCCCATCTCACACTCATGCCAAATGTGCGCACTTGGGATTGTGGCTAGTGGGCATAGTCCAGTTCTCCCTCATACATTCACCAAGCATGTGAGGGAACATGTGAATAGGATTAATATCACAAGGAGGACTGACTGGCAAGCTTTCCCCTTCCCAGGTGTATCTCATTCAGTACAATATACAAGAGCTACCAATGGATCTAGAATTGGTGGGAGGGGCCAATGGGTATGTAAGGGCTGTGTGTATGTGGTCAGTGAGATGCAGTTCTGCTTTTGTCTCACACATGAGTAGTTTCTGTAAAGCTGAAGGCAGGATGAGGCAAAGGCCGAGGAGAAGCAAGCAGGTGGTCTGTAGCCAGTAAGAGCAGGCCTCTAATTTTCTCAGAATAGGGTGCAAGCCTGACCTGGCAGCCTTTATCCTTGCCCCATTTTGGCCTATTGTGTTGTAGAAAATAACCAAGGCAAGGCCATCTTGTCTTGGCTTTTTTTCGTGCCTACGTAGCAGATTCCTTAAAAGCCTATAACTGTTGTCTTTGTTTCTTTCGTACAAAAGAAGAAACTGTTAGGACAGTAGAGATAAGTTATCTTGTTTCCACAACAACTCTCCCCAGACCTAAGAATCATCGTCCTTGCAAAAAGTTGTAGGGCGCTAGGGTTGGCGGAGAATTTCTCCCCAAAACTTCGGGGGGCTGAGCCCCAACGTGTTCGGGCCCCTGAAAAAGTTTCGGGGAGAAATTCTCTGCACCCCCCCGCACCCCGCACCCCCCCGGGACAGGACTTACCTTTCCCGAATGTCCCTCCCGGCGGTGGGTCCCGGCGGCGGTTCGTCGGGTCTTCGTCAGGGGCGGGGGCGGAAGCCGATCTTTCAACCGGCTGCCGCCGCCGCCATTCCAATAAAAGTAAAAAAAAACCAAAACGCCCCCGTGATAGGCTAAGTGACGATTAACGTAGCCTATCACGGCTAGATCTGCAAAGTCAGCCATGATAGGCTACGTAAATCGTCACGTAGCCTATCACGGGTGACTTTAAAAAAAAAAAGTGCGTACGGCTAATGGCGGCCCCCATAGGGAGCCGCCATTTGCGTACGTGCTTTTTTTTTTTAAAGTCACCCGTGATAGGCTACGTGACGATTTACGTAGCCTATCATGGCTGACTTTGCAGATCTAGCCGTGATAGGCTACGTTAATCGTCACGTAGCCTATCACAGGGGCGTGTTTTTTTTAACTTTTTATTTTGTGGCCGGGCGAGGCGAGGCGCCTCCTCCCCGGCCTGAATTTCGGCCGGGCGAGGTGGGAAGCCTCCCCCCCGGCCTGAATTTCGGCCAGGCAAGGCGGGAAGCCTCCCCCCCCGGCCTGAACTTCGGGGGGAGAGCAGCGAAGCGCCTCCCTCCCACCGCGAAAAGCTGCGAGACCAGGTAAGTGGCTTTCGTGCACTCCTATAGGGCGCTGAGAGAAGAAGCTGGGGGTAGTGGTTCAGTAAAAGCTCAGTTGATAATGAGCAGACATGTGCACTGGGCTTGGCTTATGTCACTTATTTAGCCACATTATGATTATAAATGTAACTGGTGAGTGTTGATCTGGGCTGCCTCTGGGTTGACAGAGCTGCCTTCGTTGTACACGAATAAACTTGAGTTGAATCTTACCCGCATGTCCAGAGCTTACTTGGAGGGCAGCTAGGCACGGACCTCCAAGTCCAGTTTGGGACGTTTACCACAATCTGGCGTGCTAGTCAGGAGGGCCCAGCTTTGCAGCGCAATCATGCCCCACCCGATGCCTGAACAACCCAGCTGGCACTAGGTGAGTTCACCTTAGGGTCTTCTTGAATGGACGGCATGGGTGTGCTTCAAAACCAAGGCCAACTCCAAGTAGGGTAAGATTCACTGGTAAAAAAAGGTGAGACCCCCGGTTTGGTTTCTTTTGTTCAAGGGGATGTCCATTAATTATTGAAAGGTATATACAGGACAGCCTTAACTGGTTGAAGGAGACAATATGGGTGATGGTTGGAGTGTCCTGATGGGGTCATCTCTAGACGTTATGCTTAAGCAATGGAATACTCTGCCAGGCATGGCTGGTTTGAGTAAAAAGCGCTTGGTTCTGTTGTGCACAGAAAAATGGCCAGTTTTTAGTCACTCATGGCCACCCGCCAAAGGATCCTTCAACCAAAACATCTTAAGAGATCTCTGCCTTGTTCTAGAGGACAGGGTGTCTGAAAACATGGATTATTGGTTTCTCTGGGCCAACATGGCTGAGAAAAGGCAGGGAAGAAGTAAAGTAGTGTCCTTTGCGACTGTACCATCCGTGCCGCCTCCACCACCTCGTCCACCGCCCCCCTAACCCAGAGAACCAAGATCTGGCACCATCCCAAAGGATATATCTAGCTATAAACCAAATTTAAGGTGTCTGTACACAAATGTGTCAAATGGGGTTTTAAACGCCTACCCCAACCCCTGTCCCCTATTAAATCTGAATGATGCAGCTGATTGGACAGTCATAACTCAGTACTAAGAATGGATGCGCACCGTTCTACAATGAATGGATCAGAAAACTGTAAACTGGTCTAACGTGCGGGCTGTGACTCAAGAAAAATCAGAATCTCCCGTTGATTTCCTGGTTGGTTTGACTCGCACTCTGCGCATGTATGGGGGCATTGACCCTGATGAGGCAAGGCATGCTGCCCTGATAGTAGGTATGTTTGTGGAGCAAGCCACTCCTGATATTCAAAAATATTTCAGGCAACACCAGCCAGGGTGGCAGGAAAATAGTGTGGAGATGTTGGCAATAGCAAAATATGGGTTTGATGGAAGGAAGGAGAAGGCGCAGAAGCAATGGAAGAAGGAGAAAGAGTTAGAGGCAAAATTGTTGGTGGCAGCCATTACGGAAACAAGGTTCCCGGGGTGTGGCTAAGGGAGAGGATGAGAGTTTAGTTGTGGATGTGGTCAGAGAGGATGTGGTAGAGAAACTAGTGCAGGGGCAAATGAGGGAGGACAGGGAAGTGGTTATGACCGGGATGTGTGCCATTATTGCAAGCAACCTGTTCACTGGAAAAATTAGTGTCCCCAAAAGGGGAATCAAAGGCAAGAAGGTCAGTGGACTGGGCAGTGGCAGGGGCAAGGGCCTGCCACTTACCAGGGAGCAGAAAGTGTTGGAACATTGGAATAACGGGTAGAAGGAGGTCTAGAGTTGGTTGGTAGAGAGAGCAAGAGTCAAACCCCAAACAGCTGGAAATTGAAATTGGCAAACCCTTTTGTGACCCTTAACATAAATGGGAAACCTTATGACTGTTTTCTTAACACTGGTGCTGCAAAAAGCATGCTGAATACAATCACCTTACCCCTTTCTGGTTCCGGAAAAAGTGTCATAGGAATTGATAGAAAAATATCCACTGTTCCCCTTGAGTCAACCAGTTACGGTTAAAATTGGCCCTTTTGCAGCGGATCGTTCCTTCCTGATGATGTCCAAAAGCCCAGTAAACTAAACCTCTTGGGAAGAGAGACCTGCTAGCAAAGTTAAATGCTTCTATCAGTTGCAGCCGAGATGGGCTCTATGTCACCCTGCCCTCCTCCAATGTTATAACTTTTTTAGAGGAGGCCAGTCCTCCGACAGACACAGATCTGTCAGAAGTGCTCAGATGGCTGCCATCTGAGTACTGGGCGAAAAATTCAGATGAAATTAGGCTGCTAAAATCTGCAGCTCCTATAAAAATTACCGTCCATACTGACATGGCCTCCCCCCCATGGGTGAAGCAATATCCCATGTCATTGAAAGCCAGAAAATGCATTGGGAAACTAATTGAAAAACTCTTAAAACAAGGTGTCTTAGTACAATGTTCTTCACCATGTAACACCCCAATTCTGGCTGTCAAAAAGAGGGTAGAGCCAAGACAGCCCCTCAGTTACCGCATGATGCAAGACCTCAGGCTAATCAATAAATTTGTGATCCCAAGACATAATGTTGTCCCAAATCCCGCCGCCATAATATGCAGCATCCCTGCAAGTGTATGTGTATATACAGTATTAGAACTGATATTTTACTCTGTGCATGCTCAGAGGAAGATTGCAAAATTGATTCGGTTGTATTGGTTAATGCCTTAGGTGAAAGAGGACATAAAATTGCAAAGAGGAAGTTGCAGTAGTGTAAGTCTGAAGTTGAATATCTGGGACACATTCTGTCTTGTGGAACTAGAAAGTTATCTTGTAAACGTGTGCGTGCCATTACAAAAATGAATGCCCCCTCTACTAAAACCCAGGTCAGAGCCCTGTTGGGCATGTTGGGGTATTGCAGAGCTTGGATCCCTAGTTTCTCTGAAATTGTGAAGCCATTGATAGAAAAAACAAAGGCTGCAGCCCAAGAACAGTGTGAATGGACAAAGCTTGACTCCCAGGTTTGGGAACAAGTAAAGACTCTCCTTGTATCCGCTCCAGCTTTAGGTCTCCCAGATTATACTAAACCTTTTATTCTATTGCACATAAGAAACGTGGTGTAGCTTCTGAGATTCTCTGTCAAAATTTTAGACCTTACAGGAGGCCAGTAGGGTATTACTCTGGGCAATTAGGCAGCGCTGCGAAAGGCTATGCCTCTTGTTTGTGCAGCGTTGCAGCCACGGCACTCATTGTTAAAAAAGTTCAAGACATTGTACTTGGTCACCCTTTGCAACTCTGGGTACCCCATGCAGTATCCGCCTTGTTAACCCAGCGGAATACCCAGCATTTTTCCAACGCCCGTTTATACCAAATACGAGACTTTGTTGCTCCAAACTCCAGAATTAATTATTTCATGGTGTAACGTGTTAAACCCCGCAACTC
Source organism: Heloderma suspectum (assembly GCF_057233095.1). Classification (NCBI taxonomy): domain Eukaryota; kingdom Metazoa; phylum Chordata; class Lepidosauria; order Squamata; family Helodermatidae; genus Heloderma; species Heloderma suspectum. Next base: position 96,848,019 of record NC_139459.1, on the reverse strand, counting down.
TTATGCCTGAGCAAGATCCAGATCTTCCACATGACTGTAAAGCAGTTATTATTCGTGAAGTGCAAATGCCTAGAGATGATCTGAAAGACACACTTTTGCAAAGTTCTGAATTCATTTGGTTTGTTGATGGGTCTTCCAGGCTGGTGGATGGAATTCATAAGACAGGTTATGCAGTAGTGTCAAACACAGAAGTAATTGACTCTGGACCCCTGCCAGGAAATAAAACTGCACAAGCCGCGGAACTGACTGCTTTAGCCAGAGCTTATGAAAAAGCAGGAGAGAGATCTCTGACTGTCTACACTGATTCTAAAAATGCCTTTGGAGTTTGTCATGCTACAGGTGCCCTATGAAAAGAGCGAGGATTCGTCACAGCAGCAGGGAAACCAATTTCCAATGGTCCTGAAATTGACAGGCTGCTGAACACAATCCATTTGCCTCAAGAATTAGCAGTAGTACATTGCAAAGCTCACGGGCTGGTAATGACCCTGTCACCCAAGGGAATTCCAGGGCAGATAAGGAGGCAAAATCAGCCACCTGTCATCCACTGCCTCCTGAACACCACCTCTGCACTGTGATACCAGCTCCACCCTTATTAACATGGTGGGAACGTGCCAGTGCAGAGGAGAAGAAAGTGTGGCAAGCGGCTAGACAGCATTGGAGCCTGAGCTGTCCCAGTTGGCAGGCTTGTTTTACCAAAAACAGGTCTAAGGCCAGGATTACAACAGCACCACAGCCAGGGGCATGTGGGTAGTACTGGGCTGGCAAAGGGAATTTGCAGAGAATGGTTTGCCCCAGGTATACATCAGATGGCTAAGCGGGTGGTTTCTGCCTGCCCTCAGTGCGTGAAGGAACATGCAAAAGTCATACTGCCTGGGCCCCAAGGTGGAAGACCATGGGTGTAATTGCCATTTAAATCCATTCAGATTGTAGGGATGGACGAAAGTCACTTACCTAGTTCCGCAGCTTGCTTCGCGGTGGGGGGGAGGCGCTCCGTTCCTCACTGCCGAAATTCTGGCTGGGGGGGAGGCACCCCGTCCCTCTGGCCACGAATCCTCCTGGCCAGCCGGGATGCAAATGGCGGCGGCCGTAGCTGCCGCCGTTTGTGTCCCTGCAGTCAGCCGTGATAGGCTACGTAGGGATTTACGTAGCCTATCACGGTGTTTTTTGAAAATCTAGCCATGATAGCCTATGTAAATCTTCACGTAGCCTATCACGTTTGTTTGTGTTTGTGTTTTTTTTCACCTTGGAAATGGCGGCGGCGGCAGCCAGTTGGAAGACCGGCCACCACTGCCGCCGCCGCCGCACCGCTGCTTCACCGCTGCTGGGAGCCGCCAGCGCCAGGGACATTCGACAGAGATAAGTCCCATTCTGGGAGGGGGGGGGTGGCAGACCGTTTCTCCACCAATTTCGGGGGGCCGAATGCGTTGGCATTCGGCCTCCCGGAGATTCGTGGAGAAATTCTCCGACATCCCTATAGATTGATTTTGCTCATTTGCCCAGAACACAAGGATTCCAGTGGCTGTTAGTCATTGTAGATACATTATCAAGATGGGTAAAGTCTTTCCCCTGCAGGAAAGCCACAGACCTAGAGGTAGGGAAACATTTGATGAAGGACATTGTCCCAAGATTTGGTCTGCCTTGGCGTGTGTTCTCAGATTTAGGATCACATTTCACTGCTGCACTAACACAGGCCCTGTCAAAATGCTTAGGGGTCACCTGGCATCTCCACCCCCCCTACCACCCCCAAAGCTCTGGGCAAGTAGAAAGAATAAACACCACTCTCAAAATGAGGCTGGCTAAGATCTGCAAAACTTCCCAGCCTACTGCACTTCTTCTAGCCTTACTATCAGGACCACCCCATGACAGTCCATTGGTCTGTCTCCTTATGAGATTTTATTTGGAAGGCCTCCACCAATTGGCCAAGAATGGGCTGTTCCTCATGTCACACTACTAGGAGGGGATGCTTATATTATTCAGCTCCAGGGCTAGTTCCAGCATATCCGCAGGCACGTGGGCAACATGCAACCACTGTCCCATCATGTGCCAGCTCATCCATTCCTACCCAGAGACAAGGTCTACATTTGCGCATGAACAGCTGAAGGCCTCCAAAAACGCTAGACCGGTCCCCATCTTATGTTGCTGACCACTCACACAGCAGTAAAGGTGAAAAGAAAGTCCGCTTGGATCCACTACACCTATTGCTCAAAGGGTCCGTCAAAAGGCTCTTCTGATCCTGCACTTGCAGGAGGGAGTGAAGGTGAGGACCACACGCAGCAGGGGAACAGCACTGCTAGCCTTTCTCCGGACCCTGTGGGCAAAGCAGGACCAGACATAGAAGCAGAGGAGGAACAGGCTCATCACGCAAGTACTGACCTGTCTGACTTTTCACACCTCACACATGCAGTGAACCACTGGGAAGCTGCACACGCCCCACTGTCTGATGGAGCTTGGTCAGCTCTGCCAGACTATCTGAGGGTCTACCCACAACCTCAGTGGGTGATTGAACATTACCAGCAGGATCAACCTTTAACATTTTAGATCAAAAGAAAGTAATACAAATTGATCCTATGTGGTGATACTAGGTAATAGTTAAATTTAGGTTGCTAGCAAGGTTAAGTGTTATAGTGTGCTTGTTAGAGAAGAGCTTGCATTGGCAAAATGTTTGGACGTGTTGTTTTAATCTACTTTCTACCTTCTTCTATAGGTAATCGTCATGAGCCAGTATTATAGACTGATCCTTCCCCAGGTAGCGTTCTGAGTATAACTCAGAGCATCCAACAAACCTTTGCACTTTCAGACTGTTGGATCTGTTTAGCGGCCTCTAAGGCTACCTTGGCTCCAGTGCCCTGTGAGGCCAAACCTTTAAGTGCAGCTAACGTGGCAAGCCCCCTGGTTCCTTTAAAGTCAGATAACAGCACTTGAAAGGATTTGGGGTTTCCAAATGCTCACACATGGTGGTCTGTCATTCCTACATTGAGAACATTCTGTTTTAAAAGCACCCGTAAAGATGGACCATTTGGGGGTAAGTCCAGCTGTCTTTGAACCCAATATAGTAGCTTGAGATTTGACATATCTCACCAGTAGACTTATCAGGCTACATGCAGTAGTTGAAGTATTTGCCAGTCATACTGCAAATGCCTTAGGCCTGGTTGCTACTCAGATGATTCAAATGCAGGAAGCCATCATCCAGAACAGAATGGGTTATCTGCTGGCAGCAAAGGTGGTCTGCGTAGAAAATTTAATTAGTCTGACTGTTGTCTAAACATTGATGACTAAAAAAAAAAGGTAAAACAATTGGCAGCAGACATTAGAGAAGTAATGCATGTACCTGTAGAAGCCTGGAAAGGATGGAATCCTATAGAATGGCTAACCGGATGGCTCCCAAACCTTGTTTGGTTGAGGCAAGGCTTTCTCATTGTGTTAGGAATTCTATTTGTGGTATTGTTCTTACCCTGTATCTTTGCATGCCTTATGTCTTGTATCAAAAGACAAGTTAGCCAGCAATTTATTGCTATGTATCAAGGCTTGCCACAAGAAAAGGTAGAAAATTGGAAAGAACTGCTGAAGCAGTGGACTGATGGCACTTTCTAGGTGATCCAGTATGAAGAATTCAGCTTGTATTGGATCAAATGAGGGAATGTGGAAAATAACCAAGGCAAGGCCATGTTGTCTCAGCTTTTTTTCGTGCCTATGTAGCAGATTCCTTAAAAGCCTATAACTGTTGTCTTTGTTTCTTTCGTACAAAAGAAGAAACTGTTAGGACAGTAGAGATAAGTTACCTTGTTTCCACAGCAACTCTCCCCAGACCTAAGAATCATCGTCCTTGCAAAAAGTTGTAGGGCGCTGAGAGAAGAAGCTGGGGGGGGGGGGTTCATTAAAAGCTCAGTTGATAATGAGCAGACATGCACACTGGGCTTGATGTCACTTATTTAGCCACATTATGATTATAAACGTAACTGGTGAGTGTTGATCTGGGCTGCCTCTGGGTTGACAGAGCTGCCTTCGTTGTACACGAATAAACTTGAGTTGAATCTTACCCGCGTGTCCAGAGCTTAATTGGAGGGCAGCTGGGCACAGACCTCCAAGTCCAGTTTGGACTTTTACCACAGTGTAAGGAAACTATGTTGGCAGGTGTGGTTCATCGCCTTGTGGTGCTTTCCTTTGGCCAGAGTTGGGTGTGTGTGCACTGGCTGAATAAGGAGGTCACTTCCTTTAGGTCACCAGCTCAAGACTATATCAGAACAAAAAGACAGAAGCATGAGGCGGAAGCAGGACCATTCCTGCCAGTAACGCCCTTGGCATACACATGTTTTTGTAAGTGTCCAGGGCCAGCTCTACCGTTAGGCAGAGTGAGGTGGCTGCCCCAGGCAGCAGGTTTTGATGTCAGGAAAGGGCAGCAAATTTAATTTAATGTTAGTGATTTAATTTGCTATTATTGTACTTTTACTGCCAGGGGTGGGGAGAGGTGCTTGTGGGATTTTCTATGCCATGTGCCAAAATACATTGTGTTATTGTAGAGTGTGTGTGTGTGTGTGTACGTGTGTGTGTGCGCGTGAATTTGTTCTGCTACATCAAGTGCTCCATATTCTGTTGCAGAGTAAGTTTTGCCTGCTGCACTTGAGACAGAAGACAACAGCAAGCTTTAAACAGGACCTTTACTTAATATAAATTAGCATTTTCTTCTTACAAGTAAAGCAGGCAAAGTAAGCAAGCAAAAGTGAAACCAAAACCAGCACATCAACTCCCTACATGCATTACCCATTTAGTGGCTTTTCAACCAGTTATTTCCCGCTCCATATAGTGTGTTCGAACTGTTGCTTATTCCAACACTTTCAAAGTGAATATCAAAATTAGAGAATATTCAGTGCAAGCTCATTCAAGACCCATTGTGCGCCTTGACTCATGACAGAGAAATAAATGCACAGAGGGCATTTTGTTTTCCCACTCCTATTTGGAGCATCAGGGACTGCCATAATTGGAAATGTTATTTTGAACAGGATGGACTTGGGGCCTACTAACATTTCCCTTGGGAAGACACAGAAGAAGGATTTTGCTCATGCTTAAAGTCAGGAAGGCATTCCCCCCACACCTCAGAATAGCAGGCAATGCACTGGAGACTTCTTCTGGCTTCTTTGCTTAGGTTGTCCTGCCATGTAGACATTTTTTTGGCCTAGATGGCATAGGTACATTTGTAGAGCACTAACATGTCAGTGGTCCAGTCTTGAGGCCAAGGATTTGACTTTGTAGTAATTTAGCATCTCCGAACTCTACAGATATATTCAGAATAGGTTACTTAAATAGGCTTTTGCATTTCCCACTCCAGTAATTAGGATGTAATACTGCCAATGGCTGGGATGTACGTTTGACTTCAAAATGGCCTTTTGCTTCTCTCTATCTTGCATTTACAACAACACACATGGAGACTTACTGTAGTGAGAGAGAGGCTCAAAGGTGTTTTGCGTGTCATGTGTGAAAATGCCCTGAGATTCTATGATATATGTTATAAATGAAGAAGAATACTTCATTAGTATGGCTATCCAGACCCTCTTATTCAGTACGTTCTATCAGAACACCATTAAATGTAGAGCATAACAATGAATATTATGAAAGTGATTGTCCGCACATGGAAAATGCTTTAAAGAAGATGGAAAAACATTAAAGGAACCATCTTTGGCTTTATGCTTGATCACAAACAGAGAGGCACAGCAAAGCTATGCTTACAGCCCCAATCCTCAGGTGCTCTGCAAACACAAATTCTACTGAAGTGAAAGGGCCTTGCTCCACTGAGGTACACTTCTGAATTTGCTATTCGAAGTATCCATCTCTTTCCATTTCACAGGATAACAAGATGTTTAAGCCTGATATTTCCAAATAAATGCTCCATATCTTTAGCTTGATGTGCATTTTTTTTCCTCTGAAAAACAGGAGCATTTAAAAAATGGCCCTGATCTGTGATCCTGATCAGTGATGACTGAAGGAGTAAAAGCACAAACTCAAACTTTGGTCTATAAAGTAAGTAAGTGTGATTCTGAATATCATTTCAGCCGAATTAATAAGCTTTTCAGTGGAATCATCAGAGATTCCCTCTGAGGTGAATTGGGTCATTAATGAAGAAGGGAAATCACTCAGTCTGGCCAAGGGCTGAATGTGTATACAAAAGCAAGCTTCTACGTGTGTATCATTAGCTGGATGGGATGTTGTATCTGCACTGCCAACAGGTGCTGTATACTTGATTACCCTTTCTAATTCAGCAGCTGGGACTACATGCACATAATGCTTTTTTTAAAGTTTAATTCCCACCAAATAACTATTCAGGAGGGAGACCAGGATGCTGGATTCAGCCCCAATGCTCCCCACTAAACAGCTGATTCATCGGCTGCTCATGCATAGCCCCAGCTGTTTTGGGCACACTCTGTTGGATTTGAGCCATGTGTTTCAATGTTTTTAGTTGTTTTGTGTGCATGCTACTCTATGAGGCTTTCTGATCCAATTCAGAGAGAATGTGAAGTTTTTCAAAGTTTATGGTCCTCCCCTCCCCACAACCATTATCTTGCATTCAAAAACAAGTTAAGATTAGGCATGCTCAGTGGTGCAACTAGGTAATTTTAGACCCTGGATTTAATGGTTTTATGGGAGTTCATGCTAAACAGCACACAACTAACATTTCTCTTTTTTCCGCTATCACTGCCATTCCATGCTTTACAACTGCTTCACCATGCTTGAAATGTTTGAACAAAATAACAACAAAAGTTTGCCAACTCTGATAAAAGAAATACCCTGAGCATGTTCCGTTTGACATTTTAAACTCTCTTAAATCAGAGCATCATTATAGCGATGTGATCATTCCTCTCCCATTGATTAAAATGTATTTGTGCGCATTTTTCAAAAGTATGTATTTTTTCATGTGCATTTTTCAAATGTATGCATGCTGTTGAACATATCTTTTTTGATCCACAAATCACATTGCAAGCTTAGAAATGTATGGACTTCAACTGCAGAATGCATCCGAGTCTATGTTCAGTGTGGAAGATGCAAACTGGGTAGGGATGGGCGAACTCATCCCATCCTGTGCCACACGTTGCTCGGTGGACCCTCACCCTGCTGCTGGGTGAGCTGCTGGGTTGTCTGTGGGCACCTGGTGAGCGTGGCTGCCTGCTCCTTCGCTGAGCTGCCATTTTGCATAACCATTAAATAACCATTTCTGCAATTGGAGTTTGTAAAGGGGCTATTTACACAACATTACAGGTGAAAATAGTTTATTTACATCTGTAATGTTGCATAAATGGCCCCTTTATGGCCACCATGTGCGTAAATGGTTATTTACAAAAAAGGCAGAGTTGCCATTTTTACGCAAAATAATGGCTTAGCGAGGGAGCCGGCAGCTGGGCGCTTGCCCAACTCGGTGCATGCCAAGTTCGGCAAGTGCCGGGGTCTGTAGACTGGCATCTGGGGGGCTGAGCCAGTCAGAAATCACCGAGCTTCAAACCCCAACTGGTCTCCTGCGCCATCCATAGAGCTGGGTAAATCCTGATCAAAAATGAACTGAAACAAATTTCTCATACATGCCTACACCATCATGACTACAAGAATCATATGGAGTTTTCTAGCCCAGGTGCTGACCTATTTGCCACTACTTCCATCATCTGCTGCTCTCTGCAAAGACATTTGGCCTCCCCTAGGGCTGTGGGGCTCTGGGCTTTGGCCCCATAGTCCAGCCGTAGCCGCACTACTGGGCATGCTGCCATCCCCATCAGTGGTGTGCTGTTCCAATTCTCTGCTTACAATAAACAAAAAACTGACATGGCATAAGTGGTAGAGTTCTATGGAAACCTCCTATATGCACTGCAAACTTGGAAGGGCAGGCATTAAACATTCCAAGAATCCATACGAAAGGTCCAGAGCCCATTGAATGCCAAAGTGCTATTAGTAGAAATGAGCATCGAGTGACTTGGGTCTTCAGATTTTTAATAGAGAGAAATGTGAAAACATTTGCAAGACACCTGGGATATTTCTCACATCCTATCTTAATGCTTTGCATTTATCTATTACCTACTGGATATATTTCAAATTGGCTGTCTCCTAATAAACCAAGCACGATATAAGCTATGGAGATTATAGTATTTTATTTCCACCCTTTATTGCCTTCCCCTAGCATTACAACTTTTATGGGCTATGCCATAAAAAAAATGAAAACTTGAAAGAGGATTCAAGTCATCAATCCACATAAATAAGTTTTTCATCGTAACTTCCAACAAATCTGCCAGTCACTGTGTCCTGTAATCAGAAGCCAAAGAATTATCTCAGCCTTTGGTGGAGCACCAAAGGCAACACAACAAACAACTAAGCAATCCAGTAAAAGATGTGTCTCAGTATTCCCTTCCTTAAAAATGTGATAAAGTCAAACTTTTTCTTATCAATATCAAGTGCCTGTACTTAGGAACCACTAAATGTAATTTGTACACAACAAACAGACTGGGCACAAAAGTACAAGTCTATTTGTTTTTATGATGATAATGCACATTGTTACTTCCTCACCTAGAGAGAGTAAAATGTTCTCTATCAATAGCATACCTCAGCAAGGCTCAAGAGACAAAAGGTTTAAACCTCTAATTGTGAAATCATATACTTGTCTATTCACAAGGAAGCCCCACTGACTTCAATAGGACCTTCTCCCAGGTAAGTGTGTATAGCATTGCAACGTAAGGTTGGAATGCAGAGTGACAAACAAGAAGTTTCTGCATATGCAAAAGTGCTTTACTGCAGGACTGAAATACCCCCTTCCAATTTCTCTCCAATATTCACAACTGGTGAAGTTGGGTGGGTGGGGGTGATTTCAGCAATTTTCAACACGGCAGGGAAAAGGGATGAAACTGGCAGCAAAGTTATTGATGGTAATATTAGTGCCTCTCAAAGTTTCAGTAGCTGGCAGTCACACCATTTTGTTTCTTCCCAGAATTCTCTGAGTGTGGGCCGACATTTTGCCCCACCAGCTAGTCACCACAAAGGATTATAGGAGTGAAATTCTGTCCTGCCATTTCTTCATATTATTAGATAGAGTACTGCTTCTGGTGGACATAGTAAGCAAGGCCAGACTATGGTGGACCAACTGGGGAATAATATTTTAAAATGTCCACTAGAATTCAGATGCCTCACTGATTTCTCCTTGGGATGCATAACCAGGCTCATGCAAGGTTCCCCATTCCTACTGACAGTAAAAGTAAAGATCCTCATTTGGATCTCCAGGCTTAATCCTTCATCTCCTAATATTTTTAAGGAAAATGGAGGATTCTACACACAGGAGTAGCAAAGAAAGGAAGGGAACCCTTTCTCACACACTGTATTTTGGGAAGAAGGAAGGGAGGGAGGAAGCCTTTTTTGTTAAAAAAAAAATGGGATGGGTGAATATTAGGAAAAATATTACATGTGCATGTGTGCTTTTCCTATTGGGACTAACAGCAGTTTGAAGAGATAACTTTATTCCAAAAATGGTGGGCAGGCGAAGGGTTATCCCTTCCCTCCCCGTGCCATAGTCCCAATCAGGAACAGGCCTCCAAGTCCTCACAGCTGCCATTTACAAAAATGTTTAAAGAGATGGAGATGTATTCACACATCTCGGTCATCATGCCAAGTCTGGCCTTTGGCCTATAAGATTGAGATAATCCTAAAATATATGGAAGCTCTGAAAGCATTCCTAAACTATATCATTTTCAACAAATTTTGTGGATCAAATGAGATATGCAGTGCACACCTGCCTCTCAGGACTAATTCTCAAGTTACCATGAGCTTGGAAAATTGCTATTTCTTGACCTAAAAGAAGGTTAAAACACTTTCACTGAAAATTGATTCACTTTAAAGTATTTAGCACTGTTCGTATTTTGTAGGAGTATATATGACAGGGCTGGTTTCAATTGGCACTTTATGTAGCTGTTGTGGGAAGCCCATCATACAGCTAGAGAAGTCTGAATGAGTGTTTAACAAGATGGGCCATTTTGTTCTTTTTTCTTCTAATTCTGTTTAAATCATATCATGCATACATTAAACTGTTGGAATTATACTGCATCTATATATGTCTACTTTGCAAACAGATGTTTGCTAAGTGATCAAAAAAGAATGTTAATTTTCCTTTGGTGTACTAAAGGAATATCACACCACATGCTGACATTTGAAGTTATACATAAGGCACAATGACCTTTGTTGCATTTCCCTGTCTGAGGCAGAGGCAAATGGGTGCTCATTTGTTTTTCCAGAAGAAGCAGTAATGGAAAGAGTCCATGTGGTTAAAGAGTTCACTAGGACCAGTTATCCTTAGCTGTGATCCTGGCCTCCTTGAGCAACCTTTGAACAAACCAAATTCTTTCATTTTCATCATGTTCCTGATTCACAACAATGCAATTATAGCACTGTGAGGTACCATAGGTTAGCTAAGTGAACTCTATCCAATATCACATGAGTGGACTCCTGCAAGCGCAAAGGGACTTCTTCTCCTGCCCTGTGCATCCTCCATACACACTCTAGAGAAGATCTGGGGAGGAGAACATGGGGAGCTCCTCTGGGAAGAGAATCCATTCCAACGGCAGCCTCTGTTCTGTTGGTGGATGGACACCATTTGATACAACCCAGTGGTTGCGCAATTATGGCCCATGACTCACAAATAACTGGTGAACTTTAGGTAATCTCTGGAGCTCTATTTAATGAGGTTTTCAATTAAAATTAAGATATTTTAAAGGAGTTTGGCTGTGGGCACTGGGCCAAAACACTTTTTTTGGTTAATAATTGAAAATATTTATATCCAACCTAAAAAACAAAACAAAACCCCATTCAAGATAGCTTACACAACATCTTTAAAGCAAATTGAACTAATCACAATCTAAATCATCACCCTTTCCCAACCTGGTGCCCTCTAGATGCTTTGAACTACAATTCTCACCAGCCCAGCCAGCATGACCAATGGTTAGGGATGCTGGGAATTGTAGTCAAAAACATCTGGAGGATACCAGCTTGGGGAAAGGAGACAGATCACAGCATATAAAACAGACTTAAAATATCTCATCTTAGCAGATCAAAAGATTTCTAGGAAAGAAAAAACTTCTCCAGGTGGCAGAAATTAATCAGGAGTGGGAAAGGCAGGTTCCTGAGGTTCTCTTCCAAGGAATAGGGACAAGTAGGCTAACATCCTGGCCAAACAGCAAATGGTTTCATCAGTTTGCATGGATTCACTGATATAATAAATTCTACCTTTCAGAATTTGTGCGGGTATTAGAATGTGGTAGCCATTTTGTTGAGTTTTTTTTAGTTCAAATCTTATTTAGGTTCCTGCCTACTCACCCAGCTCTCTAATCCATTTGGTTGGGGAAATCATGATGCCATCAATCACATACCCATATACTCTTGGGCATACAAACTACTGTAACTGAACAGAGGCAAGGAAAGGACGAGATAATACTTTATGCAGGTGTAGAAATGAATTGGCTGCAACATGTAATGCTTAAAACCTTTTTTTAATATGTTAAACTATCATTACATTTTTTTTTTGGTGGGATTTGCCAGACTTGTTGGAAGAAAAGAACAGAAAGAACCCTCCCCCCTGCCCAATATTCCTTTGCTTTATCTGAGCATTTATGTATAATTTTCACAGCCTACATTTCCTGCCACAAACCCTTCAGTAATGACTGACAGGGAGACTTTTGTTACTGTAATATCACTTAAAATTTTGCCGAACACTTAGGAATGAAGTGGTAATCATCTGTCTCTTTTATGTGCTCCTGAGAGAGCTGAGATATAATCAACAACATAACAAAGAAAAAGTTTTCCTTAGGCTAGCAGCAGTGAGACAATAAGCATTTTCAAGACATGGGAATCCTTTAAAAACTTTAAAAGCCCCCTTGAAAACTGTAGGGTGGCTGAGTGAGAGCCCCAGAAATTCAAACAACCCTTTCAAAAATGAATGGAACGTTCCTTCCTAATTGTTTCAGAAAATATCATCTTGTATCTGTGGAATGTATAGATAAATAATAGGGATGGATTGAGCCACCTGTTTCTACTCCATTGAGTTTTGCTCTGCAAAAACTCTGAAGTGAATCACAAAATCCAGTATGGGTTCTCACTCCACAGCCATCTTCTTGCCTGCATTTGAGATTGGTGTGTGTGTGTGTGTGTGTGCGTGAGAGAGAGAGAGAGATTAATTATGCATTCAGCATAATACAGAAAATGTTAAGCATGCTTGAGTCCCATGGAGATTAAAAATGGAAAACTTTAGCCCAGGGGTGCAGAACATTGTTGTTATGGGGTACCAGATTGCTTCCACAGGACCTCCATGGCCCAGATAACATCAGTGCACATGGGCATACCTAATGATGTCACTGATCAATCCGTTTTCACTTTCTCCATGCCTTTCATCAGCCAGCCTCTCCTCCCAGTGCCAGCTGAGTCCTCAGATTTGTGCTCTGCTTGTCATCCCAATGGGGATGGTGACTTAGTGGTGCACAAGCGGGCTCAGCCAGTGGTGCTCTTCTCAGTGCTGGTCAAATTGGGTGCCTTCTCCATTTACCTCTCACTGTCCCCATTAGGAGTGGCAGAAGGTGCATAAAGGAATACTTGGCCAGTACTAGGAAGAGAAACCACTCTTCCCAGTGCCCCCCAACCAAGTTCCCCATTCCCCACATCCCTGCTGTTATCTCTGATATGAGATCAGAGATAACAGTGGGGATTCCCACTTGGGGGGGGGGTTCCTCAAAGGGGTGGGACATGGTGGCCACCTACCATCCCTGGAGGAATCCCAGGGAGTTCTGCAGGCTGGATTGGGAAGCCTGGTGGGCAGGATTAGGGCCACAAGACCAGGGGTTCTGCACACCTGCTTGAGCTATTTCCTTCTTTAAATTCCTGCTATTGCAGGTAGCGATGGGCGAAACCCTTGAAGGGCTGGGTTGGGGGTCTGCTCTGGGGAAATCCAGGCCACTTGGGCTCACCAGATTTCCCCACAGCCCTGTGTGCACCCACCAGATTTTGCGGGGTGCCTTTCTGGTTTTAAGAAAGCAAGGTCTGTGAATGGCAGCTGCCATTCATGGACCTTGGGAAATCACAGTTGTAAATGGTGTATTTTATGTGTATTTTGTGTATTTTGGGAAATCACAGTTGTAAATTGTGTATTTTATTTTATGGCCATTTGCCATAAAGCACTTACATCTATGTAAATTGCAGCTGTAAAAGTGCTTTACATAGATATAAATGCTTTATGGTTGCAAATGGCATAAATTATGCAATTTGCAGTCATGATTTCCTCAAGGTCCACGAATGGCAGCAACCATTTGCAGACCTTGTCTTTGTAAAACCTGGAAGCTATCCCCCACAGAGTCTGGCGGATGTAGAGGTGAGGTGAGCTGGTCCAATGTGAACCACACAGGTAGAATTCTTGGGAATCTGGCCTTATTTGCATCTCCAGTGGATTTCTCTAGCATCTCTAGTTGCAAGTATCTTGCATTACCACAATGTACATTCCATCTTGTGCCAAGCATATGGGGCAGAATCCACTCACCCTTGATGAACATCCTTGATGCAACTTGTGTAAAGGGATTAGGATTTAAATTGAGTGACAGCGGCCAGTGGTAAACCAAAAATTGAAACAGTAGGAATGTGGATAATTTATTTTGTTTCTGATTTGGTCCAGAATGGAATAGTGTGAACATATGGGGCAGTATCCTAGATGCCCCCATGCTACTGGAATGGACTGATAGCACAACAGGAGCTAGCAGCTCCTGAAACAACGTGAAACAGGTGACAATAATAATTTCCAGAATGGCAGGTTAGCAGAGCTCCCAGAAGGGAGCTCTGTTGACTTGTCCCATTCTGCAAATGAGTGTTTCCACACATTTCCGGGTTTTTCCCAGGAACTGCTGGTTCCTGTTGTTCTAGCAGCCCATTCTGCTAGTGCAACAGAACCAGCAGAGGCTCAGCCACAGTACAGGGTACTGTCCATGGTAGTGTCTAGTGGTGTGAATCCTGTAGTAGATGTTCTTAATGTTAACTTCCCCTGGAAAGGCAAGGGGGGGGGGAATTTTGGATTATAATCCTATCCACACAGTGATCAGGACAGGTTGGTCCTCACTTGATGATGATTAATGCTTTGCATATGACAGACAGTCAACTGAAAAGCCTCTGCATTGTGCTTGGAGTTGGGGCTGAGAGAGATTTTTTTTTTTTTAGCTGAAATTTGCAGTTTTGAAATTGGAGACCCAAAACTTGGAGAGAGAGACTTCCAGTGGCTCCTAGGAACATAGTTATGCTTGCAGAGTACAAATTTTATTTCCTGGTATCTCTTATTAAATTGGGATGAGGTGGGGAAAAATCAATACTGAATATTGCACAAGATCAGTAAAATACTGAACAACAGAGAAAATAGCACAGCACAAGTAGAATCTGTGGCTGAATTCATCTCATACATCAACAGCTTTCTGAATATCCTAGAGCTCACAAAATATTTAAATATTATTTTCAGGTGCATTTATCCCAGAAGATGCTATTTACATATGTATTCTTGCTGCCAGATGCAGTAAACTGCTCCCCAAAGAATACATGAATAGATCATTGTAGAGAGAGACACAATATATAAATCCTTGTATCTTTTAATATAATTGTGAGTCTGGATCTGGATTTCATAGCAAAAAAATGGAGAGCAAACAGTAAGTCATCCAATGTAACAGGAACCTAGAACTTGTGCTAAGATTCAGAATCTAAACTCTTTTTATTCATCAAAATTGATTGCAATCAGGGCTAGTTTCCTCTTGGGAAGTTTGTTTTAAGGCTAGTTTAGTCAGAAATTGAGTACAATCTCACCACATATGCTAAATGCTCAGAGACCATTTCAAATGACAGATCACCATGTCCAAAATCACAGTGACACAATGGCCTAGACACTTACATGTGAAACATCTTCCTGTCTGTGCTCCTGGCTGGTGAGGTTACTTGAAGCTGAGCAACTTCACTAGTCATTTGTTATTGTACAAAAGTAGCTCTGGGGCATAGTAGACAGAGTGCAAACTGAAAGTTTACAAGCAACGATAAGACATTTCCCCACAATCATATGAGGAGTGAAATACATTTTTATCATAGATATACAAGTTATCATAGAAAACTATTCTCCCAGGTTCACTGGTAGCAATGAGCTAATGAGCATTAATTTCCCTTGTGGTTCCTCTCTAGACTGCACTCACTTTGTGAAATACAAGTTGATGCTCCCGGTTTTCAGAATACATGTTTCAGAACTATGTTACGTGAGGCGCCACTCAAAAAGAGCTATCACCTCTTAAGAGTGTTTAAAATAAGTAACTAGAAGACAAATGTTAGATTGATTATCCTTCTTTATGCTTCCTGGCTCAATAGATGAATGGATAATCATAGGCATTAATAAGTGAGGTTCTAAAAATAATGGGTTGGACTGGGATTTAAGCTAAATCAACTGTGCTGGTGAAAGTGGGTTTCCCTGCTCTTTTCTCCCAAATGCCCTCCAGCCCCTGAAAATGCTATGCTGAGAGTCAGGAGACCCTGCTCAGTGGGGTGAGCTGTGGTGTGTGTAGATCCCCAAAAACTGGGCAGAGGGACCTTCCATGAGCAGAGCCCTTCCTCTTGTAGAAGGTACATCCTGGATCCAATTCCAAATCAAGATTCCTGGTTACTTCCTTTCAGTACTAGCCGCGAATGGACATATGACTTTAATAGGTACAGTATATAATGAGTTATACAGGTGGTTATAATGGGGCGGGGGAAGTACCACAGCAGGAGAAAAACAGTCCTTACCTCTTAAAAGCAGCAATTGCTTTGGGATGCTCCTAAGAACAATGACAATGTTTCTTGGAAATGAGGTGGATACAGCCACGGTACATCCCAGTCCCCAAGTCTATCTGTATCTGCTCTTGTATATGTGCCAGATTGATCATGAGTCACCTAACACAAACTGTCACCCTGATCCAGAGCAGCTGTCTAATTACAATTTTGTTATTATTAATTACACAGTAGAAAATCATTTGTAATTAGCTCAGCCTAAATCATAGTTTAAACAGCCAAAAATTACATTACAAACTAAAGTGTAATTAAAGCACTACAGTAAAGTGTTTATTTAAACCCAGTTTAGTTGCAGCAGATTTTTTCAATCAGGGCATCAGCCTCACACATAGATTTAATTAGTCTCCAGCACTGACAGCAGCGTACTGCATTTATTCATTGAGCATCAACATTGCTGAACAAATGTAAATAAAATTTAGACAGGCATTCTTTAAAGGGACAGTCACAGAAACATCTGGGAGAGATAATGAGGGTGGGGATGATGTGAATGTTAATGAGCCATCAGAGTCTCTTCTGGCATCTGTAGCTTTTCACAGGCGCAGGGTGCAGAGTCTCCAAACTCTGAATATTTACACTTGAAACCCCAACTAGTTTGCTGTGGCATGGTGCAAATCTATCCTGAAAATACTTCAGGATAGAGTGTGCACACAACTGCCAATTGGACCATACCCAAGTTGGCAGAGGTACTGCGCTGTTGGATGTGAAGGAGGCCTGATTCTAGAAGGGTAACATTGACCTCTTCAGCAAAGGAGATCGTTACCTTATCATGGTGCTGGAGCTTGAGCACCTCAATGACGTCATGAGCTAAACCGTGAAGGGACACCCAAGATGGGAAGGTCATGGCAGAGAGGTCAGACTAAATATGATTCCTGGGGAAGGAAACAGCAACCCACCCCAGTATTCTTGCCATGAAAACTAAATGGATCAGTACAACCAGAGATATGTCAGTATACCATCGGAAGATGGGGCTCCCAGGTCGGAAGATGGTCAAAATGCTACTGGGGAGGAACGGAGGATAAGTTCAACTAGCCCCAGGTGTGATGATGCAGCTAGCTCAAAGCTGAAAGGATGGCTAGCAGTAGCAGCCGATGTGCTGGTGGTGAACGACGAATCCGATGTTCTAAAGATCAACACACCATAGGAACCTGAAATGTAAGATCTATGAGCCAGGGCAAATTGGATGTGGTCATTGGGGAGATGTCAAGATTAAATATAGACATTTTGGGTGTCAGTGAACTGAAATGGACTGGAATGGGCCACTTCACATCAAATGACCACCAGAATTACTACTGTGGACAGGAGGACCACAGAAGAAATGGAGTAACCTTCATAATGAATAATAAAGTTGCTAAAGAAGTGCTTGGATACAATCCAAAAAATGACAGAATGATCTCAATTCGAATTCAGGGTAAGCCATTTAACATCACAGTGATCCAAATATATGCCCCAACCACAGATGCTGAAGAAGCAGAAGTAGATCAGTTCTATGAGGATCTGCAGCACCTACTGGATAGTATGCCAAAAAAAGAAGTTATTTTCATTACAGGAGACTGGAATGCTAAGGTGTGTAGTGAAACGACACCTGGAATTACAGGCAAGCATGGTCTGGGAGAACAAATTGAAGCAGGACATAGGGTGATAGACTTTGCCAAGACAACTCACTGTGCATAACAAACACTCTCTTCCAACAACCTAAGAGATGACTTTATACATGGACTTCACCAGATGGTCGACACCGAAATCAGATTGACTACATCCTTTGTAGCCAAAGGTGGCGGACATCTATGCAGTTGGCAAAAACAAGACCTGGAGCTGATTGTAGTTTAGATCACAAACTTCTTATTGCACAATTTAGAATCAGACTAAAGAGAATAGGGAAGGCCCACAGATCAGTTAGATATGAGCTCACTAATATTCCTCATGAATATGCAGTGGAAGTGAAGAATAGATTTAAGGGACTAGATTTAGTAGATAGGGTCCCGGAAGAACTATGGACAGAAGTTCGCAACATCGTTCAGGAGGCGGCAACAAAAAACATCCCAAAGAAAAAGAAAACCAAGAAGGCAAGATGGCTGTCTGCTGAGTCACTGGAAGCAGCCCAAGAAAGAAGGAAAGCAAAAGGCAACAGTGATAGTGGGAGATATGCCCAATTAAATGCATTCCAGAGGTTAGCCAGAAGAGATAAGGAATTATTTTTAAACAAGCAATGCACAGAAGCGGAGGAAGATAATAGAATAGGAAGGACAAGAGACCTCTTCCAGAAAATTAGAAACATCAGAGGTAAATTCCAGGCAAAAATGGGTATGATCAAAAACAAAGATGGCAAGGACCTAACAGAAGCAGAAGAGAGCAAGAAAAGGTGGCATGAATATACAGAAGATCTGTATAGGAAGGATAATAATATCGGGGATAGGTTTGATGGTGTGGTCAGTGAGCTAGAGCCAGACATCCTGAAGAGTGAAGTTGAATGGGCCTTAAGAAGCATTGCTAATAACAAGGCAGCAGGAGACGACGGTGTCCCAGCTGAACTGTTTAAAATCTTGCAAGAGGATGCTGTCAAGGTGATGCATGCCATATGCCAGCAAATTTGGAAAACACAAGAATGGCCAACAGATTGGAAAAGATCAACTTATATCCCCATACCAAAAAAGGGAAGCACCAAAGAATGTTCAAACTATCGAACAGTGGCACTTATTTCACATGCCAGTAAGGTAATGCTCAAGATCTTTCAAGGTAGACTCCAGCAATTCATGGAACAAGAATTGCCAGATGTACAAGCTGGGTTTAGAAAAGGCAGAGGAACTAGAGATCGAATTGCCAGTATCCGCTGGATAATGGAGAAAGCCAGGGAGTTTCAGAAAAACATCTATTTCTGTTTTATTGACTATTCTAAAGCCTTTGACTGTGTGGATCATCACAAATTGTGGCAAGTTCTTGGTGGGATAGGGATACCAAGTCATCTTGTCTGCCTCCTGAGGAATCTGTATAACGACCAAGTAGCAATGATAAGAACAGACCACGGAACAATGGACTGGTTTAAGATTGGGAAAGGAGTACGGCAGGGTTGTATACTCTCACCCTACCTATTCAACCTGTATGAAGAACACATCATGTGATGTGCTGGGCTTGATGAAGCCAAGGCTGGAGTTAAAATCACTGGAAGAAACATTAACAATCTCAAATATGCAGATGATACCACTTTGATGGCTGAAAGTGAGGAGGAGCTGAGGAACCTTCTGACGAAGGTGAAAGAAGGAAGTGCAAAAGCTGGGTTGTAGTTAAACCTCAAAAAAACCAAGATTATGGCAACCAGCTTTATTGATAACTGGCAAATAGAGGGAGAAAACGTGGAGGCAGTGACAGACTTTGTCTTTCTAGGTGCAAAGATTACTGCAGACGCTGACTGCAGCCAGGAAATCAGAAGACGTTTACTTCTTGGGAGGACAGCAATGACAAATCTTGATCAAATAGTGAAGAGCAGAGACATCACACTGACAACAAAGGTCCACATAGTTCAAGCAATGGTATTCCCTGTAGTAACCTATGGCTGTGAGAGCTGGACCATAAGGAAGGCTGAGCAAAGGAAGATAGATGCTTTTGAACTGTGGTGCTGGAGGAAAATTCTGAGAGTGCCTTGGACTGCAAGAAGATCAAACCAGTTCATACTCCAGGAAATAAAGCCAGACTGCTCACTTGAGGGAAGGATATTAAAGGCAAAACTGAAGTACTTTGGCCACATAATGAGAAGACAGGACAGCCTGGAGAAGATGCTGATGCTAGGGAAAGTGGAAGGCCAAAGGAAGAGGGGCCGACCAAGGGCAAGATGGATGAATGATATTCTAGAGGTGACGGACTCGACTTGGGGGAGCTGGGGGTGGCGACAGCCAACAGGAAGCTCTGGCATGGGCTGATCCATGAAGTCACGAAGAGTCAGAAGCGACTGACCGAATAAACAACAACAACAACAACAAAACATTGACCTCCCTAAGGTGATTTGGATGATTTCAGGCAGAACTAAATCTTACTAGAGCCATGGGGCTGACACAGAAAACAGCAGTCTCTTTCTCTCCTTCAGCTCCACAAACATCTGGAAATTAAACACACATGGTGGTGATGGATGTGACATCATCACATGTCACGTTTCTTTATTCTCAGGTGCAGCACTTGGTGTGGGGCATGGGGAAACTCAAAGAGTGGTGATGGGTCACATCATGTGTTTATTACGTAAGAGGCTACAGGAGAAGAAAGAGAGGTCTGCTCCAGAGCACCTTTCTCCAACCTGGTGCCCTCCAAACATATTGGACTGCAAGTCCCCCCATAATTCCTAGCCAGCATGGCCACTGCAACTCCCATTACAGGGCTGATGGGAGTTGCAGTCTGGCACACCTGGTGGGAACCAGGAGGCTGCTGTAGACTGCTGCTTCTGTGTCTTGGGATGTTCAGTTCTTCCTTGCCCAGAGGGAAAGCGCATCTGTACTCCTAAATTGACTCACTTGAATTAGGAGATGGAAGGTATATACAGTGTTGGCTCCTTTGATTCTTGCTGAGTTGATTCATGGTAGGCCAGTGCAGTGTCCTGGTTAGAGCATGGGGCCAGGTGAAAGCTGGGGGGGGGGCACATGCCAGCAGCAGGCAGGGCCAGAGTAGTGGTGCAGGTAAGGATGGACCTCAGGGCTGAAGTCCAAGTCTCTACAACCTACCCCCTCCCTCCAGTGACCACCCAGAGGTTAGCAGGTGACTCTCTGGTGCTGATGTTGCTCATGCAACATCCTCCCTCCCTCCTTCCTCCTCCTCCTCTTTAAAAACACACACATTATAGTCAAGGGGGAGCTAGCAAGGGATGTATCTGGTGACAGATGCTCATTTTATCATTTTCACTTTAAGAACTTATTATCCTTTTCTATAACAAAATGGGACTTATTCCCAAGTAAATGTGTCTATTATCAAGGCAGCCAAAGCAAACTCCATTTTATTCCTCTATTCTTCTTGATGGTGTTATGATTTAAGTGAGAGTACTAGAGTCTTTTTTTTCCTTGTCTTTTTAAAAATTGCAGTAGGGAATTTTTCTTTCTTTCTTTCTTTCTTTCTTTCTTTCTTTCTTTCTGCTCTAAGATATCAGGAATGTTGAAGCAGTTGTGAAACATGGAATGGTGGTGATGGTGGCAGCGAGGGAGGGTTGGGGAAGAGAAATGTTAGCTATGTACTTCACATGAAGTAATACACAAAGGGTAGTATCCTACAGGGGCTGTGCATGTGTGACGTGTGGCCAGCCCCGCTGGGCCCTGGTCCGTGCACTCACAGCTTCGCCAGCCCAGGTCTGCACGTGGTGGCTACCGCATGCAGCCACAATATGGGGGCAAGCCCCAAGACATTTGAAAATGTGTGCTTCTGGAATGGAACAGGTTGCACCCCTTCCAGAATTTTCGTTCAGGTTGGTGCTTGCCCCCGAAAGGATGATATAGTGGCTGTGTGTGGTAGGCTCTGTGTGCGGACCTGTGCACATGCAGATTGGGGCCGGCGGGGCTGGCTGTGTATGCACAGCCCCTATAGCATACTATCCAAGGTCACTTAAAGGGCTCCCCATAAGATTATTAATTCCAGGGTCTAAAATTACCTAGCTGCACCACTGGGCCAGAGCCTCCCCATCTTTTCCTTTGTGCACACACACACACACACACACACACACACACATTCATACCACCATACATCCGTTTGTTCTATTCCCCTTTTCTCTCCCTTCTGTCTTTCTCCCCCTTTTCTCTTTCCTCCCCAGCTACCTCCCCTCCTCAGTTCTGCCCTCAGAAAAGGTGGGATATAAATAAGTAAATAATCATGTTGGAGGCTACCGAGACCTTCCTCCTTGTTTTTCAAAGGCTTTTGCTTCTATGAATATCTTCTTTGCTACTTTAAAGTAGGGATGGGCAGAAAGTAGATGTTCTGTACTTCAGTTCTTACCATTCCTGACTATTGACCATGCTGGCAGCTGCTTCTGTGAACTGAAGACAAAACATCTGGAAATCTATCTTCTACCCTTGCCTTAAAGCATACTATGAATGTATACACCAGTTCTTTTCACCCCGTGTGAAGGTGGCCACCAACAAGTATCTATCTTTATTTTTTCTTTGTATGAACCTTTTTGAGAATAATAACCGACCCACCCTTCTTGACTTTGGGAAACACACCCCGTTAATGTCTGAAACCCACTGGTGTTATGCCAGTGGTGTAGAGACTACCTAGAAGCTGATTCTTCTTTATTGGACCCATTTCTGTCAATGAGAGCTAGCAAGCGATGATGGTTTACTTAAGATCTTGAGATCAGAACATTTTCATTCTGAGGAAGAAAAGTGCGTGAAGATGGTCTCACAATGTACAGTCCTGGAAAGGATTTTATTTTGTTTGTGGACCTTAGTTATGTATGGCCTTCTGCCGTAGCCTTAACTGTAAGCTTGAGTTTTCTAGGCACGTTTCTAGGTAAACATATTCCTTGACTTACAGGAACCTATGGTATGTTGCAAACAATGTAATTCTAATCTCTCCCATTCCCTCCTTATTTAGCAACATATCAATACTGGACACATGAAAATGGCACATTCATTTATCCCACTCTTCCCTAAACTGGTGCCCCCCAGATATTTTGGACTTTAACTCCCATTAGCCCCTGCCAGCATGGCCAATAGTCAGGAATGCTGGGAGTCCCAAACATCTGGAGGGCACCAGGTTGGTGGTTTATCCAAATAGGTAATCCCACCCTGTCTTGTTTTTCTTCCTATATTCAGAAAATGGAGGTTATATTGGATTTAGGAATAATCTTGGGAAATTGCAGTCTTGTATCACCTGAGAATAAGACAACATAAATGTTGTGTGTGGGTTGTGTGTGTGTGCTTAACATTTGATATATGGAAGATGGAAGGCACCTACAGTCTAGAGCTGAGGCCCAAGACCCTAAGCAAAGTGTTGGTAGCCACAAGTGAGGCTATAGCAGAAATAATCTTAAAGGACTTGAGAAGTCTGAATTCCTACTTACTGAAAAGATTTTAGCCTTGGGATTTTGCTTTTGCTGCTGTCTGGTTCTGATTCAGCAAAGCTAATTAGGCATGTACTCAAATCCACCATCATTCAATAAAATACTTTAAGGATGAGCTTAAATGGTTTGCTGAATTGAAGTTCTCAAGTGGAAATTAATTCTCTTATGAGCCAGCTTATGTAGACTGGTTGGTCAGACACAATTTCCACAAGTGAATAGTTTCCATAGGCTTTATAAGATAAGGCAGAATTTGGGGGTGGTGAAAAACAGCTTTTGTTGAGGTACCTAGATGCTCACCAGAATGAACACTTTTACAATTCGTGACCACATTTAGTAAGAGGGGATATGGGTAGCTCTCTCTATATTCTATTGAGCTTCAAATTCAGTAAATTAAATTGGGATTTATTCAAGGATCCGCTGCTTAAGGGTTAAATAAAAGCACCACTATTGACTAATAAAGGCTTACTTGATTATAAAAATCTATGTAACTTTCAGCTTTTAAATGCAAGCAGCAGAAATAGTGTTTCTCTCAACATTCATCTTACAGTGTGTCTGTTTGCTGATGCTAAAGTGAATTTGACATAATGGTAAGTAGTTCAAACAATCTATATTGCTGGAAGCTTTCTCTCACATTCTATTGATTTTCTTACCCCATCTGCAGCATGCTCAAAAGCACTTCCTATTCTGTTTACCATTGTATACAGCTGGAATGCATGGTTTCACACTGTCTAATGGAATTAAGCAGACCCAGAAAGGCATTTTCCTGGAAAACACAGTGTATTTATTTGTAGCTCAGCAGAAGGTAAGAGGAACAAATAAGCACCTTGCTAATTTAACTAGGCAGCATAAGAAGTTTGGGTTTGATCGCCGGAGGGAGTTGACAGATATATTTTTTTACTATGTAAAAAGACCTTACCCTGAAGGCAGGTATGTAGGTGCCAGGGTTTATCTCTTTATAGAGGTTCTATCAAGTTTGCAACTGAGGAAAAATGTTGGTATTTCCTCAGTCTCCATCTCTAAAATAAGATCTGACCATATACACTCACCCTTACACGCACAGCTGTTTTCTAGGTGCAGCAGTGACTCCAGCAGCTAGCAGATAGAGGAAATCCAATGAAATTACCATTTAAAAATATCACATCTTTCTATGATTCATACCCAAGATGTCTAACAACAAATAATAAATACAAAAAGATCAGTATAGCAAAAAATTAAAAATAGCAGCAAAGACAATCAAATTTAAGAATAAAAACCAAGAAATGATAAAGCGTTAATGCATAACAAAAGCGCAGATAAAATGGCTACATTTCCTGAACAGATCCAAGATGTGATGATCCAAAAGTACAGAGCTAAATCATCTCACCAACACAAGTTTAGTTACTAAAATCAAATGTCACAAAGTAGCAAGCCAACTTTCATGTTCTCCAGAACTCTTTTTCAGGCTGGATGTTAAATGGAACAAAGTGGGTGTGAGAGGAGGGAAAGCTGATCATGATGTTGAACCTTCCCCCCATCCTCTGAAGGCTGCAATTTGTAACATGTGACGGACTTTGTACATGCATCAAAGTTGAAATCCAGCTTTCAGGACTGTGCTTGGGGTTGGCAGCCATTGATGACATATTTTCAGGACGTTTATTAGATTCCCACCACTCAGACTGGGATATCTTGCAACACAGTGGCAAATTAGGTCAGGTGGCAAATTTTGGACCCCATTTAGGGCTGGCAGATTTTATGATTCAGTAAGTATTAAGACTTGCCTCTTCACTTCAGTTTCTCATAACCCATAGTGGGAGAAGACTGTTCCCTTTGTGTTCTGCTCATGGCATTCCCATGGGTATAGTTAGTCACTGTGGAAATTGGATACTGGACTAAATAGGCCTTTGGTCCGATCCAGCAGAGCTCCTCTTATATTCACATTAGGACCTTGCACATCTCACTATGAGAGGCCAATGCAAATGTTCCATGTTGATATGGAAACATTCAGGGATAGGACATTATATTCCCCCCTGCTTCTCCAAACATCTGTCAGCATCTCAAGTAGGGATGTATAGATTTTGTAAAATCTGTTTCATCTGTATATTGTGGAATATCAGGTGACTTTTGTTCTGTTGTCTGCTCATTGGCGGAATCAGACTTTTCCCCCCAGTTTCTCAAATTTGTGTAAATTTGCACTTGCACAGATTTGCACTTGCACAGATTTGCACTTCCAAAAATGTGCAAATCCCCCAAAATGTACATTTTCACTCTTTAGTCTATGGAGAAAATGTGCAAGTTCAGTTGGTTTTTTTTTTTTAATTTTATGTATTTTTCTATGACTAAAGTTGCCTAAAATTCTTGAAAGTTTTTTTTTTTTAAAAGAACGGTCCACAAATCTGTGGAACCCATGTGACTCAGTAAAAGCCAGTCTGCTGTGGAATCTGTGGGTCAGGTTCATGGAAATCTGAACTCATTTCATTCCGTTGTGGATTTCTCCAACATCCCTAATCTCAAGTCATATCTTTGGGTGCTTTTCAGGCCCCCAGCATCCCACTGGGGCCCACTGCGGACACTTTCCCTAAACCCTCTTTTAAATATAGATAGTCTAAGGGAGCGATCCTATGGGAATAGTTGGGTGCCTCCGAACTTGGATCAGGGCCCCTGTGCCTTCTGTAGAGTAGGGATGGGGAACAAATTCCTTTGTATTACATTTTAATGCAAACTTACTTAGGGAGCAATCCTATGCAGAGAGGCGGCCGCCTCCAAACTCGGAGGCAGCCACCTATCCAATGCATTGTGGGGATCATCTCCTCTGCACTCCAGCTATCCTGCATTTGCAGTTAGATGGCCAATTTTGGCTGTCTAGCCATGGGACATTGGCGCATGGGGTGGGGAGGCCATACGACACATAGGAAGTGTCTACTGGAACTTCTGCACTCCCTGCCCCCGGGAAAGCTCCTTTTTCCTCACTCTGTGCTGCTCTTCCAAGCTCAGGGTGTGGGGATGATCCACACTGCCTATGAGGGGCTGGGGGAGGGGGTGGACAGCAGTTCTCTGGGAAATTACCTTGGACTGTGGGCTCCGAGGTCAGTTCCTGGAAACTGACCAATCCTATGGTTGTCTAGCGGCCATAGGATTGAGCCCTAGTACTCTGAACCAAGCTTGACAGCTGGATCTAACTACCATTTAAATTTCCCACAATGCCCTGAAACAATGCTATGTAGGGTGCATTGTGAGAAATTAAAATGGCAGCCAGAGCACTACCTGGTGCTATTCAGAGGACTGCTTGGAGCACTGCTGCTGACACTGTTGCCCCCTTCTACCATGAAAGTCCTTTTCAATCTATTGATAGAAGAGGAAGGAGGAGCCCACCAAAGGCTCTTTGCCCAGGACCTCCTCAAATGGGAGATGGCCCTGCATGTGAAGCCACTCTTTCCATATCTCACATGTTGTAACATGACTGTTGAACAGGGTGCTCAAAATAATGGCAGCCTCTGTTTTATTTTTTACATTTTTTCCCAATGTCCTTAAAGAAGCTTGGGGTGTATAGCTGGTCCCCCTGCTTTTATCCCCACAGCCACCCTCCACCCTGTGAGGTAGATTCGGCCAAGAAATAGTGACTGGTCCAGATTCACTCAAGCTTTTTGACAGTGGGGATTTGGAGCCATTTTGGTCTTCCCTCTAGCCAGTGCACCACCCAGGCTCTTCAGTTCCAGTAGCCACATGACCTTGCCAGCTGCTACATAAGGTAGCAGTAATCAGTTCTTTGTCTCTCTTGAGCTGAAAGAGTTAAGGAACACACCATGTTTCTGTCTGTTTTATTTCTTATGTTCTGGAACAGGGGTAAGCAACCATTTTTCTGTTCAGGGTCACATTCCTTTGGAGATAATCTGTTGGGGACCACATACCAGTGGTGGGTGGTGCTGAAGTTAAAAGTGGGCAGGGACACCCCTTTTTTCTCTCTTTTTCTGCCAACTTTTTTCTTTTTCTCTCCTTAGACCCCCCTTCTCTCTGTCACTCCCTTCTCTCTCCCCCATTCTCTTCCTCTCCACACAGCAGGCTGTTGGGAAAGGGACAGCTCACTCTTGACAAACCAAAGATAGCTGCACCTGTGTTTATAATTCCCAACGTGTCGAGAGTTTTCTCTTTATCAAATGTGATTGATTTTGTCAAAACTTCCAAATTATACTTAGAACTCCTGGCTCCTCACTGAACTGATGGAAGACTTGCTCATGGATCACTCTTGCCAGAGGTCAAGCTGATTGCTTTCAGAAGGCTTTTGAAATTAGGCCAATTGCCCCATGAAATTAGGCTGAGGGTCACAGGTTGCCCACTCCTGATCTAGAACAATATCTTGTCACTTCAGAGTAGTTGAAGAATCTTGTCTCAGTGGCCAGCCTCTGCACACACAATCCCCTGGGAAGCAATGAAGGAATGGCCTCTATGCCATCTATTTAAGGAAAGATGGCCAGACAGGATAAGTCCTGATAACCCATGAGAACAGAATGACCATTCCTCTTAACATTCCCCTCCAGAAAAACAAATCCCTAAATACTGAATCAAGCATTCTTAATGTAAATGTAAAAAATGTTAATGCATTTATTTTTCCAGATATCTATAGATGGGATATCCACCTCATGGAATGTTGCAGCACAAAGGCTGTACTTCCTCAGTATAGGTTAAGTGATGATGTGCAACATTAGAGCTTCGGTTCATAGCAAATAAGTCAGACAACCCACAGGGTCGTCTCCGTGTGCCCCGCACAGGGAGACACAAAGTGGGCCCTAATAAGAAAAGTGTTTTGTGGGTTAGCCCATAGACCATTGGAACTGCTGATGCTTTTATTTGTACTTCTTCTGAGATAAATTAGGCACGAAAGGCAGAATCCATGCAATCCCAGTGCACAAGATCATGGTTCTTATGTAATTTGTTTGTTTCAATAAGCCCCATGCAGGGGAAGTTCTCGCTGGATTGTGCCCAGTGTTCTCACTGTTTCCATAATTGGCACAGCAGTATCAGTGATGATCCAAACAGTTCATTGTGCTTAATATGATTTGTCATGCTGCTTGAGAATTATATCCTGATTATATCCATTATCTGCATTAGAGTGTGTCTTCTACCAAAGAGTAAATTCCAGCAGCCAGATTAGCAGTAATCTGTTACCATGCTCAGATTGGTGATGGAACAAATTCCTAACACTGCAAAGAGAGGTTTTTTAAATGATAAAGTAATAATAGATTACTTTAAAGGGGGCACATGTTAAAAGGCAACTTGGTAGGTTAAGGCTGTGAAGATTTAGAAATATATAGTGCATACTTTTAATACTGTAGAGAAAAAGTAAGAAAGTGAGTAGAAGAGCAAGAGGATGGAATAATGCCATGCAGTGATGAACATTAGCTTCATAAACTGTGTTTCGTATCACTGTTGCCCTCTACAGTTGTCTGGGGCAATTAAGTTTTGCTTTCCTCAGACAGAGAAAGCTCTGACAACAGGGAAGGGGACTTATCAGGGAAGGGGACTTAGCTCAGTGGGGAGGGGCCATGGCTCAGAGGTGGAGCACCTGGGTTGCACGAGGAGAGCCCTGGTTCAATCCCAGCATCTCCAGGTAGGGCTGGAAGAAACTCCTGTCTGCAGTCCTTGGAGAGCCAGTCATAGTCGACAATGCTGGGCTAGATGGAGGAATAGTCTGACTCAGTGGCTGCCTCTGTTTATACTTCTCTGGAAGCCTGCCATCAGAAAACTTTGGGGAAACAGATAACATGTCTGACGGTCTATTATAGGGTGGCCACGTGACCTACTTTACAGAGGAAAGTCTTCTGTTTGAAGGCGTCCTCTGTTAGAAGGGTTGACCAGTCCATGTCTGTCTTAGGATAAAAGACCATAAGACTGGAGAGCCCAGGGGCCTTGAAGTTGCCTACCAACAGTTTGCACCTGGACAGCAGACTGAGCAGGTCACCTGATCACAGTCTGCCCTACTATGGGGAGATGTGTTGTATTTTTATTTAAATTTATAATGATCATTCTAAACCTATACATATAAATAATCCTATGCAGATTTTATGCAACTATGTGTATTTGCTGTGTGCGATGCATTTCCTGTTTTTAGGCGATATATAAGGGGCCACCTTAATTATACATATTGAAGGTTTTGTTTTAATTCATTTCTCCGTCTGCACCACCAGTGATAAATGGCTTCAGTTCATTCATTTATTACATTTCTAAACCACTCAATAGCCATAGCTTGATGGGTGGTTCACAACATAATCTTTTTAAATGTATGTCTTGCTGTTTCTTTTTCTTCATGGACAAAGCCAATAAAATGCAATTATGTGATTTGCACCAATATAACCATACATTTACATATTCACATGTATATCCGCCCAGAGAACATAAGTTATTGGGGAGATTAGAAATGTTATTTATTTATTTATTTCAATCATTTGTCAGTACCATCTTTATTCAACATTCTAAAACTTAATTATGACAGTGTGGAGTGAACTCCATCACTGTTTTTAGTAGCCTAAGAAAATGTTCTCCTGCATTCTTTTATATATTAACATGATGGAAGTAGGGATGCTTGAGGAATTAATTGTTTGTGAATTCTGATGTGAACTGCATGATCTGCACATCCAGGACAAATGTATGGATTGGATCACACTTATCCTTCAGATTTCACACTTGTCTTAATTTTGCTTTGAATTCTCAGCTCACAACAGGAAGAATGTAATGCCTTCCAATCCATTCCTTCTCACTTTCTCTAGCATGTCGAGTGGATCAACTCACAAGGCCTATGCAGGCATTTATTTGCCTACAACAGAAGTAGACCAAAACTGGAGAAGGTGTGTGGTTATGTATGTAAGCCCCCCCCATGTCCCCCCCCCTGGCTGCCCTATAGATCTTTGCACATTTAGCACATAGATCTAAAAAAGGACTTCGTAAGTGCATTTGGTTGAACATGCTTACAAAGCTCTTGTGAGTGGAAACCCTTCTGCATCAGTGTCCCCAATTCCTCATGCAAAGGTTCTCAAATTTGCTTTTTTTCTGGAAGAGAAAGAGGAGGAGCTTGTTCATCTCTTAGTTTGTTTGTATTGACACTGAAGTTTTCCCTGTGTCCTCCAAGATACCAGAAATATTTCGATATTAACAACATTTTAAGCAGGAATGATAACTGGGAATGTCTGAAGTTGACTGATCCTTCTGAGGTATTGGCACTAATGGTGATAAATCAGGGCAATATGAATACACCCTGAGGTAAATATTCACCTACCACACAGTATTTCCCCCCAAGATTTATCACAGAATTGGTTTTGCTGATGTCATGCGAAGGGCTCTCATTTTTGCCATTTCTTTACTGATGGCACTTTCAAACAAAACTATCAGTTCCTTTCAGCATTTGCATTACTGAAAAAAGGATTGTCTAAAAATTAGGGGTCTTTGTGATTTCAGGGAAAGCTTATGGAGGACCACTGCTTTACATTTTAAATCGCTCCTAGTCATATCTTTCAAAGGCTTGGATGCATGGTGCTTATCCAAATACAACATACCAACTCCAATGCAGGGCATTGATCAGATTACAAATATCACTCTATTGTTATAGTCAGCACTCAGGTGACAAAAATACATTTTGGCTGGGATTATTGCTCGGTCAAAAATTCCATTGAATTGCTTTTATTTTCCATTTTTCTCTGCCTTTCACAATATAATTAAGGTCTGATGGCAGATTTCAATCTGGTGCAAATCAATTATTCAATTTTTAAGGAAAAGGGCCCCTGCTGATACTATAACCTTGTAATTCACTAACTTCCTCATGGACAGCACCTTAAAACATTAGTGGATAAACATTTGGATGCTAGAAAGTGCTGGGAAGATATTTGGATGGCCCTGGGAAAAGGAAGGCAGATAATTGTACATGTTCCCACATACAGGCATTAAATTAATATAACTATAAAACAGTTTTAAGTGCTCACATCTATTAAATTAGGAACAGCAAATGCTACACAAAGCTCTGCTTAATAAATTAAGTC
This sequence comes from Heloderma suspectum, assembly GCF_057233095.1. Lineage (NCBI taxonomy): Eukaryota > Metazoa > Chordata > Lepidosauria > Squamata > Helodermatidae > Heloderma > Heloderma suspectum. Next base: position 96,817,161 of record NC_139459.1, on the reverse strand, counting down.
TATTTTACAGAATAAGTATTTCTCCTTTTTTAAGTTCAACGAGTCAATATGAGAACATGAAAGGAGCAAGGTTAAATAAATTGCTGTCAGAAGATGCAGGATTTAGCAGCCGTAGTTACCCTAGATTTCAACAAGAATAAGCTGTTACTATAGCAACCGCATCACATGATCTTCACACATACTGTGGGGCCAGATTCTGCTGTAATTTATGCTGGCAATTTTTTTTTTTTTTTGAAATGGTTCTTTCTGAACTCTGACACATTCCTTATGGTCTGACCCAAAATTTAATCATCTTCAGTGCTTCTTATTTCATGTCTTTTATGTCCCCAAATGAATCTAACTTATTAAAAACGACTAACCCCAAATATGAGGAGTGTATAATGAAGAATAGAAGTTGATCTCATTAATAATGATGCCAATTGAACAATGGTTATATCATTGCCTTATTAAGAAACCCCAAACTGTCATGCTTCACAATTCACTCCTGGCCTGAGGCTTTCTGCCCCTGTCAGGTGAGATCATGTCAGTTATCCTTGTATGGGTAGATCTTCTCTGCTTTCTACCATTTGCAGGGCATCACAATGCTCTCAAATGCTCTAAAAGTAATTGAGGCATCATCGGGCATGGCTGCTATAACCTCTTCGGGGTATAGCTATGCTCCCTGTGCATTAACACCATGCTTCTCCCCTTATGAGGCATAAGCATGTTGGAAGCACTCAGCTTCCAACAGTGGCTAACCAAATGCTTCAGGAAGGTGACATACATGAGCAGCAGTCTCTAGCACCTGGTAAACAGAATAATGCTCCCTCTGAATATGACCCCCCCGACACACACAAAGACAGCTGTGTTGGCCACAAGAAAAATTCCAAAATCCATATAGTTTAATACCTTTATATGAAGGTTCCATTCTTAGATATTATGGCTAATGGTCATTGATATCTCCACGACTTTGTTAAATCCTTTAAAAAATGCAGTCCAGGGCCTGTCTATGAGGGATGTGTAAACACACACACACACACACACACACACACAGCTTCAGAAACTGACTTGGTGGGTCAGCTCAGGAGCTCAGACTGGCATTGTGCCCCACTTCAGAATCAAGGCGGAGCCTTGCCTTGCCTAATGTTCAGAAGCCTTTTAACAGGAACATCAACAAATACCTATAACATTTTTACTTTTGGGCAAAACTGGATGACATTTGCATGCACAGTAGCCCCTTCTGAGGGGATAACATCTGCCAAACCTCAGACAGATAGGTACAGACATTTTTGTGCTAGATCATTACAGTTGGAGGAAGCTTTTTTTTTTTTTTTAAAAAAAAGGTATGCCCTGCCTTTTGTGTGGTTTATTGGGAAATCTGAATTAACAAAGTTGAGGTAGATATTTCCCTTAGATAATTTTCCTACAAAATTTCAGAAGGAGCAGGGTGGTTGTACAGCGGGAGCATTTAAAGTTTCATTTAAAGAAAAGCAAAAAGGTAAGGATGCCCCTCCCCCCCCCATGGTTTTGTGGATAATTTGCTGTGAGTTGTATGACTGTTACACACACACACACACACACCTGTTAGAGTAGTGTATGATGCAAACTATAAGACCCTACCTCTTTGTAAAGCCCTCTGAGTGCCTGCACCTCACTTTCTCCAGCAGAGTGGGAGTGTGGGTCCTTCTCGCTCTTTCTTTCAGAGCTGAGAAGCCCAGCTTATCATCGTGAAGCACCAAAACTCACTGTAAAGACCCCAGAGCTTGCCCCTATTGTTTCAGGCCGAGAGGGTGAGGCTCTGTGTGTGTGTGTTTACTTTAGAGCAGTGGGAGAGCAGGCAGCAGAGGTGGCAAGGTTAGTTCTCCCCCTGCTCTAGATATGCTACCTGACTGCCAGAAACTGGTAGCCTCCTATTATAAGTTACTATAAGACACCACCTTTAGAAGGAAGGTGGTACCCTGCCATCTCTGTACTGTCAGGCAGGAAAAAAAAGCTGGGGGAGCTTGATCAGGTTGTGGGGACTTGGTGGAATTATATATTGTTGCCAGCCAGTCCATAAACAGGCAGCAAGAGGGACATCAGGCATCTCTCAGCTACTGGTCTTGAAAGCCTTGAACACTGATGCCTCATTTTGCTAAAACAAACAAACAAACAAACCAAAAACCCAAAGAAAACTGTGACAACACTGGAACAGCTTCTAATAAATAAAATCCCTTATTTGTCCCTCCTAAAAGCAATGTGATTGGAAGATACAAGTGGAGCCTAGTAAAACCATTCTCTGGTTGGAAGCTACGGCTGTCAGTCACAGAACTTTGTCCCATTCTCTGCATCCTTCTTCCCCCTCTGCTATTATTTCAATTTTATGGAGAGTTTGGAGATGCTTATGGGAGATTCAGAGATGTATCAAATGGGCCACAAAAATGAAACACAACCCTTCCAAATCTCCAAGGCAGTTCTAAAGCCTCAGGACTAGCCCACTTTGCCTCAGACTACATTGATCACCTCACATCTACAGGCAGCCCTAGTATCTTTGAACTGGGGCTATTTGCCTAAGCTCTGTGCTTTGTCTGAGGCTTTTGCGTGCCCCTACTGTCTATATGGCATAATTACCTCCTTGAAGCCTATCAAGTAAGCCACGAAAGGATCGTTCTCCACATATTAGTTGCAACGCGTAAAAACAAACAAACCCTCAAGTATTGCCCTATCGTGTGGGGAGGTGGTGTTTCAATACCACTGTCAATAAATATCTGAGGTTTGCATGGAAACACAGCACATGATGGGGGCAGTTCACATGGCAAGCTGTGCTACACATCACCATTTCAGGTGGCACAGTTGTCATTTAAAGGCTGTTTCATGGCTTCCATATGTCAATTGCAACAGCTAGAACAGGGATAGGCAACCTTTTTGGGCTGTGGGTGCATTTGGCAATTTGAGAAACTGTCTTGGGCACCACCACAAAATGGCTGCCATGAGAAGCATGGCAAGGACAAGTTAACATGCCAAAAAGTATTTGCCTGTGCAAAGCAGAGGTGGGGACTGATTTCCAACACACTAAACTACTCATTTGAACCCACAGTTTTCAGCACCAACAGAAACCTATTTCACAACAATCCCAGCTCCTGGCAAGAAAGTATGTTAATTAAAAAAAGGGGGAAGGGTACATTGGTGGGCACCAAGAAAGGTGTCCAGGAGTGCATTGGTGGGCACCATGATGCTTACCTCTGAAGTAAAACAATCTTCAGCTTGGGGTATGTTACATGCCAGTTAGTTTCTTTCAGATATAAATACATACTGGGCAACATGGCCTATTTCTGCATGTGTGTGCACAGACATAGTAGCTTGTGTGTAATCAAAACACTGGGATATAGATGGATCAATATTGATATAAAACATTTTAACTGATGTTTTATTGTTTTAAAACATTGTTCTAAGCTGCTGTAAATGTTTTTTTAAATGGAAGGGTTTAAGAAAGCAAACCCATAAATAAATGTAACTCCTCAGGAGTCAGCAGAGTGGAGCATAAACTTTCACACAGTCTGAGGACTGCCTCTGCCTGTGCATCTGCATCAGACCTGAAATTTGCTGCTGATAGAACTGGACAGGCGAGAACAAGCAAAAATGTTCTCTGCCCATTCCATAAAATGTAATAGTTTCCTTGGTGGGGGGGACCACTTCCAAAGCAGAGCCTTAATAAACAATCAGTGGCTGGCTTAATAGCTGTCTTTCACAGGCCTTTTGTATTTTTTTTTTAATATCAGGGGAAGAGGGATGAGATGAAAGGAGGTTGTACAACTCGCAAACACACACAATACATGCTCGTGCACACATATGCACACACAAATACATCAGGCTAATGCTTTAATGATTAACTCTTTTGACTTTCATTTGAGGCAGATGAAAAGTACCAGTGATAACGCCACCCAGAGTCATGCAACGAACAAACCTTTTAAAGAGCCTTTATTTCTATGTCATTATCTCAAATTGCCTTGTTTATCCCCTGAATTCTGATCAGGTACCATTACCGCACTTGGTTGTCCACATCACTCTTCTGAAGGGAAAATTAATTCTGAATTACTGGCCCTATAACTGCCGACTTCTGCACATTATCTGTCAGGGACATAAGCAGACAAAAGCTGGCTAAGTGGATTTCTGTTAGCTGCCATTCAAAAGAAAAGGGACAGGTGTTGAATGGAGCTTCTCTTTTCCCCTCCAACCACTAGTTAACAATACATACAGGAGGGATTTAATTGCCTGCATCCACCTGCACCCTTGTCATTTCTTGGCTTTATTGATTTTAATGAAAATATTAAGTGCACTCCTGGAGCAGCAGCAAAGTGACATTTTGAGTGAAATACATTGGGAAAATGTATAATGGAAGCAGGCTATTACAGTTCTAACAAAAACTGAAAGAAGGAACATACAGGATAGTACTTTTCCTATGCTATTCTTATGCATATTTAGGGACTCAAGATGAGTACTTAAAAAGACGATGACTAAATGTTTGGATGTTGTTAAAAGGAACCTTTCACCCTCATAACCTTCCTTTTCTTTTTAGTTGTTTGTTGTTCTTGTTGTGTGAAGTGACCAAAGCTTTTTGGTGCACTTCCTTCTATTAGGTAAACTTTGGGTTACCACAGAGGCAGTCTTTGAATTCTACTGTTAAAATTTTGACGCCCTATCTTTCACAAGAATATATGAGCATATTCTGCTCTGTTTTGCTTTAAAACAATAAGAATGGCTGGAAGGAGCTTCTGGTCATTTCCAGTTTAAGCAGCATGGGCCAGGGATATCCTGGTGCTTTAGCCATTTCTGCACCGTTCCTGGGAATTTACTGGAAACAACAAAAGAAGTAAAACTGAGACACTAACAAAACTTCTCCTTAAGGACAATATTCACTTTTAACATATATGCCTGGAATCCATGGATGAATATTATATTTCTGAAGTGCATGAAATGGGCTTGGAATCTTTCAGAGGAACCCAAGGAAATGGGGTACCTGTATTTGAAGCACCTTTTATCAGCAACTGTTAATACAGATGTGAGCTCACCTGGATGGCGATAGCTTGGCCACCATTACCCATGCTCTGGTAGCCCCCTGTTTCAACTATTGCAATGCATTATATGTGGGGCTGCCTTTAAAAATGGGTTCAGAAATGGCAGTTGGCCCAAAATAGGGCGGCTAGATTACTAAGTAAAACTGGGTGATTTGAGCATATTACACCTGTGCTTTATTGGTTGCATTGGCTCTGTTTCTGGAACCAGTTTAATGTGCTCATTTTACTCTTCAGACAGAGCCCTAAATGGCTTGGGACCAGGCTACCTGAAAGACCGGCTTCTCTGATATGTACCTACCTGAATCTTAAGATCTTCCCCAGAGGTTCTACTCCTGCCCAATGAGGTTCATGTGCTGCCATCCCTATAGTCTTTTCAATGACAGGTGAAGACCTTTCTGTTCACCCAGGACTTTTAAATAATTCATATTGTCTGGGCCTCTCAATTTTGAAACCTATGTGTTTAATTTTTTGGGTGCTGTGGGCTTTGTTTGTGGTCAAATTTTATGTTGCTTTTGATTGTATGGTTTTATGGTCTATTTTCTGTACACATTCATTCATTCATTCATTCATTTGTATCTTGCTCCTCAGCCAAAATAAGAAAAGGCTCCTTATAATCAATAAAAACTGCACTGTCCCTGCCCCCAGGCTTACAATCTACAAAGACATGGCATACAAGGAAAATGGGATGGGGAGGGAAGAATAAGCAGGGCTGGTGGAATGACTCTGCTTCTGCTCTCATCTCCCAAGAGGTGGGGAAATAGTCCAATTGGAGCAGGCTCTGCCTGTACCTGTCTCCCTCACTCCTTTTTCTTTCCCACAGGGCAAGTGATGTCAGTTAGCCCTGTGGGAAAAGTGTATGTTTCTTTATTGTAAGCCATCTAGAGAACATTGTTATGGGGCAGCATACAAATGTTGTTAAGTAAAATAAAATAAATGAATAAATAAATAAATAAAATAGTCCCCTGAAAAGCATTTAGAATTTTATTTTCAAGGTGTAATAGCTTGGCTTTATATCAAAGTTACTGCTACTATTCCTCCAAGCATATGAAAAACTGAAGAAAAGAAGACCTGAAGGCTCCCACAATTACAGTTCTGACTGGAGATGCTTGAAAAATGTAATCTTTGAGAATTCCTATATGAAACATAGAGACCGATAAATCTGTTAGTTTCGTTTTCTCCTGCATTTGAATTTTTAAAAGTTCTTTCTGTCCCATTTATGACATTTGCAAAGTTCTTATCAAAAGTCAAACTGAAATAAATTATCACCTGTCCCTGATCTACACCACTTAAAGCAGATTGGAACATAGCTATCCACATGAATTTGCATTGTTTCATATGTTGCAGGACAGTACACAGTCGTGGAAATGTATCAAAATATTTCTTCAAAATATTCCTGGAATGCCCCTTTTTGGCTGTTTTGCAAGGCAGTGCAGAAGGGGGGGATGGTTGGTTCTCCGGGAATGGAGAAACCCACATATCCTATGGCCATCTAGCCACTGACTAGCAGCCATGGGATTGCTCCCTCCAGCTACTACTGCCAGCTAAACCTCAGGAGAGGCATTCCAACGTATACATTTTTGGAGAAAACTGCACAAAAGCTGGGAAACCACCAAATGATTGGTGGTTGGAGGGAAGGGGCATGACCATCTGGGGAGTTCCAGAGGGCCAGATTGGCCCTCAGCCCTGAGTTTGCCCACCCCTGTTATAGACCAAACAGAAGTAACTGTGGATAGCTCCACTGGTGAATACTTAAGGGGCTTCCAGATGAGGTTTTATTGTTCCATCCTCCTGCCTCATTCATGGAATTTTACCAAGGCTCAAGGTGATGATGCGTTCCACTTGTAACCCTCCTATGTTTTCCAACCATTATTCCATCTTTTTTCTTACAGCACAAAATCCTTTCAGGGAGAAATGATGGAATATCTGGACAATGCCTTTGGATTAATAGTGCTAGGAGCCCGCTGTCTGGAAGCACCGCTAGTCAGGCAAGTTGTAGATCTGCTACTGGGTAACACACTGTGGAAAAGGCACTTGGGACCGTTCTCAAAATAATCCCTGTATATTGGCTACCATAGGGTGAATACAGACAACCACTTACCAAGAGTAACTTACTGTGGTGAGCATGCAAGTTGACCATCTATATCGTCCTGTCCATACAGGACAATACAGATGAGGAGAATCTGAGGAGAATCTTATCAGAAGGTGCACAAATGTGGTACGATTTTCTCCCTATTATTTATTTTATTTCTATACCGCCCAATAGCCAAAGCTCTCTGGGCGGTTCACAAAAATTAAACCAAACAGCACACAATAAAACAATTTAAAATATATAGAACATTAAAACCACAATATAACAATACAACCACATTAAAATCTAGCAGCAGTGCAGGAGTTTAAAATACAGATTTAAAACAGCAAAGCTAAAAGTTTAGAAAGCTAAAATGCTAAAATGCCTGGGAAAATAAAAAGGTCTTCACCTGGAGCTGAAAGGAATACAATGTAGGTGCCAGGCAAACCTCACTAGGGAGCTCATTCCAGAGCTGGGGTGCCACAGCAGAAAAAGCCCTCCTCCTAGTAGCCACCCGCCTCACTTCCTTTGGCAGGGGCTCACGGATAAGGGCCACTGACGATGATCTTAAGGTCCAGTCAGGCACATATGAGAGGAGGCTATCCTTCAGATAACCTGGCCCCAAGCCGTTAAGTGCTTTAAATGTTAATACCAGCACTTTGAATCGAGCCTGGAAATGGACTGGCAGCCAGTGCAGCTGAAAAAGTACTGGCGTAATATGAGCTCGCAGGCCAGTCCCTGTTAACAATCTTGCTGCCCTATTTTGGACCAGCTGAAGTTTCTGGACTGTTTTCAAAGGCAGCCCCACATATAACTCATTGCAGTAATCCAGACAAGAAGTTATCAGAGATGGATAACTGTAGCTAGGCTATCTCTGTCTAGATAAGGGCGTAGTTGGTATACCAGCCTAAGCTGATAAAAAGTGCTCCATGCCACTGAGTTCACCTGTGCCTCAAGTGACAGTCCTGGATCCAAGAGCACCCCCAAACTACGAACGTGATCCTTCAGGGGGAGTGCAACCCCCTCCAGAACAGGTTGAATATCACTTAGCTGGGCAGATGAACCACCCACTAACAGTACCTCCATCTTGTCTGGATTGAGTTTCAGTTTATTGGCCCTCATCCAGTCCATTACCGTCCCAGGCCCTGATTCAGAACAGCCACTGCATCACATCACCTGGGTTTGATAAGAAAGAGAGGTAGAGCTGGGTGTCATCTGCATATTGATGGCACCTCAGCCCACACCTCCGGATAACCTCCCCCAGCGCTTTCATGTAGATGTTAAACAGCATGGGGGATAAAATAGAGCCCTGTGGAACCCCACGGCACAATTGCTATGGCACAGAGCAATAATCCCCCACCACCACCTTCTGGAATCGGCCATCCAAGTAGGAGTGGAACCACTGCAGTGCAGTGCCTCCAACTCCCAACCCAGACAACCTATCCAGAAGGATACCATGGTCGATGGTATCAAAAGCTGCTGAGAGGTCCAGAAGAATCAACAGGGTTGCACTCCCCCTGTCCCTCTCCTGGCAGAGGTCATCCCACAGGGCGACCAAGGCAGTTTCCGTTCCAAAACCAGGCCTGAAGCCTGATTGAAATGGATCTAGATAATCCGTTTCATTCAACAGTTCCTGGAGCTGTTCTACAACCACCCGCTCAAGCACCTTGCCCAGGAAGGGGATGTTGGCCTATAATTATTAACATCCTCTGGGTCTAGGTTAGGCTTTTTCAGGAGTGGTCTAATTACCGCCTCTTTTAAAGCAGCAGGCACCACTCCCTCTCTCAAGGAGGAATTTACAACCTCCTGGACCCAGCCAGACATCCCCTCCTTGTTTGATTTAATAAGCCATGAAGGGCAAGGGTCAAGCACACAAGTGGTCGATCGGACTTGGCCAAGCACCTTGTCCACATCCTCAGGCCTCAGTAACTGAAACTCATCCAATAAAAGTGGACCAGACGGTGCTCTGAACGCCTCTACCAATGGAACTGCATTAATCGTGGTGTCCAAATCATGACAAATCTGAGTGACTTTATCTTCAACATGCCTTGCAAACTTATCACAGCATGCCACCGAGGGTTCCACCATCTCTCTCCCTGGCCCAGAATGTAACAGGCCGTGAACCACTCAGAAAATCTCCACTGGACAACGCTGAGAAGATGCAATGCTGGTGGAAAAGAACTGTCTCTTTTCCACCCTTACTGCCACAGAGTAGGCTTGATAGTGGGCTCTTACCTGTGTTCGGTCAGACTCAGCATGAGTTTTCCTCCACCTGCATTCTTGCTGTCTCCCCTCTTGCTTCAATGCCCTCAGCTCAGGTGTATACCAAGGAGCTGGCTGGGCTCTGCTCAGAGGGAGAGGGTGCTTGGGCGTGATCGTGTCAACCACCCGAGTCATCTCTGCATTCCACAGAGTGACCTGGGCTTCGACAGGAGCACCAGCCATACCAACAGGAAAATCCCCCTGGAAAATATTTTCCAAATAGGAAAATATTTGAAAGGACAACACCGAAGACTGGCTTGCCAGAGTGGTTATATGACTGTAGTTATAACCAGACTGGTTATATGACTGTGGTAAATTTCAAGTTGGCACATAGATGTCTGTATTTCCTCTTAGACTGAATAACAAGACTGCTGATAGCTTCATGGGTATGAGTATATTTGAGGGCAATCAGACTGACAACATTTCATCTGTTTTTCACAAAAGCATACATTACATATGCACAGGTACACATGCATACATCCTCATTAACATAGTAAACAAATATTTTATACTTTATACTTTATATTGTTTTTATTCTGTACTTTCTTTGTCATTTTAATTTTTGTGAACTACCCAGAGAGCTTTGGCTATTGGGTGGTATAGAAATGTAATAAATAAATAAGGGCAAAATCCTATGGGGATAGTTGGCCACCTCTGAACGCAGAGGCGGACAAATATCCAATACCAGAACATGGCAGAACATGGAGGGGATTCTCTCCTCTGCACTCGGGCCACCCTGCATTTGTGGCTAGACAGCTGATTTTGGCTGCCTAATTGGGGACCTTGGAGCGAGCGGGAGGGAGGCCAGACAGCACATAGGAAGCGACATACTGATGCATCTGCAGTCTCCTCCCCTCTCCACCCCCGCAAACACCCCCTTTTCACTTGTTCTGTGTTGTGCTTATGTGTGTGGAGATGGAGAAAAACCATGCTGCTTATGAAGCAGTGGGAAGTGAGGTTTCTGGGAACTGAGTTCGGTTCCCAGAAAGCAAAAAATCCTATGGCCATCTAGATACTGCCTAGCATCCATAGGATTGCTCCCGAAATAAACAAACAAACAAACAAACAAGCCAGCCAGTCAGCCAGGTATAATTCTAGACTGTAGTAACATCATATAATGCAGAGTGGAAGGGAAGCAGTCAATAGCACTGGATTTCAAGCCTTCCTTGTAAACTAGCTTAGAGCTTCTGCTGAAAGACCCTAATAGATAACACCATTTCTGTTAACACTTTGAGTATACTTTTTTTCTTTAAAGAATGACAGAAATTGCCAATTTTATCTTGGTGGATAACGGGAACATCTTTTTATTTTTTTTAAAATAATTTAAAAACTTTGATATTAAATACATTATCTCTAGAATATTTCAAGAAACTGGGAGTTTTGCAACTCTGTGCTACACGCATAAAAGGAAGATGTCTTGGATCTCTTACAAATTCTAATCTCCTCTAATATAAATTAGTAGTGAGAGAAGATTCAATCTGATATCTGTTGCCTTATCTAGTGAGTTTTAATCATGGAATCATAGATTAGTATATGAAAAATGTGACATCATCTAATACCATTGGTTAATAATTCCTGCATGATGGTTTTGTCAATACATAACATCAATAGGCTATGTCAGTGGTGGGGTTTCTATTTTGTAGCAACCTCAGATGAATAAAACACCCTTTTATGTAAACAGAAATGTATAGGACTGTTCCATTAATATTGCATCAAAGTGGAGTTTTGCAGAATACACTAACATGACTTTTTCTACACTCATACCCAGCAGGATGAAAAAGTTCCATATGTTAGCCATGAAAGTAAACATCATACATATTCAGGAGACTACATTTGAACCTGCAGTGTCCAAGAACCCTAAAAGCTCATTAGCTTTGGGGCAAAGAATTTGAAAAGATGCTTTTGATATGAAACCTTAGGGATGAAATTGATTCTCATGAAACATAACCATTTGCTTTATTTCTTACAATGTCCTCTATATCAGCGGTCCCCAACCTTTTTGGGACCAGGGACCAGTCCGTGGAAGATGGTTTTTCCACGGACCAGGGGGGGATGGGACTGGGCCTCAGTAGGGGTGTGGAAACCCCCCTTACCTTGGGTCCGTGGGAGGGGCATCTGTCCCTCCCCCCCCCCGGAATCCTCGTCGGCACTGGACTTGCCGCAGAGCTGCCGGCCGGCTCCAGTCAGGGGAGGACTTCCGGCTGCTGGGACGCAAATGGCGTCCGCATAGTGGACGCCATTTATGTCCCTGTTCTTTGCAGTAATAGGCTATTACTGCAAAGAACTGGGCCAGAGCCGGCTGGCAGCTCCGCGGACTCGTCGTGGAGCAGAGCTGGCCAGGGCCAGCAAGGATTCTGGGGCAGGGGGGAGGGACAGATCGCCTCCCCCCCATGGACCTAAGTTAAGGGAGGGTTCCCACACCCCTACTGCAGCCCAGTCCCTAACAGGCCACGTACCGATCCCGGTCCATGGCCCGGGGGTTGGGGACCCCTGCTCTATATGGTCTCCACAACTGCAACTATAAAAAGAACCACTTCTTATTTATTTATTGGCTACCTTTACAGTAGCCTTCCCCAACCTGGTGCCCTCCAGATGTATTGGAGTAGAACTCACATCATCCACAGCCACCATGGCCAATACATCTGGAGGGTGCCAGGTTGAAGAACTTACTGCTTTACAGTAACTGATATTACTGACATCGTAACTGTATGTTGACTTCCTCTGTGCCTAGGCAGTACAAGTTCACACAAATATTTTAGAGGGGAAATATTTAGTAATGCTTTTATAATGCCCCATCCATTTAAGATCCATGTTTATGTATGTTCAAGGGTACATTTGTCTATGAAGATAAAGACCAAAGTTAGTGCACAACAGCATTTTCAGTCATCAAGTGTGCATTTTTGTTCTGTGACATGTTTGAGTTTCTTCAGTTAATTCTGAATGATCAGTGGATTTCTCATAACATTCCTGTAACACAGAGAAAAGCTTTCTTTCATTTCTCCCTGTCCCCTCACTGAGTTGAAGGACCCCTCATTCACTTCCAAAAAAATCCAGGGTTCCCCAGAAAATATTCTGAAGGTCACTGGTGTATCATATATTTGACAGTATTTGATGGTGAGTATGCAATAGTGTTTAATATTAGACAGCATTTGATAGTTGACAGTTATATCCATTATGTTATAACATATCGTATGACTGGTAACATGCAATAGGATTTGCAATCTGGTAGCATTTAGTAAATAACATTGCACTATAATTAGGATTTGACAGTTGACAGGTTATATGATTTCATATTTAAAGCTTAACAAATTCAAAATAATCAAGTGATACCTACAAATCCAGTGCCTTCCAATTTCAGTTTTTTAAAGAACAATTTCATACTCAAGAGCCAAATACAATTTCTGATTCAAAATTCTGCATTCAAAATTTTGCAAGACAAAACTGGAAAATTCTGCAAATGTCAAATATTTGAAAATATCCATTTAAACACTAGCTTCAAGGTATAAAGTCCCACCAGAACAGATTTGGGTTCTTTTAAAAATAAATAAATCTTAAGACTGATTCACACATGGATATTTATTTCATTATGACAGCATCACCAGATATTTTCATCCACAAATACAGTCTCTTTCAATGGGGGTTCATATATTCAGTTCAGGGTCATCCAATGCTAGGTAATAAAAAGATATACATGTATAACTAAACTGTTCCTAAGAGACACCTGTGTTACTGTTACTCATGTCTGACTAGGATCTCAAATATTGGAACAGATCACATCATCCATACATCAAATGTTGCACATGCATCAAATGGGCACATGGGGAAATAAGATCAAATATTGACTCATAACAATCCTATTCTCACCTCTTGGAGACTCACCAAAGTACAAACATGAATATATTAAGCTGATTTTAATGCCTGTGGCTAAAGATGGTAGCAGAGTCTCAAGCATCACTTTAAATCTGGGAAGGAGTCAACAAACACAATATACAATTCCCAATAAACTATGTTCTGTTTATTGCACTGCTGCACACTCACTCTTGGGCTCTAAATGAACTTCATAATTACAGTTATATAAAGAAGCATCTCTTATTTATTTATAATTTGCTTACTTGAAACTTTACAGTAACTGATATGATAATCAGATGAAGTACTTTCTCTGGGTGAAGTTAGCATTGTGTGTGTATGTGTAATGCTTGATTAAGATATTCCTACTAGCTTTATAATAATTTATTACAATAAATAATATTCATATTGACTAGCATGCAGTTCAGTTTTTAAAAAAATCAGTGTGTTTCCTGAAGCCCCAAGATTTTTAGTTATGAAAGTCGTTTAGTTAGAAATCAATAAAACAGGTGGGAGTGGTTTGCCGATAGAACAGTTAAATCAATAAAATGTATCAAACTGCGTAATGTAAAAACTCATCATTTAGGGGTTTTTTCAAATGTCTTCCATCTATTTTGATTTATTCAGATCCTAGCATCCTTATTTTGGCATTACTGGAATGAAGTGTGGAATCATCACATCTGGATTAGCTGTAGAAACTCTCTCCTTATTACATTTCTGATGACAGAGATTATGGACTTGGAATAATTAGTTGACCTGGGATAAAAACACCTCAGATCACTTCAACCTGTGATTTTTTTAAACATATTTTATGGCAGCTTTTTAAAAAACAATTTTGTTGTGAAATTTCATCAAAACAAAAACAAAAATGAGAAAAATTGTAGCTACATACATTTGAATATATCAGTTTCAATGCATGCCTATGTACTCTGTGTGTGTGTGTATGAAAATACAGCGTTCTAAGAATTATACATAAACTTCCACAAAAGCAGACCAAATATAAGAATCCATTTGCAGATGGTGTCTATACACCACCCATTCAAATGCTGAAAGCACTGTAAGGTCTTCAATCCATTGCTTTATAGAAGGAGAGTGTTTATCTGTCCAGTGTTGTGTAATATCAGTCTTTTAGCTGTCAAAAGGGTGCGGAAAATCCATTTGCACTGATCATGCGTTAACTTCCAGGAAGAAGCCCTAAACTTTGTGCTGTAACATGAGATGGCAAAAGGAATCCAATACTGCCACAAAATTCAGAACTGATACCCATCTAACTAAAACCATAAGGAACATGGAAGTGTATCTATGCTCACTTCATACTGTTATATCTGTGGAAGCGAGAATAACATTTTTATAGACTGTTTATGATTATGATTGTTGTTATCATCATCATTATCAACATCATCCCTACTGTTGTCTAGGTGCTGTATAAAGAAAATGAGACAATCCCTACCCCCAGACTGTGTGGCTTCTGTCCAGAATTCAGACCTTAGCGTGGCTCTGTGTGATAAAATGTTTATGTGATTATAATGGTGCCACAAATGACAAAGCCCTCCTTTCCTGAAAATACTGTTTTTGTCAGTGTAGTTAAAACTGTCTTGAGAAACACTGGAGTCCTTCCTTTCATACCAAGTAGGGATGTACGAAAGTCACTTACCTTTTCGCAGCTTGGATTCGCGATGGGGGGGAGGCGCTCCGTCTCTCCCCCTGGAATCCTCCCTGGGCCGGCTCTGCTCTGCAGCGGCTCCACGCAGCTGCCGGCCAGGGCCATCCACAGCCGGAGTTCTGGCCGCGGACGGGCTGCTGCGGACGCAAATGGTGGCTGCCGTAGCGGCTGTGATAGGCTATGTAAGTATCTACGTAGCCTATCATGGCAAGCCAAAAAAACCCCAAACAAACAGCATACGCAAATGGCGGTGGCTACGGCGGCCGCCATTTACATTCCCTATTTTTAACCGTTTTAGCCTACATAAATATTTACATGGGCTATTACGGCGAAAAACAAGGGGAATGCAAATAGCGTAGTGGGCACCATTTGCGTTCCTTTGTTTTTCCCCGTATTATGGTGGTGGGGGGGAAAGGAACGCAAATAGCACCCACTACGCTATTTGCATTCCCCTTTTTTTTCGCCGTAATAGCCTACGTAAATATTTACATAGGATAAAATGGCTAAAAATAGGGAACGCAAATGGCGGCCGCCGTAGCCACCGCCATTTGCATACGCTGGTGTGTTTTTTTTGGCTTCCCATGATAGGCTATGTAAATACTTTAGGGATGTACGAAAGGGACTTACCTTGTCCCGCAGCTTTTTTCGCGGTGGGGGGGAGGCACTTCGCTTCTCTCCCCGAAGTTCATGCGAGTGGGGGGTGTCTTCCCGCCTCACCCGGCTGAAATTCAGGCCACGGGGGAGGCTTCCCGCCTCACCCCCGGCCGAAATTCAGGCCGGGGAGAAGTGCCCCGTCTCCCTGGCCGCGAACTTCAACAGAAAATTAAAAAAAACAAACAACGCCCCGTGATAGGCTACGTAACGATTTACGTAGCCTATCACGGCTAGATCTGCAAAGTCAGCCGTGATAGGCTACGTTAATTGTCACGTAGCCTATCACGGGTGACTTAACAAAAAAAAAAAGCGCGTACGCAAATGGCGGCCCCCATAGGGAGCCGCCATTCGCGTTCCTTATTTGGTCGCTGTAGTCTACGTAAAGATTTACGTAGACTACAGCGACCAAATAAGGAACGCGAATGGTGGCTCCCTATGGGGGCCGCCATTAGCCGTACGTGCTTTTTTTTCTTTTTTTTTAAAGTCACCCGTGATAGGCTACGTGACGATTTACGTAGCCTATCATGGCTGACTTTGCAAATCTAGCCATGATAGGCTACGTTAATCGTCACGTAGCCTATCACGGGGGCATTTTTTTTTTTTTACTTTTCTTGGAATGGTGGCGGCGGCAGCCAGTCGAAAGACCGGCTGCCGCCCCCGCCCCTGTCGAAGGCCTGCCGAACTGCCGCTGCAACCCGCCACCGGGAGCGACATTCGGGAAAGGTAAGTCCCATCCCGGGGGGGGGCGGGGGGGGGAGAATTTCTCCCTGAAACTACTTCGGGGGGCCGAATACGTTGGCACTCGGCCCCCCAAAGTTTCGGCGAGAAATTCTCTGACACCCCTAAAATACTTACATAGGCTATCACAGCCTCCGCAGGGACACAAAAGGCATCCCTGTGTTAGCCGTGATAGGCTACGTAAGTATTTACGTAGCCTATCACGGCTATCATGAAGAAGTGAATGGCGGCCGCAGGGTGGCTGCCATTCGCAAGTCAGCACGGACGGCAGCAGGTAAGTGCTCCGTTTCGCGTGCCTTTTGTGGTGTGGGGGGGTGGGGGCTTCGTTCCGCCATGGATTTCGGGGGGCCGAATGCATTGGCATTTGGCCTCACCAAGAACTGTGGTGGAATTCTCTGACATCCCTAATACCAAGTGACTTATCCAGTGCAACATAAATTGTATTCTCACTGAGCAAAAGACATGATAACTTTTAAAGAGATACCCAGCTAAGGAAAGGACTAGGCAGGCAGCACTGGTGCAGCTGGGGAATTTTAGACTCTGGACAAGGGTCTTGTGGGGACAGTCAAGAATGAAGGACTGCTTTCCTTCATGAGATTAGGCTGAGTTGTCACGTCTAATGCAACCACCTGGAGTAGTATGCTATCTAGAGGCTCCTCGGCCCTTTGCTCAAGGCCAGGCGCAGTCCCTGATAATTGGGGAATGACAATAGCTGGGTTTGGTTGGGAGTTCCAGCCTCTTGGAGGCAAGGGCACTCCACCCAGGCTGAGCCGATGATTAGCTAAGGGAAATCTGCCCTGAGTTGTCAGGGCTGGGCTTTAAAAGGGGGCTGAGGTAGACGCATGGGGTCTCTCTTCGTCCTGATGGCTCTGGACCTGCTGATGGCTAGGGATGTACGAAACCCCCTTCCCTGGAGTCCGTGGGGGGTCCATGGGGGGGCGATCCATCCCTCGCCCCCAGAATCCTCGCTGGCCAGCTCCGCTCCATGGCAAGTCTGCAGAGCCACCAGCCGGCTCCGGATGCTGGCGGATTTCTGTCCACTGCCGGTCTGCGGACACAAATGGCGTCTGGTGTAGCAGACGCCATTTCATCTCTGCTGTTTGCCGTGATAGGCTACATAAAGATTTACATTGCCTATTACTGCAAAGAACAGGGACACAAATGGCGTCCACTACGCCATTTACGTCCCTTCTCTTTGCCGTGATAGGCTATGCCAGACGCCATTTTCTTCCGCAGACCGGCAGCGGATGGACCGGATCTGGCTAGTGGCAGGTAGGATCTGTTCTGGGGAATCTTCGCAGGGTGGCAGAGGTGGGTGCTCCGTTCAGCCACAGACTCTGAGGGAGTCTCATTGGAGACTGTGGCGGAATTCTTTAACATCCTTACTGATGGCTGGTTGCTGTCTTGGAAAACCCACACTTAGGTATATTATGGATAGGTTAGGTACTTTTATTATTTTGCTCGGGTGTGCATTTATAAGGCTCTCTGTGTATGTTTAAGTAATTTGGCAACTTGCTATTCCCATTCTTCCTTTTCCTCAACCCCCTTTTTTCACCTTAGTATTTAAATATTTATCCAATAAATATCCACAAACTTTAGTTGGTGTGATTTTCTCTGCATAACCTTAGTGCTAATTTCAATGACTCTTGACCTAGGCGGGTGGCTACTGGGTATTTTGGGGTACTGAAAAGTGGGTTTGGCCAGTCCTACCTTTCAGGAAGGTTGGAATTAATTCAAGCAATCGGTCACTAGGGATGGACGAAAGTCCCTTACCTGGTCCCGCAGGCTGGGGAGGAGGCGCCCCGTCCCTCTGGCCGAAATTCTGGCCGGGGGGCAGGCGCCCCATCCCTCCGGCCGCGAATGCTCTGCTCCTGCTGGGACGCAAATGGCAGTGGCCGTAGCCGCCGCCGTTTGCGTCCCTGCAGTCAGCCATGATAGGCTACATAAATGTTTACGTAGCCTATCACGGCTAACTTTGGGGGGAAAAAAGCGCGTACGCAAATGGTGGTGGCCATGGGTGCCGCCATTTGCGTTCCTTATTTGAGCACGTATAGTCTATGTAGACATTTACATAGACTACGGCGAAAATAAGGGCAATGCAAATAGCGTTTTTTCCCCCAAAGTCAGCCGTGATAGGCTATGTAAGGATTTACATAGTCTATCACGGTGTTTTTTGAAAATCTAGCCGTGATAGGCTACGTAAATCTTTATGTAGCCTATCACATTTGTTGTTGTTGTTGTTTTTTAAAACTTGGAAATGGTGGCAGCGGCAGCCGGTCGGAAGACCAGCCGGGACCCACTGCCGCCAGGGACATTCGACCAAGGTAAGTTCCATCCCAGGGGGGTGGCGGGGGGGGGGTGGCGGACCATTTCCCCACCAATTTCGGGGAGCCGAATGCATTGGCATTCAGCCTCCCAGAGATTCGTGGAGAAATTCTCCGACATCCCTATCGGTCACAGGGACCCCTTGCAGAAGGCCATTTGTGTTACTTCACCTGTGAAGCACAGAACTAACATTTCTTTGCCCCCCGCCAACTATCATTCCATGCTTTAAAACAGGGGTATAGAACCCATTTCAGTCTGGGAGCCAAATCCCATTTTGAAGAAGCTCTTGGGGGCCACATTCCAGTGGTGGGTGGGGCTGAAGACAAAATGGATGTGGCCAAAAGGACAGGACCAAAAATGCCAGCCTATTTTAGCTTAAAGCTCTGACTGCCAGTAACTAAGTCTTAGGAGAGACATTTGAAACATTTAGGGGGGTGGGGTGGGGTGAGGGGTGGGACGGCACAAAAGCTGGGAAGTAACCAAATGATTCATGGACACTGGGGAGAAAAATGGGGGTGGGCCCTAGGGATGTACGAAAGTCACTTACCTTTTCGAAGGGTGACATTCGCAGTGGGGGGGAGGCGCTCCGTCCCTCCCCCCGAAATTCTGGCTGGGGGGGAGGCGCTCCGTCCCTCCCCCCTGAAATTCTGGCTGGGGGGAGGCGCTCCGTCCCTCCCCCCCTGAATCCTGGCCGGCCGGCTCCACAAATGGCGGCGGCCATAGCCGCCGCCGTTTGTGTCCCTGCAGTCAGCTGTGATAGGCTATGTAAATGTTTATGTAGCCTATCACGGCTGATTTAAAAGAAAAAAAACACGCTCATATGCAAATGGCGGCGCCCATGGGCGCCGCCATTTGCGTTCCTTATTTTGACACATCTTAGTCTACGTAAACATTTACGTAGACTAAGACGGCGAAAATGAGGGGAACGCAAATAGCGTAGCGTCTACGCTATTTGCGTTCCCCTTATTTTCGCATCTTAGTCTACGTAAATGTTTACATAGACTAAGACGTGCCAAAATAAGGAACGTAAATGGTTATGTGAAGTTACTGGCCTCACTTGACACTCCAGAGAAACATGAGGCTACCAGCCTTAGTTGTTGGCTAGGGATGTAATGAGCCACAGGGGAGAAAAAGGACACTTACTTTCTCCAAATGAAGAACACATGTTTACAGGAAGACACCCGAGGATCCAGGGATGGGCTAAACAAAAATCTCTAGAGTGGTTGGGTTGCATTTGAGAATTCTACTGGTGCTGGATTAATAAGGCATTACAGTATAACACAGGAGAACTCAGGGAAAGACACAATTTTTTGTGCGTTATGCTGAATCTGATTTACACAGCCCTTTCTCCAAACATTTATTTGCAGCTTCAGGTGTTACAACAGCCTTCCCCAACCTGGTGCCCTCCAAATGTTTTGGATTGCAACTCCCAGCATTCATAAGCAGGCAGCTGGAGTAAGGAACCAAAAAAAGAACTCTTAACCCAGCAAAAATGTGGGGCTAGATTGAGGACTTATATACCTTGATTTGCCAGTTGCAGCTGGGCCTGCTTCTTCAGTGGCTACAGCTGGGTTTCCACCTCCCAAGTAGACTCTGGCTCCTGAGTAGACCCTGTCTCCTGAGGAGAGATGTCAGAGGAATCTGTTTGGGGGGGGAGCTCAGTGAGCTTTCGCCAGCTCAGCTCCCCCAGAACTCAACCCAATATCTGTCAGCTGGACTGACTTGTCCCGCACCGCGTCAGGCCAGCTGGTGGATTTTCTGTGTTTCCATGGCTGTGGCAGCAGTGGCAGAGGATGGGATGGGAACACTATGGCTACCATCTCACCCTCCCGCCACTGCTGCACAACCAACATCTCTTTCTTTCTGCCAGGGATAACCCTGGCAGAGAGAGAGAGAGGGATGACAGTAGCATGTGGCAGGGTGGCATGTCAGTGGCAGCAGGAAGGTGAGGCTCCCATCTCACCTTCCCACTGCTGCTGCTACCGCACCACCCCCACTGCCACCATGCTACTGTCATCCCTCCCTCTCTGCTGGGGTTGTCCCTGGAAGAGAGAGGCGGACGACAATTGCGCGATGGCTGCGGCAGGAACTTTCCCCCCCTCCCCTTTTTGTAAATGTATTTACAGAAAGGGGAAATTTTCGGGATGGAACCCCAGGCTCGGCTTGCAAAGGCAAACCGAAGTGGGAGTCACAGGAATCCACTGGGCCCTAAAAGGGCTGGATTTTCCCACAATGGACATTCCTACTCCTGAGTAAACCCTGGGTGAAAGGGTCTTCTGGCAATGATGACTCTCTGTGTCCCACATGGTGATGCTCCTGGTGCTCTGGTGAGCTGGGACAAGGGAGGAAATTCAGGAACCATGGCAGGATGCGGGATGTGGTTGAAGGGGTTCTTTGGGACCTTGGGCAAGGCATCCCTGCAATGGGACTGTGCAGGTTGCCCTGTTTTCTTCTATGATGAAAGTGGGGTTTGTGGGCACATAGCAAAAAGCCCTGTGGATCACCCATATACCCTAGTTTCACATTGCTATTTTGTGTATAAGTCTATGGGAAGCGCTGCCAATCGCCATGTTTTTTAAAAACATGGCGATTGGGGTAATGACGAACAGGCCCGAGTAAGTTGCCGGCTGCTTTCCGAGCATGGAGGGGGCTTTACTGCAGCCTGGAGGGCCAGTGAGCAGGGGAGAGCTCAGCGGGTGCCCGGACAACTCAAGTTGGGATGTGTTCTCACATCCATACCAGTATCAGACCAATATTAAGGATGGCATTTGTGCGACAACTCAGGTATGTGTGCAGGAAACTCTGATTCATTTATTGGGACATATAAAATTTTCATTAATTCATTAATTCATTTATTATATTTCTATACTGTCCAATAGCTAAAGCTCTCTGGATGTTTCACAGCAGTTAAAACCATAAATACAACATCATAAAATACAATATAAAAGGTTTAAAATTTAAAACTACAATATAAAATAATAAGTAAATATAATAATAAAACCTAGCATCAGTGCAAAGATTTAAAATACATTGTCAGATTTAAACCAGCAGAAACTGAAAGATTAAAATGCCTGGGAAAATAAGAAGGTCTCCATCTGGCACCGAAAAGACCACAATGTAGATGCCAGGCGAGCCTCTCTGGGAAGCTCATTCCACAACTGGGATGCCACAACAGAAAAAGCCCTTGTCTTACTAGCCACCCATCTTGCTTCCTTTGTTGAGGGCTCCTGGAGAAGGACTGCTGAAGGTGATCTTAGGGTCTTGGTGGGTATATATGGGAGGAGGAAACTCTTCAGGTAATCTGGTCCCAAGATATTTAGGACTTTGAATGTAAATACCAGAACTTTGAATCAGGTCTGGACATGGACTAGCACCCAGTGCAGATGGCAAAGTACTAGCATAATATGATCACATTGGCAAGTCCTCATTAACAGTCTCAGCATATTTTGGACCAGCTGAAGTTTTCAGACCCTTTTCAAAGGCACTCCTATATCTAACAGATTGCGATAATCCAGATGAGAGGTTACCAGAGCGCGGATAACTGTGTCTAGGCTATCTCTGTCCAGATAAGGGCATAGTTAGTATATCAGCCTAAGCTGATAAAAGGTGCTCTGTGCCACTGAGTCCACCTGTGCCTTTAGTGACAACGCCAGCAGCTGGGTGGGCAGGTAGTTTCAGTCTGTTTCCTGTCTCCTAGCTGAGCAGAGCAGAGCAGACAAAGCTGCTCCAGCTGGTCTAGGGGCTATACAAGGAAGCAAGCCCCCAGAGAGCGAGAGATCAGAGGGAGCGAACATGGAGAGCAAACAGGAGTTGGCCAGGGGAGTTTGGCAGGGGAGGTCAAGGGGGAGGCCCCTAACATTTTTTTCCATTTTTTAAAATGTCTTTTTCTTGTAACACACAATTCCATACAAGTGGGCCGGTGTTTTTAACCTCCAGTAAATAGAGGACAAAGCACAGGCTATTCCAGGACGATCAGAAAGCTAGAAACATAAAGGGAATAGAGACTATGGAAGAAAAAGACTCTTCAGTGGTGGTGGCCTGCAACGTCTGTGCCATGTTTGTTTTCTTGCCTGAGATCAACATGGCCTACACATGCAACAAGTGCAAGCTGATCATGCTGTTGGAAGAAAAAATAAGAGGACTGGAGCGGCGAGTGTCGACCCTCCAGGGAATAAAAGAACACGAAGAGTTCTTGGACAGAACAGTGAAACTACATCAGCAAAGTGACGAACAGAAGCTAGAAGAGCAACAGCAAGCTGAGGCAGAAGAAGAAACTGCTGAGGTGAGGAAAAATGAAGTACAGGATACTCCTTGGAAAAGGGTGACAGGAGCAGAAGAACTAGAAGACACTTGGCACAGGTGGAAGCAGTAGAACTAGGGAACCATTTCCAGGTACTTGAGGATGAGACTGGAGGACAGCCTGCAGAGGAAGAATTACAGAGGAACCTGCATGAGAGCGAGCAAGAGGCTGAAGAAGGACAGCCAAGCAGAGGCGATGAAACCAAGGCCTACAACAACAAGAAGAGAAGAGTAGTAGTAGTGGTAGACTCCTTGCTGTGTGGGATTGAAACCCAAGTATGTTGCGAAGACCCATGGACTCACCAGGTATGCTGTCTCCTGGGAGGACAGATTAGAGACGTGACTGAAGGGCTGCCTGCACTCATAAAGCCCACTGACAGGTATCCCTTTCTTCTCATCCATGTGGGAACAAATTATACTGCCAAGCGGAGCTACAAAGAAATCACATCAGACTTTGAAGCTTTGGGAAGGAAACTTAAGAACTTTGGGGCCCAGATAGTTTTCTCATCCATCCTTCCAGTAGTTAGAAGAGGGATAGGAAGGGAAATAAAAATACTCCAGGTGAATGACTGGCTACAAAGGTGGTGCTGGAGTGAGAGATTTGGTTTCTGGGACCACGGGCTTTACTTCCTGGAAGATGGACTGTTGGCAAGGGATGGGTTGCACCTCACAAAGGGTGGGAAGAATGTGTTTGGCCACAGCATGAAGAACTCCATCAGGAGGGCTTTAAACTGAATCCTACAGGGGAAGGAGATGTTAAATTGGGGGTAACAATGGACGAAGGCTCATGCCCTACAACAGAGAGAACAGCTCTAATAGCACCCAATAATAGTCTTCAGAAACATGTAGGAAGAAAGCCAGACTATAAAGCACATGGTCTTTGATGTCTATACGCTAATGCCCAGAGAATGGGAAACAAACAGAACGAACTTGAACTCTTAATACAGGAGGGAAATTATGACTTGATAGGTGTAACTGAAACTTGGTGGGATGACTCCCATTACTCAAAAACAGCAATTGAAGGATATAACTTGTTCACAAAGAACAGGAGGAACAGAAAGGGAGGTGAGGTTGCATTATATGTGAAAAATACATATCTCTGCACAGAAATACAGGAGGATGAGCTTGGTAGCCCCATCAAGAGCATCTGGGTTAAAATAAATGGAGAAAAGAATAAAAGGAACATGGTGGTCAGAGTCTACTACTGGCCACCCAACAAGGAAAAGACAAGGATGAAACCTTTGAAAAGCAAGTTGCCAATGTTTCAAGGAAGCATGATGTAGTAGTAATGGGAGACTTCAATTTCCCCAATACTTGTTGGGAGACAAATTCTGCAAAACATGGACTCTCCAAGAGATTCCTGACTTGTGTTGCTGATAATTTCTTCCTACAGAAAGTAGAGGAAGGAACTAGAGGATTGGCTATCCTTGACTTGATCCTAACCAAAAGTGATGACTTAGTGGATAAAGTAGCAGTTACAGAGTTACAGGAACTCTGTGGGAAAGTGACCATGTTATACTTGAGTTCTTGGTTCTAAAGGAAGCAAAAGCTGAGTGTAGCCAAATTTGTGCCCTGGATTTTAGGAAAGCTGATTTTAATAAACTGAGAACAATGATAAGTAAGGTCCCATGGCAAGTGACTCTAATGAGAAAAGGAGTCCAAGATGGGTGGGAGTTTTTAAAAAAGGAAATTCTAAAGGCACAATTACAGACAATTCCAACAAGAAAAAAAAGGAAGAAGACAACAGAAGAAGCCAATGTGGCTTCACAAAAAGCTTAGAGATGAACTGAAAACAAAAAGGGACACATACAGGAAGTGGAAGGAAGGCCAAGATACAAAGGAAGAGTACAGGCAGGTAGCACAGAATTGCAGGGGTGGCGTCAGGAGGGCTAAAGCTGAGAACAAGCTGAGGTTAGCGAGGGATGCTACAAAGAACAAAAAGGCTTTCTTCAGCTACGTGCATAGTAAAAGGCAGAGGAAAGAAATGGTTGTTCAGCTATTAAATAAGGATGGCATAAATAAATCCTTATCCTTAAATAAGGATGATAACAGATGACAAAGAAAAGGCAGAGGTGCTCAATTCCTCCCACACTGGTGGCGTTCAAGACGAGGCTGGACAGCCATCTGTCAGGATTGCTTTGACTTAGATTCCTGCATTGAGCAGGGGGTTGGACTCGATGGTCTTATAGGCCCCTTCCAACCCTACTATTCTATGATTGTATGATTCTAACTATGATCCTGATCCTTTATGGGGAGTCTGTAATCACCTCCAGAACAGGTTGAACATCACCTAGCTGGGCAGATGAACCACCCACCAACAGTACTTCCATTTTGTCTGGATTGAGTCTCAGTTTATTGGCCCTCGTCCAGTCCATTACCATGCCCAGACTGTTCTTATTCAGAACAGCCACTGCCTCACTTGGATTTGATGAAAAGGAGAGAGAGATGGGTGTCATCTGCGTATTGGTGACACCTCAGTCCATATCTCAGGATAATCTCCCACAACAGTTTCATGTAGATGTTGAACAGCATGGGGGATAGAATAAAGCCCTGTGGAGCCCCATAGCATAGCTGCCCAAGTTACAGAGTAATAATCCCCCAGCACCACCTTCTGGAATTGGCCCTCCATGTAGGAGAGGAACTACTGCAATGCAGTGCCCCCAACTCCCAACCCAGACAACCTATCTAGAAGGATACCATGGTCCCAGTTTGTTTCTCATGTAACTTCATGTCAGTCCAACACTATGGTCAGATCTACACCTTGTGTCATATCATTAAGATCCATCATGGTAATGCAATATCCCTGTTGTGCATTTATACCTTGTAGGCACACAATGACATTTGTTGTGGTATTTTGAATAATGTGAAATACAAAACCAGGAAATAGCATTGCTAAATCGGTATATCGAATGTGCAATGTACCACAACAGTTATCAGTGTACTTCAATACTGCTGTAAAGCACTAGTGTAGATTTAGGCCAAATCTCTCATTTATTCAAACTTTGATTAGATGTTCCCAAACTTTGGATTTTCTAAATATTGTGGTTGCCACTAGACCAATGACATAAACCTTTACTTAGTCTGTCTTCTAACTTGCTTTCGGAACAGAGACTGCACAAATCACCTTGTTGAATGATGTTTGCCTAGAAATACAGCCCTTTTGATCTTACCAGACTTCTTAGCAGCTTTTGGCATGGTGAGCTCTCAGATTTTGATGAGCAGAATTTTGAATTCAAGTGCTGCCTCTAAAAAGGTAATAATAATGACAAAAGATAATAATAATATTTTCATTTGGGTGGTGATAGAGCAGGGGTGGGCAACTGTGTGAGGTCTGGGCGCCATTTTTGTTCCAAGAACCCCCCACCCATGGGCGGGCACAAAAAAGTGTCTATAGCAGCTAGAGAGTGCCCAAAGTGTCAAAATTAGCTTGTGTGCAGTCTTTTGGCAGTCTGTAGCTGCTGCAGATGCCTTCCCCCCCACCCCACAAATTCTCCTCAATTTCAGGGCTGGCAGGGGCACATGCAGGCCACAGGCTGTGTCTTGCCCACCTGTGTTAGAGGATGGCACAAGGAAAGTCTTGTTCCTTGACCTCTTGGAGCCTACCCCACTGAGGTCCCTTTGAGATCTCCTCTTATATTAATGAGGCACTGAGCTGGAACACATTGAGTTGGATCCAGACTTAGGCACATGCAACTGGGCTGGCAAACTAGACTGCTTTGCCTTCTCCTCCCCATAGTCACTCCTCCATGCCCCTGAAAATGCTGCACAGAGCGTCAGGAGACCCTCTTGAACAGGGAACGCTATAGTGCAGGGAGTAGATGGACCCCTGAAAACTGGACAGACACAGTTTTCATGAGCTGGAGGAGGGGGTGCGAAAGTCTGTTTCACCAGCCCAGTTTCACTCATAGCTCCCTCTGCACACATGAGAGCTTTTCTGAGACACTCCTTTCTCCCATAGAGGCCACTCCGGTCTTTACAGTCTGAGGAGGAGGCCTTGTTTACTGTATCGGAACCTATGGATGTTCATTTGGCCATGATGTGGAGAAGGGCCTTCCCTTTTGTGGCACCTGCCTTGTGGCATAATCCCCCCATTGAGATCAAGTGGGCTGCTTGTGTGGAGCATCGCTGATGACAATTTAAGAGACATTTGTTTGCCTGGGGATTTCCCTGGCTGTTAGCATTGCTAGCTACGCCTGGTTATTTTAATAATATATTTTATTGGTTTATTACTGTTTCATTGTTTTATTTATTGGTTTTATATTATTTCAGCATGATTTGTTCTTGGGATTTATTTGGATTTGGGTTTTTTATGAATAGTGGTATAGAACTTTTCTACCTACCTACCTACCTAATCATAATTTCTAGGTCACCTTTAAGGGTGAAACCTTAAATAAATGAGCTGTCAGGGAAATAAAAGGAGTTATTTCTACAGTTTTTGGTGGGATCATGAGGATCTTTCACAGTGCCAATCTGCATATTAAGCACCTTACAAATATTGCAACCCTATTATGGAGTTAGGCCATGCGAAAGCAACTTTAGGTTACCGTCATGTGGGGCCCATAATATTTGGATCAGCCCACTTGATGGTTTGAAACATCTCTATATTTCTTTTAATCCCCCGCCCCGCATCTCCAGCCACCTTTTGTTCCTTCAGTTCTTGGCTAGGAACTTGTTTTTTTTTTGCTCTCCCTTTGAAATGCTTCTATTTTAAAACCTCCACCGTGTGATGTGGCACATTGTCCAGCTGTCACTTATCAAGACTGTTGAACTCCTTTCGTATCTGCTCTATGCTGAATGATGCATCTCACATTTCTTTAGAAAGAAAAGGAAGAGAAGCTAACCTTGAAGTTATCCACAATGACCCGAGGTTTCTGTGTGTATACTATAAATACTAGAAAGAGGAGAAAAGGAAGCTCTCGTTATTGTGTAAAGCTGGAATAAAGTTCTTCCCAATATGTTGAAGCAGGCTGAAAGGAACCAGAATGCATTAAGCCTGACATTACAAGAGCTAGGAGCATACTTCAAGTAGTCTAGGAACAGAATCTCTCTACTGGAGAGCATAGTTCGTATTCCACTTCCTGCTCCTTATTGTCATTTTTGTTGTTGTTGTTGATGATATAAGATAGTGGAACAAAACTGTCATGTATTTATCTCTGCAAATATTTCCTATATACAGGTGGATATCATATACTATTACATAATTTACTTTAAGTACTACATACACACACAGTTGTTGTTGTTGTTGTTCAGTCGTTCAGTCGTGTCCGACTCTTCGTGACCCCATGGACCATAGCACGCCAGGCCTTCCTGTCCTGCGCTCTCTCCTGGAGCGTGCTCAAGTTCATATTCATTGCATCCGTGATGCTATCTAGCCATCTCATCCTCTGCCGTCCCCTTCTCCTTTTGCCTTCAGTCTTTCCCAGCATCAGGGTCTTTTCCAGGGAGTTTTCTCTTCGCATTAGGTGGCCAAAATATTGGAGCTTCAGCTTCATTATCTGTCCTTCCAATGAGCACTCAGGGTTGATTTTCTTTAGGATGGACTGATTTGACCTCCTTGCAGTCCAGGGGACTCGTAAGAGTCTTCTCCAGCACCACAGTTCGAAAGCATCAATTCTTCGGCGCTCAGCCTTCCTTATAGTCCAGCTCTCACAGCCATACATTACTACTGGGAAAAACATAGCTTTGATTAGACGGACTTTTGTCGGCAAGGTGATGTCTCTGCTTCTTACTATGCTGTCTAGGTTGGCCATAGCTTTCCTCCCCAGGAGCAAGCGTCTTTTAATTTCATGGCTACAGTCACCGTCTGCGGTGATCTTGGAGCCCAAGAAAGTAAAATCTGTCACTGCTTCCATTTCTTCCCCTTCTATATGCCAGGAAGTGATGGGGCCAGATGCCATGATCTTAGTTTTTTTAATGTTGAGTTTCAAACCAGCTTTTGCACTCTCCTCTTTCACCCTCAACAAGAGGCTCTTTAGATCCTCTTCGCTTTCTGCCATTAGGGTGGTATCGTCTGCATATCGGAGGTTGTTGATAATTCTCCCAGCAATCTTAATTCCGACCTCTGATTCATCCAACCCGGCATTTCTCATGATGTACTCTGCATATAAGTTAAATAAGCAGGGTGACAATATGCAGCCTTGTCGTACTCCTTTCCCAGTTTTGAACCAATCGGTTGTTCCATCTCTGGTTCTTACTGTTGCTTCTTGACCCTCGTACAGGTTTCTCAGGAGACAGGTAAGGTGGTCTGGTACTCCCATCACTTTAAGAATTTGCCACAGTTTGTTGTGATCCACACAATCAAAGGCTTTAGCGTAGTCAATGAAGCAGAAATAGACGTTTTTCTGGAATTCTCTTGCTTTCTCCATGATGCAGCGAATGTTGGCGATTTGATCTCTAGTTCCTCTGCCTCTTCGAAACCCAGCTTGTACTTCCGGTAGTTCTCGGTTCGCATACTGCTGAAGCCTAGCTTGTAGGATTTTGAGCATCACCTTGCTGGCATGTGAAATGAGCGCAATTGTGCGGTAGTTTGAACACTCTTTGGCGTTGCCCTTCTTTGGAATTGGAATGTAAACTGACCTTTTCCAGTCTTGTGGCCACTGTTGAGTGTTCCAGATTTGTTGACATATTGAATGCAGCACTTTAACAGCATCATCTTTTAGGATTTTAAATAGCTCGGCTGGAATACTGTCATCTCCGCTAGCTTTGTTGTTACTAATGCTTCCTAAGGCCCACTTGACTTCACTCTCGAGGATGTCCGGCTCAAGTTCAGTGACCGCACTATCATGGCTATCAGGGACATTCAGATCTTTCCTGTATTGTTCTTCTGTGTATTCTTGCCACCTCTTCTTAATCTCCTCTGCTTCTGTTAGGTCCCTGCCTTCTTTGTCCTTTATCATGCCCGTCTTTGCACAAAACGTTCCCTTGAGATCTCCAATTTTCTTGAAGAGATCTCTAGTCTTTCCCATTCTGTTGTTTTCCTCGATTTCTTTGCATTGTTCATTTAAGAAGGCCTTCTTGTCTCTCCTTGCTATTCTCTGGAACTCTGCGTTCAGTTGGGTATATCTTCCCCTTTCTCCCTTGCTTTTCGCTTCCCTTCTTTCGTGAGCTACTTGTAAAGCCTCATCAGACAGCCACTTTGCTTTCTTGCATTTCTTTTTCTTTGGGATGGATTGAGTTGCTGCCTCCTGAACAATGTTATGGACCTCCGTCCATAGTTCCTCAGGCACTCTGTCTATCAGGTCTAATCCCTGAAATCTATTCCTCACCTCCACTGTATATTCAGAAGGGATATGATTTAGGTCATACCTGAACGGTTTAGTGGTTTTCCCGACGTTCTTCAATTTAAGCCGAAATTTTGCAAGAAGCAGCTCATGATCTGAGCCACAGTCAGCTCCAGGTCTTGTTTTTACTGACTGTATGGAGCTTCTCCATCTTTGGCTGCAAAGGACATAATCAATCTGATTTCGATATTGACCATCTGGTGACGTCCATGTGTAGAGTCGCCTCTTGTGCTGTTGGAAAAGAGTGTTTGCTATGATCAACATGTTCTCTTGGCAAAACTCTATTAGCTTTTGTCCTGCTTCATTTTGTACACCAAGGCCATGCCTGCCTGTTATCCCGGTGATTTCTTGATTTCCTACTTTAGCATTCCAATCCCCTATGATGACGAGGACATCTTTTTTTGGTGTTAGTTCTAGAAGGTGTTGTAGGTCTTCATAGAACCGATCAACCTCAGCTTCTTCGGCCTCAGTGGTTGGGGCATAGACTTGAATTACTGTGATGTTGAATGGTTTGCCTTACACACACAGACACACATTTTATTATTTTATGGAAAATTCTGGTAGCAACTCTGATGAATCAGCTGGCAGCTATTCATTTGCTGTATTTTATTTAAAATTAGTTCAATCTATATGCATGTTTGTGTGCTGTACGTGTGTGTTGGTATGTTATATAGCAGTTTTGAAGTGTTTCAAGCATTGCACATAAGTTATCTCAGTAACCTTTACAACAACCCTGCAAGTTAGGTCAGTGGGAGCTGGTATAGTAACATAGTGTCTAACTGTGACCCAGGTATCTTTCAATCAAAATTTGGCCCAGACAGGAACTCAATGATGTTGGCAGGCTGCTGGCATAGTGCCTTGAGAGACACTTTGCCGCAGTATGTGATATTATGTGCTGTCACTTTGAGAGATGTACGAAAGTCACTTACCTTTTCGCAGGGGTACTTCGCGGTGGGGGGGAGGCGCTTCGCTTCTCCGCCCGAAGTTCAGGTGGAGAAGTTCAGGGGGGGAGGCATCCCGCCTCGTCCGGCCGAAATTCAGGCCGGGGAGAAGCGCCCCGTCTCCCCGGCCGTGAAACAAAGTGTAAAAAAAAACCACACAAAAAAACACCCCGTGATAGGCTACGTAACGATTAATGTAGCCTATCACGGCTAGATTTCCAAAGTCAGCCGTGATAGGCTATATAAATCGTTACGTAGCCTATCACGGGTGACTTTGAAAAAAAAAAAAGCACATACGCAAATGGCAGCGCTCTATGGGCGCTGCCATTTGCGTTCCTTAATTGGTCCCGGTAGTCTACGTAAAGATTTACGTAGACTATGCCGTAGTCTACGTAAATCTTTACGTAGACTACTGGGACCAAATAAGGAACGCAAATGGCGGCGCCCATAGGGCGCCGCCATTTGCGTACGCGCTTTTTTTTTTCAAAGTCACCTGTGATAGGCTATGTAACGATTTACGTAGCCTATCATGGCTGACTTTGGAAATCGAGCCGTGATAGGCTACGTTAATCGTTACATAGCCTATCACTTTTTTTTTTTTTTTACACTTCATAATGGCAGCGGCGGCAGCCGGTCGGAAGACCGGCTGCTGCCCCCGCCCCCGACGAAAGGCCGAAGAACCGCCGCCGGGACCCACCGCTGGGAGGGACATTCGCCGAAGGTAAGTCCCATCCCGGGGGGGGCGGGGGGCGGAGAATTTCACCGCCGATTTTGGGGGGCCGAATGCGTTGGTGCTCGGCCCCCCGAAGATTCAGGGAGAAATTCTCCACCATCCCTAGCTCAGCATCCTTTGCAGAGATAAGCCTGGATGTGCTTCTCTGACTGGAATGGGTGAAAAGGGAAGGCCCCAGCAAGTGATTGTGTCATGATGTTCTGAATTTCTGGTTATATAGGGCAAGATTCAGCAATATGATCAGCCACTCTAAAATTGAATGCCTCCCAATCAGATTAAGGCACATTGATCATGAATTAGGTACAAATACACTCCAGGCAAAGGGTTGCATACCTCCAAGGTATTGCATAACTAATGATAATATGGTCAGGAGGAGATCTCCACCATTAAGTACAGTGATAATGGAGTAATCCTGACCTGATTAGATTCGGACAAAAGTCTTCTGATGTGTCAAAGGGGTATTCTTTCAGAATTTATTTCACCTGGGGACATGTTTTCTTATGTCAAAGTATTATAAAAACCCAGGGCTTAAATGTCCATTGCTCTTGGCCTCTCCAAGGACCTGATACCATACGTTCCTGGTTCATGCTGAGGAACCCAGGATTCTGTCAGACAGCCTCAACCTGAACCATACAGTCTTTCCCCACAACAATGGCAGGAGTTTCCTACACCCCAGTTCTGTCTTCAGGATGATCCAGTAGGATTCCTGGAAAGGTATCTTTCAAGCCTTAGCCTATTTTCCGGAGGTTCCTTCCCTATAAATTGTAGCCTTCACCCATTTTACTTTTCTATCAAGTGATTGTGTGTGTGTGTGCACGCGTGCACGTGTGCATGTGCATGTGTCTGTACCCATGAGCACAACTTTCCTTCCATGAATGAAAGCTCATTCTGTCATGGAGTGACTATGTTGGATCCCACTCAATATCAATAGCAGCAGAGTTTTCAAACTGGCTCAGACCACTAATTTGATCATGAACCTCTGCCATAGGCTAGGCAACATAAAGAGGCTTTAACTTGCTTCCTTAAACTAAGGAATATATGCTTGGCTGGGGATTGGAAATTGGGATTTTAGTAATTTTATCGTTAATAAAATTAAGTATAAGGAGTAGATTTTTCTAAAGAGATGCAAACACGTCAAAACCAAATTTAAAACTATTTTTATTTTCTCTAGCTTCAATAATCATCTTCTCATTTTCATGCTTTCACTGCCATAAGGTTGTTTCCCCTCAAAAGGCATTCATTTTCAAAAATGTGCAAAACAAGATAATTGTTAAAGGATCTGTATGATACTGTATCTACCTTTGACCTATAAAGACATAATTACTGCCATCTTAGATATATCTGCCCATGGTACATTATGGCCCCAGTCCAGCTAATTTAGTCATGATTAAGAATACAGTCCTACACAGGCTTATTTGCAAGTAAGTCCCATTAATCTCTGTGGGAATTACTTCTGAATTAAACATGGATAGGATCGCATAGCATGTTGCATTGAAAGCAATGGGTTGCACTGATTTCAACTGGAATTCTTATTCTAAGGCTGCAGTCCTGTACCCATGTATCTGGGCATAAGCACTACTGAACTCAGTGGGATTTACTTCTGACTAAACATGAATAGGATTGCACTGTTATTATTTTATGTAACATCATCCACGTACCTGGTTCTTTACAACAAAAAAAGAGAGGATAGGTCCAGGCTAGTTAGATGTTTCCAAATCACTTTAACTGGATCAGGGCCTGTTCCTTATTTACATATTTGGGGAATTTATATACTGCCCTTAATAACAAAAAATCCCAGGGCAGTTTATATAACCATGCCAATACAAGCATAAAATGCATGTGTATAAAATCAAAGAGAGCAAAAACACTAATTAAACTATCAGACTGGGATCTAGAGTCTCTATCAAAAGAGGATTTTTGCTTGACTCCTAAAGGAAAACAAAGGAGGGGTCAGGCAGACCTCTCTGGAGAGGGTGCTCCACAACCAGAGTTCCACAGCTCAAAATGTCTCTCCCAGGTCACCACCTGCCTCACCAGCCAGGAATGGATCAGCTGTATGCACAACTGCAATCTGGGCCTGTAGAGGACCTTTCAGAAGTGCTTGGCCACCAAAATCAGGGGCTGTATGAACTGCCTCTTTCTTAGACAAAAGAAAGGAAGATCTGGATGCTACCTTGACTGTGCCTGAGAAAGTGATGCTAGATTAACTAGCTCTTCAGTTTTCTAGAAGAACCTAAACTACGGCAGACATGGGGAGATCAAATCTATTTCCAGATGTGTTCCCCCATAAATCAGTTTCATCCCATTTCTGCATTAATCTGTGACTGTTTTTTTTTTCTTCTTCTGTTAATCTGCATGGAAATTTGTGGGCACTAGAAAAGGCTTTCTCAGTGGTGGCCTCTGATACACCCTATCAGATGTATAGTGGAGCCAGGGGTCACAGGGATGCAGCAGCACTGGCCCTTTTTTTTATTAGCAAAGATGGTGACATCATTCCCCCTGCCCACAGGCTTCCCCGATCCCTCTGAGCTTAGCTGCAATTCACACAGTAGCTAGGGGAAAACGAATTTTCCTAGCAACAATGTATTGTAATGCAAAGTATTTTGGGGTGTCTTGGTCTTGAATGGGCAGTTAAGGCCCACTAGACCTGTTCCTGGTGAAGATAAAACTTCTAGAACTAGTTCATTGATATGGCCTCTTCTTGGGGGTATAGTTATGGGGACCATCATGATTAGCAGCTTCACTTCAAAACTTACCACCACAGCACTGCCCCCTACCCTATGGCATTCCCTCCAAGAAGATATACAGCTGGCTCCATCTGTGGATGCATTTAAGAAGACATTAAAAACATACTTGTTCTCTCTGGCTTTTAATTGAGGTTGTATGCTATGTCCCCCTGTTGAATATTTGAAATTGTATTGTATTTATCTTAAAATTGCTTACATGTAGGGGTTTGTTTTTTTAATAATTTGATATTAATTTTACTGTGTTTATATTGTAAGGTGCTTTGGGAAGACTGTGGTCTTGAAGGCAAATAAGAAACATATATATATATATTTTTATGTCTCTTATGGTGTTTCTTTCTTTAAGGTGGTTTTGTATATGTATATTTTTCCCCTCTAAAAATACACATTCTGATATGTTTCTGAGCCAAGAACTGTGCTGGAATATTCAGTGTGAAAGCCAGTGGATAATGAAGTTCTGATCCCCACATTAGTCTGGGAGGTTCGGATCAGGTTGGCTCATATCCGAATCCGCAATGACCGAATCCCTCAAGCATCCCTAAACCAGGTACTCTCATTAGATTTCAATGCTCCTCCTCAACACCCTGGTACTTTTGTCTGCATTCTCATAGTTCATCTATATTCTTCTTCTCTCTCTGATGAAATAGAAAAACCCGCTATCATATTATTCAGGTATTGCACTTTTGTTGCACATACTGGGAGGGTCAAAGGATTTTTGCCCCACCGAATTTTTGTTCTGATTTGTGCAGACTGAATAGCATGATAACTCTGCTTTCACATCCTCCCTTTGTGAAGAACTGAAATGCATGTCACTCTCAGGCAATGGTTTGTGAAGATTTTTGATACTCTAAGGCATACTGTTCCATTATTTCTATGATGTCTCTGGGTAGTTTTTCATACTGGTGAATAGCTGTACCAGGCTGAATCTTGATCTGTTGTGTGTGTGTGTGTTTTAACTCTTTGTCATAAATTCCAGATGGTTGGATAAGGATAGGAAATATAAGCCTCCAAGGGTGCGCACTAGAAAGCTGAGATTTTTTTTTAAAAAAACAGATGATTATATATATATATATATATATATATATATACACACACACACACACACACACACACACACTTTCACGTTTTGTATATTTGTCTTTGTTTGTTTGTTAGATTTGTTGTTCAATTTAAAAACAAATCAAACACATCATGACTCTTTCTTGCTGTTACCCGTCTCATCTTCTCCCCTGTGAGCCCAAAGATCTTGCAAGAGAAATACTAAACTCTATTTGTGACTATTACTATTTCAAATCTCTCTCTCCCTCCATCTCTCCCTCGCTCCCTCCCCCTTTCTCTAATCTCTAAATGTTTCTTGGTCTCTCTTGAGTCAGTGTAACATTTTGGTCGGGGTTTGGTATAGGGTTCTCTATGTATGGTTTTGTATGGAGTACAAAAGAAACAGCATAACTTATTTTCTTTTTGTGGTTCATGTATCAAGGAAACAATCCACTGCGAACATCTCCTGCATAAATCCCACAGAAACACTTGGAAGCTGTATCAGCAGACTGCATTCTCTGGATTAGGAGATGGGTGGATAATGCAGGTCTAAAAACTTAGAGGTTACTTAGAGCTAAAAGTTTGACTAGTGATTTCAAATTTGTATATGAGTCCGGTTATTTCAAATCTGTACATAGTACTTCTAAATCTGTACTTCTTTAGTGCTGCATCTCCTGTGCATGGGCCCACATCTTTCTGAATTTTACTTCCCCTCAGACTGATCCCTGTGGCTTTCCTATTGTCCTCTCATTCTCCCCTCTTCCAGTCCTAATTACCTAGGTCCCTTGCTTCCTTTGACCTATGACCTTCTTGAGACCCGGCCCCACTCTTTCCTAGACCACTGCTACTTCAACCCTTCCTTTTATAGGCCCCTCTGATTCTTCTGAGCCTAGCATCAGAGCAACTCACACAACAGAGCCAGAAATCCATTTACTGTGTTGCCATTAAAAAAGCTAACTAAGCTGCATTGATGATTGTTAGATGCGTCATCATGGATCACTTCGTAGCACATTACAATACAGATTAGTGGTTGGATCCAGATATTATCATACTTAGAGTAAACTGAAATGCCATTGATTTCAGTGGGTCTACTCTAAGTATGACTAAGTCTAGATTCAACCCCAGAGGTGGACAGAAGCTAGATCAGGATCTACTGGTTGATCTCTGGGTGATTTGCAGAAGAAGGGCAAGGGGTTCTGACTTCCAATAGTTTAACAATAGCAAGTTAACTTGAAAGTTGGGGGGAAAAATCTCTGCTATGGCTGACCTTGTGCTAATTGCTTATCCCTTATCATCACCTGTAAAATATGAGTATTAAGTCTTTGACTGGGACTTTCTGCAACTCTACTGGCCACTTTGATCCTTTGTGATCTATAGTAACTTGGATGTAGGTTTGTATTTGAATATACAGTGTATGGTCTGTGGGGTGCAGTAGGTAATTGACTCCACTCACCCTGCCCATGCTGCTTTGAACCTGGCTCTGATTAGTGGGCCTAAAGGTAGGTAGGGATGCACAAGAATTTCACTTTGCTCCATTTTTGACTCAAATTTGTTCCATTCACACCTCCACGAATGCAAGTGCATTCTTGCATGTTCCCAAACTTGTGTTCGTGTTCTAGAAATGCATGTTGTTGTTGTTTTAAATACACATTTTTTTTAAAGAGAATCTTTATGCTTTAGTCTATGTCAGAAAAGTACACATTTGGGTACTCACTTTCCAAAAATGTGTTATGAGACGCACACTTTCCCCATTCAAAGGAAAAGAACAACAGATTGTAATTGAAAAAGGGAGCAAAGCAGACTGAGCTACAAAGTGGAACTCAGAGAACTACAACAAGCTTGAGCCTCACTGATTCTCCCATCCCTTCCTCAGGGTTCTAGTTAAAATCAAAGTAGATCCCACAAGCCTGAAGTCTTCCCACTCCTGATATAAATTACCCAAGGTAGCAAGGAGTCTTTAGGTACATAAATCAAAGGCATTATTTTTTTGTTTGTTTGTAACTATTAAGGACATTTTTTATGCCAGGTATCTGTTGTGTAAGTGATCCCAAGGTGGCTAACAATTAAAATAATACATGACTAAGTATAAAAACTCAAATAACACCAGAATAAACAAAATCTAAAAAATCAGCACAACAGTAAGATAAACAAAAAACAACAGGCATGCTGATTTATACCTAGGGATGTCAGAGAAATCTGCTGCAGATTCAAATGAGGCCGGATTCTTTGGAATCCAGCCTTGGGAATCTGCAGTGGATCGGGACCACTTACCTCTGCTCCAGGATGACTGGAGGCAGAACGGCACTCGGCTGCTTCTTGCCAGCCAGAGACATTTGCCTTCTCCCTGTCCCTACTGGTGATCAGAAGGATGTGCCCATAGACTTAAACGCAAATAGAGTCATGAATCTTGCGTATAAGTCTATGTGTCCATAGGCTTATATGCAAGATTCACCGCTCTATTTTGCGTATAAGTCTATGGGCACATGCGATCAGCAGGATGTGCCCATATAGACTTATACGCAAAATAGAGCCATGAATCTTGCGTATAAGCCTATGGACACATAGACTTATATGCAAGATTCATGACTCCATTTGCATATAAGTCTATGGGCACATCCTCCCGATTGCCATTTTTTTTTTAAAAAAAAAAGACATGGCAATTGGCAGGAACAGTGAGGAGGCGAACGGCTCTGGCTGGCAGGAGGGAAGGTAAGCGCGCCCAAGCCAGTTCCCCCCCCCCCCGGAATCCGAGCAGAGCGGAACTGCTCTGGAGGATTCCAGGGGGAAGGAACGTATCACCTCCCTCCACCCACGGATTCCCTACTGGAACAGACAGTGGGGAACCCGTACACCCTTATTCATACCACAGACAAATAATCATTCCCCACAAACAAGTTGGCTATAGAAAAAGTTGCTCAAGACTGCCTCAAACCTTACTTTTCTGCACATCTGAAAATGGTGCTGTTTCATTTAAGTCCTTAACCAGGGGTGTACAACCTTTTTGGCCCCTAAGGCCACTTCCAGCATTGATGTGGAGCTGGGGGCTGCATATGTGCAGGCATGCCCGAGCGCGCACACACACACACACAACTTCCTTCCCAGACATACATGTCCCTAGGAGTGCATGAAAGCCACTTACCTGGTCTTGCAGCTTGCTTTGCGGTGGGTGGGAGGCGCTTTGCTGCTCCCCTCGAAGTTCAGGCCGGGGGGGAGGCTTCCCGCCTCGCCCGGCCGAAATTCAGTCCGGGGGGGAAGGCTTCCCACCTTGCCTGGCCGAAATTCAGGCCGGGGAGGAGGCGCCTCGCCTCGCCTGGCCGCGAAATAAAAAGTTAAACAAAAAAACGCCCCCGTGATAGGCTATGTGACGATTAACGTAGCCTATCACGGCTAGATCTGCAAAGTAAGCTGTGATAGGCTACGTTAATCATCACGTAGCCTATCACGGGGGCGTTTTTTTTTTTTTTACTTTTATTGGAATGGCGGCGGTGGCCCCTGTCGAAGACCTGACGAACCGCCACCAGGACCCGCCGCCGGGAGGGACATTCGGGAAAGGTCAGTCCCATCCCGGGGTGGGTGCGGGGGGGCAGGGGGGGTGCGGAGAATTTCTCCCCGAAACTACTTTGGGGGGCCGAACATGTTGGCACTCGGCCCCCCAAAGTTTCGGGGAGAAATTCTCCCCCATCCCTACATGTCCCTCCCACGCATACCTCCTCCCATTAGTCAAGTTAATTTAGTTTTTCGAATGTATTTATTGAATTTTCGATGTGCATTGTGGTTCAGCTGCTCCTCCTTGCTTTTGAAAAGTGAACTCCTCTCTGCCTCCTGGCAGTACCACCAGCAGAAACAGAAGCAGTCACAGCAAAGAAGGCAAAGACTCACAGAGGCCTCTCTCCCTCTGAGCCTCTCTGAGCCTCTGTCAGATTGTGTTCTAGGAGATGATCTGGCAGCTGCTCACAGAGGGCTCTATAGTTTCTACAATCTGACTCCAGATCCTAGAGCGTCTTCCCAGAAGTGGGAAGACACTTTTCAGGGAAGGAGCTTGGGGTGATTGGCAGTTTGTGTCTGTGGTGGTGTCCAAAGCATCATGAACTGGCAGCAGCCATGGTGAGAGAGGTAAGCAACGTCCGAGCACTCAGCAGTGGTTTGGTGCCCTCAGCAGTAGTAGTAGCAACAGGGTTATTTCTAGAGATGGCAGAGAATTCCACCACGGATCTCGGGGAGGCCGAATGCCAGTGCATTCGGCCCCCTGAAATCTGTGGCAGAATGGCCTGCCCCCCCGCCCCCCCACGGATCCCCCCGGGACGAGACTTACCTGGGGCGGATGTTCCAGGCAGCGGTGGCTCCGGCGGCAGCTCCGGCAGCGGCGGCTGAGGCAGCCGGTCTTCCGACCGGCTGCCGCCGCCGCCATCTGCAGTTTTGTTTTGGTTTTTACACCGATGTGATAGGCTACGTAAGTTTTTACATAGCCTAAAACATCTGGGTAAAAAAAAAAAAGGCGTACACAAATGGCGGCAGCTATGGCCACCGCCATTTGTGTGCGCCTTTTTTTTGTTTTTAACCCAGACGTTAAAATATTAAATATTTACGTAGGCTATGACGGCGAAAATAAAGGGGAATGCAAATAGCGTAGCGGGCGCTATTTGCATCCCTTTTTGATTCGCCGTTTTAGCCTATGTAAATATTTATGTAGATTAAGATGGACAAAAATAAGGAACGGAAATGGTGGCGGCCGTAGCTGCCACCATTTGCGTATGTGGGTTGTTGTTTCCCCCCCCCAGAGCCCTCCGTGGCCGGAAATCTGGCTGCGGACAGCTCTGACCTGCCTGGGCCTGGCCGGCTGCTCCGCAGAGCTGCTGCGGAGCACAGCTGGCCATGGAGGATTCTGGGGGGGAGGAACGGACCGCCTCCCCCCTGTCGAGGATTCCGGGGGGAGGGACGGAACGCCTCCCCCCCCCAACATCAATGTAGTCCGCAAAAAGGTAAGTGACTTTCGTACATCCTTATTCCTACCACAGCTACACTTCTTATTTCTCTTTGCCAGTCCCCATCCTTCACAAGGCTTTCCATGCCATTTGTGTTATGGTGCGAATGTCCTGGTATGTTCTCAAAAACAGCGAATAGAGTAGGGATGTCAGAGAATTTCACCACGAATCTCACGGAGGATGAATGCCAGCACATTCGGCCCCCCAAAATTGGTGGAGAAACGGTCTGCCTCCCCCACCCCACCCCGGTACGGGACTTACCTTGGGTGAATCCTCCTGGCGGTGGCGGTGGCTCCGGCGGCAGTTCGGTGGTGGTGGTGGTGCAGCGGCGGCCGGTCTTCTGACCGGCTGCCGCCGCCATTTCCAGTAAAAACAACAACAACAAAACGTGATAGGCTACGTAAAGATTTACGTAGCCTATCACGGCTAGATTTTTAAAAAATACCGTGATAGGCTACGTAAATGTTTACGTAGCCTATCACGGCTGAGTAAAAACAAAACAAAAACCCGTGCGTACGCAAATGGCGGCGCCCATGGGCGCCGCCATTTGCATTCCTTATTTTGGCACGTCTAGTCTATGTAAACATTTACGTAGACTACAGCAAAAATAAGGGGAACGCAAATAGCGTAGCGGCTATGCTATTTGCGTTCCCCTTATTTTCGCCGTAGTCTACGTAAATGTTTACGTAGACTAGACATGCCAAAATAAGGAACGCAAATGGCGGCGCCCATGGGCGCCGCCATTTGCGTATGCGCGGTTTTTTGGTTTTTTTTTACTCAGCCGTGATAGGCTACGTAAACATTTACGTATCACGGCTGACTGCAGGGATGCAAACGGCGGCGCCTACAGCCGCCGCCATTTGCGGCCCGGCCGGCCAGGATTTGGGGGTGGGGGGACGAAGTGCCTCCCCCCCCCGGCCAGAATTTTTTTGGGGGGGAGGGACGGAGTGCCTCCCCCCCACTGCGAATCAAATTTCGTTACAGGTAAGTGACTTTCGTACATCCCTAGAATAGAGACTAGATGTTGGGCCTTCAAATGTTGACAGGAAGATAATAAAGGTCAGTTGATTCTCAAACAATGGGAATTAGGAACACAGGAAATGTGAGTCAAACCACTGGTCCATCCAGTTCAGTATCACCCAGTATTATCAACAATGACTGGCAGGGGGTCTCCATGGTTTCAGGCAGGAACGTTTCCAGTCCTACCTGGAGATGCCAGGGATTGAACGTCGGACCTTCTGCATGCAAAGCATGTCCTCCACCACCATGATGAATTACCGCTCTCTCTGTCTGGCTGTGGTTCTAAATCCTCCACCATGAAGGGGGAAAAAAAAATCCCACTGGATTAAAAAGCAACACTGGAGTATCTTTTCCCAGCATGAAGAATATGGGTTTTGAAGGAGCAAACAAAGGTAGAAATTTATGCTTGTGTTAAAGGAATTTGGCTGTTTTCTCAAGTATTGCAAGCAAATTGTTCTCCTATAACAAACATGCCATCAGCTACAGGCTACTGGTTGTCAGCTTCTTGGACCCCCCCCCCCAACCCTTTCTTTTTAAAGTAAAGATCTCCCTAATCTGAACTACTCTTATCCGGCTCATTTCTTATTCTGGCTCTGCTGTGTGCCATATATTTCGATTTATTCGTATGCATTTCCCCCCCATTACTTAAATGCCTCTCTGTTATGGACAGATTTCACATCCCCAAGGATGTTCGACAGCATTTATAAGTCTGTTGGCCGCTTTTTAAATAGCATACTGAATTTTCCTTAAGCTTATAAAAATTATAGCGTTAATAAAAAATGCTTTGCTTTTCAATAGCTACCTTTCATTTGATGGTGCTTTACAAACACTAATTCACTGAGATGTGAGAGAGACTTCTATTATTCGGAAGCCCATTTTAGTGGCTGGATTTGAAATCGGCAGCTTGAGTTTTATTTGAAAATGTGTACACATGCTTCCAAAGGCAGATCACTTTCCTAGTGGAAAGGTCTGCTTAAAATTGCGGCTAATGCGTACATTCACTTAGTTATTGCAATGAAATATGGGTTTCACATCTGTAATGGATATTCATCTGACAGCTGCCACACTCTCTACCACCTGAACTAATGACACTGGGCAAGGCCATGTGAAGGTGGAGTGAGGGAATTTTCAGCAGAACATGGTCTGGGTCCATTAAGCTGGGCCAATGATTTGTATGTTAGATGTTGTAGTTGATGATGATGATGATTCAATTTATACACTTCTTACCATATTAAAACACATCTCTAAGTGGTTTACAGAATCCTAGATATATATATCAGATACCTAATGGACACATGAAACTGACTTTTACAGAGTCAGCTAGTTGGTTGTTCTAACCCAACATTGTCTACTTTGATTGGAGTGATAAGTGCTATGTAGGATTTTTCCAGAGGTGTTTTCCATCCCAGCTACTTGAGAATCTTAATCTTTAGCTAGAGATGGTGGACTTGAGCATGGGATCTTTTTAGGGATGTATGAATCAATCAATATCTGGTTAGTTTCACATGTATTAGAAATCTATTCAATTTCTGGATCATTCTGCAATTAATTTTCATACATGACTTTCGCTAGCATACATATTTTTGTACGTATCTTTCCCTAACTTACGGATTTTTGAGCTGAGAACTGCATCACAAAATTTGGAGAAGTGCGCTGTGGAAGCATAACTATGTTCTAAGCTGCATATTAGCCCAAATTAGGTTTGTTGTTGTTGTTCAGTCATTCAGTCATGTCCGACTCTTCGTGACCCCATGGACCATAGCACGCCAGGCCTTCCTGTCCTGCGCTCTCTCCTCTGCCATCCCCTTCTCCTTTTGCCTTCAGTCTTTCCCAGCATCAGGGTCTTTTCCAGAGAGTTTTCTCTTCGCATTAGGTGGCCAAAATATTTGAGCTTCAGCTTCAGTATCTGTCCTTCCAATGAGCACTCAGGGTTGATTTCCTTTAGGATGGACTGATTTGACCTCCTTGCAGTCCAGGGGACTCATAAGAGTCTTCT
Organism: Heloderma suspectum; assembly: GCF_057233095.1. Classification (NCBI taxonomy): domain Eukaryota; kingdom Metazoa; phylum Chordata; class Lepidosauria; order Squamata; family Helodermatidae; genus Heloderma; species Heloderma suspectum. Next base: position 96,773,539 of record NC_139459.1, on the reverse strand, counting down.
CCAGCACCACAGTTCGAAAGCATCAATTCTTCGGCGCTCAGCCTTCCTTATAGTCTAGCTCTCACAGCTATACATTACTACTGGGAAAACCATAGGTTTGATTATACGGACCTTTGTCGGCAAGGTGATGTCTCTGCTTCTTACTATGCTGTCTAGGTTTGCCATAGCTTTCCTCCCAAGGAGCAAGCATCTTTTAATTTCATGGCTACAGTCACTGTCTGGGGTGATCTTGGAGCCCAAGAAAATACAATCTGTCACTGCTTCCATTTCTTCCCCTTCCATATGCCAGGAAGTGATGGGGCCAGATGCCAGGATCTTCGTTTTTTTAATGTTGAGGTTCAAACCAGCTTTTGCACTCTCCACTTTCACCCTCAACAAGAGGCTCTTTAGATCCTCTTCGCTTTCTGCCATTAGGGTGGTATAATCTGTGTATCTGAGGTTGTTGATAATTCTCCCGGCAATCTTAATTCTGACCTGTGATTCATCCAACCCAGCGTTTCTCATTATGTACTCTGCATATAAGTTAAATAAGCAGGGCAACAATATGCAGTGTTGTCATACTCGTTTCCCAATTTTGAACCAATCGGTTGTTCCATGTCCGGTTCTTACTGTTGCTTCTTGACCCTCGTACAGGTTTCTCAGGAGACAGGTAAGGTGGTCTGGTACTCCCATCTCTTTAAGAATTTGCCACAGTTTGTTGTGATCCACACAATCAAAGGCTTTAGTGTAGTCCATGAAGCAGAAATAGATATTTTTCTGGAATTCTCTTGCTTTCTCCATGTAGGGATGGACGAAAGGGACTTACCTGGTCCCGCAGCTTGCTTCGCGGTGGGGGGGAGGCGCTTCGCTTCTCCCCCCAAAGTTCAGGCGAGGGGGGGAGGCAACCTGCCACGCTCGGCCGAAATTCAGGCCGGGGGGGAAGCGCCCCATCCCTCACCGCTGAAATTCAGGCTGGGGAGGAGCGCCCCGTCTACCCGGCCGCAAAAAAAAAAGTAAAGTAAAAAAAAAACCACACAGCCGTGATAGGCTACGTAACGATTTACGTAGCCTATCACGGCTAGATTTCCAAAGTCAGCCATGATAGGCTATGTAAATCATCACGTAGCCTATCACGGCTGACTTTGAAAAAAAAAAGCGCGTACGTAAATGGCGGCGCCCCATGGGGCGCCGCCATTTGCGTTCCTTAGTTTGGCACGTCTAGTCTACGTAAAGATTTACATAGACTACGATGAAAATAAGGGAACTCTATTTGTGTTGCCCTTATTTTCACCATAGTCTACGTAAATCTTTACGTAGACTAGACGTGCAAAAATAAGGAACGCAAATGGTGGCGCCGCATGGGCGCTGCCATTTGCGTATGCGCTTTTTTTCCCCCAAAGTCACCCGTGATAGGCTAAGTGACAATTAACGTAGCCTATCATGGCTGACTTTGGAAATGTAGCTGTGATAGCCTACGTTAATCGTTACGCAGCCTATCAAGGTTTTTTTTTTTTCACTTTTTGTTTCGCGGCCGGGGAGACGGGGTGCTTCCCCCCGGCCTGAATTTCGGCCGGGCGAGGCGGGATGCCTCCCCCCCTCTCCTGAACTTCGGGGGGAGAAGCGAAGCGCCTCCCCCCCACCGCGAAGCCAAGCTGAGAAAAGGTAAGTGACTTTCGTACATCCCTAACTGAGTGCAGCACTTTAACAGCATCATCTTTTAGGATTTTAAATAGCTCTGCTGGAATACTGTAATCTCCGCTAGCTTTGTTGTTAGTAATGCTTCCTAAAGCCCACTTGACTTCACTCTCGAGGATGTCCGGCTCAAGTTCAGTGACCGCACTATCATGGCTATTAGGGACATTCAGATCTTTCCTGTATAGTTCTTCTGTGTATTCTTTCCACCTCTTCTTAATCTCATCTGCTTCTTTTAGGTCTCTGCCTTCTTTGTCCTTTATCTTGGCTGTCTTTGCACAAAACATTCCCTTGAGATCTCCGATTTTCTTGAAGAAATCTCTAGTCTTTCCCATTCTGTTGTTTTCCTCGATTTCTTTGCATTGTTCATTTAAGAAGGCCTTCTTCTCTCTCCTTGCTATTCTCTGGATCTCTGCATTCAGTTGGATATATCTTCCCCTTTCTCCCTTGCTTTTCACTTCCCTTCTTTCCTCAGCTACTTGTGAAGCCTCATCAGACAGCCACTTTGCTTTCTTGCATTTCTTTTTCTTTGGGATGGATTGAGTTGCTGCCTCTTGAACAATGTTATGGACCTCCATCCATAGTTCCTCAGGCAATCCGTCTATCAGGTCTAATCCCTTAAATCTATTCCTCACCTCCACTGTATATTCATAAGGGATATGATTTAGGTCATGCCTGAATGGTTTAGTGGTTTTCCCTACGTTCTTCAATTTAAGCTGAAATTTTGCAACAAGAAGCTCATGATCTGAGCTATTGTCAGCTCCAGGTCTTGTTTTTACTGACTGTATAGAGCTTCTCCATCTTTGGCTGCAAAGGACATACAAAATTTTCCAGCGCCCTTAGATCTTGTACATGCAAAGCATGTGTTTCAGCAGTGAACTATGGTCCCTTTCTCCCCAACCCCAGATAATAGTCCAAAGATGGTTTCAAATAATTTGTAATCCAATATTCAAATGAAAACATTAAAAATGGATGGGATGGAGCAAAGTTCTGTCTTTGACCCAGGAACCAGGATGACAGAGTTCTAAAGTTGCTCTTCTATGCAGCATTTCACATGGACAGCTTCACACTTAAATCAGCTGTTATTCTTGTAGCATTGGCATTCCAGTTCAGCATCTTCTGGGACCATAGACCTCTGCAATGATAATGTTACATGTGTAGAGGCTGAGGGCTTGATTTAAACATGAGGAAGGCTGCACATGTAAGCATTATAGCCTATCCAGCATCATGACTAATTGGACCTCTGGTATGGCAAGTCATAAAAGCTATGGTCTTTTCCCTTAATTATTACTTTTATTAAAGTGGACACTTAGTTCTCTGTATTTTCTCTTCTTTATAATGTTGCACCTAATATAATTCTCCAGTTTTTAAAATGAGTAATTTTTGTTTTTCTACACAAAAAAAGGAGTAATTCCAGAGGGAATAGTTTGTGAATAGGAATGGGGGAGAAATTTGTTCCATTCACATTTTAATGCAAACTGACCTATTTTCATACTTCTGAACCAATATGTGAACCAAAACTCAATTATCCTTCAAAATTTGCATTTCTCCAAATTTTGCAGTGCGGTCCTCCAAGCACAAAATGCATATCAAAAAGTACACAGGAAAAAAGGAAAAATGCACACAAAAATGTGTATATTACTGATAATAACATAAATGTATTATCTTAGGAAATCACTTGCCAAAAATGTGTATATGTATATTAGGCAAATTTGGGTACAAAAATGCATGTAATAGGAGAAATGCACACAAAAGGTGTATTGATTTTCATGCAAACCTTAAAATGAATTTTAACATTTGGGATGAACTGAACTATCTTAGGAAAACTGACAAACGGAGTGAAACTGGAATTGACAGAATCACCCATCCCTAGTTGTGAATGGCAGGTCCATTGATTTGCCCATGGATGATCAACAGTGGACACAACCCCAGGCTGATTGTTGATACACCAAATATTTATTTTATTTTATTTTATTTATTCATTTATTTCATCTCTATACCACCCAATAGCCGAAGCTCTCTGGGCGGTTCACAAAAATTAAAACCAAAAAGCACACAGTAAAACAAGATAAAATATAAAATCATTATAAAACCACAACAATACAACCAGAATAAAACCAAAATAAAACCTAGCAGCAATGCAGAGATTTAAAATACAGATTTAAAACAGCAAAACTAAAAAACTAGGAAACTAAAATGCTAAAATGCCTGGGAAAATAAAAAGGCTGTCACTTGGTGTGGAAGCAATACAATGTAGGTGCCAGGCAAACCTCACTAGGGAGCTCATTCCACAGCCAGGGTGCCACAGCAGAAAAGGCCCTCCTCCTAGTAGCCACCCGCCTCACTTCCTTTGGCAGGGGCTCACGGAGAAGGACTACTGAGGATGATCTTAGGGTCTGGGCAGGCACATATGGGAGGAGGCGCTCCTTCAGAAAACTTGGCCCCAAGCCATTAAGGGCTTTGAATGTTAATACCAGCACTTTGAATCGGGCCCGGAAATGGACTGGCAGCCAATGCAGCTGGAAAAGTACTGGCGTAATATGAGCTCGCAGGCCAGTCCCTGTTAATAATCTTGCTGCCCTATTTTGGACTAGCTGAAGTTTCTGGATCATTTTCAAAGGCAGCCCCACATATAACACATTGCAGTAATCCAGATGAGAGGTTATCAGAGATGGATAACTGTAGCTAGGCTATCTCTGTCCCGATAAGGGTGTAGTTGGTATACCAGCCTAAGCTGATAAAAAGTGCTCCGTGCCACTGAGTTCACCTGTGCCTCAAGTGTAGGGATGGTGGAGAATTCCGTCACGGATTTCAGTGAGGCTGAATCCCTGAAAACCATGGAGGAATGGCCTCCCGCCACCCCGTGGAATCCCCCCCCCCCGGATGAAGCTTACCTGGGGCGGATGTTCCGGTGGTGGCGGCTCTGGCGGTGGCTCCGGCGGCAGCTGGTCTCTCGACTGGCTGCTGTGGCCACAAATGGCGGCCACCGTAGTGGCTGCCATTTGCGTTCTGCCAGGCTGCCGTGATAGGCTATGTAGGTATTTATGTAGCCTATCACAGCAAAGAGCAGGGGCGCAAATGGCGGCCGCTACGCTGCCGCTGCTCTTTCCGTGATAGGCTACGTAAGTATTACATAAGTATTTGCGTAGCTGCCTTTACCGTGATAGGCTACATAAATACTTACGTAGCCTATCACAGAAAGAGCAGCAGTGCAAACGGTGTAGTGGTTTCATTTCCCCCCTGCTCTTTGCTGTGATAGGCTATGTAAATACTTACGTAGCCTATAACGGCAGCCTGGCAGGACGCAAATGGCCACCGCTATGGTGGCCACCATTTGCGGCCGCAGCAGCTGGCTGTGGCCGGAACTCCGGCTGCGGACGGCCCTGGCCGGCAACTCCGCAGAGCCACCGTGGAGCAGAGCCAGCCAGGGAGGATTCCGGGGGGAGGGACGGAGCACCTCCCCCCCACCGCGAATCAAAGCTGCAAAAAGGTAAGTGACTTTTGTACATCCCTATTCAAGTGACAGTTCTGGGTCCAACAGTACCCCCAAACTATGCACCTGATCCTTTAGGGGGAGCGCAACCCTCTCTAGAACAGGTTGAATATCACCTAGCTGGGCAGACAAACCACACACTAACAGTACCTCCATCTTGTCTGGACTGAGTTTCAGTTTATTGGCCCTCATCCAGTCCATTACCATCCCCAGACACTGATTCAGAACAGCCACTGCCTCACCTGCATTTTATGAGAAAGAGAAGTAGAGCTGGGTATCATCTGCATATTGATGGCATCTCAGCCCACACCTCCAGATAACCTCCCCCCAGCGGTTTCATGTAGATGTTAAACAGCATGGGGTATAAAATAGAGCCCCATGGAACCCCATGGCATAATTGCCATGACACACAGCAATAATCCCCCAGCACCACCTTCTGGAATCAGCCATCCAAATAAGAGTGGAACCACTGCAGTGCAGTGCCTCCAACTTCCAACCCAGACAACCTATCCAGTAGGATACCATGGTTGATGGTATTGAAAGCCACTGAGAGGTCCAGGTGAATCAACAGGGTTGCACTCCCCCTGTCCCTCTCCCGGCAGAGGTCATCCCAGAGAGTGACCAAGGCAGTTTCCATTCCAAAACCAGGCTTGAAGCCTGATTGAAATGGATCTAGATAATCCATTTTATTCAAGAGTGCCTGGAGCTGTCCTGTAACCACCCGCTCAAGCATCTTGCCCAGGAAGGGGATGTTGGCCACTGGCCTATAATTGTTTACGTCCTCTGGGTCCAGGTTCAGCTTTTTCAGGAGTGGTCTGATTACCACCTCTTTTAAAGAGGCCAGCACCACTAGGGATGGCGGAGAATTTCTCCACGAATCTTCAGGAGGCCGAGTGCCGACGCATTCGGCCCCCTGAAAGTGTTGGGGATATTCTCCGCTGGCCCCCCGCCCCCCCCGGGATGGGAATTACCGTGGCCGAATGTCCCTCCCAGCAGCGGGTCCCGGCGGCGTTTCGGTGGTGTTTCGGCGAGGGCGGGGGCGGCGGCCGGTCTCCCTACCGGCTGTTGCTGCCGCCATTACAAAATAAAGTAAAAACACACACACACATCCGTGGTAGGCTACGTAATGATTTACGTAGCCTATCATGGCTAGATTTCCAAAGTCAGCCGTGATAGGCTACGTAAATCATCACGTAACCTATCACAGGTGACTTTGGGGGAAAAAAAAAAAAGCACGTACGCAAATGGAGGCGCTCCATGGGCGCCACCATTTTCGTTCCTTATTTTGGCACATCTAGTCTACGTAAAGATTTACGTAGACTACGGCGAAAATAAGGGAACGCTATTTTTTTTTTGCAGCTGGGGAGACGGGGCGCTCCTCCCCAGCCTGAATTTCGCCAGCAAGGGATGGGGCGCCTCCCACCCGGCCTGAACTTCGGGGGGAGAACCGAAGCGCCTCCCCCCCACCACGAAGCAAGCTGCGGGACAAGGTAAGTCCCTTTCGTCCATCCCTAAGCACCACTCCCTCTCTCAAGGAAGAATTTACAACCTCATGGACCCAGCCAGATATCCCCTCCTTGTCTGATGTATTAAGCCACAAAGGGCAAGTGTCGACCACTTGGCCAAGCAGTTGTCTGCATCCTCAGGCCTCAATCACTGAAACTCATCCAATAAAACTGGACCAGAAGGTGCTCTGAATGCCTCTACCAATGGAACTGCATTAATCGTGGTGTCCAAATCATGACGAATCTGAGCGACTTTGTCTTCAAAGCGCGGAGCAAACTCGTCACAGCATGCACCCGAAGGTTCCAAAGTCTCTCTCCCTGGTTCAAAATGTAATAGGCTGTGAACCACTTGGAAAAGCTCCACTAGACGGCACTGAGAAGATGTAATACTGGTGGAAAAGAACTGTCTCTTTGTCACCCTCACCACCACAGAGTAGGTTCGATAATGAGTAGGGATGTCAGAGAATTTCACCACGAATCTCGGGGAGGGCCGAATGCCAGCACATTCGACCCCCTAAATAAGTGGCGAAACGGTCTGCCCCCCCCGCCCCCCCCCCAGGACGGGACTTACCTTTGGCGAATCTCCCTGGCGGCAGTGGCGGCAGCTCCGGTGCCGGTTTGGCGGCGGTGGTGGCTGCAGCCGGTCTTTCAACCGGCTGCCACCACCACCATTTCCAGTAAAAAAAAAAAAAAAAGTGATAGGCTACGTAAAGATTTACGTAGCCTATCACGGCTAGATTTTTAAAAAATACCGTGATAGGCTACGTAAATGTTTACGTAGCCTATCACGGCTGAGTAAAAAAAAACAAAAAACCCCGCGCATACACAAATGGCGACGTCCATGGGCGCCGCCATTTGCGTTCCTTATTTTGGCATGTGTAGTCTACGTAAACATTTACGTAGACTACGTCGAAAATAAGGGGAACGCAAATAGCGTACCATCTACGCTATTTGCGTTCCCCTTATTTTCGCCGTAGTCTACGTAAATGTTTACGTAGACTACATGTTCCAAAATAAGGAACGCAAATGGCGGTGCCCATGGGTGCCGCCATTTGCGTATGCGCGGGTTTTTTTTTCCACTCAGCCGTGATAGGCTACGTAAACATTTACGTAGCCTATCACGGCTGACTGCAGGGACGCAAACGGCGGCGGCTACGGCCGCCGCCATTTGCATTCCCAGCCGGCCGGGATTTGGCCAGAATTTTGGGGGGGAGGGATGGGGCGCCTCCCCCGCAGCCAGAATTTCAGGTGGGAGGGATGGGACACCTCCCCCCCAGCCAGAATTTTGGGGGGAGGGACGGAGTGCCTCCCCCCCACCGCGAAGCAAATTTCGTCAAAGGTAAGTGACTTTCGTACATCCCTAAAATAAGCTCTAACCTGTGTTCGGTCAGACTCAGCAGCACGAGTTTTCCTCCACCTGCATTCTAGCCATCTCCCCTCTTGCTTCATAGCCTTCAACTTGGGTGTCTACCAAGCAGCTGGCTGGGCAGAGGAAGAGGGCACTTGGGCACAAAATAGGACTATCAGGATTTCCATGAATGGCATAGTTTTTTTTTTCTCCTAACACTTGTACAAAGGGATGTATGGATATAAAATCTGTTTCATCTGTATTTCATGGACTGTAAGGAGCCTTTTGTTCTGCTGTCCACCCATCAACTGAATCAGGGTTTTTTTTGTTTCCAAATTTGCACAAATTTGTATGAGTGCAAATTCTCATCTGCACAATGTCACAATGGTGGATGTGCGAAAATGTGCTAATTTCCTTGAAATGCACATTTTCATTCTTTAGCCTTTGGGGGAAATGCACATTTTTTTATTTTGCATATTTTTCCACTATGAAATTTGTGCAAAATTTGGGAAAGTTAGAAAATTGGTCTACAAGTCCATGGATCTGCCTGACAGGGAAAAAGCTGGTCTGCAGTGGAATCCGCCAGTCAAATTCATGAAAATACGAACTCATTTGGTTTCTTTGCAGATTTCTCCAACATCCCTACTTGTACCCCACTTACTGTGTTGCCTAGGGATGTATGAAAGTCACTTACCTTTTCAATGGGGTGATTCGTGGTGTGGGGGAGGCACTCCGCACCTCCCCCCGAAATCCTAATCTGGCTGGCTCTGCTCCGCAGAGATTCCGCGGAGCCACCAGCTGGGGCCACCAACAGCCGGACATCCGGCTGCTGGTAAGCCTGCAAGTAAAAACACGCAAACAAATTAAAAAATAGCGTACACAAATGGCGGTGGCTATGGCGGTCGCCATTCGCGTTCCCTTTTTTTCGCTGTTTTAGCCTACGTAAATATTTACTTAAGCTATTATGGCAAAAAAAAGGGGAATGCAAATAGCATAGTGGGCGCCATTTGTGTTCCTTTTTCCCCCTGCCGGTTTCGCCTACGTAAATATTTACATAAGCTATTATGGCGGGGAAAAAAAGGAACGCAAATAGCGCCCAATACACTATTTGCGTTCCCCTTGTTTTCGCCGTAATAGCCTACGTAAATATTTATGTAGGCTAAAACGGCTAAAAATAGGAAATGTAAATGGCGGCCGCCATAGCCGCCGCCATTTACGTATGCTTTTTTTTTGGCTTGCCGTGATAGGCTACGTAAATACTTACATAGCCTATCACGGCCTCTGCAGGGACGCAAAAGGTGTCTCTGCATTAGCTGTGATAGGCTACGTAAGTATTTACGTAGCCTATCACGGCTATGATGAAGAAGTGAATGGTGGCCACAGGGCAGCCGCCATTTGCAAGTCAGCGTGGACGGCAGCAGGTAAGTGCTCTGTTTCGCACACCTTTCATGGGTTGGGGGGGCGGGGGCTTCGTTCTGCCACGGATTTCGGGGGGATTTCCACCTCACTGAGATCCATGGCGGAATTCTCTGACATCCCTAGTGTTTCCACTCCTAGGACTTAAAGCAGATAATGACATTTGTATATGTCTGTCTGTCTGTCTGTCTCTCTCTCTCTCTCACACACACACACACAAACCCATCACTATAGAAAAACCTGCCAACAGGTGCTGAACTGCAGTGTTAGGATGAGTTTATCTTCTGAGGTTTGTCACTTCCAAAATTACTCTCCAGAATGTTTCTTTGCATCAGTTTAGCACAGCATCTTCTAAAAATATGACACGTTTTGTATGAGCAATAGAGGGAACTGGATAGAGGAAAATTGTTTGGCTTTCTTTACTCACTAAGACCATGAAAAAGGCAATCTGCAGGGGTTACACTTTAAAAGTCTCTTCCATTTTGAAATACTCTCTTGGTTATAAAGATGTTCTCTGTACTTAAACTAAGGGATACCACTGAGACTCATAATAACTTCCAAGTCGAAGGAATGATTTAAGTAAGTCCTCTGTATACACAGAGAGAACAACCCCCCCAGCCCCCCCATACAACCAACAAACTGTGATGCTGGAGATCACAAGGGGGTATGCAGTGAAATTGTTTTGCCACCCTCCCATGCACACACATTCATTTTGGGATTTTTAGATTCATTTTACTTAGAACTCACTCCTATTTGAATTGCATTTCATCACCCATACCTCTGTACAATGAGGCATTTCATTAATGTTGCAACATCTTTTGTTTAAATAGCATCCATGTGTTTGCAGTTCAACTAGTGGAAAGAGAAAAGTACATTGCAGGTCATTTTTCAGTAGAGGCATTTCACGCAAAGCCATTGAGCATATGATTTCTTGTTCAAATGAGTGACTTAAATCAGGCTTAAAGCATGGAAATGTGAAGCATCTTATGTTTTTGCTTTTGATTTACATTCTGGAATATGATATGAATTAAGTATTGCTCTGGTTTACTTGGATCTATTTGAACCATGAAGTGGTTGGAGACTTGAAAGTGTGTGTGTGTGTGATTTTTATTTGGATTTTTAAAAAGGAGTTATTTTGAAAGGAGTTATTTCTGGAGAAGACAAATTAGTCTTCATATGCAGATACGGATCTTGAATAGCCTGAGACATTTAGGTACCTTAGCTGGAAATGCTATCCCATTGTTAAAATAAAGAAATAATTGTCAAACCACTAGCCTTAAATGGCACCAAAAATCCATTGCATGAGATGGCCACCTCATTTCACCTCATGCTAAAACTAGCTCTTTAGTCCAAACATATAATTTACTTTGTGGGTAGGAAAGAAGTGATGACCCTCTTTATGATGACTTATCTGTACTAGGACATAGGCCTACTTAAGAGGTTGGTAGAGCTATAGAACAATCAGTAAAAGGGCCAAGCTAGGGAGAATAATCTCTTTGTCCTTGACCCTCAGATAAAGACACAAAACACAAGGATTGGATTAGACTGGTTCACAATTTTATTAACTGGCTGTCTGATCTACAAGATAATTCCACACTTCTCTCCAATGTGGATTAACTAAAGCTTAATGAAGCTTTGGGCATTTCTGTTTCCTGTTGTCTCCCTTGTTCAGGTGACCACTTCCTGGCCTTGCAATGTGCCTCAGTTTCTTCTCTACACATTTAAGGCCTGCCAAGAAGCACCAGGTAGCTTTTCCTCCTCCAGATTGTCATGCCACAGAAGATGCCCTCATCCCAGCTCCAGCCTGGCTACTGAGCCTTGGCAGGCTGGTTTGGGTAATCTTTCCCTCCCTGGTTTGGTGCCTTAGAATGCCCACCTGTTTACTCTATGCTTTTCCACCTCACCTAAACTTTACCTGCCACCATGACTTCTTAGGCCTCCCCAACCAATTAAAATGACCAGGTGATATTAATCATGCCTCTGCAGTGCAGAGCAGTTAAAAAAGGCCCTCACCCACAAGCCAGTTATGGAATCTGTGAGGCCTCTCAAAATAGCCTTAAAGGCAGCCTTGTTTCTTGCACTGAAAGAAGAATGGTGAGGGAAGGCAGATGCCAGAGAGTGAGTGAGAGAGAGAGAGAGAGAGAGAGAGATGTGGAGCCACCTTAAATAGTCACCCCAATATCTCCCGCTGGATGGGTTGCATGAGGCTCCAGTTTCCTCAAGTCCCCTCAGTCAAAGCATGTGGGAGGGTGCTGTTAGATTAGACGTGAAGGCCAGATGCGCCCCCCCCGGGGGGGATCCCCATTCAGCCTGCAAGCTTCTTCTGCTGTTAACTCCTATCTATGGTGGGAGATAAGAGGATATTTAAAGGCAATTCGACTTTGGCTACCCAGCATAGAATTGAGCTGTTGCTTTGTAGGCCTGTGAGCTGTTGCACCGGGGCTTACTCCTCAGTAAACATGCATATAATTGACCCATTTTGTATGCTTGGTGGCAAAACGTCCAAACTGGTAAAAATTACATCTGTCCTCTCCACCCCATGCCCTTAAACCTGCCCACTGCTGGAATATGTCCCTGAAATCCTTCCCAAATTGGCATTTGGGCCCAGGGCCATAAGCAGTGCCCTGCCCTGTTTTACATGAAACTGAAGCTGGCCACTCTGCACCGTTTTTTCCCTGCTCCTGAAATAATCTGCAGCTTTTGATCACTCAGACTCAGGTTGGAAGTGCCTGGCATTAAATAGATTCATTGCGAAAAAGAATGTTGTGTTTATTAGAATCTAGAGAGTCTTTTTAGGAAGAAAGAACATGAAATATAAGACACAATCTTTGCCCAAACCAAGGACCAGCAGACTGATTGTAGAGGATATTAAAAATATTTAAGCACTGAGCAAGGGAAAAGCAAGCAGTCAATAGGCAATTTATCTTAGAGTAACAGCAGTCCAAGCTGAATTACTTGTTGTTCTTTGAAACTGGAAATAGAAGGTGTTGATTGCATAAGCTAATTTCTATAGCTCATTTCATCGTACAAAGTGTGCTTGGAAAATCAGTGTAGCTAAATGTTCGGGGCAGCTTCGCTAAGTTACTGGAATTCTTTTGTACACATGGATAGTCTTTCTGTGTGAGTCAAGCATCTATCCTGTGCTCAGCTTGGCCTGTTGTCTGGGTGTTAATTAGGCTGTTGTTTTGATTCTTCATTAAGTGGAAATTACTGCTATTTTATGAGAAGGAAATCTATGATTCTGGTAAAGGAGAACATTTATATGAATTTGTGGACTCAACAACATAATCCACGCTGCTTCTATAGACTTTCCCTGCTATGTTTGTCCTGCCATGATGTCTATTTTGAATATTATAAAGCTCCAATATGTTCTGCTCATGCACATCCCATTCACAGTCTCACTGCACTTTTGGATCCTTAATCTACATTAGACTGCAAACCGCAAGATGTAGTGTCACTGTGAATGGGCTCTGCATTGTCATCAGAGGCCACTGTGTGGGCCCTAGTTGTTTTCACCGATATATACATTGCTGATGCTTCATAATGGGTTTTGCAATCTACTGTATAATGCAAAGCCCATGATGCAGCATAATGTCTGCCAGAGTACTTGTGCATGGGAAGATCCGGCTCCTTTGTAAGAAGAATGGTAGCATAGAAAGAAGCATATGAATATTAATGGGTTAAACAGATGGATTCACGGCAGTCCATGACCCTGGACAAGACAATGGATTTAATGGGGAGATTCTTGCTGCAGGTTCCACACATCCCTAATACAGGTGAGATCTACTATCTCTATGAGACCAATGATAGGGTGGTCCTGTGAACCATCCATTATACCAGGTAGCTGCGTGCCAGGACAAACCAACAACAAAGTCAGAAGCACAATAATAGCAACAGGAACTAATGCCAATCTAGCAATATCAACAGATACAGAACAGCCTGGTTCACATGATGACTATGATTTAAACAAGCCACCATGGTGTCTTTAAACTCTGGCACATGCCAGCGTGTACTGGGTGCCATTTGCCTAATTACCCACCCAGGCACAGCTAGTCATGTCATCCAAACCTGGGTGGCATAGCTTGTTTGAGGAGGAAACAACCCTCAAAGAACCCATGGCCTGTTGTTAGGGATGTTGGACAAATCTGTTTGGGCGGTGGAGTTCAACAGGTTTTCCTAGGTTCAGCCCCAGTGATTTTGTTCCAGCTCCTGCTGTGGTGCCTGACTTGGTCTGCAGCACGTCGAGCCAGTTCGCAAATTTTCCAGGCATTTCACACATTTTTCCCACAGGTTCCACAATTTGCACAAATTTCCAATCAGTTTGCACAAATTACAAGCGAATTTGTGCAAATTTGGCTGTAATTTGTGCAAATTGTGGAATCTGCAGGGAAAAAAGTGCACAAATGTTCCCAGAGTTCAGAGAAGAGTCCACAGCTCAGCTTGTAAACTCAAATTGGGTCATAGACACCATGGAACACCATCAAGTCAAAAACGAATCAGATTTCCCAGCGATGGAAATTCCCATCCCTACCCGTTGTTGGATTGTTTCCCCTTGGACAATCCATTCTGCCCAGCTTTGGAGGACGTAACAAGCCATGCCTGGTGGGTGATTAGGCAAATGGTGACTGTCATGCCTCCCTTGGACTCCTCCGAGGATGAAGGGAATGGCAGGCTTCAGACCCAGGGGAAGGGACCAGCACAGAAGGCGCCTGAGCCCCCGCACCTCCTTGTGGATGTTCCATGCCTGGCTGCAGCCCCCCCCCCCCAATTTGGAGGGTGAAATACCACCGACCCCTGCAGAGCAAAGGTGGCTGTATGTAAGGGAACAATGCAGGCAAACCTCTGTCTGTTTAAGACAGAAAGTGTCAGGACTTTTGCCCTGCTGAAAACTCCAATAGCCAAATCAACACTCAGACAAGATGCTGCATTTCCAAGGCTTTAATTCCATTTACCCTAATGAGGCATACAGATGCAAATTGCTAGAGACTCACAGACTACAAAGGAAAAGCCTTCAAGGAGTTCAAAAGGGAGCTACAAAAGTTGGTCTCCATTTGGGAACAGGTGGCAAACTCTCTTAACTTAAGGGGTGGGAGGGGAAACTCTCCCCCTATCCCATGACACTTCTAGGCACAGCTGTTGATGCCAAGCCAATTGGGCAGAGTGCCTAAGGTCAGCCCCTGCGATTTTCTGCTTGTGCCTGCATCTGCTCCTTGTGTCTAGGAGTTCAGGTTGTCCTTCCCTTGCCTCCCCCTGTTCTCTATCACTCACAGGGATGTGTGAAGGGAGGGCCCTCCATCCAGCTGTGCCTCTGAAGCCTGGGAAAGTTCCTCCCCCACATGTTGCAGCTCTTCCTCAGAATCTGAACTGCTCTGGCACTCTATATGCTCAGAGGTAACCCTGACAGAAAGGCTCTCAGAGGCAAGAGGACTGATTGGATGCAGCTGCTTCCAGACATGGCCGTTACAAGCAGGAAGCAGGCTGGAGCAAGGCTGCTGGAGAACAATGTTGGATCTCATGCCGGATCTCAGCCTCAACCTTGGACCTGATCCACTGCCTTGCTCATGTTCTCTTGTGTGTTTTGGACATTGGACTAGAAAACAGACTTCTCTTTGCCACATCACTTTGGATTCGACTGCCCTGGTAAAAGTTCCCTGCTTCAACCACCTTTTCCCTCCTGCAGCCTTATGATCTTGTTATCAGCCAGTGATTTATCGCTGCCAGCTGCGGTCAGCTGGCAGGAGCTGACAGTTCCTGGCATGCACCACAGCTTAAACAAGCCACTGTGGCTTGTTTAAGCTGTGGTGATTGTGTGAATCAGGTCAACATCTCTCGTAACTCCCTGGCATAGCATTGTGCCCTGTTGGCATAAGGGTGTTTGGAGGTGATTCTGTTCTGCCCAGTGTGTGTAATGTGGATCACTCCACAAACCTTTTATTTGATCCATCCCTTGTTCACTGCTGGATACTTTTTTGAGTAGATTGATCTGGCAGGGCACTTCTTGCATTTTGTGAGTGTGGGATTTCCTTGAATGATTTCCTCCCCCATCCCCTTCTGCCTGTGGACCACCTCAGTGCTGGTAAAAGGAAAAGGAATTTTAGACCTCTAAATATAAAGGAATGCAATTTTAACGTATTGTAACATTAAGAAGTTTAGGAGCTTTTAGACATAATCTGAAGGTAGTGAAAAATTAGATGCAATGTTACATTAGACATGTTTTTAGTATTTTCTTCTTTTTGTAAAAGCTGTAATTTTCAGAGTTTAGAACCAATTTAATGTCCCTGGAGTTACAGCTTTTTTGTATCCATTGCCCATTAGGTGAATTACTAAGCCAAGAATGAAATCCATTTATAATGTATAAAATGCTGTAAGATGTCTTAAAAACAGTCTAGAAAGGGGGTGCGAGGAGGAAAGCATCAGGAGTCCATTAGACTTTGAAGACAGTGAGTTCTGAGGTTCTTCATATAATCATATAATGGGTTTTTGTGCTTTGATAAGATGCATTAGATATTGGGAGATTTATTTAAAAGTTTGAATTCAATAAAAATGTATATAGAACTAATATAAAATGCATGCTGTTTGACATTTCAGACAGCTTTCAAAACAGTATTTTGCCAAAAAAAAAAAGCCCAGCTGCATTGCACTATATAATATTTATTATATTTTAATAAGATTAATAAACACAATACAAATGATAGTGCCAAAGCTGTAGACATTTAATAGATATCTCAATGTCAGTTATAAAGTCCTGCTTATGTGTGATTACACTTTGCTTACTGAACTGCGATCTGTTGGGAAGACTACAGAGGAAGGTGATGACCCAGGAGAACTTTTTTTTATCAGCAAGAACATGGCCCACTGGTGATATAGCAGGATAATGTAAAAGAGCATTTTATGGCTCATTGTCATATTTGGAGTTTTCTATACCTTCAAGTAATTCCTGTGAGTGGCAGGCATTCATTCAGTTTCAACAGGGCCTGAGATGGAGCAAAAAATTGCTGGAATTTGCCCATTACTTATAGGGTTTCTCATTGTTACAAAAATCATTTGTTCAACATAACTCTTATGTTTAAATAGTATTTTTTCCTCTTCAGCATTAAAATGCCAGCTCCAAAGCTTTTCTCTCCCTGCCCTCCTTTGTTTCTAGGAAATTGTTAAACTGCTTCCATTTTCCCATTAAGCTATATGCCAGAACATGCATTCCAATACAAGTCTATTTAGTCCAAAGGCATAAACTTGTGGAAATTGACCTGTGGAATACAGATTGAGGAAAACAAATGACATTATGTATTTTTCTGGGTACATATGAAATAATAAAAGGTCACGAAAAGCAAATATCAAGCTTGATATGGTTAGAGGTATATACTTAATCTTTTGCTGGATAGTACATCTCCATATTCTTTCATAGCGATCAATTTCTTTTTCTACCTTTAGTGCTTTCTGAATTTATTTTATTTAAGCAACACTTAGACAATAACCGATCCACTTAATAGCTGCCTTGAGCACCATTTTTGGTAGAAGGCAGGCTATTAAATAAATAAATAAATAAATAAATTGCAAAACTCTTGTGGAAGAGGAATATTTTACCTATTTTGGCAGGAATATTTTCTTACTAATTTTGGTAGATTTGTTAATATTCATTTCAGATTTAATTGAAATAAAACAAATTTGATAAGGGCTTTTGTTGCTATTTTAGGGCTGCATGTTCCATCAAGTAATCAGTTAGAATTCACATTTTGATTAACTAAAAAGGTCAAATAATTGGAAAGCAGATTTTATTTTTATTTTTAATGCACCACCTTAAGAACATCATTCTCTCCTGTTTGTGTGGTGCTGCTGCAACACAGGTATTTATAATCTAATACAGAACTGTTTGGGGTCCTGGGGCAGATTGCTGCCCTGGAGTCACCCCACCATAGGCCAGATGATATCAGGGGCAGCTCCTCATCCCTAATATTATTGTGTCCCTGACCAAAGTCTAAGGAAACCCCAGGTGGAGCAAAGGCCACCAAGGGCTGACTTTGCTCCTCCTTTGTATTCCTCTGTGGGGAATACAGGAGAGGAGAGAATCTGAGCTGGTTTAGCCTTTGCTCCATTGCCTCCCAAATGAGGAACAAAGGGGACTGAATAGGCTTCATTCCTCCTTTGAGATGGAGGGCCAAGGGGATGGAGCCACGGCTCAGTCACTCTCCCACCCCCTCTCCCTTCTGAGGATGTCGGGCTTTGGTGGGGAGCCTCGACAGGCAGAATGTTCTTCATCCCTGAACTAACAAAACAAAAAAGAGTATGCTTTCCCACTTTAGAATGTGTGTTTTCCCTCCCGTGCAAATGTAAATATATTTGCAGTGGTCAGTTAAGCAATCAATTAAAAACTCCCATTATTATGATCCAATGGAGGGTAGGATCTGGCCAACTCTGTAGCCAACAGACTACCAGCTATATACATGACCCGGCCTCAGATCTGATCTTGGATCAGCTAGCCAGGGCCTACCACTAGGGATTTGATGATGCATCCATCAGTGAAAGAGCACACTGCACAAAGAACAAACTGGGAAGAGTGTATTGTTAACACTTGTCTTCTCAGAACCCTCGTGCATGAGGGATTGGTGAGAAATGAGTAAGGTTGTCCGTTGTGGAGAAATCCAGCCCTTTTGGGGCCTGATGGATCCCCGCGACAGACACGGCTCAGCCTACACAGAACGGGGGAGCTGTGGCAAAATTCACAAACCTTGGGAACTTTGCTGAGGTTTTTTGCACAAAATGGTGCTGGGTCACCACCACCACCCCACCACCATTTTGTGCAAAAAAACTCTGCCACCATGCACAGCTGGCTCCTTCTCCCACTCCCGGGTCCCAGGAAGGGGAGAAGAAGCAAGTTGTGCAATGCAGCTGCGGTGCTGTGTGCAAAATGGAGGAGGAGAGGGGGAGCAGCTATGTGTGCAAGTCTTTTGTTCTCCCTCTGGCCCCTGGGAGGGAGACTGAAGGACTTGCACACAGCAACCCCACTGTGCACAAAATGGAGGACAGAAGGCCTCTTGTCCTCCTCCTGTTCCACCACTGCCACCGCAGTAGCAGGGACGGAAGGAGGAGAAGGAAGCATCACTCTCCTCACTTCCTCCTGTCCCGCTATTGTGGCTGCAATGGTGGCAGCAGCATGACAGTGAGGGCAGGAGGATGCATGACAGGAGCTCCCCTCTCACTCCCGCCCTCACTGTCACACCACTGGAAAATCTACCAGCTGGCCCATCTCAGTGAGAACCAAGTTGAGCCAGCTGGTGGATGGTCAGGTCAGAGTGCAGGGGGCTGAGCTGACAGAAGCTCATAACAGCATAAACAGATTCCTCCAACATCCCTAGAATTTAGTTCCATTAAGATTTGTATGGATTTACTCAATTTGACCTCCTCCTGAGCCTTTAAACAAGCAGAGACTCATCTTTGAAATCTGCATTTCTATGAGCTTTCCAATGGAGGTTGTATTCCAATGCAGATTATTTGGTTCTCTCTTTACCTCCCTCCCTCCCCCAATTTTTTACAACCTTTCAAGTATCTATGAAATAAAGAATCACTTTTCAAGCATGAACATCTATTTAAATTTCCCATGGAATCAACCGTATGATGAACTTAATACCTACCTTATGGAGGTCTCCCTCAAGAGTGCAAGTGCTCCAAAAAATTCCTTCTTCTGTCTTCTCCACCTCACCATGGAAGTCGACATGTTTGCCATCCTTCAAGTCATCTGCATTGTAAGTTCTAAACTTTAGAATCTAAAGCAATGCTTCCATTTCTTCATCCTAGGATAAATGACGGTCTTATCTTCTAAAATGAAAGCAGACATTTTGATAAAAGTGATTTGCTAAACATGTGTTCCCCATGTAATTACCATGGATTTGGCAAATTTCTTAATTGCAAGCAATAATATTGGTGTGTCCTTCTTTCCTCCCTCCTCTCTTCTCCTCTCCTCTCCTGCTATCTCCCCTCCCCACCCGTCATTGAAATGGCACCTAAAGAACAAATTGCCTCCTTTGTCTGAAGCCTGTTCATTCACAGTGGGGCTCTTGATCTGAACAAACCTGAAGATGTCAGGCTGTATAAACACTCAGGGAAAGATATGTTTCATAAAGGCTCCTGCTCTGGAAAATTATATGCTACTTTCAGAATGCTTTGCCACATTTAAAAGTGTAATTATACCCTTCTTCTTAATGAGTGACACAGCATATGTTTACACATGTTTTAGCTGACTTATGATAGTACATAGAGAAGCATATTGTACGTTTGGTGGCAACAGCTAAACCATGGCAGGAATAGCATCTGTTAACCTTGCCCGAGTATTTTAGAATGCACAATGCTGGCATGGAGCTTCAGAAGGCCCTCCCCCCTCTTTTCCACAATAAATTATACTATTTGATTCTTGTATCCTTCATGCAGTCTCTGCCCTACTTCAGTTTGTATGACTTGTTATGTGACTGATGCACATGACTGTCTTATGGCCTATTTTTTGTCCATTATGTCTTTATTTATTTATTTATTTATTGTCAGCCTGGATTGGGTTGGCAGATAATGCTATGCCATGGTTTATGTGAACATTTAGCTATGCATTGTTTTGCAGATGAGCAAACAAACCATGGATTATTTTCCCTATTTGTGGTTTGTTTCTCTCCTATCCATTTTGCCAGCCTTCAGAGCAGTCTTGTTTTCAGGTTGCTCTTGCTGGGCATCTCTGTTTCATGGAGGACAGCAGTGCAAACAAGCCAGGGATAAGCAACAGTTCTGGGTTCAGACATCACAACAAGCCATGGTTTAAACAAGCCAGTCTTTGTAAGACGACAACAACAACAACAACAACAAACCCATGGCTTCCATTTGTGGTTTATGGCAGGTTAACAAATCATAGTTTGATTGCAGGGATGGGTTCAGACACAATGACAAGTCAGATTTTAATAAACCACACCAAGGCTTAGCCTTAGTGCAAACCAGGCCAATGTGAAGGTAGAAAAGCAGTTTGTAGAGTGCTCCACCATAGCCACAGCCACCAGTTTGGCAAGCAATCTTTTTGACACTTTTATGGTAGCATGATATATCAGGAGCTGATCCCATGGTGAATTTCTCAGATGGTTATGGAAACAGCTTGACATTCTTTTCAGGTTGACAAGGCGAAGTGGATAGAATGTTAGCCTTGTACTGGGGAGATCTGTGTTCAGCTATGAAGCTTCTAAGTGTCCTTGGGCAGTCTACTACCTCTCAATGGCCTTACAGAGTTACTGAGATAATGTATATGAAGTACTTTGAACACTCTAAAGTGCTATATGAATGCTAAGTGCTAGCCTATTACAATACATACTAACTGCAAACTCATTCTCCTGGTGTGGATCCTTACATAGCCAGACTGGTACCATCCATGCAGAGGAGCGAGGCATCAGCAGGCACAAAATTTAAAAGAAAAAAGAAAAAACACAGGGAGGGGAATAAAAATCCCAAACGGTCCAATGAAGACTGAACATGTTCTGTGACCATGGATTGCTGTCTGATTGTTGGGGGGGGGGGGAAATGTCAAACTGGGAGGGGAAGTGAAATGGAGTATCTTGAAAGAAAGCCTGGCTGGCTGGCTGGCTGGAACACTGAACAGGAATACTCCACACTGCAACATTTTGTTGCCGATCCCACTTGTTGTTGTTGTTAAAAATATGTTTTAGGTTGCCTTTAAGGATGGAACCCTCAAGGTGACAAACATGATAAAAGAAAACAATATGACTGGAACCCCCCCCCCCAGTGATTATAAATAAAACCAGCAGTCCCCCAATTAATAAAACGCCAGTGATGGTTATCATTTTAGAATCAATGAAATGAAAACAGGGCAGGTTCTCAATGCTTGAATGCCTTGGTGAGGAGACTTTGCACCTTGCTGTCTACAGATCTAAACTAGGACCTCTCATTCTTGCAGTACAGCACCCCCCTCCTCTTTCTGCATTAGTGGCTGAGGCTTCTATTACTATGCTCTAAACCAGTCCTGGGGAAGGCCATGGCAATGGAGTGTGCAGCTAGCTGAAGCTTCTGCATGGCAGTGACATCAGGCCTGGCACCAGGCACCCATATCCTGCAGTTCCATCTATTAGTTGAGAAATGGAGCTCTGGTTGCATAAACTAGGGGTTTATCTCTTGCCATAGTAGGGTTTAGTGAGTAATACTTTAATGACACCGGGAACGTTGGTAAGTGAATTTTACCAACATGGAAGACTTGATGAGCACAGGTGAGCATAAGGGACATGGCTTTGTATCATGAACCCCCCCCCCCTCAGTTGGTGAATATGAAGCATGAGTCCATTTCAATCCAGCTTTATTTATTTATTTATTTATTTCTATACCGCCCAATAGCCGAAGCTCTCTGGGCGGTTCACAAAAACTAAAACCAAACAACACACAATAAAACAATTTAAAATATATAGAACATTAAAACCACAATATAACAATACAACCACAATAAAACCTAGCAGCAGTACAGGAGTTTAAAATACAGATTTAAAACAGCAAAGATAAAAATTTAGAAAGCTAAAATGCCTGGGAAAATAAAAAGGTCTTCACCTGGCGCCGAAAGGAATACAATGTAGGCACCAGGCGAACCTCACTAGGGAGCTCATTCCAGAGCGGGGTGCCACAACAGAAAAAGCCCTCCTCCTAGTAGCCACCCGCCTCACTTCCTTTGGCAGGGGCTCACGGAGAAGGGCCGCTGATGATGATCTTAAGGTCCGGGCAGGCACATAGGGGAGGAGGCGATCCTTCAGGTAACCTGGCCCCAAGCCGTTAAGGGCTTTGAATGTTAACACCAGCACTTTGAATCGGGCCCGGAAATGGACCGGCAGCCAGTGCAGCTGGAAAAGTACTGGCGTAATATGAGCTCGCAGGCCAGTCCCTGTTAACAATCTTGCTGCCCTATTTTGGACCAGCTGAAGTTTCCGGACCGTTTTCAAAGGCAGCCCCACATATAACGCATTGCAGTAATCCAGACGAGAAGTTATCAGAGCATGGATAACTGTAGCTAGGCTATCTCTGTCCAGATAAGGGCGTAGTTGGTATACCAGCCTAAGCTGATAAAAAGTGCTCCGTGCCACTGAGTTCACCTGTGCCTCAAGTGACAGTTCTGGATCCAAGAGCACCCCCAAACTACGAACCTGATCCTTTAGGGGGAGTGCAACCCCCTCCAGAACAGGTTGATTATCACCTAGCCGGGCAGACGAACCACCCACTAACAGTACCTCCGTCTTGTCTGGATTGAGTTTCAGTTTATTGGCCCTCATCCAGTCCATTACCATGCCCAGGCACTGGTTCAGAACAGCCACTTCCTCACCTGGTTTTGATGAGAAAGAGAGGTAGAGCTGGGTGTCATCCGCATATTGATGGCACCTCAGCCCACACCTCCGGATAACCTCCCCCAATGGTTTCATGTAGATGTTAAACAGCATGGGGGATAGAATAGAGCCCTGTGGAACCCCATGGCACAATTGCCATGGCACAGAGCAATAATCCCCCAGCACCACCTTCTGGAATCGGCCATCCAAGTAGGAGCGGAACCACTGTAGTGCAGTGCCTCCAACTCCCAACCCAGACAACCTATCCAGAAGGATACCATGGTCGATGGTATCGAAAGCCGCTGAGAGGTCCAGGAGAATCAACAGGGTCGCACTCCCCCTGTCCCTCTCCAATTTAAACCCAATTTTGGGACAGAAACTGCCTTGGTTGCCCTGTGGGTTGACCTTTACCAAGAGAGAGACAGGGAGAGTGCAACCCTGTTAGTTCTCTTGGACCTCTCAGTGGCTTTTGATACCATCAGCCATGGTATCCTTCTGCAGCAGCTGTCTAGATTAGGAATTAGGGGCACTTTTTAAGTTATAGTGGTTCCATTCCTACTTGGATGGCCACCTCCAGAAAGTGGCACTGGGAGATTATTGCTCTGTTCCATAGCAATTACAGCATGGGCTCATTCCCCATGCTGTTTAACATCTATATGAAACCACTGAGGGGAGGTTACCCAGTGATGTTGATTGGGGTGCCATCAATATGCCGGTGACACCCAGCTCCTTTCCGTCTAACCCAGGAGAGGCAATGGAAGTCTGTAATCAGTGCTTGAGCAGGATAATGAAGGCCAACAAACTGAAACTTAATCCAGACAAGACAGCAGTACTGTTAGCAGGTGGTTCTTCTGCCCAGCGGAGTGGCGTTCAACCTGTCCTGGAGGGGCTTGCACTTCCCCTGAAAGATCGGGGGTGCAGCTTGGGGCGCTTCTGGATCCATCATTGTCACTTGAGGCCCAGGCAGCCTCAGCAGCCGGGAGCACCTTTTATCAGTTTAGGCTGCTATTTCAGTTGTGATCCTATGTTGTGTTCGGTTGTGACACAGATAGCCTGGCAAAAGTTATCCACACCCCGGTAACCTCCCAGCTGGATTACTGAAATGCATTGTATGTGGGGCTGCCTTTGAAGGTGGCTCAGAAACTTCATTTAGTTCAAAACAGAGCTGCTAGGTTACTAACTGGGACTGGCCGAGTTGATCATGTGATGCCAGTGCTTCGTCAGCTGCACTGGCTTCCAACCCATTTTGGAGCCCAATTCAAAGCCTTCGTGTTCATCCTTAAAGCCCTAAATGGCTTGGGACCAGAGTACCTAATGGAATGTCTCCTTCTGTATGTAGCTTCTTGGATCCTTAGGTCATCTTTGGAGGACATCCTTCAGGTGGCCCCACCGAAGAAAGCTAGGTAGGTGGCTACAAGAGAGAGAGAGGCTTCTCAGTTTTGGCACCCCACTTGTATGGGTACCACCTCAATGAGGTACCACCTCAATGAGGTGAAACTGAGAAATGACTAATATGATTTCATTGTGGGGGTACACCCATGACCTACACCCTCCCTCACTGTTGCTATTTGCCTGTCCAACTTTTAAATACTTGGCCAAATGACATGTGACCTTAACTGTGCAGTTCTTTCCTTGAGTGTAGCCCCCCCCCTCAAATCACCAGCACTGCCCCCCCCCCAGTGCAGATGAAAACTCTAATGAGGAGTAGGGAGCTTGAACTGTTTGACCCCTGTAGTCCTGATTCTGATGGGGACATGATGCAGTGTGTGTGTGTGTGTGTGTGTGTGTGTGTGTGTGTGTGTCCAAGCTGTGTAACATCTGACAACCTTGGAAAGCCCAGTTGCCTGAATTTGTCTCACCTGACAGATTAAAATGGCAAGATAGGAGCCACAGCAGTGTAGTTATGTCAAAGGCTGGGAGACTAGTCCTTTCACCTCAAACAGATGATCAATGTTGGTACAGGGCAGCTTTCTGGGGTGATGCCCTTACAACATTGATCTCAGCCTAACATTGATCTGAGGCCAAATTCTCTCTGTGCTGGACAATTCCACTCCAGCTGCAGCTGGAGGTCCACCTGGTGGAATGCTCTGTCATGAAAAAGAGCCCTGCACACAGAAAACTAGCATGTCAGCAGCAACACGAGGCTGGAGCTGACATCTCATTTTCTATTTGTGTGTGGAGGTTCATTCAGGCATGTGTAGGGATGGACGAAAGGGACTTACCTTGTCCCGCAGCTTGCTTCGCGGTGGGGAGGAGGTGCTTCGCTTCTCCCCCCGAAGTTCAGGCAAGGGGGGAGAAGCGCCCCACCTCGCCCGGCCAAAATTCAGGCCAGGGGGGAGGCGCCCCATCCCTCACCGCCGAAATTCAGGCCGGGGAGGAGCGCCCCGTCTACCCAGCCACGAAAAAAAAAGTAAAGTAAAAAAAAACAACCCACACCCGTGATAGGCTACGTAACGATTTACGTAGCCTATCATGGCTAGATTTCCAAAGTCAGCTGTGATAGGCTATGTAAATCATCACGTAGCCTATCACGGGTGACTTTGAAAAAAAAAAAGCACGTACGCAAATGGCGGCGCCCATGTTTGGACTAATGTCCTTAGTTTGGCACGTCTAGTCTACGTAAAGATTAGATTTATGTAGGCTACGGCGAAAATAAAGGAACGCTATTTGCGTTGCCCTTATTTTCGCCGTAGTCTATGTAAATCTTTACGTAGACTAGACGTGCCAAACTAAGGAACGCAAATGGCGGCGCCCCATGGGCGCCACCATTTGCGTACACGCTTTTTTTTTTTTTTTTCAAAGTCACCCGTGATAGGCTACATGACAATTTACGTAGCTTATCACGGCTGGCTTTGGAAATCTAGCCGTGATAGGCTACGTAAATCGTTACGTAGCCTATCACGGGTGTGTGTGTGTGTTTTTTTACTTTACTTTTTTATTTTGCAATGGCGGCAGTGGCGGCTGGTCAGATGACCAGCTGCCGCCGCCCCCGCCAAAACACCGCCGGGACCCGCCGCCGAGAGGGACATTTGCACGAGGTAAGTCCCATCCCAGGAGGGGGGCGGGGGGCTGGAGGAGAATTTCACCACCAATTTCGGGGGGCCGAATGCGTTGGCATTCGGCCTCCCGGACATTCGGGGAGAAATTCTCCGCCATCCCTAGGCATGTGGGACCAGACTGCACAGCCCAGACATACATTTCTTGCCTCACTGTGAACTAGGCCAGGTGCTCCTTACCCCTCCCCTCCTCTCAGAGTTGAAGATCAGCCTCGGTGTGGCATGGTGGCAGTTCTGACTCGCTACGGAGTGAAAAGCTGCTATTTTTGTTTGCTTGCGTCATTATTTGTTTGAGGGCCCTTCTTAGGTGCAGGGTATAAATTATTATTCAAATAAAATTAATTGTAGAATTAATAATAGAAATATAAGCTGAATATAAGTGCCTTCTCTCCTCCAACAGACTCAAAGCACTGTGACAAGGATGCCCCTAAGAGCGCTGATCATATTTTGAGGAGAAGGTTGTTGTTGTTTATTGGACCATTGACAATGACAAACCTGTTTTGATCTCTTCCTATGAAAAGGCTAAAATAGATAAGACAGACTCTATAGGGCAATCTGTGAAAACCCAAATTAAATGTGTGTGTTCCTATAGTAGAGCTGTAACATAAAAACGAGCTGGGTGCATATAAAAGAGACATATGGAAAGGGAAGGCCACCCCATTTATTCACCTGTCACTTTGAAGGATGGTCCCTGTGCTGAGATGCAGATGGTCATAACTATGGCGTGATCTGTACTCACTGCTAAGCCACATCCTGAAAACACTTTCCTGGTGCGTCTTTTTCACAAGTCCATTTCACTAGGAGAGAAAGGAAGGGCAAAGTTGTCTTAAGAATCTGGTCCTATCATAATATATAATATATCAGGGTGACAGCGTTTCCTTTAAAAGAATCTAGAAGAAAATAGATGCCCACCCCCTTCACCACATTTTAACCTCATAGTCATGAAAAAATATTGATGTATTAACCCTTATGATGCTGTCTCAATCCATGATCTGGCTCATAAGAATGCGTCCTAGGCTTTCTTCACATGGAACAACTATTTTGCGATTGAGAGTGCTTCCTCCTGGAAGTTTGTGGGCTCTTTACATGACGCCGCGATGATTCAAGGCGACTCCAGAACAAAAGGCCCTTTGTTCCATTTTTAAATAGATCGCAGATAGGGATGGGGGAGAAATCCTCCACGGACCCCAGTGAGGCCAGATTCAAAAGAATCTGAGCCCCCAGAGTCCAGCTCCGGCATGCCAGCGATACTACCGCCATTGCCGTATCGCTGGCTGGGTGGATTGACTGCGGACACACATGGCATCCGGGACACCATTCGCGGCCATAATAGGGATGTCAGAGAATTCTGCCATGGATCTCAGTGAGGCCGAATGCCAGTGCATTCGGCCCCCCGAAATCCATGGTGGAATGAAGCCCCTGCCCCCCCACCCCATGAAAGGCGCGCGAAATGGAGCACTTACCTGCTGCCGTCTGTGCTGACTTGCGAATGGCGGCCGCGCTGAGGCCGCCATTCACTTCCTCATCATAGCTGTGATAGGCTACATAAATAATTATGTAGCCTATCACGGATAACGCAGGGACGCCATTTGCGTCCCTGCAGAGGCCGTGATAGGCTACGTAAGTATTTATGTAGCCTATAATGGCAAGCTAAAAAAAAAAAAAAAAAAACAGCGTACGCAAATGGCAGCGGCTATGGCGGCCGCCATTTGCGTTCCCTTTTTTTCGCTGTTTTAGCCTATGTAAATATTTACGTAGGTGAAAAAGGCGAAAAAGAAAGAACACAAATGGCGCCCACTACGCTATTTGCATTACCCCTTTTTTTTGCCGTAATAGCTTATGTAAATATTTACGTAGGCTAAAACAGCAAAAAAAGGGAACGCAAATGGCAGCCGCCGTAGCCGCCGCCATTTGCGTACGCTGTTGGGGTTTTTTTGCCTGCAGGCTGCCCAGCAGCTCAATGTCGGGCTGCAGGCGGCCCCGGCCGGCAGTTCCGTGGAATCTCCGCGGAGCAGAGCCGGCTGGGTTAGGATTTCGGGGTGCGGAGTGCCTCCCCCCCACTGCGAATCACCCCATCAAAAAGGTAAGTGACTTTCGTACATCCCTAGCTAGGGATGGCAGAAAATTCTGCCACAGACTCCGGGGGGGCGGATTCTTAGAATCCGCCCCCCCAGAGTCCGTGGTGGAATGGACCATCCCACCCCACCACCCCACAAATTCCGACCTCGGCCTGATCCTACCTGGCACCACCATGTCCGTGTCTGTCTGGGACCATCTGTGGTGGTCTTCGGATGCAAATGACATGTGGCATAGTGGATGCCATTTGCGTTCCTTTGCCTTACCATGATAGGCTATGTAAACCTTTACGTAGCCTATCACGGTAAGGCAAAGGGACGCAAATGGCGTAGCAGACGCCATTTGCGTCCCTGCTCTTTACCGTGATCTATCTATCTATCTATCTATCTATCTATCTATCATCCATCCATCTATCTATCTATCTATCTATCTATCTATTTCATTTCATTTCATTTCATTTCATTTCATTTCTATACTGCACAATAGCTGAAGCTCTCTGGGCGGTTCACAAAAATTAAAACCAAACGGCATACAATAAAACAATTTAAAATATTTGTTGTTGTTGTTCAGTCATTAAGTCATGTCCGACTCTTCGTGACCCCATGGACCATAGCACGCCAGGCCTTCCTGTCCTCCGCTCTCTCCCGGAGTGTGCTCAGTACTCTGCATATAAGTTAAATAAGCAGGGTGACAATATGCAGCCTTGTCGTACTCCTTTCCCAATTTTGAACTAATCGGTTGTTCCATGTCCGGTTCTTACTGTTGCTTCTTGATAGGGATGGGGGAGAATTTCTCCCCGAAACCTCGGGGGGCTGAGTGCCAACGCATTCGGTCCTCCGAAGGTTGTTCGGGGAGAAATTCTCTGCCCCCCCTCCCCCCCGGGATGGGACTTAACTTTCACGAATGTCGCTCCCGGTGGCGGGTCCCGGCGGCTGTTCGGCAGGTCTTCGTCAGGGGCGGGGGCGGCAGCCGGTCTTTCAACCGGCTGCCTCCGCCGCCATTACAAGAAAAGTAAAAAAAAAAAAAACGCCCCGTGATAGGCTACGTAACGATTAACGTAGCCTATCACGGCTAGATTTGCAAAGTCAGCCGTGATAGGCTAAGTTAATCGTCACGTAGGCTATCACGGGTGACTTAAAAAAAAAAAAGTGCGTACGCTAATGGCGGCCCCCATAGGGAGCCGCCATTCGCGTTCCTTATTTGGTCCCTATAGTCTACGTAAAGATTTACGTAGACTACGGCGAAAATAAGGGCAACGCTATTTTAATCGCTGTGACGATTAACGTAGCCTATACGTTAATCACTGTGACGATTAACGTAGCCTATCATGGCTGACTTTGCAGATCTAGCCGTGATAGGCTACGTAAATCGTTACGTAGCCTATCACGGGGCTTTTTAAAAAATTTTATTTTTCTTTTGAAGTTCGCGGCCAGGGAGACGGGGCGCTTCTCCCCGGCCTGAATTTCGGACGGGCGAGGTGGGAAGCCTCCCCCCAGCCTGAATTTTGGTTGGGCGAGGCGGGAAGCCTCCCCCCCCGGCCTGAACTTCGGGGGGAGAAGCGAAGCGCCTCCCCCCCACCACGAAGCAAGCTGCGAGACCAGGTAAGTGACTTTCGTACATCCCTACTTCTTGACCATAGTACACATTTCTCAGGAGACAGGTAAGGTGGTCTGGTACTCCAATCTCTTTCAGAATTTGCCACAGTTTGTTGCGATCCACACAATCAAAGGCTTTAGCATAGTCATGAAGCAGAAATACATGTTTTTCTGGAATTCTCTTGCTTTCTCCATGATTCAGCGAATGTTGGTGATTTGATCTCTAGTTCCTCTGCCTCTTCGAAACCCCGCTTGTACTTCCGGTATTTCTCAGTTCACATGCTGCTGAAGCCTAGCTTGTAGGATTTTGAGCATAACCTTACTGGCATGTGAAATGAGGTAGTTTGAACACTCCTTGGCATTGCCCTTCTTTGGAATTGGAATGTAAACTGACCTTTTCCAGTCTTGTGGCCACTGTTGAGAGTTCCAAATGTGTTGGCATATTGAGTGCAGCACTTTAACAGCATCATCTTTTAGGGATGTCAGAGAATTCCACGACGGAGCTCGGTGAGGCCGAATGCTAGTGCATTCGGCCCCCCGAAATCCATCGTGGAACGAAGGCCCTGCCCCCCCACCCATGAATGGCACGTGGGACAAAGTCCCCGCCGCCCCCAACCCACAAAAGGCACACGAAACGGAGCACTTACCTGCTCCCGTCTGCGCTGTTTGCGAATGGTGGCCATACTGCAGCCGCCATTCACTTCTTCTTCATAGCCGTGATAGGCTATGTAAATACTTACGTAGCCTATCACGGCAGGGAGAAAAAAATCCAGTGTACACAAATGGTAGTGGCTACTGCCATTTGCTCACTTAGGTTTTTTTCCCCTGCCGTGATAGGCTACATAAATGTTTACATAGCCTATCACGGCTAAATACAGGGACGCAAATGGTGGCGGCTACAACAGCTGGCATTTGCATCCCTGTAGGGCTGCCCAGCGGCCGGATGTCCAGCTGCGGGCAGCCGGGCAGAATTCTGGGTGGGAGGACCGGATCGCCTCCCCCCATCGAGGATTCCAGGGGAGGGACGGAGTGCCTCCCCCCCTAGCGGAAACAGAACAGAACGGAAGGTAAGTGTTCCGTCCATCCCTATCATCTTTTAAGATTTTAAATAGATCAGCTGGAATACTGTCATCTCCACTAGCTTTGTTGTTAGTAATGCTTCCTAAGGCCCACTTGACTTCACTCTCTAGGATGTCCGGCTCAAGTTCAGTGACCGCACTATCATGGCTATCAGGGACATTCAGATCTTTCCTGTATAGTTCTTCTGTGTATTCTTTCCATCTCTTCTTAATCTTGCCTGCCTTCTTTGTCCTTTATCATGCCCGTCTTTGCCCAAAACATTCCCCTGAGATCTCCGATTTTCTTGAAAAGATCTCTAGCCTTTCCCATTCTATTGTTTTCCTCCATTTCTTTGCACTGTTTCTTTAAGAAGGCCTTCTTGTCTCTCCTTGCTATTCTCTGTAACTCTGCATTCAGTTGGATATATCTTCCCCTTTCTCCCTTGCTTTTCGCTTAAGGATGGACAACAGTCCCTTACCTGGTCCCGCAGCTGTTTTTGGTGGGGGGGGAGGTGCTCCGTTTCTCCCCCCGAAATTCTTGGCAGGGGGGAGGCGCCCCGCCCCTCCTGGCCGAAATTCAGGCCGGGGGGGAGGTGCCCCATCCCTCACTGCCGAAATTCTGGCCAGGTGGGAGCGCCCCATCTCCCCGGCCGCGAAATAAAAAAGTAAATTGTAAAAAACACACAAAAAAAGGTGATAGGCTACGTAACGATTTACGTAGGCTATCACGGCTAGATCTTTATGTAGCCTATCATGGCTGACTTTGAAAAAAAAGCAAAAAAAAAAGCACGTACGCAAATGGTGGCGCCCATGGGCGCCGCCATTTGCGTTCCTTATTTGGGCATGGGTAGTCTACGTAAAGATTTACATAGACTACGGCGAAAATAAGGGAACGCTATAATGATGATAATGTAAGCCGCCTTGGGTTCCCTGCAAGAGGAAAAAAGGCGGGGTATAAATGCAATAAATAAATAAATAAATAAATAAATCTTTACGTAGACTGGACGTGAAAATAAGAAACGCAAATGGCGGTCCCCATGGGAGCCACCATTTGCATATGCGCTTTTTTTTTTTTTTCCCAAAGTCACCCGTGATAGGTTACGTGACAATTTACATAGCCTATCACGGCTGACTTTGGAAATCTAGCCGTGATAGGCTACGTAAATCGTGTGGCCTCGTGTGTGTGTGTGTTTTACTTTTTTTTTCGCGGCCAGGTAGACGGGGCGCTCCTACCCGGCCTGAAGTTCGGCCGGGCGAGGCGCCTCCCCCCCCTCGCCTGAACTTCGGGGGAGAAGCGAAGCACCTCCCCCCCACCGCGAAGCAAGCTGCAGGACGAGGTAAGTCCCTTTCGTCCATCCCTAGGTCATGCTTGCCTGTTATCCCAGTTATTTCTTGACTTCCTACTTTAGCATTCCAATCCCCTATGATGAAGAGGACATCTTTTTTTGGTGTTAGTTCTAGAAGGTGTTGTAGGTCTTCATAGAACCGATCAACCTCAGCTTCTTCGGCATCAGTGGTTGGGGCATAGACTTGAATTACTGTGATGTTGAATGGTTTGCCTTGGATTCGTACTGAGATCATTCTATCATTTTTGAGATTGTACCCCAGTACTGCTTTTCCCACCCTTTTGTTGACTATGAGTGCGACTCCATTTCTTCTAAGGGATTCTTGCCCACAGTAGTAGATATGATGGTCACCTGAGTTAAATTCGCCCATGCTTGTCCATTTTAGTTCGCTGATTCCCAAGATGTTGATGTTCAATCTTGCCATCTCATGTTTGACCCCCTCCAGCTTACCTTGATCTTACATTCCAGGTTCCTAAACAATATTGTTCTTTACAGCATCGGACTTTCTTTTCACCACCAGACACATCCACAGCTGAGTGTCCTTTCAGCTTTGGCCCAGCCGCTTCACTCTTTCTGGCGCTACTTGGAAATTCCCTCTGCTCTTCCCCCGTAGTATATTGGACACCTTCGGACCTGAGGGGCTCATCTTCCAGCGTCATATCTTTTAGCCTTGTGGTACGTTCCATGGGGTTTTCTTGGCAAGAATACTGGAGTGGGTTGCCATTTCCTTCTCCAGTGAACCACATTTTGTCAGAACTCTCCGCCATGACCCGTCTGTCTTGGGTGGCCCTGCACGGCATAGCTTATGGCTTCACTGAGTTATGCAAGGCCCTTCGCCACAACAAGGCAGTGATCAATGAAGGGGAATTTAAAATATATAGAACATTAAAACCGCAATATAACAATACAACCACAATAAAATCTAGCAGAAGTGCAGAAATTTAAAATATAGATTTAAAACAGCAAAGCTAAAGATTTATGTAGCCTATCACAGTACGGCAAAGAGACACAAATGGCGTAGCAGTCAGCATTTGCTTCCCTGCTCTTTACCGTGATAGGCTACGTAAATCTTTACGTAGCCTAACATGGTAAGGCAAAGGGATGCAAATGGTGTCCAATACGCTGGACGCCATTTGCATCCGGATACCATCCACGGCTCTGCGGACTTGATGCGAAGCGGATCCGGCCAGGGAGGATTGGGTGGGGGAGGACTGGATCGCCTCCCCCCCACGGTCCCCCAGCAGAGCCAGGTAGGTGGGGTTCGTACACCCCTATTTAAGGCTGCATTTACCTTAAACTAAGGCCTTTATGGCCGCAAATGGCATCCTGGACACCATTTGCATCCACAGTCAGTAGTCCCCACCAGCCAGCGATATGGCATGGCGGCCATATTGCTGGCACTTTGGAGCTGGCCGGCGGCTCTGTGGAATCGCTGCAGAGTGGAGCCGGCTGAAGAGGATTCCAGGGGGAGGAATGGATTGCCTCCCCCCCCTGCAGACCCCCACCCTGGACTGGCAGGTAAAAGATTTGTACATCCCTAATCGGAGATAATGAGCTATCAAATTACCCCGGTTGTGTTCCGCTTGAGTTCCCTCTGTGAAAAGAGGAAAAGAGGCAAGAAGAGGAGAGAGATCAATGAAAGATAATGGAAGACTATCCCTAGTATAGATACAGGGAGGAGGAGGGGGAAAGGGGAGGGGGAAAAGGAAGTGGGGAGATTTTATTTATTTATTTATTAGATTCTTAATTGCCCATTTGGCCGGTCACCTGGCCACTCTGGGCAATGTACAACAATACAAACAGTTTAAAACAATAAAATTATACATTAAACATTGTATTTCTAAAATTATCCTAACCCACCCCAAATGCCTGCCTGAACAAGCAAGTTTTCAATGCATGGTGGAAGCTCATTAAAGAAGGGGCATGGCAGAATTTGCTAAGGGGGGAGTTCCACACAGTGGGGGCCACCACAGAGAAGGCTCTCTCCCTCATCCTCATCAGCCTAGCTGTCCTGGCTGATGGGACAGAGAAAAGACCATCTGAGACTGATCTTGTTGAGCAGCCTGTCTGATGTAGCTGGAGGCGCTCCATGAGAGGTCAAAACCAACACCTTGAATTTGGCTTGGAAAACAACTGGCAGGCAGTGCAACTCCTTCAGCACTGGAGTGATAGGGAATCGTTGTGATTCTGCATGTAAAACGGAAGCAGAAAGTCCCGTGTTAAATGCAGGATCTTAGGCTGGTGTAGAGATGCAGATGCTGCTAGGGATGTACGAAAGTCACTTACCTTTTCGCGGATTCTGTTCATGGGGGGGGGGAGGCGTTCCGTCCCTCCCCCCGGAATCCTCGATGGGGGGGGGGAGGTGATCCGGTCCTCTTCCCCAGAATCCTCAATGGCCAGCTGTGCTCTGCGGCGGCTCCGTGGAGCAGCTGGCCAGGCCCATGCCAGGGACATCCGCAGCCGGATTTCTGGCCGCGGAGGGCTCTGGGTAAAACAAAAAAAAGACATACGCAAATGGCAGCGGCTACGGCCGCCGCCATTTGCATTCCTTATTTTTCGCCGTCTTAGTCTATGTAAATATTTATGTAGACTATTATGGCGAAAATGAAGGGGAACGCAAATAGTGTAGTGGGCGCTATTTGTGTCCCTTTTTGATTGCGTCCCTTTTTGATTGCGTCCCCCACTACGCTATTTGCATTCCCCTTTATTTTCGCCGTAATAGTCTACGTAAATATTTACGCAGACTAAGATGGCAAAAAAGAAGGAATGCAAATGGCAACGGCCATAGCCGCCGCCATTTGCATACACATTTTTTTTTTTAACTGGGATGTGATAGGTTACATAAGTCTTTATGTAGCCTATCACGTCTCTGTAAAAAAAAAAAACCCGACAAGACTGCAAATGGCGGCAGTGGCAGCAGGTCGGAAGACCAGCCACCACTGCCATCGCCGCCACCCAGAACATCCACCCCAGGTAAGTCTCGTCCTGGGGGGATCCGTGGGGGGGTGGGGGGGCAGGCCGTTCCACCACAGATTTCGGGGGGCCGAATTAGGGATGTATGAAACTCCCCTTACCTGGCTCCGCCGGGTTCCGCCGGGGGGGGAGGTGCTCCATCCAGGGGCGGGGATTCTGCGGAGCCGCTGGCTGGCTCTGCCAGCAGCCAGACATCCGGCCGCTGGCTAGCAGGAACGCAAATGGCGGCGCCTGTAGCTGCCGCCGTTTGCGTCCCTGTAGTCAGCTGTGATCGGCTACGTAAAAACTTATGTAGCCTATCACGTCTGGCTTAAAAACAAAACAAAACGCGCGTACGCAAATGGTGGTGGCTACGGCCACCGCCATTTGCGTTCCATTATTTTTGGACGTCTTAGTCTACCTAAATATTTACATAGACTAAGACGGCGAAAATAAGAGGGAACGCAAATACCGTCCGCTACGCTATTTGCGTTCCCCTTATTTTTGCCGTCTTAGTCTATGTAAATATTTACAACGTAGACTAAGACGGCCAAAAATAAGGAACGCAAATGGCGGCGGCCGTAGCCGCCACCATTTGCGTACACGTGTTTGTTTGTTTTTTTAAGCCAGATGTGATAGGCTACGGAAGTCTTTACATAGCCTATCACGTTTTGTAAAAAAAACCACACACACAACCCGACAAGACTGCAAATGGCGGTGCCGGCAGCTGCCGCCGCCGCCACAGCTGCCGCCGCCAGTGCCACCGCCACCCGGAACATCCGCCCCTGGTAAGTCTCATCCTGGGGGGGATCCACGGGGGGGGCAGAGGGGTGGCAGGCCGTTCCACCACAGATTTCGGGGGGTCGAATGCTCTGGCATTTGGCCTCACCGAGATCCGTGGTGGAATTCTCTGACATCCCTAGATGCTGCTTGAGATGAGCTATGCTGATTGTGCAACATGCCTGATTCTAAGACCTTTGCACTCCTTTAACATCTACATGAAGCTGTTGTGGAGGGATGTCCAGAGACCTGGTTTGTGCTGTTGTCACTTCAGTATGTTGATGTTATCTAGCTCCAGCTCTTCTTTCACAGATCCCAGGGAGCCAGTGGAGACTGTGAATCAGTGCCTGAGATAGCGGAATGGATGGGGATACACAAACAGAAACTTCATCCAGATATGATGGAAGTGTTGTTGGTTGACAGGAAAGCTGACCTGGGAGTGGGTTACACCCTGTTCTGGGTGGAATTGTACACCCTCTGAAGATCAGATTTGCAGTTTAGGGATACTTCTTGATCAGGTGCTGGGTATCTGGGTGGTGGTAGTGGTTCAAGCACCTTTTACCAGCTCAGCTCAGGTCGGTATGCTAACTGTGCACTTACCTGGAGAAGACTGGCTTAGGTTGCAAACCTATGCACACTTATCTGGGAGTAAACGCCATTGAATGTGGAGGGCTTCTGAGCAAACACATCTAGGATTGCACAGTTACTCTTAATACATTCAGATGGGACTACAATGTGGAGCAGAAGTCCACTCCATGTTTTCCATGGTCCTTGAATAATCATATACTGCAGAGCTGGGGAACATATGCCCCTCAAGACATTGGAGTTCATCTCCCATCATCCTTAGCCAGCATGGTCAATGGTTAGAGATGATTGGAGTTCTGGCTCAACAACATCTGGAGGTCATAGGTTCCCCATACTGCCTTCTTGCCCCATGAAGTTGTTTCTTGAAAAGATTCTGGTTAGTTCCAACAGGCTTTGAATCAAGTATGTACAGTGTATATGACAGGAAGTTTCCACATAATGGCTGCCATTACTTCTGTTCCAGAAACATTTCTGTAACTTCTAATTCACAGTTCATATACACACTAAGCTGTTTGCTCAGAATCAAAGGCCCCAATAATTGCCTAAACTGGCAAAACTGACAGTGCACATCAGAGAATAAATGAGACAAAATGTTATTCAAGGGGAGAGGATCAATACATTTTCTGTTTTGTGAATGCTAACTTCACACCACTCTTTCTGAACAGTACTTATAGCCTTGCTATACCTTATCCTCCCAAGGCCAAGTATACAGCCATTTCCTCAGAATGGCAGCTCAAATGAGGCATTGTTTATGATATCGCATAGGTAAACAAGATCTTGCGAAGAGAAAACTCCCTGTAAAAGACCCTGATGCCGGGAAAGATTGAAGGCAAAAGGAGAAGGGGATGGCAGAGGATGAGATGGCTAGATAGAATCACCGATGCAATGAATATGAACCTGAGCACACTCCAGGAGAGAGTGGAGGACAGGAGGGCCTGGCGTGCTGTGGTCCATGGGGTCACGAAGAGTGGGACACAACATAACGACTGAACAACAACAACAAAACAAGATCTGGGATGCCCGAATTTGTGAATTTCAGGGAAGGCAAGTACTGATTTTTTTTAAAAAATAATCTGATAATTTTGCGGAGGCATCCCCCCCATCCCAAAAATAAATATTGCTTAGTGCTACTTTTCTCTTTCACTGATGCTCTTTTTCAATTGTCAAGACTATTCAGCACAGAAAAGCAAAAGGATAATGGATGCTGAGTTTGCTCCCATGGATGGGAATGTCCCCCTGACTTCCACCCATGGGATGCTCTCACCAGTGGAAGGGGTGGTGACTTTTACCAATCTCTCTTTCCATCTGCATCTCCTTGTGCTCCTGAAAATCTACTCTGGAGAGTTGGGGAGTCCTGTGGAACAGTGTACGGAGGGGGGAGGTGCTCAGGGAAAAGGGAGAATTGGCAAAAATAGTTATCTTCTGCTAGTTAGGATCCAAGCCATCTGATGGTGACGTATACAATGTGTTATTACTCCAGTGGCATAAATGTCCCTAACTCCATTAAAATTAGTAGGAAATTATACTTCTGTTGATAAACAATGAAAGCAAAATTGCATTTGTTTACTGTGAACATATTAATCTCTTTGAACAACACAGTGCTATGCAAAACTGCATCCCTTGTGTCTTCTTTGAGAGAGATGGATTATTTTACTTCTTGTGACTCAGAGGTTCTGCAAGACTGTAACACTGATTCTGATTAATAAATCAAGAAAAATAATGAGTTGGATCCAGATGAGGGAGGAAGCTCCTTTGTGTTCAACCCAACATTCATACTTGCCTAGGCCAGATGTGGGCAGAAATTAGATCAAGATCTACTAGTAGCATCCTGGTTGATTTTCAGGAGACCAACTAAGGTTTCTTCCTCCAATGGTTTGACAGCAGCAATACCAACTAGGCTGTTGGATAATACAATAGAATATTGTATTTCAGAAAATGTGCCTTCCTCCTCATGGTCTAATGACAGATAAAACAACTAGGGTGGCCATGTGTCCTACTTTACAAAGGACAGTTCTATATTGGAAGAGCTGCCAGAGGAGTCTTCTGTTTGAAAGCCTTCTCTATTTGAAGGGCAATCCAGCCCAAAGATAAAGAACCATAAGAAGGGAGATCAGGGGCCTTGAAGTTTCCCATCAACTCTTAGCACCATGACAGCAGTCTGAGCAGGCACATGAGCAGATACACAGGTCACCTGGTCACAAGCTCCCCCACTATGCTGAGGTGTATTTTATTTCTATTTACATTTTAGTAATCATTTCTACATTTGCATCTGTAAGTATAAATCAGCACAAGCAAGTTTTATGCAAATCCATGTCCCGTTTTGTCCTCCTTTTGGGTGATACGTTCCCTGTTATTTGGCGATAGGAAAGTGGCCATCCTAAAAACAACTTGGCCCAGAGATGTACTGCCTTTCCTAGCAACTGTCCATATTTCATTAGGGGAGACAGCCATGGGCTTGGAGGACCATCGCCTCATACCACCGAAATAATGGAATGACAATTTCTGCATAAAAGAACCTGTGATATCCAGCTTCATAACTATGCTCAGAATTTACCTTTTGTGTTGAACTCTTCTCCATTGAACAGTATAGGCTGAATATAAATGGCTGGTTTGGTGACAATTGTACCTAAATTGTGCATCAGCTGATATATTATTTCATTCATTTCAGTGAAATTACACGTAAAGTTGAACATGTTCCTTCCTTTGTGTGAAACAAGGACTTCTCTAATGTTGGAGGAGAAGATGTATCTCCCTGTTCAGAGACATCACTTACCCCCTCTAAATTGTCCACTGTAACTACTTTTTCCCTTCAGCATTTGTACATCAGCAGATGCAGCACAAAATGGCCAAAGCCTTTCTACTGATCAGTTTGGACTCAGTGTGAATGTAATAGAAATCATTTTATTGTATTGTGGACCTTGGTTATTGTCCATTTGTAGAAAAAAGTGTAATTCCCAAGAAAAGCACTTTATTGTGGAAATCCTTCCATTGTAGAATAGATTTTAGTTTTATCTAGCATCTTTTGTATTCCTGCTGATGTATCCTGAGCCACTTTTCAACATGCAGAGTTAAGTAATAGTGCGGTTCATATGTAGGCAAATAGGACAGCCATTAGGGACTCAAATGTAACTCACAGCCAGTCCAGAATAATAGAATTACTCAGAGAATTGAAGAGGTTTGGCTTGTAGGATTTATCGTTCTTCCTAAAATACTATTAAATCATAAAGTATTGTGCTAGGGCACAGGGAATGGGAGAGAATGACTCTTCACAAGGAGCTTGAGCAGCCTTGTAAATAAGCTCACAAAAGTTACTAGCCTGCAAACATTTCTACTAGCTTGTTGGAGAGTGGCAGAGGAAAGACATAGAGTTGTGTTTCAATGCTGGGTATGGAGAAAGGGGCTTCTCTTCTCTAGCAGCCTACTTGGTTTCTGTGCTCCATCCCACTTCATCCCTCTACCGTCAGCCCACTCACTCACCTGTATGGTACAAAAGACCTGTGAAGATGGGAACTTCTCTAGGCTACTCCAACAAAGAATGTTTGCAAAGAATTCCCCTTCTGTTGTTTGCTTTGTTGTTGCTCTAGTTTCTTTTTGCTCTCTGTAATTAATTGTATTTTATTACTGTGATTTTTAAATTGTGTATTGTATTTTTAAAAATGGTTTAAAACCATGTTGGGGGCCTTCTTCTTAAAAAGCAAGAGGTGTATACATTTAACAAAACCAACCAACCAACCAGCAACACTTTCCCTTGTTCCCCTGTTGCATTTTCATATCCCACTATAAAAGATCTACCCTTTTATATGATTGCTGGAATTCACT
Organism: Heloderma suspectum; assembly: GCF_057233095.1. NCBI lineage: Eukaryota > Metazoa > Chordata > Lepidosauria > Squamata > Helodermatidae > Heloderma > Heloderma suspectum. Next base: position 96,733,502 of record NC_139459.1, on the reverse strand, counting down.
TCTGTTGCAAGTTGCAACCATTTTCTGTGAATTGGACATCAGTGGTATGCCATGTAGTGTACTGAACAGAGACCCTGGCTTGGACTTCAAGACTGAAGACTGGTGTTCTGGTCATGGAACCTTCCATTTACAGGCTTCTCCACCCCACGCTCCCAGCCACTTCTGAGGGTTTGTGGATGCTTTGAAACATCTGATGTGATGTTGAGGACTGCAGCTATGGAGGGAGATGAACGAGACAACCTGTCTTTGCATGAATAGGAGTGCCTTCCATTTGTGAATCCAAACCACTGTTTCATGTCAGAATGCAGAATAAAACCATTTCTTTGGGCGTTACGTATTCTAGGTGGACACCTAAGATTTTGCAAGTGGTCGGTTTAAAAGTGGACAGAACTGGCTTCTCTTGCAGATACGCTCAGTGGCAAATCCCGTGTGAAACAACCCTAAGACCGTGTGCCTGCTCTGATGGCTGGAATTGCTCACTTTTCCATTTCCTTGCCATTTGGTATCTGAACTTCCTGGACCTAATGACTTAACTCTACAGTTAACTAAATGTTGGGCATTGGCATTGAATATTGAATTGAGGATAGGTGTTATTTTGAGCAAACAATTCCCTGAGATATCATATGATACCACTTCACAAAGACAGAGTGTTCACCAGCTAGAGTTTCAGCAAAGTGTACTTCAAAATGCCTTCCAGTCTTCATAATTGGAATTTGGTAGTTTCTGATGTGTCACTTAGAACCTTTATCTTCGGCCTGCACACTAAACTCACCTTGAACCTTATTCCATCTTGCATTTCAGTTTAATTCCACCTATTTACTTTGCCACTGAAGTAGATAGCTCCTTTTGTCTCTGTAGTCTGTAATGTATTGTGCCATCCTTTCTCTAATACTCCTTATCATGACCACGGCATTGCCAGACACATCACGTTCAGTAACTAATACTGATGGTTTTCAATATTGCCTAAAGACAGAAGACTTTCATCTCAGCCTGTATATTATATGTGCTGTTGCTTTTGTTCTTACAGTTGTAGCAAAATGTTCTTTCATTTCCTGCCTGTCATGCAATTTACTTTCTGCCCTAACCCCATAGATTTCCCCCTTTGTATGTATGTCACTTTCTTTCTGTCTCCCTTCCCTTCCTTTGCAAGGCTGGCCCTACCATTAGGCAGAGTGTGCTGGCTGCCTCAGGCAGCACATATTGAGTGGCAACATTATCAGCACCCCCAGCCATTCCTTCCTGCCCATTCTCATCTGCCTGAACTGGTGCTCCAGTGGCAATGATGCTTGCTTGTTCTTGGTGGTCTGTCTTGCCCAGTTGCCTTCTCCCAACATGTGGCAGACAGTGGCATTGGGAAAAGCACCTGACCAAGTGATCAGGCAGAGATGCGCCAGCCTAGGCAATGCAGTCCATCAGGCATTGTTTGCACACGTGTACTGGTCTGCTCATGTAACGCATGTTGGTACTGCCTAGGAATGGTGGAAAATTCCACCATGGACTCCAATGAGGCAGACTCCAGTGCGGTCTGGAGTCCATGGTGGAATGAAAGACTAACCACCACCACCCAGGGGAATCCACATGGGGCCAGATCCTACCTTCTGCCAGCCGTCTCTGCCGCCTGTCCCATAGCATGCGCTATTTGCATCCCTGCTCTTTGCCGTTATAGGCTACGTAAAGATTTATGTAGCCTATCACGGCAAATGGCAGGGATGCAAATGGCATCCGCTATGCTGGATGCCATTTGCGTCCGAAGACAGGCAGGACGGCAGCAGACGGACCCGGCCGGCAGCTCCGCGGACTTGCTGCGGAGCGGAGCTGGCCGGCCGGGCAGGATTCCGGAGGGAGGAACGGATTGCCTCCCCTCCCGCAGACCCCCCCCTGGCGGGCTTGAAGGTGAGTTCCGTACACCCCTAGTACTGCCACAGCATTGGTCTGAGTGGGCAGTGAGCAGGTGCCATGGGGAACAGTGAGCAAACAATCATGAGGTGTTGTGGGACAGAGCTCTGTATGCCAGATGGCCTGGCCTGCAACCCCTCAGCTAGCCTCTGGCTTCAGGTGCATTATAGGATACAGGCTTGTTCAATTAAGATGCAACTGCCGGTTCGTTCAGCTTCTGTACACAGAATGGGGGGGGGGTACCATCTGAGCCTAAGGGATGCATGAGAAATTCATATCAGTTCATTACTGAGGAGTTTGCACCTTCTGGAATTGAATGCAGATCCAAACACAATCTGTGTTTGAAGTCCATACCTTTCCAAGCTTGCAATGTTATTCACTGAAGAAAAAAATTCAGTTCAAAAATGTCTACATTTGAAAAATGCACATGAAAAAAATGTGTACTTTGAAAAATTCACACAAATATGCTTTAATCAATGGGGAAAATGTATACATTTCACATAAAATGTACATTTAAAAAATGTGTATGATTGATGCGTGCATTTGAAAAAAAATGCACAACAGTACACACCACTTTTCATGTGAATCAGATCTGAACCTGAGTCCGAACAAGCTTTGAGGTGGAATTCAGAGAACCTCAGTGAGCTCAGGTGCTGATTCGCACATCCCTACTGGCCTTTCAGCTCAGGCTGAATTATATAAAATCTGCACTGCCTTTCAGCACAGTGTCCAGGGCATTTCCGTGCTGTCTCCATGCCTATGTGCCCTGCGTATGGACACTTTTCAGCCAGTTTAACTCAAGCCTCTCTTTAAATCCAACAAACAATTCTTTATTGAACAATCTCTTTCAATGGAACAAAAAGAAATAATAACTCACGGTCCACAGGAAATAAGGAGGTTGTCACAAACGAAGGTTGGGTCCAGTGGGAAATTACTGGTGGATGCTGGATAAGAAGTAGGTGAGGCCTGGTAAAAACAGAGCATTCTCTCCCAGATCTTCTGAGCCTCATAGGGATGTACAAAAGTCACTTACCTTTCCACGGATTATGTTGATGGTGGGGGGGGAGGCATTCCATCCCTCCCCCCAGAATCCTCGACAGGGGGGGAGGCGATCCGTTCCTCCCCCCCGGAATCCTCCACGGCCGGCCGTGCTCCGCGGCAGCTCTGCTGAGCAGCTGGCCAGGCCCAGCCAGGCCAGAGCCGTCTGCAGCCGGATTTCCAGCCACGGAGGGCTCTGGGGAAAAAAAAGCAAAAAAACCACATATGCAAATGACGGCGGCTACGGCCGCCGCCATTTGCATTCCTTATTTTTGGCCGTCTTAGTCTACGTAAATATTTACGTAGACTATGACAGTGAAAATAAAGGGGACCGCAAATAGCGTAGCGGGCGCTATTTGCGTCCCTTTTTGATTCACCGTTTTAGCCTATGTAAATATTTACATAGGCTAAAACGGCAAATCAAAAAGGGACGAAAATAGCGCCCGCTACGCTATTTGTGGTCCCCTTTATTTTCACTGTCATAGTCTACGTAAATATTTACGTAGACTAAGAGGGCCAAAAATAAGGAACGCAAATGGCGGTGGCCGTAGCCGCCGCCATTTGCGTACGCGGTGTTGTTGTTGTTTTTAAACCCAGCCATGATAGGCTACGTAAATCTTTACATATCCTATCACGCCATTTTTTTTGTTTTTGTTTTTACAAGACTGCAAATGGCTGCGGCGGCAGCCGGTCGGAAGACCAGCCGCTGCAGCCGCCGCCACCCGGAACATCCGCCCCAGGTAAGTCTCGTCCCGGGGGGGATCTGCGGGGGGGGGGGGTGGCAGGCCGTTCCGCCACGGAGTTCAGGGGGCCGAATGCACTGGCATTTGGCCTCACTGAGATCCGTGGAGGAATTCTCTGACATCCCTAGAGCCTCATACTTCTTTGCTGCCTAGGCCAAAAGTAAAGAAAGGCTCCCGCTTAAAGGGAAGTCTCTACTAGTTCATCTCAGACTGCTAGGATCTAGGTACAGCAGGCCTGTCTAGCACATCCTTGATCTCTCTACCCACAGTATAAACATAGACATTTCTTATGCTTTAATGCAATACAGAGCTGGGGGCAGCACAATTTCCAAACACAAAAGAGAATACAAATAAAATGTAATAGCATATTTTAAAATTTATTAATACATTAAAATACTTTAAAAAAAAAACTTTGCTGGGAGCCAAAAAGGTGAACATATTGGCATGGGCCTCCCAGGGAGCCTCTCTGGAATTGTCTTAGCCTAGCTTATTCCTTCATTTGCTCTAATTTAAATTTATATTCTCACTGACATCCAATATGTTTCTGTGATGGTGGCATAGACATTCATTCTTTATCAAAGCATTTTAAAGATCCCCAGTATGTTTAAAGATATACTGACAGCCAGTCACAGGGGATCTGTGATAGGGTATACCATTCCTTTTCTTTAAAGAGTGGTGGAGAGACTTGGATTTTGGTCAGAGTAGCAGCACTGGGGAAGAGTTTTTCCCTGTGCAGTTATCCTGATGGACCCCCCCCATGCAATTTAACCCCTCTTGGGAAAAATAAAGGTGCATGTATTCTCTCTTTCCCCCTCCCCTGCCCCCATTAGGCTAATAGCAGCTTGGGAGGTGATTTAAATTGGGGAAACAGTATGGTGTGAAAGTATTAAACAGCCCTCACCAACAGCGCTCTGATCAAAACCAGAGTCCCTCATGACAGCTGTAAAGTAAAAACAAAACACCAAACAATAAGGAAATATCTGGACATGTATCATGGAAATTTGGACATATTTTGATGCAGAAAGAATAGAATTCTTTTGATCATGCCTACCTGCCTACCTGCCTTCAACAATGTATGGACAGGAACATGGCAAGGAGAAACTTTCAACAGGAAAATGACACCAATTTTTATAACCCCCGAATTTCATCGCTAAATTGCAGAATTCACCACAGTAGTTCAACCCACCCCAGAACTCTTGTAATCATAAACACAGGAGGTGGTGGGCTCTCCCACACTGGAGGCGTTCAAGACGAGGCTGGACAGCCATTTTGCAGGAATGCTCTGACTTGGATTCCTGCATTGAGCAGGGGGTTGGACTCAATGGCCTTGTAGGCCCCTTCCAACCCTACTATTCTATGATTCTATGATTAAGAGGAAGTATATGGCTGCATATATAAGCTTCATATTCAGAATTCTGATGGTTCAGGCAGAATTCCAGATAGCTTTTTTTTAAACAGGTCATTTTAGGAAGACCATATGTTCTTATTAAAGTGGCCAACTTACATCTGTTGAATGCAGTATGAAAATTTAAGCCCATCAAACCGGTAGGACTGAGTAGGGATAGTTGCCAATATCTCTGAAAAATGGCAGTACTCAAAGTCCCAGCTCCACCCATGCCCCTCCCACCTGACCCACATCCATCATCCACTCATGTCTTTCCCACCTGACCCACATTGATGTTGTTCTATAGAGAGAGTGAGCTGTAGATCTTTTATTCTGAAACTCCACAAAACTCATCACATGCACTCAAAACAAGTCACCCGTGTGAACAGACGGACTATGTATGAAATCCGTGCCTAAAGGGCAGACATTTCTTTGACCTTATCACTTGAACTAAAATGAGTGCATGACTTTTTCAGGACCTGCTATGCCCATTTGCATGTGTCCGTCGGTGAAAAATGGGCACTGTGATGTGTTTATCTAGAAAGGGATCCAAGGCTGGAGCTAAATCAAAAAGAACGGTGAAGGTTAAATTGCAACTAAACGCATCTGTCGGCTCATCCAAACACACCCACATATGAATTCCCAGTCACTTGAGTCTCTGGGGTGTTTGAAAATGTCTGAAGTCTTTCTTTAAAAACCAGATTAGCATGTATCTTAAAAGTTCGACTGTAATACTGTTTAACTGCTCTATTTTTCCATTATAGGGCTGTCAGCAGGAATACGTTGCCCTATAGCACATGACAAGTGAAAATGCTGGTAACATTGTTTTTCATAGACAGGGGGAAAAAAATACCAAAGAAGCAATTTCTTAGCTAAAATGTCACCTGTTAGATGTATGGGACTCACTATATTTGTTGCCCTGGTAACAAATGGTGTAAAATGACTCCTTTGCACAGCTCCATCAGAATGATTGCATCCTGGTTTCCCCATCATTTTACAAGAGGCTGTTTTCATTCTCCCTTCCTGACCGTATTAAGTGTAAAGAGATTGAATTACGGTGCTGTACCTTCTCTATCCTATGTGGATTTAAGAGTTGATATTGATGTACTGAGAACTGTGTTCTTCTTCAAGAAAAAAAGCTACAAATTATAATGAATTTGACTTTTATGTATCGACCGTTCAAGTAGCAAAGCAGTGTTTCTGCACCCAGGGGATAGAGATGGCATAATCAGCATTTTTCACTCGAACGAATCCAATTGATAAAGCAATATACTCGGTGTCACTTTGCCTGATCCCGAGGTTTAACAATAGTCATGCTAAAAGTAGATACATTACTCCATAAATTTCACCCATAAAAAAATCTGCTAGCCATTGCTTTATACACTGCACTCTTTCCAACTTTTCTTTGAGCAGGGCAGAAAAAGGCACACACAATAATTTTACTGAGTACATGCCAAGCATAGACAAAAAACCCACAACCACACAAACTGAGCATCAATCCATAATTATTCAAAATTTGGGGGAACACATAATATTAGCACCTATAGATGACAAGTTATAGTGGCTGATAAACCCTAAATACTTCCACATATCTGACTTCCTGATCAAAATGGGTGTGCATTTCCAATCCAAGCTACTATTGACGCAGCTCATTTAAAAATAAAAAAGTGTACAGAGAATACACTCATAGATGGTATGCTTATAGTCACAAGATGTTTTTTAATTAAAAATTCATTAAAAAAACTTGATTAATTTTTCTACAAATTTCCCCCCTTAATTCCAGATTTTATACATATAAATTAGAAGATGTTCCTAAAACAAGCAAGCAAGCAAACAAACAAACAAACAAAGAAGTTTATTTAATGTTTGATTAAAATAACAAGTCAAATGTATTTGTATCATTAGGATACATTTTTGAACATTGCAGTTTGCCGTTAATATTGGAAAGAATAAGCTATAAGTACCACCTTTATCTAAAAGTCTATGACTGATAGTATTAATAGAATGTAAAATGTCAATGTTCTTTTGAGCCTGTATCTAAGCAGAGGTCCTTAGGGTTGCAGGAATCTTAGGCAGCTGGCGGGCAAAGATAGCAGAGGCGGGTGGCAAACACTGTTGGGTGAAATGTTCTCAATCCACTGTCAAGCAAGATCCATTTTAAAGCAGTAGGCTCTAAAGGTTAAAGCTGCTATACTAACAGGAGTGCACTAGAATAGTTAGAGTTGGCCTAGATTATCCAGTCAGACAGCATCATGACTGATTGGGTATTTGAACTTAGATTATCTGATAGGGCATTTGAATTTAGTTTATCTGATTGGGTATTTGAATTTAGATTAACCTAGATTATCCAGTCAGCATCTCAACTGATTGGGTATTTGAATTTTGGTTATCTGACAGGGTATTTGATCTTAGATTAACCTAGATTATCCAGTCAGCATCATGACTGACTGGGTATTTGAATTTAGATTATCTGATAGGGTATTCGAATTTAGATTAAGCTACATTATCCAGTCCGCATCATGACTGACTGGGTATTAGAATTTAGATTATCTGATAGGGTGAATTTAGATTAACCTAGATTATACAGTCAGCATCAAGACTGATTGGGTATTTGAATTTAGATTATCTGATTGGGTATTTGAATTTAGATTAACCTAGATTATCCAGTCAGCGTCATGACTGACTGGGTGTTTGAACTTAGATTATCTGATAGGGTATTTGAATTTAGATTAACCTAGATTATCCAGTCAGCGTCATGACTGACTGGGTGTTTGAACTTAGATTACCTGATAGGGTATTTGAATTTAGATTAACCTAGATTATCCAGTCAGTGCCATGACTGACTGGGTGTTTGAACTTAGATTACCTGATAGGGTATTTGAATTTAGATTAACCTAGATTATCCAGTCAGCGTCATGACTGACTGGGTGTTTGAATTTAGATTACCTGATAGGGTATTTGAATTTAGATTAACCTACATTATCCAGTCAGCGACATGACTGACTGGGTGTTTGAACTTAGATTACCTGATAGGGTATTTGAATTTAGATTAACCTAGATTATCCAGTCAGTGCCATGACTGACTGGGTGTTTGAATTTAGATTACCTGATAGGGTATTTGAATTTAGATTAACCTAGATTATCCAGTCAGTGCCATGACTGACTGGGTGTTTGAATTTAGATTACCTGATAGGGTATTTGAATTTAGATTAACCTAGATTATCCAGTCAGTGCCATGACTGACTGGGTGTTTGAATTTAGATTACCTGATAGGGTATTTGAATTTAGATTAACCTAGATTATCCAGTCAGTGCCATGACTGACTGGCTGTTTGAACTTAGATTATCTGATAGGGTATTTGAATTTAGATTAACCTAGATTATCCAGTCAGCGTCATGACTGACTGGGTGTTTGAACTTAGATTACCTGATAGGGTATTTGAATTTAGATTAACCTAGATTATCCAGTCAGTGCCATGACTGACTGGGTGTTTGAATTTAGATTACCTGATAGGGTATTTGAATTTAGATTAACCTACATTATCCAGTCAGCGACATGACTGACTGGGTGTTTGAACTTAGATTACCTGATAGGGTATTTGAATTTAGATTAACCTACATTATCCAGTCAGCGACATGACTGACTGGGTGTTTGAATTTAGATTACCTGATAGGGTATTTGAATTTAGATTAACCTAGATTATCCAGTCAGCATCATGACTGACTGGGTGTTTGAACTTAGATTACCTGATAGGGTATTTGAATTTAGATTAACCTAGATTATCCAGTCAGTGCCATGACTGACTGGGTGTTTGAACTTAGATTACCTGATAGGGTACTTGAATTTAGATTAACCTAGATTATCCAGTCAGTGCCATGACTGACTGGGTGTTTGAATTTAGATTACCTGATAGGGTATTTGAATTTAGATTAACCTACATTATCCAGTCAGCGACATGACTGACTGGGTGTTTGAATTTAGATTACCTGATAGGGTATTTGAATTTAGATTAACCTACATTATCCAGTCAGTGCCATGACTGACTGGGTGTTTGAATTTAGATTACCTGATAGGGTATTTGAATTTAGATTAACCTACATTATCCAGTCAGCGCCATGACTGACTGGGTGTTTGAACTTAGATTATCTGATAGGGTATTTGAATTTAGATTAACCTAGATTATCCAGTCAGCGTCATGACTGACTGGGTGTTTGAACTTAGATTACCTGATAGGGTATTTGAATTTAGATTAACCTAGATTATCCAGTCAGTGCCATGACTGACTGGGTGTTTGAACTTAGATTATCTGATAGGGTATTTGAATTTAGATTAACCTAGATTATCCAGTCAGCTTCATGACTGACTGGGTGTTTGAATTTAGATTACCTGATAGGGTATTTGAATTTAGATTAACCTAGATTATCCAGTCAGCGTCATGACTGACTGGGTGTTTGAACTTAGATTACCTGAAAGGGTATTTGAATTTAGATTAACCTAGATTATCCAGTCAGTGCCATGACTGACTGGGTGTTTGAACTTAGATTATCTGATAAGGTATTTGAATTTAGATTAACCTAGATTATCCAGTCAGCGTCATGACTGACTGGGTGTTTGAACTTAGATTACCTGATAGGGTATTTGAATTTAGATTAACCTAGATTATCCAGTCAGTGCCATGACTGACTGGGTGTTTGAATTTAGATTACCTGATAGGGTATTTGAATTTAGATTAACCTAGATTATCCAGTCAGTGCCATGACTGACTGGGTGTTTGAATTTAGATTACCTGATAGGGTATTTGAATTTAGATGAACCTAGATTATCCAGTCAGCGACATGACTGACTGGGTGTTTGAACTTAGATTACCTGATAGGGTATTTGAATTTAGATGAACCTAGATTATCCAGTCAGTGTCATGAATGACTGAGTATTTGAATTTAGGTCATCCCAGTCCTAGTCTGATACTCTAACCCAGCCTTCCCCATCACTCCCATCCTGGCTGATGGGAATGATGGGAGTTGTAACCCAACACATCAGAAGGGCAGCAGGCTGGGGAAGACTGTTGTAAACACTATAATTTAGACAGGACAATAAACATGTACTTCTCAGAGGTTTATGGAATACTGGAATATGTATTAATGGATTTATTGAAATTGTTGTGCCAGGTACCCACACCACAAGTATTACATTGAAGGGTATGTGGGATCTATATAGTAAAGTCCCTGAGATTGCTACTCTATCCCATGGAGCTTGGATTGTCCAAGTAGACAATGAATGGTCTGCTGTAGTCTTGAATTGAATTTTCAGCTTGTTTTGTTTTTCAAAAAGTAGAAACATAGTGAGAAATCAAGCTCCCTCCTGCCCAAACCATTTTTTTTTCATGGACAAAGATAAATTCTTAAAATTTCCAGTTTACCTTAAGTTACAGAGGGCTCATATGTCCATTCTTTCTGTAAGAAATTGGTCTACCACAGTTTACAATAGTGGAATTCCAAACTGGTGTCTCTTTGGGGCACCATGGGTAGTATTTGATTATGCCTGTGCACTCATGGTACCCACCACTTGCACATCAGGGCTTTTATGCTTCTAAAAATAAGCCAAGGCAAATGGAAGCATTTGCTTCCAGAATGGGGCAGGTCAGCGGACCTCACTGAAGGGAGGTCCAGAAATGAACATTTCTACTCATTTCTGGCATTATTTTTAGAAACACATAAGCCCTGCCATGCAAGCAGTGGGTCCCGCGAGTGAAGTGGAACCAGTGGGGGCAGAGAAGACTTGTTGGATACTGCCTCATGTCCTCTCTCAATGGAATGTAAATGACAGTTTGTCAAGATACAGCACCATTTCTGAGGCACTGTGGGTAAAAACAACAGCAATGGTGGCCCCATAACAGACAATAGTAGTTCCCACTGGCCCACAAACATGCTGATTTGGATCTCTTTCACCACAGTTTGTCACAGAAAGAATGCATACACAAGTTGCTCTACCACTTGTTAAAGTCACCCACCCCCAGGACCTGAACATTTAAATAATTTATCTTGGCCCTCAGAGAATTTCACCAAAAATGACACCTCCATTTTGTGACATGAGAATGTCTGTGAAATTGAGGCAGCATTTTTGGTACAGCTTTAGTCTGTTGACTTTGAAAATGGTATTGCTGGGATCACAAATTCTTTTTAATTCCTAGAAAGTTTCATCTGTGATTAGGAATGCAGTTGTGTGATATACTGGTCTTCTAAGGCAAATGGAAAAAGCTGAGCTTCAGCATTGGAACTGAAGCATTCTTTCTTGCTTCCATGATTAAGAACATATACACATAAGAAGAGCCCTGCTGGATCAGACCAAGGGTCCATCTAGTCCAGCATTCTGTTCACACAATGGCCAACCAGCTGTTGACCAGGAAAGCCACAAGCAGGACATGAGCGCAACAGCATCCTCCACCCTTGTTCCCCAGCAACTAGTGTACATAGGCTCACTGCCTCTGGTACTGGAGTAACACATAGCCATCCAGACTAGTAGCTATTGATAGCCTTTTCCTCCAGGAATTTGTCTAAACCCCTTTTAAAGCCAACCCAATTGGTGGCCATCACTACATCCTGTGGTAGCGAATTCCATAGTTTAACTATGTGCTTTGTGAACAAGTACTTCCTTTTATCTGTCTTGACTCTCCCACCAATCAGCTTTATAGGATGACCCCGGGTTCTAGTATTTTGGGAGAGGGAGAAAAATGTCTCCCTATCCACATTCTCCACACCATGCACAATTGTGTAGACCTCTATCATGTTTCCCCTTGCCCAAGCTAAACAATCCCAGCTGTTGTAACCTTCTGTTATGGGGAGATGCCCCTTGATCATTTTAGTTGCCCTTTTCTGGTTCTAAAGAGGCATCTGTGATGGTAGATAGGATCAATTGTGGCTATGGCCAAACTACCCATTATGTTGGAGCTCTGTGTTTGGAACTTCCAAAGTAATTTTGTTTTTGTAAAATCGACCATGCCTCCCTCAAATCTGGATCATAGCATAACCCTTTCTTCCCCATCCTGTGGTCTCAATCGAGATTGCACTCCTGGAGCTGCTAAACATTTAACTCCGCAAGTGCAGACTTGCAAGTGTGATGTTGGGGGCCCTGCTGCCGCCCCCTACAAGGACCCATGCATATGTGTACAAAGCTGGGAACCACATGCGAGAAATATTGCAGGCATGGATTACATCTGAGAATTCTTGCCGGCAGCTTCTCCTCACCATGGGATCAAGCAGAAAGATGTGCTTCATTTTTTTTCTTGCATGGGGATAAGGCAATAAGGATCAGGTTGTGCATTTCCTAAGGACCTCCTCCAACTTCCAAATCCCTTCTGGCAAAGCTACCTTCTGCTTCCTGGGGCTCAGTCTCACAAGGCTTCTGGTTGTGGCCTGCTGCTGGCCTTCTCCACTACTCAGTAAGGAAGAACTCCCTTAAGGCCTGGCCTCACACCATTCCTACAGCTTTCCCTGTGGTAAGTGCCACAGAAAATTACTCTCGGGTGACACCCTTGCTTTTTTCCACTGTAGCTCACTGCAGACAGTATATTCAAAAAGCAGAGCCACTGAGGTCACCTTGGCACCCATTTCAGCTTGGTGCCCTGGCTGATGGCCCAGCTTGACCACCCATAAGGCCAGACCTGGTTGTTCCCTCCATGTGTAAAGTAATAGCAGCAGAGGAGGAGGGGAAAATCTGGATCAGGGCCATGGTATGTGAGGAAAATATGAGATACTCCCCTCATCCATGCTGTGGCCACCATCTAAGCTGGGAGGGCCCCAAGGATGCATTTACAGAAAAGAAAATAACAATGGGAATTACAACACAATACGTCATTTGGCTCTAAGAGTAAAACCATATTTAAATTGTTTCCAAACTTGGATGTCTCTTATGGCTTCTATCCAAGAAAACTTGGAGTGCCTTTATTCTTTTGTGCTGATTTTATCCTGGTTTTATTATGTGCTGTTTTTATTTATTGTTTAATTGTTTCATTCTTTGCATTTTGTGTTTTTAGTGTATTGCACACTGCCGAGAGAACTTGCATTATTGGGCAATTTAAAAGCACAGTAAATAATTAACAAACAAACTTTGAGCCGGGATTTCTAACAAAGAATGGTCAGCACCCTCACAAAATGACAAATCCCAGGGTTCTCTGGGAAGTAATTTGAAATGGGTTTCAATTGGTACTGTAGATGGGACTTCTATCACTTCGTTGGGAGTAATAGGGAGATATGTTTGAATAGACACCCCCCACACGCATTGACTAGCCTTATTAAAGTTGGCATTTCATAATGGACGAAGCTACAAAATATTACATCAGAAGTACTCCTCACTTCAATTTCAAACAATACAAAATTGTATGCCTGCTTCCTTGAAAAAGGAAGGCTGAAATTTTACCTTTAGCAGCCTCAGAGAAAAATGTCTATTTCCCCATTCTCCTCCTCCTGCATCTAGTTGGCAAGAGATAGCGTAATTGGACCGCCTGCTTACAATCATCCTTGACCTTTGGATAAATAGAGGCCTCCACTTTGCAGTGCTCTCACAGTCTTTCAGCCCTCATGAGCATAAATGGTATTTCATTTTAAAAAGAGATATCCGATTGTCAAGCTAATCCAACGGTGGCTAACTAGAAATCCCAGCATCACAAAACTACTCATTGCAAAAGGACCTCTGACCCCCTGCTCATGAGTGTGTGCATACCTGTGTGCATGTATATCATACAGACACTTGGGACAAATGTATGCTTTCTTCTTATCTGACCCTTGCAGCCTTTCCCAGGAAGACCTTAGCCATTGGTTTATGGAAACCTCAATCTTTTTTCCCCATGACACTGATGGCCATTCTCACATCTCAATCGACAGTTCTAGCTGATCTTATTACAAATCACCCAAACACAAACGTACATGAGACCTAATGAGGATCTTGCTGGCTAATATAGTCCTGCTGATTTTATTTAACTGGATAGAATTTTATGATACGCGGAGACTATAAATTTGTCTGTTAGCATTCACAAGCTGGTAAAGCCAAAGAGCTACTATATCTTAATCAAGTAATTTCTTCTGAAACCTCTAAAAGCAAAGTTTCTTCTTCAAAGACTACATTATGGTGTGTGTGTGTGTGTGTGTGTGTGTGTGCGCGCGCGCATGTATCTGTCTCTATCTCTCTATATGGAACCATGCATGCTATGTGATTAAAGTTTATCAGCTTTGGCTAGTTTGCCAACTATGGTCTCTCCTGGATGGGGATAGCTTGGCCACAGTGGTACAGGCGCTAGTAACCTCAGGACTGGATTACTGCAAAATACTCTATGTGGGCCTCCCTTAAGGCTGTTCCAGAAGCTGGAGCTGGTGCAGAATGCAGCAGCTCAGCTGTTGTCGGGAACTGCCCCTTTCCAGCATGTAACTCCTTTGATGAGGGAAGTGCACTGGCTGCCTATTCGCTACCGGGCCAGGTTTAAGGTTTCAGTACTCGTGTACAAAGCCTTAAACAACTCGGGACCAGGATACCTGAGAGAACACCTTCTCCCTTACCAACCTGCCCAGTCACTGAGGTCATCAGAGAGCATGCTCCTGGTGGATCCCCATGGACCTATGGGCCAATTGAAGTCCACCAGGAGAAGAGCCTTCAGTGTGGTGGCCCCCTTTCTTTGGAACTTCCTGCCCCTGGAGGCCAGGCAGATCCCAACACTATGATGCTTCTGGTGCCTCCTGGAAACAGTTCTGTTCCAGGAAGCATTCCTTAAATGACCAGCCACAGTTTTTATTGGCATTTTGTTTTCAATAATTTTAATATAGTGTTTTAATCTTTAATCTTTTTTACTATTGTACTTCTTGTGTTCACTGCTCCAGAATCTGTTTGGAAGGGGAGTGGTAGAAAAATGTTGTAAATAAATAAAATAAATAATAAAGTTGCTGCTTAGATGTTTATTTTTTAATCTATTTTTATTTTATTTTTATAAATGAAATAAACACTACCAACAACATAATCAGAATCTTCAGTTTCCAACATTACAGTATTCTGAGGAAAAGAAAAAAGGGAGGATAGCAAAAGAAGGGGAAGAAAAAAAGAAAGAAAAAAAAGAGAAAGGATTATATTAAACTTCAATAAGAACAAACCAAATATCCAAATATAAATCCAATTGCAGATTATACCTATACAGCATTCTTCCAAACATTACAAGTATTATTAAATTTCAATCTGCTACACCACAAATGGCAAACCTTATCTTACAATATCATAACCTCAGTCTTATAGCAAAGCAATGGGAGCAAACAATCAATTTCCATTTGCCATATGTTAGCATTCAGTTAATGTGTATTAATAAACATTAAAGGTTTAGCCAACAAGAAATAATAATAATAGTAATCTCATAATTATATTAATAATAATAATAAAAAGAAAAAAAGTTTAAGTAACAGATAAAAAAATAAAAAACAAAAGCAAATCATTTGTATACTTTAAGTAATATCATATCTAAAAATATATTTATATGTGTACACACACATACACACACAAATAGGCATTTTATATAATATAACACAAACAAAAGGAGAAAGAAAACAAAAATATGCAAACATTTACTCTGGCATACGGCCTAGACATCTTATCAGCTATAGCCCAAACAGCACTTCAAAAGAACAGAGAAGATGGCTGTGTTCGAACTCCAGAGGCTGAGAGAGTTGGTTCCCTTATTTTAATTTTAATACCAGTTAAATGATTCTGCAGCATTAGGATCCAAAAATCTTTTCATCTGGCCTTCAAAAAGAATGCAAAATGTAACTGGATATTTAAAATGATATTGCAGGTTAATTTGCTTTGCCAAACTTCTCGCCTTGGTGAATTGCCTTCTTCTGTCAGTGATTTCTTTAGTATAATCAGGAAAGAGCATAATCTTCTCATTTGCTGGTCCCCACAGAAGCTCACCTCATTCTTTTGCCAGATGCATAAGGTAATTTTTTGTTAAGACTTGTGAAAATTGAACAATAACAGTCCCAAAAGTCTCTTTAGTGGCATGTATTGAACCAGGAACACGATATGCATGCTCAATATCAAATAAAAAATCAGATGGTAAAGCAAATAGCTCATGCAAAAGTTTATCCATAAATTCAGCCAAACCTATATCAGCAGCCATGTCTTTCATATCAAGGATACGTAGATTCGCTCTGCATGTGCAGGCCTCCAGTTAAGAAATTAAAGCAGACAAAATATTATGTGACACTTTCAATGGGGCAGCTCTGCCCTAGAGCTGGATGCAGCCACCAGGTTCTGCTGAAGACTTAATTCCGCAGAAACAGGGTTTTGTATGCACATTTCCAGCAAATTACTGGATTGCACTCTGGGATCCATCTCGGTTCCATAACTCACTTGCAGTGTCAGAACTTATGGAATTCACACTGCAGTCCACATTCCTAATTGCAATTTCAGTAACAATAGATATGCTTTATGGGGAGAAATAATAACATTTTCCTAGTGACAAAGTATTTCATATGGAGTTTTCAGGCTCTGCGATATCTCCAGGGCAGAATTTGTAATGTCAGGGAAGATTTCTGGATCCCATAGATCAGGTGGGCAAAAATGTATATATTTGTTGCTTTAAAAAGATCTGGAGAGAGATTTATCTGCCCAAGACTAAAAACTGAGTCCATGAAGAGGTAACATTTGAACCTGCATCTCCCAGATCTAAACTGCACTCAGCATACTATTTGCAGGTATAAAACTCTGAGATAACTCCCTGATCCTGCTGTCTGCAGTCAGAGCCTAAAAGAAAGAAGTGAAACACAATGCGTTGGATTTAACAAGGACGTTTATTTAAACTTAAAGGATCTGTAGAGGAAATGTATATGGAGAAGTAACTAACCCAAGGTCCTGCAGACAACTAATCTGAAAACTATTTATCTGAGACTACCAGCCCAACCCAGCCTGAGGGTGGGAATTTATTCCAACCCTGTCTTTTAGACCTCCGAGATCACCCAAGCAGATGCAGAGGGTGGCCTTCCAGAATAATTCCATTCCAGCACCCCTCAACTCTGGGCAGACCAGGTTAGCCCCAAAGGTTAGCCCCAAAGGCCCTGACCTTGGGTCCCACAGCCCTGAGCACTGAGCAATGAGTCTCAGGGATGGCAAATCATCATAAGGGTGCCTCAGGTTGCTCACTGGATTGCATCCCTTCTTAAGAAAACCTGCACATCTATGCCAAATGTGACTGAATTGACCTACCTATGTGGCAACTCCAACTAAAATTAATACCCAGACCCTTATTTATTTATTTATTTATTTATTTTAGTTAAAACATTTCTATCCTGCCCTATATCATTAAGATCTCAGGGTGGCATACAGACAAAATCAATGTAAACAGTATAAAACAATAAATAATTTAAACACCTAAAAACATATTAAACTATTTAACAAGCTAAAACCAGTTAAAATCTAAAACAATAAAACAGTTAAAACAATGTGCTAGGGAATGCATTTAGTCCTCAAAGGCTTTGGTAAAAAGCCATGTTTTTACTTGGTGCCAAAACAAGATCAATGTCTGTGCCAATCCGGCCTCCAAGGGGAGGGCATTCCACAACCAGTGTGCCACAGAAGAGAAGGCCCTCCCCACGTCCCACCATACTGTATGTCTCGTACTGGTGGGACACAGAGGGGGGGGGCCTCCAACAGATCTTAGTTCTCAGGCAGGCATATATAAGGAGAGGAGATCTCTCTCTCTCTCTCTCTCTCTCTCTCTCTGCAGAGTAGGACCCCACCCCATCATTTAGCTCAATTTGTTGGTGATCAAAAAATTCCTACTTTCCCCCCGAAGGGCAATTGGCTAACCCAGCACCATAATTCAGGGTGGGTGAGGAGCCCCCAGAAGGGAAAGAGGCCAGCTTTGGGGTGGTGATACCTTAAATGGGCTAAGCCCCATCCCCAAAGGTCAACATGACATGCATCCACATGGCATCATGACACTACCCTGCCTCCCTTCAGGCCTGTCTGTGAAGGCAGCCCTACCTGGAGCCTGTTAGACCAGGCAAGAGAACAGCCTTCTTCTAACCCAGACAATCACCACACATTGAGCAATCATCTTTCTCCTCAATTTAAGAAGTATCTCTGGGGTGGGAATGGACAAATCTGTCAGTTTGGCTTTCTCCTATATTTGATTTTTTGTTGTTGTTGATCTCATAGTCTTGCCATCCTGTTTACAAAGACATCTGTCAATTTTGGCAAGTCCTTATCAAACAACAGACCAAAGAAAATTCTCACCCATCTGCACCGGCCAAATTCAAGAGGTACAGCTCTTCCCAGCATGGAGAGGACCCTGTTCCTGTCTGCCATGCAGCTGTTAAAGATGAAGAGCCTGTCAGAAAAAAAGAGGTGACAGCCGTCACTTAGCATCACAAACATGCCAGAGGACGCAGGGATTCAAACCCAGACTTGAGAGCTACGCACCCACAGTCCTCTGCCTGGATGGACTAGTCTGTCACTTTCATTTTCTCCCACATTCATGTTCTTTTTAAATCTCAAATTCTTTCTGTCCCATTTATGGAGAAATGCTAACATTTTTGGTAAGTCCTTATCAAAAACCAAACCAAATGAAATTCTCACCCGTCGCTAGTGCAGAGTGCTATTTTAGTATTGCACACCGTTTAGAGGTGTTCACATCTTCCTCTCCGCTTTCTTAAAGCTTTGCCACTTCTTGCGTCTTGATATTCCTACAGCCCATTCACAAGCCTCCCTTTCCTGGTCTCAGTAGCACATGGCTGTGAGACACTAGTGAGCTGGCAGGCACAGCCTGCAGACAGGTTGGATCCGAAAGAAACATGACAGATCTCTGAGCCGATCAAAGATGGTGGCAGGAGGCAGGCAGAGTAAATAAGGAAGGGGGAAACAAATAGCCAAGGAAGCCTGTTTTTGTGAAGGTGGAGAAAGCGAGGGCTGAGGTATATACCATATGATCCATTCAATGACTTCACGTTGCAGCTATCCAAATTTTCTCCAGCTTAGGTGCTTGTATAACTTGGGTTTTTGGGGCATAGGAGTGACCCCAAGTTGATGTTTTCAGACATAGGAGTGGTTTCTGGGTGCACTCTCTTATAGTCCTAAATTGTAGTCTTGGGTCTTCTCAAACAATGCTGGCAAATAACATCCATCCAAAGGTACCCTATTTTACGATGTTATGATGATTTTGGCATCATTTCATGTGAACTGCTATGCTGTTCATGCTTCAGTTCCCTCCTCTGCCATAGAAATCAGTATAATTTTGTGTGGCTTTAAAAACTAAATTGTTGGCTCAATCAGTGCCTTTAGCTCTAAACCTCGCCCTCTCCACCCCCCCTACACATACCCACATATCCCATGTAGACAAGTTCTTAGTCTATTATATAAATTGAACCAAATTGTGCAGAGAAAGTACGACTAGGACCAGGACCAGCATGGGGTTGCTCTTTTATACATGGAGGCACAAGTTGCCTCCATGGCATGGAGTGCCTTTTACCAGTTTGGGCTGGTGTGCCAGTTGGGACATTACCTGGACACAGAGAGAATGGCCTCAGTGAGCCATGCCCTGATAACCTCCAACTTAGGCTACTTTTATGTGTTATAGATGGGGCTGCCTTTGAAGACTGTTTGGAAGCTGCACTTAGTCCAAAATGCAACTGCTGTTATATCACATTACACCTGTGCTTTGCCAATTGCACTGGCTCCCAGTTCATTTCCAGGCTCAGTTTCAAAGTGCTGGGTTGTTGTTGTTTTTACCTTCAAAGCCCTTCACAGCTAGGGACTGTGATACCTTAAGGGCCATTTTGTCTGCATGTGTGCCTGCCTGTACATTAGGATCTTCAGCAGAGATCCTTCTTCAGGTACCTCTTTCACCTGAGGTGCGGCGGGTGGTTACAGGGGAAAAGGCCTACTTGGTGGTGGCACCATCTACTGTGGAATGTTCTCCCCAGGAAGCCTCACTTTGGGGGGTGTATCCACAGTTAATTTGGTGTGAGCTGGCTCTGTTTCAAGGTCAGTCAGGGCACATGACATCATGGCCATCCTGCAGCCACTCTGGTCCGGAGCTTTTTGTGGAAAAACCAGATTTCTTGAGACTACTTTAAGTCCAATTCTTCACCTTAAGTCAGGTTCTCGCAGTATAGTTGTTGTGTGCCCCAACCCCTGCATTTACCTTGGGTATATTAGACCTGCCCAGGGGTGTGCCTTTCATCGTGACCCCAGTCAAGGGGTGTTTCCTGTCCCTGTGTTTCCCATCCTGTGTTTTACAGCACAAAACAATTAGTGTTTACTCAGAAGTAGCTCCCATTGTGGTCAATGAGGCTTGTCCCCTGAATGTGCACTTCCAAATTTAGAGATCCCCCTCAATCAAAATAGCAGATTTTAAAGCACTAATTCCCTAAAGGCTATAAAGTGCTATCTCAAAGCTGTGATTCTCTGTTGTTTGGTTTATTGCCATTCAGAAGTAAAACTAATTTGCACCTTTGATCAAGCACAGCATTGGGTTAGAAAGGGGGCTGCTTTCCCATCTCTGTGTTTCCTGTCCTTGTCTTTCCCACCACAGACATATGTGCGTCTACTCAGAAGTAACTCCCATTGTGTTCAATGGGGCTTGTCTTTGATATTTACTTCCTTCCTTTTTTAAAGCAATTGAGTCGCAGCTTCACTCCTTTGCAGCATTGGAAGCTTCAGGGGAAAGGCAAAAGGGGATTAGAAAAAAAGCTGGTTGGAGCCAGGATGTTTCAAGTATTCACAGGGTTAAGTCTCCAAAAGGCTCTGAAGTGCTTTACCAGCTATAAGGGAGTAGTTAATGTGGAGCTTGGCTGGATCGCAGCATGGGGAGCTGTAATGGAAGGATCTACAGCTGTGTTTCTGTAATGTTTCATGCTGTAAGGAAGTAATTAATTGGGGGGGAGGAGAGTGTTTTTGTCAAGACACAGGAGGAAACCTCCCAGGATTTTATAGAAGGACAAAGGGGGGGGGAGCATGGATGGCGGGGAGCCTCTCTTATTGGTTGAGCAGCCCCTGCCAGTCAGATGACATTCACTCCACACATGTGCACAAGTGACTTATGCCAGTGCGATGCACTCACTCGTGGTGCCCTGTGTGGGCCGCAGTGCACCAAAGCCGATTTCTAGGAATCCGGCTAATCCTCCATTTGCTTCTTCTCTTGTAATGGAGAAACCCCCTCGATGTCATTTCAGTGCCAGGCAAAGACCTTTTAAACATCTCCCCAGCCTTTCTAATCCTTTGTACATTGCTTTTATGCTGTTTGGTATTTGTTATTCATTCCAAAGACTGCTTTTATACTGTTCTTTTATACTGTGGTGTAATGTTTTCATTAAATTTATTTCTTAAATGTATATACCATCCAATTGGCAGATGCCTTCAGAGCCATTTACAATCATAAATTACTAATTATTTTAACCTGGGAATGGTATCAATTAAAGGGAATGGTATCAATCCAATCAATCAATCAATCAAAACAACAAAATAGAATATATATTACCTGATCTGTGTGGGTGCCATGGTTGCTTTCCAGACTGGTGCCCTCCTTAGGAAGCAATCTGGTGTATCTGGCCCTTTCCATGATTGCTTCCTGCGCTTAGGGGCGTGGCAACATGGGTGTAGAAAATTAGCACTGCAGTCACTTCAAATGACCACAGTTGCTCTTGCTAATCCTATACATCTCTACTCAGAAGTAAGCCCCATTCACTTCAATTGAACAGACTCCCAGGTAAGTGTATATAGGACTGCCCTGCACCACAGTTTTGGGAAACAGCCATGTGGAAGTGTCAGTCACACTGCTCAGGTAACAGATGAATCACCCCTCAGAGGGTGCACTGATGGCCAGGTAATGGCCAGGCTTTATCTAGCATGATGGTAAGCTGTTGGTAGCTTGCTTGCAAAACCTAGACACAATTTGCAACACGAGCGGCTGCACTGTTCTCTAGTTTGTCTTTGATAAAGGAGGAGGATTTGGGGGGGGGGGTGAAGTGGGGTGCTGAGTTTTTGAGAGCATGACTCCAGTTAAAGCCAACAGGAGACACACATCTGAAACCTGGGTAAAATGCCACTTTAAAAGCTGTTAAGTTAAATTAGCACAGCAGCAATTTCTCTTTACTATAATCAAGATTATATTTGAATATTGCGCCTGGTATGCACTTGTGTTTCAGTTTAGGATGTAATACCCTAGCATTTGGCAGCAGGACAAATAGAATGATCAAATGGAAATGGAGTGCAGAATAAGTGTAGGTAAAAAGTTGATTTTATTTGCCTGATGTATCTACTTATTCACCATCTTTATTCACTTATCCTCGTTTTTTAAAAATATAAATATGTAGATAATTCTTGAGGAGGTGTGTGGCATCATGATCTTGAGATGGAGAATGAAATCAGGGAGGTATCTGAATGAGGAAGTGTTGTAGTAATGTGAGTAATTAATTTCAGTTACCTTCACATTGACTGGACAAATGCATATTCCAGTCATGACAAAGAAGTTACATTTTTTGATACCCTAAATGACTGTGTTGTCAAATAGCTGGTCAGGGAACCAACCACAGGGGAGGCAACCCTGGACTTAGTCCTAAGTGATGCCACCCAGGACCTAATGCAAGATGTGAGTGTTGTTGAACCAATTGGAAACAATGAGCATAGTGCTATCAAATGTAATTTATATTTAAGTGGAAAAGTGAAATCCAACACAGTCACAATTCACTTCAAAAGAAGAAACTTCTCCAAAACGGAGGAACTGGTAAAAAGGAAATTGATTTGAAAGGGGTAGTCAAGAGGGTTCAAGATCTCCAAAACATTTTGGAGGTTACTCAAAACCACAATAGTAGAAACTCAGCTAGAAAGTATACCACAGGTCAGGAAAGGTAGCATCAGGTTCAAGCAGCCACCAGTATAGTTAACAAGCAGTGACAAGAAAGCTGTTAGAGGAAAGAAGGCTCCCTTAAGAAATTGGAAGACTTGCCCAAATGAGAAGAAAAAGGAATACAAACTTGCTCAAAGGTGATGCAAGCAGACAAAAAGGGGTACAAAAAAGGGTTTTATGGAACATATCACTAAAGACATAGTGTGTTTATTGAAAAGGCCAATAATAAAGAATTCTTCAAATACATCAGAAGGAAGAAACAAACTAGGGAGGCAGTTGGACTACTGGATAATGATGGAGTTAAAGGAGATTGCAGAGAAGCTGAATGCATCTGTCTTCACTGCAGAAGATATAGGGCAGATATTTGAGCCTGAATTGATATTTTTGGGAAAGGAGTCTGAGGAATTGAAGCCTAATAAATATTGAGGTCCAGATGTGTGTTTTTTAAAGAACTCAAATGTGCAATTACTGATCTTCTAAGAAAAATATGTACATATCTCTAAGATCATCAGCATCTGTACCCAAAGACTGGAGAGTGGCCAATGTAACACCAATTTTAAAAAAGGATCCAGGGAGATTCAGGACATTACAGGCTGGTTAGCTTAATGTTTGCTCTGGGTAAATTGGTGGAAAGTATTAATAAAGACAAAGTTACCAAGCATATAGAAATATAAGTCCTACTGAAAAAGGATCAACATGGCTTCTGCAAAGGTATGTCCAGTCTCATTAATCTTTTGGACTTCTTTGAGAGTGTCAACAAACATGTGGATGGTGGTGAACTAGTACTAGACATTGTTGACTTGGACTTCCAAAAGACTTTTGACACAGCCCCTCACCAGAAAATCCAAGCAAACTTAGCAGTCGTAGAATAAGAAGAGAGGTCTTATGAGTCTGTAACTGCTTAAAAAACATAGAGTGGAGGAATAAATGGTCAATTTTTGCAATGAAAGGATGTAATATTTGGGATCCCATAAGGATCTGTATTGGGACTGGACCTTTTTAAAAATTTGTTCATAAATGATATAGAATTAGGAATGAATAGTGAGCTGGCCAAGTTTGCTGATGACGCCAAATTATTTAGGGAGGTTAAAACAAAAAGGGATTGTAAAGAGCTCCAAAAGGATCTCCCCAACCTCAGAAAATTGGCATTAACACAGCAAATGGAGTTCAGTGTAATCAGTGATGTACACTGGGGCAAAAATATCCCAACGTTTTTCTCCCTTTCGTGTAATACCAGAACCTGGAGTAATCCTATGAAGCTGAGTGGTGAGAGGTTCAGGACAGATAAAAGGAAGTACTTCACACAGCATATAATTAAAGTATGGAATTCACTACTGCAAGATGTAGTGATGGCCACCAAATTGGATGGCCTTAAAAAGGGATTAGACAAATTCATAGAGGATAAGGCTATCAATGGCTGCTAGTCATCATGGCTATATTTTACTTCCAGTGTCAGAGGTTGTATGCCTCCCCAATTGCTGGGGAGCACAAGAGGGAAGGTGCTATTGCATTCATATTTGACTTGTGGGCTTCCCACAGGCTGCTGGTTGGCCACTGTGAGAACAGAATGCTGGACTAGATGGGCCTTTGGTCTGATTCAACATGACTCTTCTATGTTCTTATGAACTGGTTTTAGACAGTAACTGCAGGAGGCTCCTCTTAGTTCCTGCCCACCTGAAATGCATTTTGAACAGTTTTAGGAGCTGGCTTTCACAACCTAAGGCACCTTTACAAATTATACTGATCCTACTAAAAATCAGTGACAATGTTATCTATGATTTCCACTTGAGCTTGATTTGTTGCCCTTTATTAATGGTGCCCTAGTTGCCTACTAAGAGATGGCTTCAGTAAAGGTATGTCCTGCCTCATTGACCTTTTGGATTTATTTGAGAGGGTCAATAAACATGTGGCTGGTGGTGAACCAGTAGACGTTGTTTACTTGCAGAAGGGAATTGGCATGGCATAAAGGAATCAGTGAGGGTGTAAGCGCCCCATTGGATTCTGCCCCATGTGAACCACCTTGGGTTCCTTGCAAGAGGGAAAAAAGTGGGATATAAATGTAACAATAAATAAATATCCTCCCCCATGCTTTATTCAAAAGCAGACCCACAGGTTTAAAAGGTGTCCCATGCCACATTTATTTTGGGTGAGGTCAAGGGGAATCAGAGATTAACAGTACAATCAATAGGTATGTCTAAACATGCAGACAAATAAGCTAAATTAGTACTTCAGTTTTTTTTCTAAATTTGTCTTGTGGTTGTAGATCCTTCCCCACTGCTAATTTTTTATTCTGGTTTTTATTCTGCTTTAAACTTTTAAAGGTTTTATATTTTGTTTTATTTTAGGGATTTAATCTTTTGTGAATCACCCAGAGAACTTTGGCTATTGGGTGGAATAGAAATGTAATAAATAAATAGATCAGCAAAACAATGTTGCAGGGGAGCCATTTCTCTCTCTCACACACACTCTCTCTCTCTCTCTCTCTCTCTCTCTCTCTTACTTCTTCTGAAATTACTGGGTCAGTTTCAGGATTTTTTGACTGAACCACTGTTTCTCACCAATTCTGGTTTCTTCCTCCAACGGATAGCCCCGATGGGAAAGTCGGTAGGGAATCAGTGCCTGATTTGCAGGGTTTGAAACCTGTCACACCTGCGGCTTTTCTTACATCTACACCAGGGGTGAGGAACATGTGGCCCTTCAGATACTGGTAGACCGCAACTCCCAGCAGCCTTAGCCTAGAATGGCCAATGGTGAGGAACAATGGGAGTTACAGTCAAATACCATCTCAAGGGCCACACATTCCCCCATCCCTGATCTACACTGTGCATAAATAAGAAGTAGAAGAATCCATCCATATATTTCCAGCCAGACAGGAATGTAAGGCTGCGAGTTTCCAGCTCAGTATTAGTGCTTTTTGGCTATGGCCCCTGAACAGCTTGGGACCAGCTTACCTGGCAGATTGCCTTCCCCAGTACAGACCTGTGCCATCACTAAGATCATCAGGGGAGATCTTGCTGGCTGTACCATGACCTGCAGACTGCTGTCTCACAGCAACCAGGAAGAAGCAGGTCTTCTCCGTGATGGCACCCAACTTATGGAATGACCTCCCCACTGGTATCCAGGAGGCTCCAACTATAACATGTTTTAGGAGCCAGTTAAAGACCCATTTCTTTACTGAGGCCTTCTCTGAGTGAGTGCACTATCCAGTCAGTTTGTTTGCAATTATGTGCTGTAGTGGTTTTAAATTGGTGTTAGCATTTTAATTAATGTTTCATATAAATATTTTAGTATTATGTATTTTAATTGTATTTCGTTGCATATCACGATGTACTTTATAGTTTTTAATTGTCTTGTACACTGCTTAGAGATATTTTAAAATAGGGACAGCAGCATATAAATCTGATACAAAATAAATGTAGTTCCAGGTATAATGGCTTGGAATAAATTTCCACATGCTTATTTGTACTGCATCCTCATGTAATAATGTACCTGTGTGAAATGGCCATCAGGACATCAAATAACATGATTGATCTTTATTAATACTGCATATCACTTCAAATACAATCTGCCCATATGCCAAGATAGTGAGTGATGTCACATTAAGTCATGTGAAGAAGGCTGATGCAGTACTTACACCTTTTAAAATTTTCCCTGCCCCCACACAATTCCAGCTGCATGAAACGTTTGCATCTCTCCCCTTTACTGAACAGTGTTCTCGTTGCTGCCCTGCACCACAGAGAGGAAAGCATTTCAGCCTCTGTCAGCCAGACACTTCTCTCTCAATCTTTTGTGGGGAATCATTAGGCAAAACCTGTTCTTCTGACCCCTTGCTATACAGATGAAGGATGCTACATGACCATCACATAATACAAAGGGCATTTCTCACACTGGAGCCAGAAGACATCCAGGATAAGTAGCCCTTTAAAGAGGTCAGCCTCTTTCTCAGTTAATTAGCTACTGTCTTCTGGACAAAACCTTAAGGTTTGATGATTAGTGCATGCCACCTTGTCTTCAGCCGAGGTACGACTCACTTGCAGCCAACGACCCTGTCTCTCACAGCCGAAGGAGGGTTTTCAGGGTAACGTATGATAAAAAGCTGAAATTGGATTTCACAAGAGTGAGGCACACCATGAGTAATCATATTGCTTCAGGCGTGATGGATGCTGCTTTGTGCAACATTATTTCCCCCAGCTCCATGGTTCATACACAGGCACACAACATAATCTATAATTGCACTAAATAGTGTGAAAGGGAAGCTTGCTCCAAGGGTGATATGCTAATGACACAGAGCTGGCAGCTGGGGGGAAAAAAATCTGATGTCGGGAGGAGGTGCACATTCAGCTATTTGATGGCTTTGAAGACAGGGAAATGGAATCCTTCATAAATATAGTATTAAATTAATGTTGTTGGTGTGTGCATATGTGTTCTAATTTCCATCTCCAGCACCCCATGCTTTGGTCAGTCATCCATCTGCCACATCCCAGTTCGCAATTCTGGTGCTTTGATCTTGAACTGGGCTGACTGAACACTTCCCATAACAGCAGAGGGCAGTGCAGAGCTAAAGCTGATGCTCAAACCACTTTGAAAGCCTGCTTAAAACTATAGGGCTACTTTAGTAATTGAGAAACATAAACTGCTAATTACAATGTGTGTAAACAACTGAATATCATCTAATTTGCTGCACAAGATTTCAAAAAAAAACACATCCAGTGCAGTTTCTTTGATTTAAGGCATAGATGGTGATTCATCCACGACTAGATTCTGTGTTATGTATGTGTGAGAAAGAGACACATAGACCAGGACTGACCAATTGGGGTGCTTCCAGATGAGGCTTTTATTGGGCAGTCACACTGCCTTATTCATGACGCACCCTCCTGTGTTTTCCCACCACTCCTTCCATCTTTTTTCTTACCCCAAAAGAACATGTTAAGGAAGAAAAGATGGAATAGCCACACAATGCCTTCCATCTGGAGCCACCCTTGGTCACCTAGTCCAACACCATACTCGAGGTAGACCTTTCTACTCACTTAACTCCATAGAAATGACCCTATGTAACCCAGACCATGAGAGAGTTCCCACCAAATTTCACCTGAAGTGAAATTGCATAATGAATTTGAGACCCAGTATATTGCAGCGATTAAGAGCTGTGAGCCAGAAGGTCCCAAATTCTAGCTTTTGCTATAAGCTCACTAGGTGGCCTCAGGGAGACCATCTTCTCTCAGCCTCAGCAATATAGGGGTAATACTGGCCCACTTTTACAGGGTCATTGTATTGAACCAATGTATGTGAAGTGCTTGTATAGTATAAAGCACTCCTCATGGGAGGCTGGCCCTCCCATGAGGAGGATCGAAGCCTTCCACCTCAGGTGACAGAGCAGGAGGAGCGGTGAATTGCAGCAATTCCCCCATCCCCATCAGGAGCAGCTGCTGCTGCCTCCAGCAGGCATGCCAGAGGACCCTGGCAGCTGCTCTCCTGCGGCGGCACTTGCTGCTGTCGGAGAACGGGACCAGCGGGGCTCCCTGGAGAAGCTGCCCTGTTGGCAACACTAGCCAGTGCTCTGGAGAGCCCCGCCAGTCCCATTCTCCTGCTGTGGCGAAAGCTGCAGTGAGGGAGGAGCAGGTTGGGCAGCAATCCACCCTCGGCTTCACTCTGAGGGGATCCTCTCCGTGAGAGCTGGGCAGCGGGTTGGCAAGCTCACAAGAGCCGTGCAGCTGGAAGAAGAGCCGATGTGGTGGTGGGGTGTGTGTGTGTGTGGGGGGGCACGTGATGGAGGAAGGGCTAGGGAGTGCCTGACAGGGGAAATGGGTGGAGTGGAGGGCTTGCCCCAAGGCTAAATCTGAAAGGCCATCTTCTTCTAGATGAACTTCTCAGTGAAAAATGTCTTCACAAGCCCTTCTCCAAGTGCCTCTGCCCTTAACAGTTAGATGACAGCTACTGAAGAGACATCTTTTCCTGTGGTAGAAACCAAACTATGAAAGCCTCTCTCTGTTCACCTGCTACCTTCTTTGCTATCTTTGAGCACCAGGCAAAGTCTCTCCTGTTTATTTGGTCCTTTAATAGCAGCCTATGGCAATTGATCCCTTTTTAATCGACTCATTTGCTGATTTACTTGGATTTTTAATCACTAACTCATTGCTTTTTTATCTGCTCTTTATTGTTGCCTCATTTTTTAAAAAAAAATACGTTTTTTATCTTTTATTGTTTGCTTGACTTGGGGGTTTTGTAAGCTACCCTGAGGCTAGCATGAAAGCCAGAGTATAACTAGTACAAACAAACAAATTAATAGATGCTATTTGTTCAGTAGCTTCTGCATGGGTAAAACACTGAAGGGAATTAAAAAAGGGAATTTATTTCAAGGGAATAAAAAGAGTTTCAGCAGGACTAGGGAATTTTCACAGGGAGTTCTACATATCCCTAAAACATGAACCATGTTCAGCTGTTATATCCTCATGTGTTTACACTTACGTCAGGAGCAGTACGATTGTGTCTGCTGGTTCTGCCTATCTGTCGCTTGGCCCCATGGCCTTCTATGTGGTGAAGTGGGGAACATGCTATATTCTGCACAAGGGAGCCTAGTGTACTCATGTAGGGCTCCCTGCATGATTTAGAACTCTGATCAGACACGTTTCTGGAGGTCAAACTACACATTGCAAAGAAGTAGCTAGCAGCCACATCTTCCACACCCCCACACCCTAGTTTCTTTGACAGCATACACTCTGTAAGCATACACTCAGAGCAACACCGGTATGTCCTTTCCTGTTCTTTGTTGTGAATTTGTATCCAAAGCTGCATGTATCTATATCATCTTCTACAATATACCCATGGCCTATTTACCCTGTCCCCATTTGGGCGATCAAAAACATTTTCAATCTCATCCCCTAGGGATAATTCACCCTGAACTGGATGCTTCCCAGCTCCTGTCACCTTTTCCCCAGGGTTCAGTTTAAAAGTTGCTCTGCCAACTTTTTTATGTTAAGCGCCAGCAGACTGGTTCCATTCTGGTTCAAGTTGCACCCATTTCTTTTGTACAGGCCTGGCTTGTTCCAAAATGTCCCACAGTGGCTAAGACATCTAAACTCCTCCTCCCTACACTGCCATCACATCACTGCATTGAGACCCCTCAGCTTTTCCTGTCTTCCTGGCCTGACATAGGGACCATATAGTGCTGCAGACCTATGGGATAATAGGTCTTGGTTATCCTGAGAGCAGAGTGCTGAGTGAGGTCAACACTCTATATATAGCACCATCAGAAATGTAATTTCCTCTTTTGAATTAGCCATGTGTTCCCAGAGTAGAGATTATTCTGATGGTTAAATTTAGCTCCTGGGATTTTTTTTTTATATAAGGCACAATGTGATGATGCCATATTTTCACTTTAAAACATGGTGTGCAGAGAGCATGTGCCTTGTTTTAATGCAAATTTGTGCTTCCCTGGGGCTTGTGGGAGTGTGATTACGCATTAAAACAAGGTGTGCACTCCCCATGTGCCTTGTTTTAAAGTGAGTAAAGTGTGGCTTTTTTGCTGCTGCTGAATTGCCACTGGATTTCAGCAGCAATTTGTTGTTGGCCATTTTGACAATAGGGTGGGTGGCTGTGGCCCCCAATGGGATCCAGGGGTCCAAAATTCTTCCCTTAACTCTCTGAAGCTGCCCACCCTTAATAAAGAGGGATTAAAACCAGGGGATGCTGGTGGCTCCATTTTCAGTGGAGTGCTAATTCCACTTTGGGTTTTAGTTACAACCAGCCAGAAGTCTAAAGAAGATATCCAAGCTGCTGAGCCCTATCCCCAAAATAGGTTCAGCACCTCAGATAGCTCCTTTGAACGCCTGGCTGGTTGTAACTAAAACCCAGAATGGAATCTCTGCCCCACCAAAAATGGAGCCGCCAGGCTCCCCGGAATAAAACAGAGCAGGACAAGCATCACATCAGAGACCAAAATCTCTCTCTCTCTCTCTCTCTCTCTCTCTCTCTCTCTCACACACACACACACACACACACACACAGAATTCAAAAGAGGAGATACACTTTCTCTGATCCCCATAGTGGTAGCCAATTACATAGTGTGGGAAGCAAGGAAAAGCATGTTATCTGAGGGCAGCAGCAAGAAATAGCTCCCTTTGCTGGCTGTAGATTACCCAGGCCATTTGCATCCCTTTGCTAGCTGCTTCAACAGAAGAACAAGCAAATACACTGTCACTTGACAATCGGAAATCCCAGGACAATCAGGTTGATGATAACAACAGAATTGCAGTGTCTCTATCTGACTTTTTTTTAAATGAACCAGTGCTTTGGATTGGGTTCAAGATAGGACCAGCCCTAGCGAGACCTGCATCTATAGCCTGCCATTCATATACCATTTAAAAATCTATTATCTATCTATCTATCTATCACAATTTTAATCATGTCTACTCAGAAGTAAGTCTCATTGGGTTTAATGGGACTTACTCTCAGGTAAGCGTGTATAAGATTGCAGCCTTAAATATCTGTATTTGCTGGTCACACCTTCTGTTTGCTCAGTACAAATAGTTATACAGAACAAACACTCCACATGATAATGACTGTTGGATGAACTGCTTTTTAAATTAAAAAGGTCAATTAACAACTATCCAGCAGTGATGAGAAGATGACAAAGAAGTGAGCTTTGTCTTAATTCTGAATGTTCCTTACATCATATATATATATATATATATATATATTATCCAGTTTATTCTTCTAGGCTTTTAAAGGGTTTTCTTGCAAAGATAATGATGATCCATTTTACTTATCCAGTGAGAGCTTTGAACTGAAGGGTTTTTTTTTTCCTTGAGTGTATAGTTAGAGCATTAAGGGCAGTATGGGTAGAACAGCCAATCAGAGTAATGAGTCTCCACTGCTTGGGAAAGCGAGATTAATCTAAATCAAATACTTTCCACTATGGCAATTTTAACTAATTCCCTCATGAAAGTACAAGAGATATGTGAAACCCCTACAGTCAGCATAAACCTCCTGGTAGGGCTAGACAGGTAATACCTTTTAAGCTTGTTAATGTCTTATCCTGCTGGTTTCTACAAATGATTCAAAGAATAGCTGAGTACTTTTCAACCTGTCATTACAGAGAAATGCAACTTTCAGCCTGGAGATGGAAGGTGCAGTGTTGTGTGTGATATCTATCTATCTATCTATCATCTATCTATCTATCTATCATCTATCTATCTATATCTTGATAACAGGAAGATTGTTTCTGTGGTCTATACTGATTTAATTAATGTCTATATTAGCACTCCCCTACATGCCCTGAGATATTTATACATCCCAGAAGCTTATAATACAGAAAGTTATTGTGAAAAAGCAATATGTCATTAAGGCTGTTATAATAAGAACCAGATATGCTTAAGATAAACATCTTGATAAAGGAGGAGACTGACAGACAATGGAGCAAATATTAAAGTGCCTGCCAGGAATTCAAGGTGAACATTCACCCTCGCGGGATTGGGTTTGGAAGTAGAGATGGATCAATCAGTCTTAAGTATGTTGGAGGAATCCGTTTTGGGGGTCGAGCTCAGCAGGTTTTTGCCAGCTTGCTTGGACCCCCATACACGAGCTTGTGGATTCCTGAGCTCACCCATCTTGGTGCGTATTGAGTTTGGCAAGCTTGCAGTTCCCTGCTTGTCCACGAGCCACCATTTTGCACAAAATCCTGAGTAAGCTATTTATGGAAATTGCCATTTTGCACAAAATGGTGATTTCCATAAATAGTTTACCTGTGATTATGTACAAAATGATGGCCTGTAGACAAGCAGGACACTACAAGCTCTTGTCAGGCACCCGCAGACCATCCAGTGGCTTGCCCCATGTGCCCACCTTGGCCAGGCAAGCTGCAGGACTCTGGTGAGCAGCATGCAAGGCGAGTGGGGAGGAGTTTACCCATCCCTAAGTCTATTTCTGGTCTTTGTCAGTTTTGAGTCTGTCCATTCATAAGTCAATTCAATCAATGTATTCATTAATCTATTGTTAACAAAACCATGTGCATGAAAATTTGCATTTAAATATATAAATAAATATTTAAATAGTATTTTTGAATGTATTTCTCACAAAATATGCATTTCTGATGTACTTCCTTTCAAAGTCTGCATTTCTAAATGCATTTTATTAGGTCTGTGCAAGGACCTGCCACTTTGCTTTGGATGCCACTTCAGACCTTCTGAAGCAGCCCCAGTTTCCTTCAGACCAATTCAGACCCCATCTGCTTTGACTCAGATCCGAATTCGAAGTGAGATTCAGACATCCGATTCACTTGATTTTGGCATTTTCCCATTGACTTGCATGGGGAAACACAAAGGACCCATGGCCACTCACTTGTGGGGTGCCACAGGATTCCATCCTCTCCCCGATGCTATTTAACATCTATGTGAAGCCGCTGGGGGCTATCATCAGGAGGTTTGGGATGCGGTGTCATCAATACTTTGGGCTGCATTCATAGAAGCATCGCTTCCAAATCCCGGGAAGTACTAGTTCCCCTCTACTCAGCACTGGTTAGGCCTCATCTGGAGTACTGTGTCCAGTTCTGGGCACCACATTTTAAGAAGGATGCAGACAAGCTGGAGAGGGTTCAGAGGAGGGCAGCGAAGATGATCAGGGGACTAGAAACAAAGCCCTATGAAGAGAGACTGAAAGAACTGGGCATGTTTAGCCTTGAGAAGAGAAGACTGAGGGGAGATATGATAGCACTCTTCAAGTACTTGAAAGGTTGTCACAGAGAAGAAGGCCAGGATCTCTTCTTGATCATCCCAGAGTGCAGGACACGGAATAATGGGCTCAAGTGAGAGGAAGCCAGATTCCGGCTGAACATCAGGAAAAACTTCCTGAGTGTCAGAGCAATACGACAATGGAACCAATGACCTGGGGAGGTGGTGGGCTCTCCCACACTGGAGGCCTTCAAGACGAGGCTGGACAGCCATTTGTCAGGGATGCTCTGACTTGGATTCCTGCATTGAGCAGGGGGTTGGACTCGATGGCCTTGTAGGCCCCTTCCAACCCTACTATTCTATGATTCTATGATTCTAATATGCAGATGATACGCAACTCTACCTCTCGTTCAAATCTTCACCAAGGTTGGCCGTAGAATCCCTGTCTGGAGATGTTGAGTGGCTGGATGGGGAGGAATAAGCTGAAGCTGAACCCCGACAAGACTGAGGTACTTTTGGTGGGAGACAAAAGGAGGCTGGGGGATGTTGACCTGGTGTTGAATGGGGTATGGCTACCCGTGAAAGACCAGGTCCGCAGCCTGGGGGTCATTTTGGACTCCCAGGTGTCCATGGAGGCTCAGGTGTCAGCTGTGAGCTGGACAGCGCTGTATCAACTCCATCTGATATGGCGGCTGTGCCCCTTCCTTCCCGACCATCTGCTCCCATCAGTAGTACATGCCCTAGTCTCCTCTCGTTTAGACTACTGTAATGTGCTCTACGTGGGGTTACCCTTGAAGATGGTTCGGAAGCTGCAGCTGGTACAGAACGCGGCGGCTTGCCTGATTAAAGGCAGCCACCGGCGAGATCACATAACTCCAGTGCTGAAGGAGTTGCACTGGTTACCAGTTGTTTTCTGGGCCAAATTCAAGGTGTTGGTTTTGACCTTTAAAACCCTATATGGTTCCGGCCCAGCCTATCTTAAGGAGCGCCTCCAGCAACACCAGACAGGCCACTTAACAAGATCAGCCTCGGATGGCCTTCTCTCTGTCCCATCAGCCAGGACAGCTAGACTGGTGGGGACGAGGGAGAGGGCCTTTTCTGTGGTGGCCCCCACTCTGTGGAACTCCCTCCCTAGGGAACTCCATCATGCCCCTCTTTAACGAGCTTCCGTCGTGCATTAAAAACGTGATTGTTCAGGCAGGCATTTGGGGTGGGTTAGGGTATTTTAGAAAATGTTTTTACTGTAGAATTTTATTGTTTTAAACTGTTTTATTGTATGCTGTACATTGCCCAGAGTGGCTGGGTGACCAGCCAGATGGGCGATTAATAAATTTAATAATAATAATAATAATAATAAGCCATAACATTTTCAATTTTCATGATACAAACATGACATTTGGGGAACTCTCGGCCTCCTGGGGGGGGAGGTGTATGTCCACCTGCCAAATGTCAGGCAATTTGGCCCAGGAGATTTTGTGCTAGGTGCAGATGAAAACTGAATTTTTTCAAGGAAATCTCTCAAAGCAAAGAGCTATAACTTTTCACTGATTGCACAGAAGTGCATGGACGTTGGGGATTACACAGCCCCCCCGGAGGACATCCCACCTGCCAAATCTCAGACAGTTTGGCCCACTAGCTTTTGTGCAAGGCACAGGTAAAATCTGCTGTTCTCAGAAATGCAAACCAAAGTTCATATAGGGATAATCAAGTTAATCAAATCAACAATCAAGTGCTGAAGCGGTGAGGAGGTCACTATCCCTAAACCCTGCTGGAGGCTTCTTTTAAGTGCAAATGACCCCTTTCCCCTAGTATTACTTCCCTATTCACAGTCAGTAGCCTCAGGGTCTCTTTGGCTGAATTGTCTGGGAAAACATTGGCTGGTAGGCAGGAAGCAAACAAAGACAGCAACCCAGCCAGGTGGGCACATTGACTTGAACGAAAACCAAGTCTAGAGTATGCCCCACTATTAGGGATGTCAGAGAATTCCGCCACGGACTCCAGTGAGGCTGGATTCTTTAGAATCCGCCCCCCCCGAATCCGTGGTGGAACGGCTTCCCCCTGCATCCCCTGGTATGTTGCATCCCCTGGGATGGAACATACCTGGCGGCAGATACGGCGGCTCCGGTGGCGGCAGCTCCTCCGACTGGTCTCCCAGTTCCTGCCGGGCTGCTGCAGCCGCAAATGGTGGCCGTCGTAGCAGCCACCATTTGTGTGGCTGCCTTTTTCATGATAGGCTACATAAATACTTACATAGCCTATCACAGCAAAGAGCAGGGGTGCAAATGGCGTCCGTTACACCATTTGCGCCCCTGCTCTTTGCTGTGATAGGCTACGTAAGTATTTATGTAACCTATCACAATAAAGGCAGCCATGCAAATGGCGGCCACTATGCCATTTGCGTGGCTGCCTTTTTCGTGATAGGCTATGTAAATACTTACATGGCCTATCATGGCTTGGCAGCCAGCCACACAAATGGCGGCCGGCATAGCGGCTGCCATTTGCAGCCGCAGCAGCCCAGCAGCGGCCGGAATTCTGGCTGCAGCCGGCCCTGGCCAGCGGCTCCATGGATCTGTCGCAGAGCGGAGCCAGCCAGGGAGGATTCTGGGGAGGGGGGATGGAGCACCTCACCCCCACTGCAGATGGCCCCAGCAGAACCAGGTAAGTGTTTCATACACCTCTACCCACTACATGTGTCGGGCCAATGACATGTTGGGTCGTCATGGAAGCCATGAAATTCTGAGCTGCCCCAGACAAGGTGTCCTCAGCGTGAATGTTGACATCCCCCAGAACCAAAAGTCTGGGTGATCGCAACAGCGCAGCAGAGACCACCTCCATCAGGTAGAGTAGCACTCAGACCCGAGGGCAGGCTGAAAGGGCAACCACCATGCCTGAGGCTGGAGGGAGGGCTGGAACATGGCACAGCCATTAACTGTCTAGTTAATGTGTTAATGTGTTCCCCTGACCCGGCTAGCCCTCCTCCCAATGCCATATTTCCCTTGACCCATAACCACACTAATTGGGGCTCCCTCAAGTACCCCGACTTGGCCATATGTCCTCTCTGCCAGGTACGTAACAGGATCCTAAGCAAACAACCAACACCCACACATAAAAGCTGCGAAACCAGTCAACCCAGTGTTAGGGGGGTGGCCCCTGCCCTTGCGGTTCCCCCTGAAGCAGCTCCCCTAAAGGGGTGACCCCGCTTTTGGTGGTGCCGCCTTTGGCAGTGCTGCTGCCCTGTGTCAGAGCTGGGCTGATAAGAGTGTTCCAAGGGAACTCAGGCCCAGCTGGCTCGAATCAGCCATAATTAGCCCGGGGGAGTTTCTTCTTTCCAGCTCCAGCCAGGGGGGCGGGGGCAGCTTCTCCTCTCCAGCAGCAAACACAGTCCCAGGCAGGGCCAATAAGAAGGTAAGTTGGACCACCTGCCTCTGTTCGATGTCCCGGCTGCCATCCCCTCTGGGTCCAGGCTTTGAATTGTTGTTCCAGTTTCCAGGTAGAGTAGCACTGATATGGAGAGGAGCCATAGTGTGGCTTCTCCAGCATTACTGACGTTATCCCAGCAACACCAGACAGGCCGCTTAACAAGATCAGCCTCGGATGGCCTTCTCTCTGTCCCATCAGCCAGGACAGCTAGACTGGTGGGGACGAGGGAGAGGGCCTTTTCTGTGGTGGCCCCCACTCTGTGGAACTCCCTCCCTAGGGAACTCCGTCATGCCCCCTCTTTAATGAGCTTCCGTCGTGCATTAAAAACGTGGTTGTTCAGGCAGGCATTTGGGGTGGGTTAGGGTATTTAAAAAAAAAAATTATGGTAAAATTTTATTGTTTTAAATTGTTTTATGGTGGGTTGTACATCGCCCAGAGTGGCTGGGTGACCAGTCAGATGGGCAATTAATAAATTTAATAAATAAATAAATAAATAAATAAATCCACACTGCAGGAAGTGCCACTCTATTAAAGCTAAAATTAGAAGGGTCCCATAGAGACCCGGGGAACACAATTTTCTGCCTTCCTTTTCAACAGTTGTTCCCAAAACTTCTTATAACATAATTACATTGCTATATACATAACCATGTAAACAACAACAAAGATGCAGTATAAGACACAACATCATCATAAATCATGATAGCACCTAATTGTATTGGTTCAGTCACCCAAACTGGCTCCTCAGTGGTGCAGAGAGAATAGAATTTATTACAGCCACTTGACTATGGAGACCATAATTGCAGAGCTGCAGTCTCTCTCAGCAGTGAGGTGTAATCTGTACTAACTGATCGCTATATATATCTCTGAGCTTGCAAAGTCCAGTCACTTCATGATTTCTACTACCTCAGCTTCACATGGGGAATCATTTGTCTGGAATTGTACTCCCATATGAAAATGTCTGGTTACCATGTTAAAGAGAAGGCTCAAAACTAAAGCTTTTGGTTCTCATCTGTGAATTTACAAATGAATTCTAACTCCTGGATCCATGCACAAAAACCCTGCATCCTATCAACTGACTTTGGTTTGGCTGGACAGAGGCACCCATTTTTGTTCTCCAGGCATAAACATTTGATTTTTACATTCATCATGGTGGGGAGGAACAGATGAAATATGATTATCTGAAGTGGTCAAGCATAAAATAGACCCTGTGGCCATTACATTTTAGAAAAGCTGAAAATACCTAGCCATAGTGGCAGTAGAGTCCATCATAAACTGCGCCCCTTCCAAAAGGCTTATTTTGTTGTATTCAGTGACTGTCAAGGAATTAATGACTGAAAAACATTTGCCTCATTCACATATTCCTTGTGTAAAGAGGCAGAGTGTGTTCAAAGGAGCAGTGGGGTCATACACTTAGCCACACCCCTTATGTTGCATGGCTCCTCCTGTCCCTGTCCCCAGTATCCATACATTTGCATAGATGTCCGAGGTGGGAAAGCCTTCACATGTAGGCAGAGACTAGCCCACCTCAGAAAACCATGCAAATGCCAGGGTGGTGTGGGTGAGACCTGAAGGAGCCACACAGCATCCTAGTTGTGACCTGATGTCATGACCCCACTGCTCCTTTGGTTTTGCCCCTTCACATGAGTAACATGTAAAGGAACAATTGTATTGCATGAATTTACCCCTCCCCCTTTTCTCTAAATTCTCTTTTTGATGTAATTTCCTGATCATTTGGCAGTGCCACAATGGCCCCCTCAAATGTCAAACTTTGATTTCAGCAATTTCAGTGAAGCCTTCCCCCCCCCATCTAAGCTTCTTCAGGATTTCTAAATTATGCAGATGTGTGTCATCCATAATTCTGTTTGTCTAACCCCACACTGAAAAGGATGTAATATAGTATCTCAGGTATAGTGTTGGTTGAGAAATGAAATATTTGACATGTGCTGCACTGAGCTATCGGAATAGAACTCTAGTTATACATCTACGGTGGAAAGATAATTGGATTAGAGTTGTATAAAAATGTTGGGGGGCTTTGTACAATTGCATTTCTGAGAGATACTTGTGTTCAAAACCAAACAGAAGTCCAAATATGGTGATGATAATGATGATAATAATAATAATGAGACAGTGTTTTTCTGTGTTAAAAGAAAAGGTATTATTAGGAACCTAGTAATTTATCAGACTAAACCCTCAACTACTGGGTATAATAGCCATATTTTACTGGGAAAAGAAGTATTGCGACAGAATAAATCAAAGAGGTCCTTACTTTTAGAGGCCACGATCAGAGTGCATATAATTATTATCAATGTGAAAAGGTTTCTCTTCCCTACACCCAGACCAAGTTATATGGTATCTACTTTGACTCCAACCATACAACCATTTCTATTTGTTGAGAGATGAATTAAATGTGAATGTTGATAATTTCACCTTTTTCTTCTCATGACAGATATAAGAGCATTAGTTTGGATTCTAACTTTCTTTCCTTTAATGAAACAGAGTCCGTGTTCACAGAACCGTTTACATGTCCACATCCCCCTTCTCTCTGCAGTCCCTGTGCATCCCCCAAATTCTGCGTCCGGGGATTGGGAGAGAATTGGGAATGGTACGGGCTACATATGTAGCAGGGAGTTGGTGGAAATTGCCCCTCCTTTATGTCAACACAGGAGCAATTTAGGATCCAAACCATAGTTACATAACTTACTGGACTATCTTTCAAAGCCAGGTGACTTTCAGGCTCCTCTCCTGAGAAGAAGAGGAGAAGACAAGAAGGAGAGATGAGAAGCAGGACTATTTTTTCACCATCCCTACTGACAGACCAGCTGCTCTTGGCTCTCCCCAGCTGTCACCAAGGTGACGGGCATTCCATCAGGCTGCAGAATAGAAGGAGGTAAAAGGCACCAGGGCTATTATATCTAGGGATGGGTGAAAAATGTGTGAGGTATCTGAACTGGAACACACTTTGATGTCTAAATCCAGACTTTTCCAAAGTTTGCAATGAAGTTGCCCCCTCCCCCTCAAAGTGTACCAAAAATCCATTCCTTTGAAAAAGTGTGCACAAAATGCATTTGAAACAATGCATACAAAAATGCCTGTATTTGAGGAAATGCACACCAAAAAAGCTGTATTCAATTGAAAATCAGTTGCAAAAAATCCATACATCTGAAAAAAAAATATGTATCGAAATATGTATATTTTGACAAATGAACACAAAAATATGCATTTTTGGCAGTCTGATACAGACATTGGATGAAATGAACTTATCAGTGAAAAAATGGGAACCTGAGCAAAATCAAGCTTGACAGTTCATCACCTTTGCTGAAAGACAAGCTGCCTATGGCTCTCCCCACTTGTCACCTGTCTGGCAGCCATTCCATCATGCTACCTGACCTGTTTCCATCCCAGCTGGCCATAATAAGAACTGTAACTTTAAGAACTGGTGCCTGAACTTGTTTTTTTCCCTCCTCCTTCTCTTCCCTTTTTTCTTGGATGTCACATCTTTTAGACTGTAAGCCTGATGGAAGGGACTATCTTACTACTGATATTTGTAAGTCACCCTGGGAGTCTTTGGTTAAACAGCAGACTAGAAATGCCTTAATTAATTAATTAATTAACTAGGGGTGGCTTTTCACCTTTTTTTTTTTACTTTAAAACAAGGCAAAAAGGTTTTTATTTTAAAATATGGACCAAAGATTAGGTGTTTTTGAGATGTATTTTTCTCCAGCTTCCTGGCCAACTTCGGAACTAAGGGCTACCTCTGCAGAAAGTATTCCTAGCCTTTTTTGTGCCTGAGATTATTGTGAGAATTATTATTATATATGTTTCCCCTCCATACCAGAAGCAAACCAATCAGACATTACATTCTCTTTTATCATGTGCTTACTAGGAATGTATGAGAATTTTGTTTTGCTTCTTTGTTTACTTGAATTTGCCCCACTCACACCTCCAAATGTGAACATGAATGTGAGCACACTTTTGGGGGGAAAGCTCATTTGTTCCTGAACTTGCATTCACATTTTTTAAAATGCAGAGTTTAAAAATGCACATTTAAAAATAAACACATTTTCATACTTTAGTCTAAGGTGAAAAAGTGTGCATGTGGGGGTGCACTTAAAAAAAAGTGTTCTGAAATGAACACTTTCCCATCTGAATGAAAATAAAAACACGATTGTAATTGCAAATAGGAGTGAGGCGGACTCAGCTTCAAGGTGGAACTCAAAGAGCTTCACTGATCCTTCCATCCTTAGTGTTTATTTAGGCAGTAATTGTTCAAATATAAGTTAGATATGCATGTGCCTTTTACACGGTCCACCACATTTAAAAGTATCATGGTGATTCAGCAGAGAAGATAAACAAAAAAAATCTTACCTAATGTCCATCAAGTTAACGATGACTGGATAAGCAAAACTCCTGGCAAAAGTACGTGGTAGTGACAAGGGCAATGTTCCTACAAAAAAGTGATCAGTTATAAACAGAAGATGAAATGTTTGTAATAAGGAGGATACATTTTGTATAGATGCTATTGAGAAATCAGTAAGAAAAAAGTCCTTGAAATATTTTAGATTAACTCTTCAAACTGGACACTAACACCTGAAACAATCTGAAAAGTAGCACTCTTGCTTATACATTGGCTTAACTTAGAGGTAACTTGGTCAGGCACCAAAATATTTAAAACTATGCAAACACTACTGATTTTGCTAGTCCATTCATAGAAAGCAAAGTCTCTTATTTGCCTCTTAGTTGGCAAATTTGTGGATAGCCATGAAATCATTTCATGGAGCAGGCAAATGTAACAACACTTCATTAGAAAATGTTACTTCCTTATTAAGGAAAGGACTACTTTGAAGCTGAATGACATCACAAACTAATGTAAGGCTAAGGAACTATTTCCACTATTTGTTTGAAAT
This sequence comes from Heloderma suspectum, assembly GCF_057233095.1. Taxonomy (NCBI): domain Eukaryota; kingdom Metazoa; phylum Chordata; class Lepidosauria; order Squamata; family Helodermatidae; genus Heloderma; species Heloderma suspectum. The sequence goes on along the minus strand of NC_139459.1, from coordinate 96,691,581 downwards.
CAGAATTTACAATTGGCAGTTTACAGGCTGAGGGTCAAACAAGATGTGATGCTAAACATGCCTCTTCAAGTGCTGTATCTCTTTTTACAACAATTACCAGCCACCACAAGGGAATCCAATTCTCAGTGGGGCTCGGGTGCATGGGAAGAGGGTTAAACCCTTTCCTCCATCATCATGGTCCTGACAAAATCGCTATTGTTGTAGGAGGGCAGTGGATGTTTTCCTCCCTCAGCAAATCGCAGCTGCAGGGAGGGATTTTCATTGGATTGTGGTGGGGAAGAAAAGGGTTAACTCCCAGTGTCCCAGGTCCAAACCAGATATCACTTTAAATCTGGCTCTAGGGTAGGCACAGGGCCCCTGATATGGATTGGGTCCACTGCAGGGGGGGAAGGGTTAAAGCCCCCTACCCCCCTACACTGGAGTCCTGATCTGGATCAGGGCCCCTGTGTCTACTGTAGAGTAGGGCTGGGAAACAAATTCCTTCAGATTGCATTTTAATGCAGACTTACTTAGAGAGCAAGGCAGCCTTAGGATAGAGGTGATCACTATCCAATTCATGATGGGAGGATCGTGGAGGAGATTATCTCCTCTATGCTCCAGCGGCCCTGCATTTGTAGCTAGATGGCCGATTTCACCTGTCTAGCCACAGGACATCGTAGCGCGGGGTGGGGAGTATGGAGAACACCTAGGAAGTGTCGTACTGGCACTTACGAACTCCCTGCCCCACCCCTGGGAACACCCCCTTTCCCCCACTCTGCGCTGCTCTTATGAGCGTGGGGATGATCCGCACTGCCTACAAGGCTGGGGAGGCAGTTCTCTGAGAACCGACCAATCCTATGGCCGTCTAGCTGCTGTATAGTGGCCATAAGATTGCACCCTTAATTCTGCACTTTTGAACCAACAGATGAAGTAAAACCCAACTAGGCTTTGAAATTTGCACTTTTCCAAATTTTGCAATGGCGTTCTCCAATAAAAATGTATATATTATGGGAAAGTGCACACAAAATACATATATTAGTGAAACTAATATTCAAAGATGCATTGTATTAGGAAAATTGTTTGCAAAAAATGTGTATATTAGTAAATTGTGTGCAAAAATGCATGCATTAGGATAGATGCACACCAAAATGCATACGAATTTTCATGTGAACTTTAAAGAAAAAAAATTCTGCACTTTCAGGAGGAACTGAACTTAAGACTGGAAAAAGGAGAAACGAGGAGAAACCAAACTGGACAGATTTAACCATCCCTACTCTAGAGTCAAAATAAAAAAAAGACGTTGCTGCTAGATACAGATTTAAAGTAATGTCTGTTTTGGTCCCCAGCAGAAACATCTGTCAGGAAACCATAAAATAGAGCATCCTTCTTCCTTCCTACCCTGTGCCCTTAGATGTGTGGTATTACAATTTTCATTGCCCCCATGCAATGTGGCTAATAGGCATGCTTTCTGAAGATGATGGGAGTTGTAGTTCATCATATCTGGAGGGCACCAGAGTGAGGAAAGTTGTAACTGAATTTAAAAGGAATAAGTGGAGCCTGGTGGCTCTGATTTCTGTAGGGCTGTGAATACATTCTGGGTTTTAGTTGGAACCAGCCAGATCTCTAAAGGAGTTCTGTAAGGTCCTGAACCTATTCTGAGACTTCTGGCTGGTTCTGACTAAAACCCAAAATGGATTCACAGCCCCACCAGAATCAAAGCCACCAGCCTCCACTGAAAGGAAATATATAAAATTCAGGGGCAGTGGAAAGCATAGCCTGGATGGTTTGACCTTAGGCATGTTTTTAGTATCCAAAAGACTAAAAATTAATGTATAAAGAACAGAGGCTGGACAGCCATCTGTCAGAGATGCTATAGTTGCATCCTGCGATGAGCAGGTGGTTGGCCTAGGTGATCTCCAAGGCTCTTCCAACTGTAGGACTCTATGATACATATACATGTCCTGTCACATGGACTCAAACAACAATTCAAAGCACGAATTGTAATATACGATTAAACTCTCACTTTTGAAGAATAATTGTGTCAGTTTAATAATAATATTCAGCCTCATATGGTACTATTGTGGTGATGGTGAGGTACATGAAAATCAAATGCTAGTATCCTACCAGACCAATTACTGTTCAGTTATTGCCACACAGAGAACTGTACAGCAATTGACAGATAACCTATCAAACAAATTATGATTTGGTCTTGATTTCAACAGGGAGAAAAGGAGAAGAGGTAACTCAATATTGCTACTTGTCATCTCCACTCATCCATGAGACAAGAAGGTTGCAAATTCTGACAGATACTTACACGCCCATCATATTTTGCTATCCAATATCTGTTCTTTTCATCTCCTTGGCTAGAGGTGCAAATTGTCCTGGATGCCTGTATGTCAAAATCAATGCTCCTCTATCTGTATGTTCTTCTAATATGGACTGGGGAGTAGCAAACATATGCCACCCAGTTTATAATTATTTACAACCTTTATATTTGTTTGTTTATTATATTTTAAATCTGCCTTGCAACAAGCATTCTCTGGGTGAATTACAAACAGTTAAGTACTTGTAAGAGGCAAAGTGCTCTTTAGCGTTTATCAACAGTCCTGTGAAGCAGGCCACTATTATAACTATTTCACAATGCATGAACCTGCTCAAGATTGTCCAGTCAATCTATAGCTGAGGTGGGAGTTTAATCCTAGATTCCCTAGCAAAGTCCAACTTACTGTCCTTCAGACTTCATTGTTGTCCTACCCCAAGACTGGCAGAAGCCTTATAAATCCATCAGTTTTTTTCTTCCTTTTAATCAACTTCAGGATCAGGATAGAAAATTCTGAAAGATACCTTTACGCCTTGTCAGACTGCTCTCTTTTAATCTTACATTTGCCAATCCACACCTACTCTCATCCCAGCTGGATTTCATTTAAATGAGAGGCAGTGACAGCAGGTGAGAGATAGTAAAAAGTCTGGGGGAAAAAAACACACACCACTCAGGCACAATTTGCTGTTGCTGGCCAAGTGAAGAAAGAAATGTGTGGAGTGGCAAACTCTGCCAGGATTATGAGGCAGCTATCAGGAAATGCTAGCCTATCCTCCCAGGAATTTAAGGGGTAAAAGATGTGTTGGCATTCATCAGATCCCCCACCCCCACCCCCTACGCATAAATGATGTGGGGAAAATTGAGACAGTCAAATGTTCCAAAGTTCAAAGAACTATAAGAAATTAGTCTTTCTGGTCCAGGTATATTGCAGCAGGTAATGAGTAGTGAAATGTGAATGGTGGGTAGAGATGTTTCCTCATACCAAGGAACAGAAAAATGCTCAGTAGCCGCCACATCTGTGGTGTTATCATATGGCTTTGTCACCAAGTCAGTTTCAAGCCTCATTCACAAGTGTTCCTCAATATTTACTGTCTGATTCTATTTCCTCTTCTGCTCATTCCCACATTTTTCTTGATCTTTTTTGGCATAATATTTACATTGGCAGTGCACTCAGGGTATGTGATGTTTCTTCAGAGTTTCCTTTCACAACTTTGTGCTTAAATAAAATATAGCTAAGGCTGTGACCCCAAGCATACTTGTGTGGAAGTACACTAAATTGAAATCAATGGGGCCTAGTTTCATTTACATGGACTTAGGATGGGAGTGTGAGTTACTGCGATACATTCCCTGTAATTGTTCACACTGCCCTTGATTGGACACATAGGGTTGGATCCAGTAGCCTGCAGGTGAAGGGCTCCTTCCGTCCACAGAAAGCTTCTGATCCAGTGGAACATTTCCACTGTCAGAATGGGGGAAGAAGCAATTTCTGCTAATTCTCCTTCCTTCTGCAGCCCCTAAAAATGTCCCCTAAAAATTTGTTCTGGAGGGTGGGTGACCCTCCAGAACAGTGTAGGAGGGGACACTAGGGGCTTCAAAAGGAGGGGGGAATTGATGAAAATGGCCTCTCCCCTTTCTGTCAGGGGGAAGTATCTTGAACAGAGTTCCACTTGGGGGATGCTACTGCTGGTGGAAGGAAACTATGGATCCCACCTAGAGATTTTGTATTTCTCCATTTGTTCATCTCTCAGTTCTAGTTTTCTTCATAGCATCACAGATCTTTCAGAGTAGAGTAAATATCAGTGCAGTCACTCCATATTTGTTGTCCAAGATTCTCAAGTATATCAACCTGGAACATATCATTGGGTGTTGTTGGTGCTGTTGTTGTTGTTTCAAATAATCTGGATTGAACATGTTTGATTTCTGTAGATTTGATTTAGCTGTTAGTAGACTTACAGTCCAATCCTAGCCATCTTTACTTGCAGGTAATTTTCGCTGATGTCTATATAGGTGTACTTAGGATTATAGCCTGCAGATGTAAATATATTTAACATGTATGAAAAATTGTCACTAGTGGATTCATTGTATATAATTATCCTAATTCTCTCTCTCTCTCTCTTTTGGCGTATGTTTATTAGAGGCTTTTTTCTGCTACTCATTGCCGTGTTCATAATTTCACTATTACTGATATTATCTGTGAACTGCTCAGAGAGCTTTGGCTATTGGGTGGTAAAGAAATGTAATAAATAAATGAATCTTTTTGCTACCCCTTAGTGTTGCAGAATTAGAGACCCAGAGCCAGTAGAGGCCTTATTAACTTTTGCTTCACAAGCAAAATGTGAAATAACTATCTCAGCTAGGGCTGCACCAAATAGTCCTCTATGATGATTTTCAGACTGGTATTGCAGCAGTCCTTAGGAGAAATATCTCTCCCATGGGCAGCAGAGGCAGAAGCAAGGTGAGGAAGAGGAGGTTGTGGTGCATATCCTGTCAGCATAGCCTACTGCCTCAGGTGGTGGGATATCTTGCATCACCCCTGCATGCACTGTGTCTGTCTTCCCTCTACCTCCTCCCCTCATAACTCTGGTCTCCTCTTTCCCTTCCTTCCTTGCTTGAGAGGGAACCATCATTTGCCAATATGTCTAAGCAAGGCAAACTAAGGTTTGCACAGATCTTGGTCTGCCCAGTTTAGCATGCAAAGCATGCGTAACGTGTGAGCTCACAGCACTTTACCAGTCCTCTAGTTTGAAGGACTGGAAACATTATGTTACCAGTTCAATGAGTACTTTCAGTTTATACCTAATCCCTAATCATTTCACACACACACACACACACTCACGCTGGTTGGAGACAGGGAAATGGCACACCCTATGGAATCTGCTGCCTGAAGCAAATGTTCCAAGCAACTTCACCATTCATTTGTTACGACTGGCCTTATCCTGAGGATGTTTGGGCTCCAGATTCTTCTCAAGTTAGAAGTATACTTGTATATATCCTTAAAGCCTCATCCATCATAACTTCTGCAAAAAGCAACTGTAAACCAATTGTTGAATATATCCTTTCACTTGGTTCAAGAAAACAAAAAGCAACAACGCTAAACATTTGCTTAGGGTAATGACAAGCCCTACTTTGTTTTTTTGGCTGAAGAAACAGGCACACTGCCTTTCCCTGCAAATAGGTTTCTCAGGCATGGCTGACTGCATGATAGTAGGGTTTCTTTTTAATATCCTTAATAATAAAGAGAAGATAGAGTACAGTATATCTTGTACCATATGAAGATGGAATCAATAATCCTTCCTCTGGTGAAATTTTTAGGCAACTTAAGCAGACACATTGGCCATAATGTTTTTTTAGTAACATTAATGTATTCAAAGACTTACGCTTCCATGTGAAGAGAGCCCCTATCCTTCAGTGACCGAACGTTTATATCACCTCCATCATCCTGGTTCAAGAATATTATGAACTGTCTTATACGGAGTCTGAAAAATCTCTTTGGCTCATGATTGTCTGCACAAACTGGTGTGCACAGTGTGGGCACTTGTACTCAGCTAAAGTATCTTCTCTATATTAATGTGTATTTATTCAGTCAGTTGGTTATTTGAGTACTCTAGAAAACATCCTCACTGTATATGCAGGGCCAGCAACCAGGGTAAGCATGATTGGGAACCTGCCAAGGGGTCATACCCCAGTAGGGGCCAACTAACAAGAACCATAGAAACATAGAATAGTAGGGTTGGAAGACCATCGAGTCCAACCCTCTGCTCAATGCAGGAATCCAAGTCAGAGCATCCCTGATAGATGGCTGTCCAGCCTCATCTTGAATGCCTCCAGTGTGGGAGAGCCCACCACCTCCCTAGGTAATTGGTTCCATTGTCGTATTGCTCTAACAGTCAGGAAGTTTCTCCTGATGCTCAGCCGGAAACTGGCTTCCTGTCACTTGAGCCCATTATTCTGTGTCCTGCATTCTGGGATGATCAAGAAGAGATCCTGGCCTTCCTCTCTGTGACAACCTTTCAAGTACTTGAAGAGTTCTATCATATCTCCTCTCAGTCTTCTCTTCTCAAAGCTAAACATGCCCAGTTCTTTCAGTCTCTCTTCATAGGGCTTTGTTTCTAGTCCCCTGATCATCTTTGTTGCCCTCCTCTGAACCCTCTCCAGCTTGTCTGCATCCTTCTTAAAATGTGGTGCCCAGAACTGGACACAGTACTCCAGATGAGGCCTAACCAGTGCTGAGTAGAGGGGAACTAGTACTTCCCGGGATTTGGAAGCTATGTTGGGGTGGGTTAGGGTATTTTTTTTAAAAAAATTATGGTAAAATTTTATTGTTTTAAATTGTTTATGGTGGGTTGTACATCGCCCAGAGTGGCTGGGTGACCAGTCAGATGGGCGATTAATAAATTTAATAAATAAATAAATAAATAAATATGCTTCTATTAATGCAGCCCAAAATAGTATTTGACTTTTTTGCAGCCACATCACATTGTTGACTCATATTCAGCTTTTAAGAGCCCCCTGGACTTGCTCCTCTTCACTATTTCCACCTGTTTTTTCACCTGCCTCTCACTCTGACCCAGGTAACAGTTGCAGTGAGAAGGAGAAGCAGCAGATGCCACTGCCTACTTGTTTGCTGGTTTTCTGTCTGTCAGGCAAGCAAGGGGCAGCAATGGTGGGAAAGAGGAGGAGGAGCAGTAGCAGCTGGTGGCAATGGTGGTGAGAAGTAGACTTACTGAGGGAGGGGGTATTGAGGGTGCCTTGGACAAGGACCTTAAAAACCTGGACCTGGCACTACTTATTTGGGCATTGTCTGGTAGCTGATCTTTGGTGGAGGAAGAGAGGACCATGCTTACTGGCCCTGGCCTTACCATTGGGTCCCATGCCAGCTCCGTCTATCCACAGTCCACTTGTTCAGAGAAGGTCTGAAGAGGGTTCTAAATCATGGCAGGAGCCTCTGTATGTAGATCAGGCTTTCTCTTGAGCTGCTCTGCCATCCAACATGTGGACAGAGGGTGGCAAAGTCAGCGGGCAATGCCCCACTCTCTTCCTCCTCATAATAGATATTGCACAGAAGATCATGTCCGAATAGGGATAGTGTATGTGAGCACATTATTTTCCAGGCCTCTGAATCAACACAAGTAAGGATTTAACAGCTGACATGGTTTCCCAGAATGCACTGTTTGGGAGCTGGTGAGTCAGAGAAACTGCTAGTGAGTATTTCTTATTCAGTAAAATCAAGTGGTAAAACTTCCTGGATGTGTACAACTTCTGGCGGCAGATAGAAGCAGATCATGTTTTTAAATTCTTCCATGTTAAAAGAAACTCTATATGCATAGAAAAAATAGGGGAATGCTCTACCTCTCTGCATAGGTAGAAGGCTAGTCTGATTGTTGAGGAAAGTTGAGGGATTCAGTCTTTGAGAACTAACCCAATCTGCACCTCTGAGACTAATGTGTAGATCTGACTGAAGGTTGTGCACAAGCTATTGTACTTCCCAAATATCCTGACACAGTTCTTGGCTCAAAAATATATCAAAATAAGTTTAATAATATTATTTTGAGGGGAAATACACTTAGAAAGTTGTATTTTGAGAGAAAATACCTTTGAAAATAAGTATTTAAATTCAAATGTTTGTGCAGATTTAAAACCTCAACAACAATCTCAGAATAATGCAGAAACAGAATGGATCTGACTTATATGTACAGTCCACAAGTGACGAAGACCAGAAATAGACTGATATGCCCATCCCCGGCCTGATCCCCTTTCTATGTTAATGGAATGTTCCTTCCTCTTCTTTAAGGAGTGGAGACCTTTAAACATGAAACCCCCTACTTCTGGTCTGAAGTGGTACCATCCAGGAAAAGCTTTGCTGCTTGAATTTATAAACTGGCCCTCTATATCATGAATGGAATAGAATAGAATAAATATGGAAAAGACAGTTTTATGGACTCCATCAGTAGAAAGATATATTGACTTCTTGCCCAGGAAGAAGTTTTGACCCATGGACTGGGCTGTTTTAACCAATGAGAGTAGATGAATACTATCTCAGAGTTTGTGTTTTTCTGTACTGTTCTGTGTGAATCAACATCATAGCAGAAAGGAAGGAAGGAAGGAAGGAAGGAAGGAAGGAAAGAAAGAAAGAACTGAGGTGTTCATTTACCAGATATCATACTCCATCATTCATGTGTTTTAAAATTGGCACAAAAGGGAAAAGATATGACAAATTAGAAGATGATTATTCATTCCACTATTGCTTCAAGGCAAAAGAGTTTCAATCCAGATTTAGGTTCCCAATAAGAATTAGTTGTAGTGAAGAAGCTAAATAAAAGCTTTACACTTACATATGGTTATAAGTCCTTTTGGAGATTAGGGTATTTTACCTATTAGGTAAAAAGGACTTTAGGGACCTGGCAATTTTGCTAGCTCAGTTGACTGACAGCATAGCAAAGTAGGTCTTCTCCATAAGGAGATCAGTTCACATTTATATCAGAGAGCAAGGAGTATGAAATCAACACAAATGATTCATTGCTGGGAAATTACTTGTTTCTGCCATATTGGTTGAATGACCTCACCCCCATCAAGAGTATTAATTACAATCTACAACAAATCTGCCATTGAGAAATAGGCATTTGGAGAATTAAGACCTTGGTTGTCATTAAATCTCCCCGCCGCCATACCTTTAAGTGAAAGCAGTGCAATTTCTCACCTGTTCTAGCTTATGAAGCAAACAGAGTAAATTATTTTATGACCAATGTTCGGACTATTTGAGATTCAACAATCAATAGGCACCCTAATAAAAATCTTAAAAGTAATAAAACACAAACTTATTGATTCCAGTAACCTGCACTTCAAGATGAGTTGCCTTGTTTTTTGTTTTTTAAATAATATACTGTATTTCAGAATACCAGAGCCAGCCCTCAGTGAATAGCATATGACACATATGCACATGAAGCTACCTCCAAGTGGCCCTGTTCAGATCTTCTCTCAGTACCCTGACTGAACATGAACATTAGCCCTGTCCCAAACTTCCATTTGTTCAGTGGAAGGTCTGTAGAGCCAGTGTGATGTAGTGGCTGGAGTGCTGGACTAGGAGTGAGGGGATCCAGGTTCTAGTCCCCACTTAGCCATGGAAGCTCACTGGGTGACTTTGAGCCAGTCGCAGACTCTCAGCCCAATCCAACTCACAGGGTTGTTGCTGTGAGGATAAAATCGAGAGGAGGAAGATTATGTACATCGCCTTGGGTTTCGTAAGGAGGAAAAAGGTGGGATATAGATGTAATAAATTATTTTTTAACAACAACAACAACCCAGGCTTCTGTGTGCATTTCGGAGCACATGGAAGAGTGTTTTGCATGGAAGAGCCAATGGGCATATAACAAAAATCTATTTAGACTTGCAAGTTGCAACTGAATATTCAGAGATTGGGGGCAAGGCCAGTGGATGTACAGAGGTTGTGGCTAGGGTCAGTGGACTCACTTGTCTCTTTTGTCTATGTCTGTCTACATATCCAAAAAGAAGGTCTGAACAAGACTACTGAGTCAGATCATTGGCCCATGTAGAGCAATATTGTCTACTCTAGCCTTCCTCAAGCTGGTGCCCTCCAGATGTTTTGGACTACAACTCCCAGCATGCCTGAGCATTGGCCATGCTGACTGGGACTGATGGGTATTGAAGTCCAAAATATCTGGAGGGCACCAGCTTGGGGAAGGCTGGTCTACCCCAAGTAGCAGGAGCTCTCAATGGACTCAAGTAGTGCTCTTTCCCAACCACAATATATCCCTTTAACCAGAGATGCTAGGACTGAATTGGGGATTTGTGCATGCAATAGAGGGTATGCTCTATTGAACTATGCCCACTCCCTTCTACCAACAGAACTGTGCCAATTCCATATAATGGAATTCAATATTTCAGTTGTGTTCTGTTTTAAATATTTGGGTTTAGTAGTAATCCTATTTTCACTACAAATGTTTCCCTGGACTTCACAACTACCATCCAAAGAACTGTACAGTTGACTCCTCATGCCCAGCAGGGTTTTTAATTCTTAATTAATAGCAGAACGTCCTGCTGCCTGCAGTGCATGACCAGCTACTTTTTTAACCACATCAGGTGGTACAGAAACAAACTGAGCTATGTTGGAAGCTGCCGTATGACGAAAGAGAGTCAAAAGTGCATCTGGCCATTTGCAAGACTTGAGTAGGTGTAATGGTGCTCTTTGAATTGAAGCCTGTAAGTCTTGTTCTACTGAGGATGGGAGAGAAATCTATTTGGTTTGCATTTTTGCAAGCTAGTAATTTTGCATTTTCAAACCACTACACAAAGCGAAGCTCAGTTAGCCTTCGAAATTCACACTTCTCCAAATTTTGCAATGGAGCACTCAAAGCAAAAAATGCATACAAAAATGTGCCTGTTAGGGAAAAGTATACATAACAATGTGTACATTCATGAAAATAAGGTCAAATCCATTATATTTTGAAAGTTGCTTGCAAAAAAGTATGTATTAGGCAAACTTGCATAGAACAACCCATGCATCTGGAGAAATATGCACAAAGAATGTGTACGGATTTTCATGCAAATTTTAAAAATTAAGTTTAGGATGAACCAAATTTAAGATTGGAAAAATTAGAAACTGAGAGAAACTGAAAGGGGCAGATTCATCCATCGCTACATTCTACACAATTCATACCATGTAGGGATGTTTCAGCTTTTGATCTTTGTGCATTTCTCTGTGAAATGGCCTGATCCACACCTCTCAGACTAGTGGATGGATTGGGGCTTTGCTACCCTCCCCCCCAATTTCACACTCCTCTGAAAATTGCAGCGCAGTCCTCAGCTGTTTAAACATATTAAGGGTCACTTTTGCACATTTAATATGCATTTAAATGCATATTAAACTACATAACTAAATGCATATTTTGAAAGCATTTCTGAAATCAAAATGTAGAAGTAAAGGCAGAAACAAAATCCCACCGTGGGTAAAAATGTGCAGTAGTGACACAGATGGGAAATAAACAGATTTGCCTCCCCCTACTAATGTGTTAGGCTTCCAATGTGCTTGTGCCTCCTCTCTTATGTGCACATACCAGGACCCCCTGTCACTGAAGCATCTTACAAAATGGAGATAGACCAATTTCTCTCTTTTTATCACCTACAAGACCCCTCATACTCAGCCTTGCTCATTAGGAGGGAAGTCTGGCCCTGGAACTTCTGTGCCTATAGTAAAGTGGAGCAAAAACAGAAGGTGAAAGAAAAAGGAGCTTCTGTTTGGCGTTAGGACAAAGAAGATCCAGTACCATGAGCCATGGTACTCTGAGCACCCCTAGTCACCACTGATTTCCTTAGTAACTGAGTGACCTTGAGCCAGTCACCATTTCTCAGCCTGACCTATCTCACAGGGTTATCGTATAGATAAAATGGGAGGGGAGAGAGAACCATGTACGACACCTTGAGGAAAGGTGGCCTACCAATATAATAAATAAAATAAACCAAATGAAAATAGGAGTTATGTTTGGGTGTACAGCAAAGGGTCTTAAGCTATATGAAATTTCCTTGCCACAGCGTGGCATGGGTTTGTCATTGGCAGGTGAACAGGAACATTTATGGGAGTAAGATGTCATCACTTTTCATAGTGATGCATAATTCGCTAATATTATAGAAACAGCACCAAGATACAGGACTTCTCTGGAACCACTGGGTAGTATTCAGTGCTAGCAGTCCTCCATTGCTAAATGCATTACATGAGGGGGGATGGCTGCTAATGTAACAGACAGCTAGCCCTTTGTAGCACAACCCAGGAAACCAGTCGAAACCAGCAAGTGTGGAATGGGACAAGCCAGTGGAGCTCCCTTGGGCAGGGCCCGCTGATCTGTTCCATTTTGGAAGTGCTGGCTTAGCTTCCAGTTGAGCTAACAGCACCAGCTTCCTGTTGTGCCAGTGGTCGTTTCTGCTTCTGCTGCAGCAGCACTGGAAAGCACACCTTCAACTAGTGCATTTATACTCTAGTTTCCCTGGGATTCATTCATCAGAGTGACTTTCTCGTACCATGCTTCAGCTCAGATAGCATTCTGGATTTTGTGTTTACTTCATTCAAAAATGTCTTGTCCTATAATCCTCCAATCCTTACATATAATCCTGTGCTCTTCTAAAATGTTTCTTGGTTGTATTGGATGTTATCACATCCTATTCATGGTCTATGTTTGCTTCTATCTCCAGGGGGTGTTCATCCTTTTGTAATTAACGTGTTATTTGATTCAGTGGTAGCAGAGGTCAGGAAATGCTATTTATTTATTTTTATTTTGTTCAGTATGGATTTTTTTTGCTCCTGTTAGATATGTTGATTTTAATTGACTATCAATATTAGTTTGTATATTTTTCATGTTCCCCTGAATTTTGGAATACATTGTTAGTTTGTAGTCTGTAAGTGATATTTTTGTAACCTCTCTTCATCTTGAACAGCTTCAGTTTTTTCTCTCTCCTACAGTTCTTTCTCACTTACAGAGATACGTCTTCTCTATGAAAATAGTTGAAATTCCTGGCTGTGTTTCTGATGACCTCAAAAAACAATTCTCTTTTGCTGTTAGTGTCTTTTATCAAAGCCATCATGGGTGAAATATTGTTCCCATCACTGTCAGTGAGAGAGTGGAGGGGACAAACCAGATCAAACCTCCTCTTGGTGTTGATTTTGAACACCCTGTATAGAGAAAGGCATCTCACAGGACAATCCTATACATGTCAACTCAGCACTAAGTCCCATTGAGTTCAATGATACTCACTCCCAAGTTAAATGTAAGATTGCCACTTAAGTTTTCTATTAAAACAAGATGATCTCTTTGGCCTTCTATTTTCCTTACTCCGCTAGTTAATGACAAGCTCATGGTGTCATGGAAAGACAAGATCACAGCCAGTGGTTTTATGTTCCACTACCTACCTCGTCTCATATTGTCTGAAAACAGAAGAAAACTAGGAGCATCAAAGGACTTCTTCAAACATACTACTTAGAAGAAATGAGTGAGAGGGTAGTTCTCATCCTTGACATACTCCTGTACAAATAATAACACATCAGAATTACCAAGGCACACACTCCTTCATACTACAAAAAGTATGGGGCGACACCAGCCGCAAATGTCATAGGAAGTAATACTGATCTTTCCTCGATTTGGGATGCCGTTGTGAAACAAGACGGAAAATGGTCTGTAAAACCCAGCATGGTCTTGCTGTATATATCTTGATATACTATTGATATATTTACTATTGCTGCCTTCACTACTTCTATGCTGCTGCCACAACAAAAGTGTAGGATCAAAGTGGCATTTTGCTTGCCCTAATGTTGGTAATAATGCCTTTGTTCATTTTATAATGTGTTTACTCCCACACCCTAGTGCTGTCTCATAGCTTATATTATCTCCTTTTAAATATATGTGTTTCTTTGTTCTCAGTATATCTAAGCAATCAACCATATTTAATAGCTCTGTGCATGGCATAATTTGCTTAGTATTTAGAATAAGCTTGTGAAGTTTAAACCACTACTGTTAAGATCTGCAGTTCCATATATTTTTTCATAATTTCACACGATGAGCTTTATAAAAAGCACCTACCACTGCAAACGTGAATCATAACAATGGGCTGGATCCAATGCTGTCTGTCTGTCTGCTGAATGGAAACTGCTGGAGGAATGGATGACCCCTTACCCTGCAGCCTCCTTACCCACCCATATCTGCTCCTAAAGATTGAGGGCCTTCCAGAGCAGATTTGAGGTGTCTGGGCTGGGGCAGGGGGAGTCTAGGGCAGAGGAGAGCAAGGGGAAGCCCCATTGCATGACTAGATGTCTGCTAGTGCAACATTGGATTTAACCCTATATCTCTTTTATACTGATTCCTGGAAGTATATCTAATGCTATTTATTTGCAGTGTTTTGAGGCTAATCATATAAGGCTGTAATAGCTTGTTAACTTTTCTCTTCCTGTTCTCATAAGAGGTGAAGATAAGGGCATTCCAAATGTTTCTTTATTTAAAGGGAGACTCACTGATTCACAATACATCCTTAGGTATTAATTTTCAACAACCCAAAATGAAAAGGCAAAGCTCCTTACTGGTGGGAGAGAAATAGCAGCTATAACATTTCAAAGTATAAGTCTAGCATCCTTTGTTGGTAAATTTATGAAGAGAAGAATAAAAGAAGGAACAACATCTTCATAAGACACTAATGAAGGGATTGAGGGGGAGTATTTACTGAAATATGTGCCGCATTGAAGTTCTCACCTATAATGGAGAATGCAGAGCAATTAGCGATTGGTGGATTTGTGCTGTGGGTTCACCCTTTTCAGCACTCACTGCCATGTTCTTCATGACTAATTTAAAATACCATTCACAAAGAATCTGAATGATATTTTCATTAGTGCTAAGGCACAAGATATAAAAACACGTCTATCTCTGACACACTGCGTGTGTGCTTGCCAAGAATCATTAAGCTTATTGCAATACAAGGACACAAAAGCCTAAATGTACAAAGCCAACAACATGACAGAACACCACAAACAGCTGCAGAAAGCATTTTCAGAAGGGAATGCTTTAAAACACACACACACACACAGAGAGAGAGAAAATTGAAGTCTTTGTTATGTAATTTTTGAAAGGATATCATTTTCCTTAAGGTGGAGGTAACATGAAAGGGAAGACTTTTCACAACATAGTCCTCCTCATACAGTAGAGAAACTGCTGGCCATCAGAAGCCCTGATGTGATAAGTACACATCATTTAAGGTAAGCTTACTTTGGAGATTGTACCAAGATGTGTAGAAGTACACATGTATATATGTATTATTATTTTATTGAATTTTTAATCCATAACAAATGTTCTCTGGCTGAATTACAAGTGACTATGGAATAAACTCCCCAGTGAGGTCCACCTGGCTCCAACAATGTTATATTTTCTGCAACAGGTTAAGACGTTCCTCTACTCTCAGGCCTTTGGCAGCACATGACAAAGTTTTTAATCAGGTCATGGGATTTCTTATTGTTGGCTGTTAAAAATGTTTGGATGTGTGTCTATGTGTTTATATGTTTAAATGTAAACTTTCTATATTATGTACAATTATTGTATTTTTAAGGTTAGCTGTGTGGATACTACTACTACTAATTATAATAATGTGATTTGCATTGGCATTCTCTTTTCTGTAGGAGAATTTAGGTCTCATTCATACATTACCTAGGGAGGCAGTGGGCTCTCCCACACTGGAGGCATTTAAGATGAGGCTGGACAGCCACCTGTCAGAGATGCTTTGACTTGGATACTTGCATTGAGCAGGGGGTTGGACTCGATGGTCTTATAGGCCCTTACTATTCTATGATTATATGATTACTAGCAATGGCATGGAGCTTCTGTGGCATGCCTGTTTGTATGCTATTCTTGCAATGTTCAAAGGGAGCACGTCATGTCAACACAGTTGGAGACTCAAGTTAATTCTTGTGCCAGCAATACTCTACCCTGAGTGCTGATGACACTGGTGTGAGAAGTAACAATCTCTCTCTCTCTCTCTCTCTCTCTCTCTTTCTCTTTCTCTCTCTCTCTCTCTGATCACTTCTTTCAAATCTGCTCAGAGCAGTGTGGAAACAGCTATACTGCAGTGGTCTCATTCTGCCATTCATAATGGGCTGATACATAGGACACCAGGTTGGTTAATAAGCCACAGTAACTTGTTAATCACCCCCCATGTGTACCAGTCATGTGATGCCCAATTTATCTAATTAGTAATTATCCTCACCAGGTGCAGCTTGTGGTGACACCTAAACTTGATGAAGGTAGGTGGCTGGGGTGGTTAACAAACCACCCAGAAGCCATGGCCTGTTCTAGGGTTGCTGGGTGGTTTGTTAACCACCAAAGCCACCCACCCTTGCCAGGTTCAGATGTCAAGACAAGCTGTATCTGCCAAAGGTCATTAGGTAAATCGGGCGGCAAGTGACCAGCACACAAGGTGGTGGTTAACAAGCCCCTGTAGGTTATTAGCCACCCTTGTGTTGTGCAGACCTGATCAATGTGTGAATCAGGCTTCAATCCTTCAGGACAGACTGTACAGAGGAGACTATCAGACATACCTTATATTTGAAATTCAGTAGCCTCCAGGAAACAATTTTGGAAGGGACTAGGCTGCAGTCTGCCTGAGTGCCAAAGTGCCACTCCTCTTCTTATAATCCACCTTGTCACTTTGGGACAAACTTTTTATTTACTGTTATTCATTGCATTTCTATACTGCCCAGTAGCTGAAGCTGTCTGGATCAGGCCTACAGTGGAGCTGGGGGGAAGGATTAAAGTCCCCCCTCTCCACATTAGTGTTCCAATCCAGATCAGCCTCCCCGCCCCCTGTGCTGATAGTAAGAAAGCAGGAAAGGCATAGTACGTCTTCAAAGTAATATGTAGTTTGGCTATGTATTTACTAGTCTATATGCTATGCATAATCCTGGGTACCTCTCACTCACTTTCTGCCAAGGGTGTCAAAATTGTTAAGATACTTTGAGAAAGCTATAGTTTGATGCACAGTGTAGGATCAGCCAGTTGCTAGTGGGGTGAGATAGGAAAGTTTTGGGTTTCCATTTCTCAACTGGGAGCCATTCTGTACTGTGGCGTTGGTTGGCTTTGCTAATTGGTTTTGTTCCCATTTAATTAGGGCAAAACCAGCAGGTTCAGTGTGGGTTCAAAGGTTGGAGAAACATAGGGGAGTATCCAAGAGTGGCTGTCTGCCAGTGGAATAGAAACTGCTGGCAGAACTGCTCGCTCCCTCCTTGGTCTCACGCTGAGCCTAGGATGGTTTTCATGAACAAGTTGTAGATCAGACATTGAAATGAATAAAGTTCCAGCTGTCCTGCTCTGTAGTTGTCTTTGGACTAGCAGCTAATCAGTGTGGGCCTCCAGCCCGCAGGAAGCAGGTTAGAATGCCAAACTGAGGATGTTGCCATAGAAATGTTCCAAGGTCCAACAAACCAATAAGGTTGAAAGCAGCAACAGTCAAATAAAAGCAAAGAAAATACAGTCAAGAATGGTCCAGGTCATAATTTAGGGAAACCACACAAAGTCTAGACGAGACCTCAACATGGAGCAGGGGCTGAAGACAAATGCAGTTTCCAGAAGAAAAGCTGGGTTTCTTCAGACTCTACCCAGCTCCCAGCTGCAACTAATCAAGGGCCTTCAGATGCCCTCCTCTTGAGAAGCCCTTGCTTACAGCGAAGCACTGTCCCTGTGTGGAGCCAGCTGTGTACGCCTTTTCAACCAATGCCTCTCCTGGGGAGTTATGAGAGGGGCCTACTCCTGCTCAGACTCTTAGCTCTACAGTGACACATGGGAGGGCCTGGTTGTTCATCATCAGGCTATAATGGCCCCAGGAGTATAGCCAAGTCATTTGTAGTGTTAGAGGGGCCTAGAGATCCATAATGCTTGCTTAAGTTCATTATTGGTGCAGTTCCCATGCTAGTAAGCCTCTGAGCATGTGCAGATGAGTCAAAAGGCCGATAACAGCCTTTTCAGTGCATTCCTTACTAATGAGTAGAAAGCCTTATCAGGCCTTGCCTGAGAAGTGAAGCTATGTGTTTATGCTGAGCTGCAGGTGGCTGTGCTTGAGAACCAAACACTTCTAGCCTATGCTGGGAATGAATGCTAGGAGGGCTTGCTAGTGTTGTGCTCCCTTATTGCTAACATGTGTGGTATAAAACCCATTTGATCCAGTGGCTTGTGGTTCAGAGAAGCTGTCTGATCCAATCATTGGGTATGCCTGTGTGCTGTAAGTTACCCAATAAAGTCTCCTTTTAAGTAAGCCTTTGGAGCTGATGTATCACTATCTTGGCACCTCTAACCTAAGAGTTCAAAATGCCCACTGCAGGGGCGATACAAAAATACTGCTATGTTCAGATTCAAAGGGAAGGAGGATCAGGAGGTTAGTGTGTTAAAATGACACCGGACTGTCCACAGTTGAAGCTGTGGGGTCCAGCCGCAAAGCAATCGGTGGTCCTGAGTGGCCCGATTGCATGGGGAGAGGTCGAAGAGGACTGCACACCAGTGGGCCTGGAAACTGCGCTACAATCTCTGCAGCTGGAGTGGTCAGCTAAAGAGAAGCAGCATGTAGGACCTCTAGCATGGTTATTGCTGACAGCTTTAGGAGCGGTCAGGCAGAAGGAGTCAGAATGGGGAGAGGAAAGAGCAGAAAAGCTCAAGGCCAAGCTGGGAGAAGAGCAAGATCAGAGGCTCTGTTACTTAGAGAAATGTTGCAGGACAGTCTGGCCTCTAACAAGGCATGGGAGCATGAAGCTGAAGAAGTAGCCATTAGGATGATACGCCAAGCATGGAAGAAGAATTGCCTATGGCGTTCCAAGGGGGGTGCAACATCATCACCTTGCCCGATTGGGATGAAATCCCTAGAAAGTGGAAAGTGAAAATGAAGACTCAGAAGATAAAGACATGGAATGGAGTAAAGGTGAAGAATCAGCCCCCAGGGCACCATCTAGACCCCTCCTAGAGTGAAAAGTGCACCAGAGGACGGTCCCATGGCAGAATGAAGTGGAGAGACCATGCTGAAGATCTCAGTCAGGGTAACTGTGTTCAGCTTTGAATTGTTCTAGAATTGCATAGAGCCTATAGTTGCTAACCATCAGCTATATGATTTCTGAAGAGTGTAACCATTAAGCTTTTGCTATGAGATTCCCTGCAATGAGGAAATCTCACTGATTTGAATGTCCAGTATTGGACTGCCTGAGTGTGTGCACTGAAGAGATTGAGAAACCAGACACCATGTTCCTGGCCAAGCCAAAACTGCGCTACTACCATGCTCCTGGAAGCTGCAAACAAACTGTGTAAGCTGGGAGACCCAACCTGATTGAGAAAAAGAAGACACCAGAGTAGCTGTCTCCAAAGTCACAGAGACCTGTGTAACCAGCTGGCTGATGCTGTAAATGATGTTACAACTAGAAATTAAGACTGTTTTCCTGTTTGAGACCCCAGCAGAAAAAGCTGACCTGAGTCATTTGTTGCCCTTGACAAAGCAAGAACCCAGTTGCCGTTTACCTCATCGTGTCTTGTTTCAAATTTGGGATTTACAAATACAAAGTGTGAAGCTTTACCTTCAAGTCCTGCAAATCACCCCCTGCTGCCTCCCAAAGAAAATTGATGGCTGCATAAAGAATGCAAGTATAAAGAGACCCCCGTCTGCAGGGTCCTGCATTTTGGCACTTTGTTCCTGCGTGAGGGAGAAGAAGAGAAGGGGTGTTATGTTATGAATCCCTGGCTAGCCTGTCTAGTGATAGATAGGCCCCAAGAGTCCCCCCCCCCCACACACACACACCTCAGTTTCCTTAGTCCTTGTTTAAGAATTGTTTTGAAATAGCTTAGATTTAGATTCCCAAGTAGACCCATTGAAAGCTCAGAAGCACTGGCAATGTTTTTGCAAGCTTCCTAGTTTAGACAGTCACTTTCCCTCACCACTCTCCCAGCAACCAAGCTGGGACAGTGCGTGGGGGGGAGGGGAGTAAACTTTTAGAGTAAATAAGTGTTATGAGAGCGAAAATAATGTCAAAGCCCAACTTCAGTAATGCAGTGAGGCCTTGTAAGTTATAGCCAAGGTTTGATTAAAGGTAGCCTGGAAGAGTTCAGGCCTATTCAGTTTTTAGAATGTCAGAGTCTGTGTGAGCTTATCTCTGTCAGTAGTGTTCTCAGAGCAGAGCGAGAGGGAGGCTGGAAGATGTCTGTGAGAACCTGACAGAGGCAGAGTGAGATTTAGAGAAATGTTGCCCGGGTTGAAGAAGCGTCACTGCTAGAAAGCTGAGGAGTGCCGCTCTGTTTGGACAGGAGCCTTGCTAAAAGGCAAAAGGCCCTTGTCAAGGGATCTGGAAGGGGTGTACAGTCACACCTTCCCCTTTGAGCTGATGCAGAGGCAGGGAGCCTTTGCTGGAAACATCCCATCTTCATTGTCCAGAGCCTCTGTTTAGATCCATCATCGTCTGGGCTTTTTAGAGACACTCTGCACATGGACTGGAACTTTGAATTGTCAGAGACTTGCCATAGACAGTATTGTGAGGCTTTTCATAGCGTTGAACTCTCTTTGCTGTGGATTATGTGTCTGTGTGTTTATAGTCAGCTTAGTGTGTGGCAGGCTGAGTTTGATCTGTGACTTTTGGATAGGGATGTACGAAAGGGACTTACCTTGTCCCGCAGCTTTTTTCGCGGTGGAGGGGAGGCGCTTCGCTTCTCCCCCCGAAGTTCAGGCGAGGGAGGGGAGGCGTCCCGCCTCTCCCGGCCGAAGTTCAGGTGAGGGGGGGGAGGCGCCCTGCCTCGCCTGGCCGAAATTTAGGCCGGGGAGAAGCGACCCGTCTCCCCAGCTGCGAAAGAAAAATTTTAAAAAAACAAAAACCCCGTGATAGGCTACGTAACGATTTACGTATCCTATCACAGCTGACTTTGGAAATCTAGCCGTGATAGGCTACGTAAATCGTCACGTAGCCTGTCACGGGTGTGTGTTGTTGGTTTTTTTACTTTTTTTTTTGTAATGGCGGCAGCGGCAGCCGGTCAGGAGACCGGCCGCCGCCCCCGCCGAACCGCCGCCAAACCGCCGCTGGGACCCGCCGCCGAGAGGAACATTCGCTGAAGGTAAGTACCATCCCGGGGGGGCGGGGGGCCGGCGGAGAATTTCCCCAACACTTTCGGGGGGCCGAATGCCTCGGCGCTCAGCCTCCCGAAGATTCGTGGAGAAATTCTCCGCCATCCCTACTTTTGGACTCCCCTCTGCCAGAACTGATGCAGCATGGAGTTGCTGATGCAAAAATGGTGACCTAGGACTCGTTGCATGTATGAGTATGCCCTTCCCTTGATTTTGATGGGCCCAGCCAAAGGAGCGATATGATTGCTGGATCTGCTCCATCATGCCTCACCATGCAAGAAATGTTTTCCAGTCATGGCGTTAGATTTCAGTGAAAGTTTGTTGTGTGTATTTTATGATTTGTTAAATACTATGTGATATTTGTAAATGTTTTCACTGTCAGTTGCAGCTCCAAATGATACAGAGGCCGAAGCTACACCTTCATTAATAACGTTTTGAATACTGCACTGTACCGCCCAATCCCTTAACGGCTTTTAATGTTCTGGCACACACTGCCTGTCCTCTAACGTTACTGTTTCTGCGTCGTACCGATATTTAAAGTCACATCGCCGTAGAGTTAGTAATCAAAATGCAACCTCTGGGCTTCCGAGAGCACTGCTATTGGTTGCTTCTGTACTGGGAACATAGATAAGGTACCACCCCTTTTTTTCTCATTTGACTTTTCTGCGCATGTGCACTCTTTTGAACTTAGCCGACGAGGCAGGAGCAAGGGTGCAGGGCGCCCCTTCCACTGGCTGTCTCCTGCTCACAAGTAGGGATGGACAAACTCATTGCAGTCCAAGCCCAGCAGGCACTCGACCGGCCACTGCTGCTGCCCGCCCACTCAAGCCAGGCTGTGAGAGCCTCTGGAGAACTCATCAAGCTGTCCAGGAGCCTGCTGCAGCTGCCCGCTCCTGTAAATTAGCTGCCATCTTTTGACATCTTTTACACAAGATGGGGCTCTATTTTCACAGATTTATTGATGCACACGATGCTGGCCAGAAAGGGCCATTCCCACAACATTAAGAGGCTTCTAATGTGGTACAACTGGCCCTTTGCATCCACATTTTGCACAACATTACATCTACGAAAATATAGACCTCCATGGTGTGTAAAAGGAGCTCTATATTTGTGCAGGGGTGGGGGAAGGATTGCTTATGTCTCCCTCTCTCATCTCAGGTGAGCGGCTTGACAGGACAAGGAAGGCGAGAAGAGCTTACCTCTCGCCTTCCTTGTCCTGTCAAGCCACTGCCTTTGTGTAGCTGGCATGAGAGGAGAGCGGATTGTTCCAGTCTCCCCCTCCCATTCCAGGTCAGCTACATGGGGGCAGCAGCTTGACAGGATGAGGAAGGTGAGAGGGGAGCACCTCTTGCTTTCCTTGTCTTGTCAAGCTCCTGCCCACACGTAGCTGGCCTGGAATGGGAGGGGGAGACTGGAACAAACTATGGTCACACAGACGTATACGCAAGATTCACAGTGCTATTTTGCATATAAGTTTATGGGCACATACTGCCGATCGCCATGTTGTTGCTTTTTTAAAAAATGGCGATCAGCAAGGAGATGGATGGGTCAGGGTAAGTAGCGAGCCGGTCGGGGGAGGGTGGTCCGGGGGCAGCCTGGGGACTGGCAAGCAGGGCGGAAGGCTTGGGGGTGCAGCTCGGGGAGCGTGGGCACCAGTGGTCCGGTGGTTTTGTGGACTGAAATGGGCACCTGCGCCATCCCTACTCATGAACAAGAGACAGCTAGCAGCTTGTGTGCCTCATGCCTCCCGCTGCTGCTGCTGCCTGGGCAGCTGCCTTTGACAGCTGATGAGGCACTGGCTGCTGAGTAGCAGGCTCAAAAATGGCAAGGACCAGGCGGCAGGCGACCAACCACGGGAGAAACAGAACCCACTGAAAAAGGAAAAAAATCACACCCACTTCACTGCTATTGGATGTATACTGAAGTGCAAGAGTGGGGGGGGGAGGGAAACAGGGGGAATGACAGCAGTAAGAAAACCCACATTAGAACATATACGACGAGGTCAAAATGAAATAAATGAAATTATAACGGTGGTTTAGTAACGGGTCTCAACTCATTCATAATGGTATAAATGGAAATGTTGTTTATTCAGTCAGTCGCTTCCGACTCTTCGTGACTTCATGGACCAGCCCACACCAGAGCTTCCTGTCAGCCGTCGCCACCCCCAGCTCCCTCAAGGTCGAGTCCGTCACCTCCAGAATATCATCCATCCATCTTGCCCTTGGTCGGCCCCTCTTCCTTTTGCTTTCCACTTTCCCTAGTATCAGCATCTTCTCCAGGGTATCCTGTCTTCTCATGATGTGGCCAAAGTACTTCAGTTTTGCCTTTAATATCATTCCCTCAAGTGAGCAGTCTGGCATTATTTCCTGGAGTATGGACTGGTTTGATCTTCTTGCAGTCCAAGGCACTCTCAGAATTTTCCTCCAGCACCACAGTTCAATAAATGGAAATAATGTGCCCTAAAGAGTGATGACAACTGTTTTATAACGACATATTTATGCTTTTGTAGCTTCAGCCTGAGTGTGGTTCCCAATGGTTCACAGGGGCAAAGACAAAGACAAACAGAGAGGGACAGAGGCAAGTAGAGAAAGACAGAGAGAAGGAGAAAGTGTCAGACAAATCAAAAGAGAAAAAAAGAGGGGATGCCAAACCATAAAGAGCGCCCTAGCATTAACTGGGCCCCTAATGGTAGTTATCTGTTGGGAAAAAGCGTGGCTGTGGTTGCCTCCAGGGTGAATTAGAAGCAGCTGATTATGCCTGTAGCTTATTACCTGGGGGTGGAGTAGCCACAATAATGTAAGAGTTCTTTAAGATGAGAAAATGTGACTAGAAGGTGAGAAAAGAGCCTATCCCAAATGTGTGTCATTAGGACTGGTGTAGGGCAGAAAGGTTTAAGTGACTGAGTTTCTGTTGAGATGAAGGCAAGCAGCCTAACTTGCAGAGGAGACAAGTGAAGGGTTAAGGCTGGTGCATGGCACAGAGAGCTTTATGTAGAAAGTTTGAAACACGATCTACAAGACAGGCAGGTCAGAGAGAAAGAGAGATTTCTCTTTCCAAACAGGGGGAGGAAGTAATAGCCCACCTCTGGACAGTTATCACAGCATCAGAGCTCTGTATGTGCAAAGTGAGAAAATATATCACCCAGAAGAGGAGTCTTTCTCCGACCCGATTTCAGACTGGTTTGAAGGGATCGAGGGTGGTGGTGGTGGAAGTGAGTGATTGCAGTAATTCTGACTGTTATTGGCAGCTTTATGGCTTTGTGCGCTTGCTCATATGGCTGTTGAATTTTAAAGTATACATTTAAGTAGATGTCAATCCCCTGGTGATCAAACAGCAGGGCAGACTGCTATCAGCCTGTGATCATCTGAGGGTGGAATGTATTGGCCTCAGGAGCGTAGCCAAGTCATTTGTAGTGCTAGAGGGGCCTAGAGATCCATAATGCTTCTTAAGTTCATTATTGTTGCAATTCCCTTGCTAGTGAGCCTCTGAGCATGTGAAGTTGATTCAGAGGGCCAATAGCACGGCCTAGCACATTCCATACTAACGAGTGAGGGGGTTATCAAGCACTCTGCCTGGGAAGCGAAGTTTGTTTACAGGTGGCTGTGCTTGAGAACCAAACACTTCTAGCCTATGCTGGGAATGAATGCTAGGGGTGCTTGCTAGTGTCATGCTCCCTTATTGCTAACATGTGTGGTATAAAACCCATTTGATCCAGTGGCTTGTGGTTCAGAGAAGCTGTCTGATCCAACCATTCGGTACGCCTGTGTGCTGTAAGTTACCCAATAAAGTCTCCTTGTAAGTAAACCTTTGGATCTGATGTATCACTATCTTGGCACCTCTAACCTAAATGTTCAATGCCCACTGCCAGGATAATACACAGGCTGATATGGTATTCCCTGGATCTCCCCCTTTGGTTCCTGGTCTGGTAAGTTATCTTCATCAAATGAGGAAGACTCCTCCAGGGGAGGCATGATAGCGCCAATTGTTCAACCATTTTCTACTATCCCATATCTTCATTCTAGCCATGTGAGGTCAAAGTGTGCTTGCTACATCAGTATATCCATACAGAGAACACCCTTTCCTCTCAGAGAAATCCTGTCCAAGCGTTTAGAAGTGGGTGTTATCAGGAAGGGGACAGCATTCACTTGCTTGACCCTCAGTCATTTTTCATTTATTTATTAAGGGTATTTTTATGCTGCTCCTCAGCCAAAAAGACTCTTGGAGAGACTTACAAATAATCAATAAAAGAAGACAGTCCCTGCCTGCAGGCTTACAATCTAAAAAGATATGACATACAAAGAAAAAGGAATAGGGAGGGAAGATGTGGGAAATTAAGGGTGCAGTCCTATGCATGTTTAGACAGAGAAAAGGCCTACAGCTCCCAGCATTCCCCAGCCAGCCTTGCTAGAAGTTGTAGGCCTTTTCTCTGTCTAAACATGCATAGGATTGTGCCCTAAGTCTTTCAGCCGAGCTGGTGGAAAGGCTCTGCTTGCCCTCTCATCTCCCTCAATATAGCCTGCTCAAATGGCTGTTGATGTTTTCTTGATTGATTGATTTGTACCCTATCTTTCTACCAGGAAAAATGGCACTCAGGTTGGCTGAGTGGAGGAGGAATCTTCCTGGAGGTGATTTTCAGGGCTGGTGGACTAATCCTGCTTTCCCCTATCAATACAGCCTGCTGGGATGGCTGGTGTCAGTGAAAGTTGAGTGAGGAGGAGCCTTCACTGGGGAGGTCTTCAGCACGACTGATGGAATGGCCTTGCCTCTCATCTCCCTCAGCACAGCCTGCTGGAATGGAAGATGACCCTTAGCTTTTCAACATGAACAGTCAAGTGGCCCAATTCCTCCTTCTCAGTCCTCCCTCTGCTCTCTCCCCCTCCCTCCCAGCCCCTGCCCTCTTACCCCAAAGGAAAAATATTTGGAATGCCGAGAAGGGCTGGAGGAACAAGAAACTGTCTAGCAGTAGCACAGAAGTTGTGCTGTATTTCTCTGCTGCCTCGGAACCATCTGCATATGCTACATTGAGCCCTAATTTCTGATTTGCAAGCTGGCAAGCTGAATTTACAAACTTACTTTTCTTTCATAGCGTGAAACAATTTGGTCAAGTGTTATAAAATTTTATGGAGAGAAAAAATCACTTTACATTCATTTCAAGGTTTCCAAATTTAAATACAATGTTTCCTCTTGCAATTACTGTTGGGAATGGCAGCAACTGGAACAGTCTGAGGAGTTTCCAATTCTCAATTACCTCATGCTAACTATGATGCCTCAATATTTTTCTGCTCCGTTTGAAACACAAATCTAAATTATAGTATGAAATTTGACTAGCAACTGAGGAGTTCACAGAGTAGAAATAACTTTGTATGTTGTTGAATGCCAGCAAACGTGACAAGGGCTAGCTGTCGCTATTTTAGCATCCTAGTTAACACATCCTAATCAAAACATCCACACTATTTTTAAAAAAGCATTTTTTTTAAAGGTCTTAATAACTTTAAGTTTAAGCTGGCAGCACTGAAACCCATATGGTTTGTGATATCTTCTGGATATACTTCTGTCTTTTTAAAACTATTCTGGTTCTTTCTTATTCCTTTCTCTTTATCTTCCAGAATACATGTATTGATATTGTATCTATCTCCAGTGTGGTGTAGTGGTTCAAATGTTGGACTGGGACTCGGGAGATAGAGTACTAGTCCCCACTCAGCCATGAAGCTCACTGGGTGACTTAGGGCCACTCACTGATTCTCAGGCTAACCTACCTCACAGGGTTGTTGTAAGGATAAAATGGAGAGGAGGAGAATAATGTAAACTACCTTGGGTTCCTTGCCAGGGGAAAAGAGGTGGGATATACATGTACTAACAACTAAATAAACAAATAACCCAGCCTTATATTTAAGCACTCGCCTGGTATCCATAGACAATGAAGAATCACATGCAGGCAAGTGAAGGGGCTGATGGAGGAGAGATGAACTGTTCTATCTCTCGTCTGCATACAGCAGTAAAACCAGGTGGGCTTCCAGAGGGACAGAATTCTCTATCTGTCCTATGCCAGCCTCGAACAGGACATTCCTCCTCCTCCTCCTCGTAAGCTAGTAACATTTTTGCATTTATTTACAAGGTTCATCTGATCTGTCTAATTATAATTGGATTTATATGCTGCATTGTCCCATATGAGCCTGCATGGGTTTTAAAATCTTTGGGGGAGGCCCTTTTCTCAATCTCACCACCATTGGTGGTGGCTTGTTTGGTGGGTGCATGAGAGAGGGCCTTCTCAGTGGCCCTTCCCATGCTCTGGAGCTCCCTGTTGAGGGGGGCTAGGTTGGCCCGCTCTTTATTGTCCTTCTGCTGGCAGGCAAATACATTTTTATTCAGGCAGGCCTTGGGCATGGAAGCTGGTCTGCTGTTGAAGGGGATTTAACTTGCTGGATGCTAGCTATGTCTTTTATTGTTGTGTTTTTACTTTTTAATTGATTTGTTTTTATGTTATGTTTTGATCCAATATTTTGTTTTAATCTGTATTTTGCTATTGATAACTGCCTTGACCACCCATTATTGGCAGAAAGGCAGGGTATAAATTTAATAAATAAACCAACCCCTCTTCCTTATAGAAGATCCTTTTCTGTCTGTCTATAGAAGACTTGTTTTAGGTAGTAATAAAGGGCTTGGCACTTCAGCAACTAAGGGCACAATCCTATGCATATTTAGACAGAAAAAAGTCCAACAACTCCTAGCATGCCCCAGCCAGCCATATTTTGAATTCACATAGGTCTCCAAACACTCTGGGGGTTGTAGGACTTTTTTTTTTTCCTAAATATGCATAGGATTGTACCCTAACCTGCTTACCATCAGTTGTACCATAAGGGTCATTTTGGTATCTTCTCCTGTCTCGCTCCTTCTGGGAATAATGTGCCATGACTTGTGGGTGTGGGAGGGCTCTACAAGTCTAGAAATGGTTGGGGAACTAATGCAACTGCTTTATCACTGGCAAAGTATTTCCCACCATCCATTTGCAGTTAGCAACCTAGTAGCTAGCTATATTTTGAATTCACCGAGGTCTCCAAACACTCTTCAGACAGAAGAGATTACGGTAGTCTAACATGAGGATTAGCACAGCATTTGTAACAGTGGCCAAGTTTTGCATTAGGATTTGTGCTGCCCCCCTCTTCAGTTGTGCCTTTGTTACCCACCCCTTGGAAAGGATAAAGACTTTCCCCACTATCATACTTTCTATCTGAAGATGCCCATGATGTTGCAGGTCAGTCATAAACATTTCCTCTCCTTCTGTCCATTCTATCCTTGTTAAAAAAATTTAATGGCCTGAAAATATTGCTCTTTTCTGCAGCTTTTAACTTGACTTGATGCCATAGTTACATCTGGGTTTGTTTTTTCTTGTTTTATTTAATAAGATTTTATTTTTAAAGAGTTTATCCTGTATACTATTTGTAAACTCATTTTGCTGTTAATGAATACTTACTTATTCATTAACTTACTTATTCATTATATATCTAATATATAAATATACCTCCCTCCATATACAAGAGGGTGGTATAGGCAGGCTTGGAGGAACTCCAAGGTTTGCAGAAATACGAAAGGAAGAAAGAAAGAAAGAAAGAAAGAAAGAAAGAAAGAAAGAAAGAAAGAAAGAAAGAAAACCTTTAGGGGGAAAAAACCTAAAGCCCCAAACAGTCCAATGAGGTAGACACAGAATGCTGACTGCCTATTGGGGGGTATATGTAGAAAACAGTACGTGTGTGTGTGTGTGTGTGTGTGTGTGTGTAGGGGGAAGCAATGGAGTACCCTGGAAATGGGCACGGCTTGCTTGTTGAAACCATGAACAGGAGCACATCACACTGCAATATTTTGTTGTAGGTCCCACTTGTATTTTAGATTTGTTCACTGCCTCATGAATTCCTGTGATTAAGAGCCAGAGTATAAATTCGGTTCCATCAATCAATCAATCAATCAATAAGAAGAAAGAAAGAAAGACTCAGTCTCTTTAAATCAGCACTGAAACCTTTTATTTCATTAATTTTTCATAGGCCTGGAAAACTGTTGGTGTCCTTGTTATTCTCATCCTTCCAATCAGCAAATGACCTGGACCACCTTAACCAATCACCCACATTGAATCAGGTGTGTCTTAAGAAGGTGATAAACCAGTAAGTTTTATTAATGTTCAGGAAGTCTCTCTCCAGTCTCAAGAAAACTTAGTGAGAAGATCATATACTGATAGCTCTATCCTCTTTTGGTATTAAAATAGTGTTAACTTTGGGAACATGGGATTCCATAATCATATTACTTTCAAAATTTCAAGGCAGAACACTTAACATGATTCTCAAAGGACTTGCCTCTCTAAGAAAGAATACATTGTTGGGATCTATTTGGAAAGGCACTTCGTAAACAGCTAAAATGTTATACTAGATTTTTTTTTAGAAGAAGAGTGAATTCCCAGAGGTACTGGAGGTGTTACGCAGAAGAAAATTGCAGCACAAGTAATGGGAAAATTTAGCTATCACATATTTCTTCATATTAACTGAAATAACTCAAAGTTGGAACAGGGAAAGGGGGGGGGACCCTATGACAGGCTGAATAAATGAGATGCAAGAAGAAATACTGACACTATCGAAAATGGCTGCAGATTCACATTAACATGCTCCAAGAGAGAAATAACAATCTGTCCTCTTTTAAATCAGACAAAAGCACAAGAAAAGGTTTTTAAAAACACACTTCCATGTACTGCATATTAAAAGAATAACAGATAGTCCTGGGAGGCAGTTTCTGTCTGATTTTACTGAGGATTCACAGCAAGATTCTTACCCTTGCTAGGCCAGTTAAATTACTCGAAATACAAATGATCATGATTTACACAGGCAGGGAGAGGAAAGCAACAAACTAATTTAGCCCTATGCTTCCAGCATCAATTTATAGTTACTGGTTAAACTGTATGATAAACAGGAAAAGACGAATTCAGGTATGTACTGCTGTAATACATATTTTATGCAGCAGCACTGGATCTGAGAGGATTTACCCCCACCTTTAAGAGCATAACCACTGAGACAACAATACTTTGATCTGATCAGCAGGATCCTGGCACTGGTACAGGGATGACAAGTGCCCCCAGGAGCAGAAGCCAGTGCTACTATCAATAGCCATTGTACTTGCCCCCACACAACTGTAGTGTACTATGCCATATTGTAGGGATGGCGGAGAATTCCGCCACGGATCTCAGTGAGGCCGAATGCCAGTGCATTTGGCCCCCCGAAATACATGGTGGAACGAAGCCCCCCCCTGCCCCACCATCCCGCAAAAGGCATGCGAAACAGAGCACCTACCTGGTGCCTTTCGCGCTGCTTTGCGAATGGTGGCCGCATCTGCGGCCGCCATTCGCTTCACGATTTTTCCCATGATAGGCTACATAAATACGTAGGCTACATAAATAGGCCACTGCTGGGCTGCGCAGGGACGCAAATGGTGGCCGCCATAGCTGCCACCATTTGCATCCCTTTTTTTCGCTGTGATAGGCTACGTAAATACTTACGTAGCCTATCACAGCTAGGGGTGGACGAAAGTCACTTACCTGTCATCGAAGGCCGTTCGCGGTGGGGGGGGAGGCGCTTCGCTGCTCCCCCCGCGAAGTTCAGGCCGGGGGGGGAGGCTTCCCGCCTTGCCCGGCCGAAATTCAGGCCGGGGGGGAGGCTTCCCGCCTCGCCCGGCCGAAATTCAGGCCGGGGAGGAGGCGCCTCGCCTCGCCCGGCCGCGAACGCAAAAGTAAAAAAAAAAAAAAAAAACGCCCCCTGATAGGCTACGTGACGATTCACGTAGCCTATCACGGCTAGATCTGCAAAGTCAGTCGTGATAGGCTACGTCAATCGTCACGTAGCCTATCACGGGTGACTTTAAAAAAAAAAGCGCGTACGCGAATGGCGGCCCCCATAGGGAGCCACCATTCCCGTTCCTTATTTGGTCGCTGTAGTCTACGTAAATGTTTACGTAGACTACGGCAAAAATAAGGACAACGCTATTTGCGTTGCCCTTATTTTCGCCGTAGTCTACGTAAACATTTACGTAGACTACAGCGACCAAATAAGGAACGGGAATGGTGGCTCCCTATGGGGGCCGCCATTATCCGTACACACTTTTTTTTTTTAAGTCACCCGTGATAGGCTACGTGACGATTCACGTAGCCTATCACGGCTGACTTTGCAAATCTAGCCGTGATAGGCTACGTGAATCGTCACGTAGCCTATCAGGGGGCGTGTTTTTTTTTTCTTTCATTGCAATGGCGGCGGCGGCAGCCGGTCGAAAGACCGGCTGCCGCTCCCGCCTTGCTCGAACACCCGCCGAACTGCCGGCCAGACCAGCCACCGGGAGGGACATTTGGTGAAGGTAAGTCCCGTCCCGGGGGGGGTGCGGGGGGCGGGAGGTGCGGAGGATTTCTCCACGAAACTTGTTCGGGGGGCCGAACACGTTGGCGCTCGGCCCTCCGAAGTTTCGGGGAGAAATTCTCCGCCATCCCTAATCACAGCTAATGCAGGGACGCAATTTGTGTTCCCTTTTTTTCACCATGATAGGCTACATAAATATTTACGTAGCCTATCACAGTGAAAAAAAGGGATGCAAATGGTAGCAGCTATGGCGGCCACCACTTGCGTCCCTGTGCAGCCCAGCAGTGGCCGGATGTCGCCACCAGCGGGTCTGCGGAGTCGCTGCGAAGCGGAGCCGGCTGGGAAGAATTTTGGGGGGAGGGACGGAGCACCTCCCCCCCCCATGGATATCACAAAACAAAACAGGTAAGTCATTTCGTACATCCCTACCATATTGACAGAAACAGCCAGGACAAAAGCAGGGGACTTCTTCCCAATGGCTTTGCATAGTGGGTAGGGATGTCAGAGAATTTCTCCACGAATCTCGGGGAGGCTGAATGCCAGCACATTTGGCCCCCCGAAATTGGTGGAGAAACAGTCTGCCCCCCCGCCCCCCCCGGGACGGGACTTACCTTGCTCGAATGTCCCTGGTGGCGGCGGCTCTGGCGGCAGTTCAGCGGCGGCTGCGGCCGGTCTTCCGACCAGCTGCCGCCGCTGCCATTTCCAAGTAAAACAAACAAACGTGATAGGCTACGTAAAGATTTACGTAGCCTATCACGGCTAGATTTTTAAAAAACACCGTGATAGGCTACGTAAATCTTTACGTAGCCTATCATGGCGGACTTTGAAAGAAAAAAAAAAGCACGTATGCAAATGGCGGCGCCCATGGGCGCCGCCATTTACGTTCCTTATTTTGGCACATGTACTCTATGTAAACATTTACGTAGACTACGGTGGAAATAAGGGGAACGCAAATAGCGTTGCCCTTATTTTTGCCGTAATCTACGTAAATGTTTACGTAGACTACACGTGCCAAAATAAGGAACGCAAATGGCGGCGCCCATGGGCACCGCCATTTGCGTACGCACTTCTTTTTTTTAAAGTCATCCGTGATAGGCTACATAAGCATTTACGTAGCCTATCACGGCTGACTGCAGGGACACAAACGGCGGCGGCTATGGCCGCCGCCATTTGCGTCCCGGCAGGAGACAAGGTTTCGTGGCCGGAGGGACGGGTCGCCTCCCCCCCAGCCAGAATTTCGGCGGGGAGGGATGGGGCGCCTCCCTCCTGGCCAGAATTTCGGGGGGAGGGACGGAGCGCCTCCCCCCCACCGTGAAGCAAGCGTCGGGATCAGGTAAGGGACTTTTGTCCATCCCTAATAGTGGGTTGGATCTAATGATGGTGTTCTTCCAGTGGAAGGGAAACTTCTGGTGGAATGGATTTCTTCTCCCTCCTGCAGCTCTCTAACCCCCTCAGATTGGGATATCCTCTGGAGCAGATTGAGTGGGCAGGGGCTGTAGGGGGGAGGAGAGGATAAAGACATTTTGTTGCACAAGTGGTCTCCAAGCCAATGTCCTCTCTTACTTCATGGTTCCCATTAGTTACTTGGACTGACACAAATCTGTTTCAGCCATGTTTATTGTATTGATGAGAGTGGGCTCATAATCAAGTCACTCCATGGTATCTCTGTACTATTTGGGCTAGATTAGTATATAAAGCCATGTCTTTGAACCTAGCTGATTTATAGACTGAATGGTAAGTTTGCAACCAACTGGCAATGGTTAGTTGAAATCAATGGGAATAACAACCATAAGTGGTTTGTAGACCACCATATAAAGTAACAATATCCCTTCCTTTGTGGTGGTGTTGGTGTGTGTGTTAGAGCATTCACCTGTATGTTGCAGGGAGCACAGGGGTGGAGCATAATGCACTGTGCAAGTTGTGCCCCCACAGTGACTGTCAGTAGAGAGTGGGCCACTTTTGTACACTAGTCAAAAGATCTCAGCCTGCCACTTCACCCTGTTAACCCCAGTGTCTGGGACTAGAGGTAAGTTTTGATCCTCCTCAGCTATGATCCCAACTGCAGTTCCTTTATTATGTCCCACAGAACTCAATGGGGATTTGAGAACTCTTCTCTGCATAGCCCTTCACCTTAGTATTGCATAATATCAAGTCTATAAATCACTGAGGTCTATAAATCGCTGAACTGCCAATTCACCCATATGTGATTTTTTCCTCTTGTTATCTTGATTTTGTAAACATGAAGCTTAACTGATTGAATAACTGCATGCAGTGTTATAGTGATATCGCCCTTGTTAAAGGTCTAATAGTCTGTGCTACCTGACATACTACCAAAGAGAAATCACATTTGATCTTACACACACACACACACACACACACTCTTCTACAATATCTTATGTGTCAGTGAATCTTATACAATATCTTATATGTCATGTTTCCCTCTGTGTATTTAGGATCAGGACCAGATCATGCATTATGGTAAATAAGCTATGACTAAACTACCAGCCAATGCCATACCTGGAGCCATTCAGTGGCATAATTATCTGTGAAAGCCAAATTTGTGCTACAACAACCCTGTAAGTGTAAGGCAGAGTAAGGGAGAAGAGTGATTAAGAATAGTTTTACCAGCATTGTAAATCTATGCATTAGCAGTATTAAATTAATAGCTAGTTTAACAGGTTGGACCATTCTATCATTATCTCGGGCTTTTGTGGCATCATTCCCTCATTAAACATTCTTGAAGAGGATTTCACCTGAGTTAGATTCCTTAAATTACTGTGCAATAAATCTATTTTTTAATGAGTTTATTCCCATTTTTAAAGGTATTAATTAAAATTGGCTGGGGAAGAGATAGATATAGTAAATGGATAAAGTAGTGGCCAGGCAAAAAGGTTAAGGATTTGCTGTCCTTATGGAAGCTCACCTTGGAAGCACCTCATTAACAGGAACAACTTCCTGTCTTACATGCACCAACAAAAAGTTCATTAACTAGTGAACCTCTGCATATCTGGGATTACTATTTCCCTTTTCTAAAAATATGCCTTTATCCTTTGATAACCGAAGTGTACATGCCTCAGGATATGAGTCTGGCTTAATAGCTGAAATAGTCACGGATTTTGTTATTGTAACTGGGATTCTCCCCCCACCCCACCCCCGCCCTTTACTGGACAGAGAGAACATGTAAAATGAAAGTACATTGACAATGGCTATAAAACTGAACTTTCAAAGTGAGGTGGGGGTGGAGAACGACCCCAAGCAAATTTAATTCACCGGGAATGGAAATGTCATTGCCTCACTCAGAGGGTTAATCACTTTCTAATTTAAACTGGCAAATTTTATAATGACACTGTGAAATTAGCAGCATTTTATTGTGTTAATTATCTACAGGACACTACATCATTGCTTCTAATAAATGTAAATGAGATTGTCTCTCCTAGGACAATATAGAGGCAAGGTGAATTTTTACTGGCTAAAAACCTATTTACGTGATTCCAGGCAAATCTTACCTTTCTCTCCTTCAACCCAACCCATAAAATACTTTAACTGATTTACTGTGCTATACTGTCTTTTCTGAATTTGATTCCCATAAAGTATAGACATTTTGTAGAAGGTCATTACAGTCCTTTGCTCATTTGAGCCAATTTCCACACAAGGGAAAGCTTAAATTCATTACATTGCACATGTACAGCTAAAATGTTAGGAATTTACATTGCGAGTGGAGATGGGTTAAAGAAGACGCAGACAACAAGCTTGGGTTGAAAATTGGGCCACATTTATTGAAATACCTGCAAAGGGGTAACTAGGACGGGCATCTAACTGTGACAGAAGCTAGCTAGCACTTCTTGGGCAAAAACACACCCAGCCTGAGGGGTGGCGGTGATCTCACCATCCCTCCGGACTGCCCCTTCTGGGGGAGGTAGACCTTCCGATGTCACCCCCAACCCAGTGCCGCACAACACCTGGGTGAGTGAGTAGGGTTGGTCTCCCAGGCAACCCTTATCCCCCCGCCGAGCCGCACAACCCGTTCGGGGGGCCTCAGGCGTCACCTGTCACCATAAGGTGCCTCTGCATGCACACCATCCCTACTTTCCTGTTTTGCCCAACCTAGCCACCACAGGAGTCACAAGCCTAGAGCTTGTGAAACTCCCCCCACCTGCGCAGAAGAACTTCCCGCAGGCCCCTTTGCAGATCAGACAGAAATATGTTATTTACTACATGAGACAGGCGGACACCGTCCTACCTGTAACGTTCCCTCCATGTCCACAGAATTTCCTGGCAGATGGTGCGTCCATCGCTACATTCGCATAGGCCATAAGCCATTTCTCTATGCACTTTCCAACGTGCCCTGCCACTGGAAACATTATTCCATGCCTTCCCATTGATCCATGGGAGCGGTGAGGACTGCAATAGGCTACTTCCGGCCAGGTATGCCGGACCACCTGCATCTCAACCAAGGCCTGTTTGATCAGGTCCTTGCCTGGCTTACAGCTGAAGTCATTCCTCTCAATGTGCAGCACCTGTACCTGCGGAGGAAGACTTAACAAACTTTGGTGGAACAGAGTGAGGAGGGGACTCCCACTGTATGCCTCGTCTGTGAAGCCACTGGATCTCAATGTGTCGGAGTGACAGAAGCTCAAGTCCGAAGACGACCTACAAGCCCTTCGTGCAGCTCAAGACATCATAATGTGCCCATGTAAGAGCACCCGTTCCGGCGTACGACGAGTCTGCTCGTCTAAGGAGTAAACACATTAGGGCAAGCAAAGCGAGAATCGTGTCAGGAAAAAGCAGACAACTCATGAACGCAGGCCGGAATGCTGTGAAGCCCCATTTTCAAACTGCCATAACGTGCCTGTGAGAGAAACCTCCAGTGGCATAACCCATAGACTTCTGTTTGGCCGTGGGCCCCTGCCATGCCCTTGCCATACCGATCAGTTTGATCACCAAATACGTAAGCGGGTTACATTGGGCCAGACCTGTACCGTGAAGTATCTCAAGGCCCTCCGGAACAAATCAGACTTGAGATCCCAGACCAACCCTGAATTCCTAAGGGGGGGGGGCTTGCAGATGGCCATTAAGGTTGCTGCGTGGAACAGGGAAACATCTTACTGAAAAGGACAAATGGAGGGCCATTACCCCCAGAGCCCCAAAGGGAGGTATCTGGGGAAATAGGGTGGCTAAATTTACTAAAACAAGCGACAACTGTGCCCAACCCTATTGCACTCCGAACCCTAAAATCTGACATGGGAGACAGTAATTCCCAGCGTTGTGGGCCGGAAGGCTAAATGGCCATCTTGCGACTTATGGTCCCAGATATTCTGTTGTTCCTTAAGGAGGCGTGAAATTGTGGCCAATGATCTATAGATAAGGGGCATGATTCCTGTTGCCGAAGCTTTTCCTATTGCGTGGCACGCCATACCTGCTCTGTCGCAGGTGGCTTGTGTACTGAGAGCCATGGAATGCAGGATGGCATGCTTGGCTTTGGTATCCCAGTCTCCCATAGTACTGTAGTATGGGATCTGGGAATGTACGCACCAGCGGGGCTAAGGCCTAGAAGTCGTTGACCTAATTTTGTGACAAAGTATCGACAATTGGGTTTGCCTAACCCAGCACATGGCGGACCCAGAACCAGATGTTGTAACACCGACACTGGAGCGCGAACACACTGACGACTGACATGAACCTCTGATTTCAGGAGGATGGGGAATGAATAATGTCATCACGTTGTCATACCAAAGGGGGGGGGGTTACTGATTTGGCTATGAGGTCAAATCAGAATGTGCTTGGTGGCGGCAACTTCCACTCTACAGGGCAATACCCACAGCGCGATCAGACCTGCCCCATGAGTCTGAAACACCCCCCCCCCGGAGTAGTGGTGGAACCCTGTGAATCTTCAGGCCGGCTTTGAGGGGCAGCTCACGCCTCCGGAAGGAGGTGCCATTGAAGCCCTATTAAGTTGAATCCCTGCCCATGGATACATCCACTAGGGATGGGGGAGAATTTCTCCCCGAAACTTCGGGGGGCCGAGCGCCAACGCATTCGGTCCTCCGAAGGTTGTTCGGGGAGAACTTCTCTGCCCCCCCGCCCCCTGCCCCCCCCCCAGGATGGGACTTACCTTTCACGAATGTCCCTCCCGGCGGCGGGTCCCGGCGGCGGTTCGGCAGGTCTTCGTCAGGGGCGGGGACGGCAGCCGGTCTTTCGACTGGCTGCCGCTGCCGCCATTACAAGCAAAGTAAAAAAAAAAAAACACGCCCCTGTGATAGGTTACGTAACGATTAACGTAGCCTATCACGGCTAGATTTGCAAAGTCAGCCGTGGTAGGCTACGTTAATCGTCACGTAGCCTATCACGGGTGACTTTGAAAAAAAAAAGCGCGTACGCAAATGGCGGCCCCCATAGGGAGCCGCCATTCGCGTTCCTTATTTGGTCCCTGTAGTCTACGTAAAGATTTACGTAGACTACGGCGAAAATAAGGACAACGCAAATAGCGTTGCCCTTATTTTCGCCGTAGTCTACGTAAATTTTTACGTAGACTACAGGGACCAAATAAGGAATGCGAATGGTGGCTCCCTATGGGGGCCGCCATTTGCGTACGCGCTTTTTTTTTTTTCAAAGTCACCCGTGATAGGCTACGTGACGGTTAACGTAGCCTATCACGGCTGACTTTGCAGATCTAGCCGTGATAGGCTATGTTAATCATTACGTAGCCTATCACAGGGGCGTTTTTTTTTTTCTTCTTTTGAAGTTCGCGGCCGGGGAGACGGGGCGCTTTTCCCCGGCCTGAATTTCGGCCGGGCGAGGCGGGAAGCCTCCCCCCCGCCTGAACTTCGGGGGGAGCAGCGAAGCGCCTCCCCCCCACCGCGAAGCAAGCTGCGAGACCAGGTAAGTGACTTTCATGCACCCCTAACGTGCGCACAGCAGAAGTGACCCTGAGTCAATGATGCGGCAGCCGCAGTCCCTGCACTGCCCAAACTGAGCTAGTGCGAGAAGGCACGGCCAGGGGCCCCTACTCTAACTGTGAAAAGAAGATGCCCAACCGTATCTTTCATGGTCCACCACGGGAAACCCTAGGAAGATGTATAACTGCTTGGAGCTGTGCCCAAAAGACCTGAATGTTGTCCTGAGGGAGGCAAGAATAATGCCTCAGGGTATCAGATTGGCTTCACTGAATGTTGATGTGGGAGATGGGCCCTCAGCCTTTTGTGAGCTAAGGGACCCCGAGGTACAAGGAAGGGGAAGCAATGTTTGCATTAGGTCAGAACATTGACCACCATCTTTGGACTCCATGTAGCATATGCCAACAGGAACCCGTGGCCGGGATCCCAAACCAAGACAACTGCCACATCGACGAGGTGTATTGCACTGAACACAGATGATCCAGGATCTTGTGCTTAACAGACTGGCCCTCAGGGAAGATAGGTTACAAATCAGGATAAACCCCTTAGAGGATTTCCTGGGGACCGTTTGGAGAAGGGAAATCCCTAGCGTAGATATCAGGGTATGGAAAAACGGGGGGGGGGGCTATAACCCTTCTGCCAGTATTGCCTTAAAACCTCTCACAAACATGTCGAAGCCTGGTGAGGGGAAATGTTGCTTACTAAGTAAGGATGGCTTATGTTGACCTAGAAAAAAGGGGGAGGGGTCCTAGAACCTAGAATGAAATCGTGTTCCAAGTTAAAACGTGTTCCCCTAGTTGGGGTAGCATCTTAAAGCCGGAGTAGCGGGGCCAACCTAACCAGGCCTGGGCCCACTGGAGGGAGCTGTAGCTGGTCCCCCCGGCTTTCTACTGCCTCGGCCTTTCCGAGGGGGACCCTACAGTCCCCAGGCATTGGACAAGAGGTGCACGAGTGCTGACTGCAACAAGGCAGCACTCATGACAGAAAGGCACAGGTTCTGGGAGTATGTGCCCGAGGGCTATATTCCCATTACAGACAGCGGTGCTGAAGCAGTGGACCTGCCAAAGGCCGAGGGCCAGTGCGGGAGACAGCCTGGGGAATGTGGCCACTGTCAGAGCCGTCGCCGAAACATGGCCGGGAAGGAGTCAAATTGGAGCAAAAAAGTCCTGGTCCATCAGGTCCCTGCGCAGAGAAGGGTCAATGGCGGCCCTCCTGTGGAAGGCCTCGACATAAGCCCAAGAAGGAGTAGCGCCAGTGGCCTCGCAACTTGCCAGATTAGCGTAGGGATCTAATATGCCACTTACATGGATGCCCGAGCAGGCAGGACTGAATCCATTGTGGCCGTGCTCTGATCCCCGACTGGAAAACGGATGTTGCTTGTGCACTCGGGGAAGAGGAGGCTGAAGAATGGAGGAGCTCCACTGAAGGCGGTGAGCCATCCGGAACCTGAGGAAGAGCAGATGGAGGCTTCAACAGGGTCCAGACGAGCTGAAATAGAAATAAGTAGTGAGCGTTGGGTTGGCTGTCACGATCACTTAAGCTGGACCACCGAGGGTTTCTTAGGCCTGGCCAGGGGAGGGGGAAGAGATCCCTGGAGAATGCTCAGCAGTTTCCAGACGAGAAGAATTGATGCCACTACCAGGTCTGCTTCATCATCAGACTCGGACTCCGGCCTAGGCCACAATCTATTGGGGAGGGGAGGCAGAGCCCTACCCTTCCCGTTCTTTCAACCTTGGCCATTCTTGGGGGGGGGGCATGCTATAGAAAGTGAGGTAAGGTTGGCACGATATTGGCAAGAAAAAAGGAAGGGCCCGGGTCCCTTGACCCAGTCCAACACTCAAACCACCACCCTTAACAGTAAAAGTGACAGGGGTCGGAGCACCCAGCAGGAGGTTCCAGTGGGCTACTCGCAGGGCACCCAGGACAACAGGCAGCAGCGCCTCCATTACCGCTAGACAGGAGGGGGACCCCCTGCATCCGGCAGTGGTTAGATAGGTGAGCGCACAACGTTCATCCTCTTCCTGTATGGCTCTGTGTGTTACATTTAAGACACCGTGTGTCTAGCCCTTAACTGTTATTCGTTTATAGGGCAGGGGTGAAGAATCTGTGCCGCCCCCCCCCCCGATGACTCTGCCAGGGGTTCAGGTAGGGGTTTTTCTAGCCCTACCTGGAGATGTCAGGGACAGGACCTGGCACCTTCTGCATGTCCAGCAGGGGACTAGCACTGAACTAAACCCCCGGAAAGGAGACTAGAACCAGGGTATCTCAGGGCTCCAGTTCAACACTGCAGCCACTCGGCCACAGTGGCTTTAAAGGGTTGCCGCCCGCTGCAAGCCTGGCGCCCAGGAGGCGTGGCCAGGGCCAATGGCCATGGAAGCCGCGTCTGAGCACAGGTGCCCCCTGCCAAAAGTGCCTGCGACCCAGGAGTCATGGTGGGCATGCAACGGGGAGCAACGGCTGCCGGGGGTGTTTGTGTGAGTTTTCTAATCATTATTTTATTTTATTTTTATTTTTATTTTATTTTTTATATTTTTATTATTATTATTATTATTTATTATCATCATCATCATTATTTTTAGTAACTATTTATTTATTTATTTTTCTTTTCTTTACTTTACTTTTCATTTTTTTATTATTTTATTTTAATTGTGTGTGTGCATGGTTGTTGTTTTTTTTTGGTGGTGGGAGGGCAGATGAGTGCTCGCGAGAAAGGAAGCGGGGCGAGCATGCCACCACTCTAAGCGCCGGCACCCCCCCCAAAGCCGGAAAGCGCCGGCAGCCACCGGCGCCGCGCGCACACTCGTGCCGCGCAGCACTCACACCGGCCCCGCAACTGCAGCCAGGAGGGGCGGCACACGAAGACGCATGCCCCGCTGAGAGCGCTGGGGACTCGGGGGCGCGGTAAGGGGGCATCCAGCCGCCGCAATCGCCGGCGCCACGCAGGGGAACGGGCCAACCGGCGCCGCACCCGAGCGCGCGCTGGCACGGGGGGGCAGCGCCCACACACAAGCGCCCCGCCA
The DNA here is from genome assembly GCF_057233095.1 of Heloderma suspectum. Lineage (NCBI taxonomy): Eukaryota > Metazoa > Chordata > Lepidosauria > Squamata > Helodermatidae > Heloderma > Heloderma suspectum. Next base: position 96,650,372 of record NC_139459.1, on the reverse strand, counting down.
CGAGGGCCAGCAATCCTGGGGCCGCAGTGGTGCAGGCACGCTGCAGCCGGAGAGGGAGGGGTGGGCGTTCGGCCTCTGCGAGCACCGGCGCCCCAGCAGGGGAGGGAAAGATGGCGCGGCAACCGGGCACGTGCCTGCACAGTCGCCGGCGTGCCCGCCCAGGCGGCAAGCGCCGGTTGAGGGGGGGCAGCGCCCACACACAAGCGCCCTGCCGCGAGGGCCTGCAACCCTGGGGCCGCGGCGGCTCAGGCACGCTGCAGCCAGGGAGAGGGAGGAGCGGGCGCTTGGCGTCCGCAAGCACCGGCACCCCTTTAGGGAACGACGGCGCGGCACCCGGGCGCGCGTGGGCACAGCTGCCGGCGTGCCCGCCGAGGGCAAGCGCCGGTTGATGGAGGGCAGCTCCCACACACATGCGCCCCGCCGCGAGGGCCGGCAACCCAGGGGCCGCGGCGGCACGGGCATGTCGCAACCGGCGAGAGGGAGGGGCGGGCACTCAGCCTCCGCGAGCGCCTGCACCCCTGCAGGAGAGAGGAACGATGGCGCCGCTCCCAGACATGCCCCAGCACAGCTGCAGGCACTCCGGTCGGGGCGGCAAGCGCCGGCCGAGGAAGGGGGGGCAGGCGTGCTGCAGCCTCAATCTCCAAGGCCCATAGGCGCAGTGCCCAAACATGCTCCGTCACCAACGCCGGTGCCTCTGCCGGCAGGGGAGGCACCGGCCACGATGGAGCCGCGCCGGAGCACACGCGCCCCGCCGCGAAGTACTAGTTCCCCTCTACTCAGCACTGGTTAGGCCTCAACGTCAGCGAGGCTTTGGGCGCGCAGATTGCACGCCGAGTTCATGTGGCTGGGAAGACGACGAAGCCACTCTCCAGCAGGCAGGTGTCCTTTGTTGTTTCTCGGCGAACCTGTAGTTCTCTCTAGCTGCGTCGAGCCAGATTACTGAGATTGGGAGGAGGGCTGAGTTTAAGGCAACTCAGCCTGCCCCTCCTTGCATGGTGGTGCCACTGAGATGCACCAATCAGAGGCCCCTATGTCTTGTCACCCCACCCGCCCGCAATGGCCCCCCCCTTTCAGCCAGACAAGCTGGCGTCGGGTAGGGCATATCTAAGTATATCAGTAATTAAGGGTGCAATCTTTCACATGTTTAGACAGAAAAAATTCCAACAACTCCCAGCACGCCCCAGCCAGCTTTTTGGGGAGTTCTTCTGTCTAAACCTGCATAGGATTGCACCCTAAATATTTAGGACTAAGTCATGAGATCATTGTTGAGAACAGATTAAGGCTGTAATCCAGACATACTTATCTAGTATAGGGTTGTTGGAGAAACCCACCATGGAATCAAATGAGTTCAGATTTCTATGAATCTGACCACTGGATTCCACAGTGGACCAGCTTTTCCCGAGACTATTTCCTAAGACCAACTTGCAGACTTCTTTTTTTTTATTTTCTGGAATTGTATGCAAATTAAGTTGTATAGAAATATCTAAAATGAAAACAAAAACCCCTTAGGTTAAAGGGGGGGATTTGTGCATTTGGGGGGAAATTTGCACAATTGTGGGGGGCAGGTTTGCACATTTGCACAAGTGTGAATTTGCACAGATGCAAATCTGTGCAAATTTGGGAAATTGGAGAAAGCCCGATTCTGTCAATGAGTGGACGACAGAACAAAAGGCATCTGACAATCTTCGAAATGCAGATGGAACAGGTATCACTAAATCTGTACATCTCTTATCTAGGAACAAGTCCCACTGAAATCCATAGTTTATCTGTTGGGCTCATCCATTCCCTGAACTGCTATCTATGAGCAGCCATTCCACCTGGTTGTAGGGATGTCAGAGAATTCTGCCACGGATCTCGGTGAGGCTGAATGCCAGTGCGTACGCACTTTTTTTTTTTTCAAAGTCACCCGTGATAGGCTACGTGACGATTTACGTAGCCTATCATGGCTGACTTTGGAAATCTAGCCGTGATAGGCTACGTAAATTGTTACGTAGCCTATCACGGGTATGTGTGTGTGTGTGTGTGTTTTTACTTTTTTTTTCGCAGCCGGGTAGACGGGGCGCTCCTACCCGGCCTGAATTTCGGCGGCGAGGGATGGGGCGCCTCCCCCCCGGCCTGAATTTTGGCCGGACGAGGCGGGGCGCCTCCCCCCCCCTCACCTGAACTTCGGGGGGAGAAGTGAAGCGCCTCCCCCCCACTGCGAAGCAAGCTGCGGGACGAGGTAATTCCCTTTCGTCCATCCCTAAAAAAACCAAACAAAATGATGTGATAGGCTACGTAAAGATTTACGTAGCCCATCATGGCTGGGTTTTAAAAAACAACAACAAAAAACAACGTGATACGCTACGTAAAGATTTACGTAGCCTATCATGGCTGGGTTAAAAAAAACAAAACCAAACCGCGTATGCACATTTGTGTTCCTTGGCTGTCTTAGTCTACGTAAATATTTACGTAGACTATGACGGCAAAAATAAAGGGGAACGCAAATAGCGTAGCAGGCGCTATTTGTGTCCCTTTTTGATTCGCCGTTTTAGCCTACATACTAAATACATATTTACGTAGGCTAAAACGGTGAATCAAAAAGGGACGCAAATAGCGCCCGCTACACTATTTGCGTTCCCCTTTATTTTCGCTGTCATAGTCTACGTAAATATTTACGTAGATTAAGACGGACAAAAATAAGGAACGCAAATGGCGGTGGCCATAGCCGCCGCCATTTGCATACATGGTTTCCCCGCCCCCAGAGCCCTCCGTGGCCGGAAATCCAGCTGCGGAAGGCTCTGGCCTGGCTGGGCTTGGCCGGCTGCTCTGCGGAGCTGCTGCGGAGCACAGCCAGCCATGGAGGATTCCAGGGGGGAGGAACGGATCGAGGATTCCGAGGGGAGGGACGGAACGCCTCCCCCCCACCATCAACATAATCCACGGAGACGTAAGTGACTTTCGTACATCCCTACCAGGTTGCAGTGGACTGAGAAATGGGACAGCTCAGCCCATTCCACTGGTCTGGCTAGGGTGAACCGCCATTTGGATCCTCCCTTCCCAGAACAGTCCTCATGAGCAGCCAGTCTACTTCATCATTCACCCCCTTCATGCATTACTCACATGAAGGCAGCTCCACATGTTGTAAAAGGCAGTGGGGTTGTGCCACTGGCTTAGACCTATGTTCATGTGTTGAGCATGGATGTCAGAAAAAGGGAAGCCTACAGGCATAGAACAGCACATGCATAGGCTTCCATGAGATTGGAAAGCCTGACGGATCAGGTTTCTGATCCTGTGGAAACCTACGCACAGTGCATTCTCTGCACGTAAGCTTCCCACACTAGTGTGTGGACACTGGTCTTTAGAAAATTGTGTGACATTAGGGTGGGGCCAATAGCACAGCCCCACTGCTCCTACAGTGTTTAGAGCCCCCTGTGTGTGAGTAATGCACAAAGGAGGCTAATATGTAACTTGGGAGCATTGGTGCCTGACTTTGCTTTTTTTCTCTTCCCACCCCGTATCTTTTTCCTTTTGTGTTATAGCTTTTTGATTGTAAGCCTGAGTGCAGGGCCTGTGCCATTTTTTAAACCTTTGTGCATAGTCTAGAAAGTGGTAGGTGATAGATAAGTAAATAAATAAATAATATTGTGATTTTCTTTTCCAGAATACTGAAGAAATGCAGATGCGTTTCTTTTGCTATTGGTCTTTTGAGTAGTGGTGAACATCATAAATGTCAGGAGATATTTCTTGACAGAGTATGTAGGCTAAAGTCAACATTTGGCTGAGTTGGCCTGGATGTTATTTGATCTTACAGTTCATTAACTCCAGACTTCTTTACAGTGTAAAGTGCCCTGGATCCTGTATCTAGGTGGGTTCTCTTACAACCTGTTAACAACCTACTCCTGTGGTGGCAGTCACATTTTATGGGAGCATTCTTTCCACTGACTAAGGAAAGGGACCCACTGAAGGAGTCTTGCCCAACGGACTTCCAAAATCTGGAGCCAGCATTGAGTAAGGCACAGCCCAGTCCAGAGTTTTATACCTTTATCATATATGTTGGAGGGACATTTTAGTTGTACACCTTTTGGATCCAGATATAACCTTTCCTAGTGGCATTACTTAAAGAAAAAGAAGGGCTTGACATTTATATTATCTGATTTCATTTCTTTGCCATGGTATGCCTACTTCTATTTTGATGACAACCAAATCTGCTCACCCTTTATAATATGTTTTCTGTCTTGTTGGCTGTGTACCACAGAACATTTTGGCTACACCTGCACAATCTGATCTCTTTTCTCAAGGCAAGGCCTTTGATGTCTGTGTAGTGACTAGTTTTGCTTAAAAGTTTCCATCTGGTCCCAACAGTGTAATGCCCCAAGCCTTTAACCAGACTAAGCCATACTGTTGTACTTAATGTCTTCTGAAAAGCATCCAGGTTGGACCCATTCTGTGCCCTAGAAGATGCTTTTCCTGCATTCGCTCTAAGATATTTTGCTTTGTTAAACCTCTAGGTCACTTTCCTAATTGCTCTGGGTAGTCAGCAATCTCTACTATTGAAGAAACAAATTAAGTACTTCCCAAATTCCCTCTCTACGCAGACTAAACTGAAATCCCTTGATCCCCCCCCCCCATGATTGCATACATCTGGAGTGAACCCAAACCTACTCCAGGACTTTGCAATGGCACACTGCCGAGACACTACACCAGATGTTAGCTCTTTCGTTCACTAACACATTAATTCCGCAGAGCACTTAGCTGCATTTGGAACTTTAATCACCTGAATTGTTCCAGTGAAGCAACTCAGGTGATTGTTTTCCACCTCTTACTGTTTCTTTCAGAATGAAGGGTGACATTATGATCAGCACAGACCCTAGCTTCCGCCTTCTCTGTTTTCTTTTAAAGATCAGTCATTATCAATGCTAATTGATAATGCTTTGGAGGGCCTAGGACCATCCAGTCCATAGATTATGCATTTTCAGTTTAAAAGTTATTAACCTATCCACCAAAGGTGTACCCAGAACAGCATTTCTCTTCATTGCATTTCACTTTTGTCCCTTTCTGACCTTTACATGGCTCTTTTTTCATATGTGGTTCAGCCTCCCACAATTCACAGCATTCTGATAGTTTTGCAATTGTACATGAGCCAAAAAGATTAGCAAGACTTTTATGGTTATATGTGCATGGGTACAACCTACAACATCAAGAATAACACAAGAAACGTGACAACACATTTCCAATAATGAAGGAAGATGGGGGTGATATAACTGTCAGGAACAGGATAAAGTTTACTGCCCAGATCAATCATATTAAGGTGTATTCTTCTTGAATAGAGAAGTGGAGAACTTCACAGGAATTATGGAGTCAGATCTCATGACGTGTTTTGCGCTGTACCACTTGGCATGTTTATGACTAGCCAATTGCAGGAAACAATGCCTGTTTGAATACTACCTAAGTCGTACAGGAACATATCATCAAGAATGTAATATCTAATTCCCCATGATACTCTAAGGCTGCTATCCTATACCTACTTACCTGGGAGTATTCCCATTGAATTCGGTAGAAATTACTTCTGAGTAGACATGTAGAGGATTGCTATTGATAACATAGCTACGAGCATGAGTTGCCACTGAATTTACCCAAGCTATAATTTGGAAGTGGATTTCTTATTTCTCCCTAGTGGAACATGTAATGGAAATCCTTTGGGAATGCCACAAAATTTGCTGCTCTTCCAATCTGCAAAGCCTTGAGAAAGCTCCTCACAAAGGAGGTGTGCATGTGTTTTTGTAGTCCCTGGTTCAACCTTATTTACAACCAGGTTAGGGAAGAAGTTCAGTTGATTGATTGATTGATTGATTGATTGACTGATTGATTGCCCACCCCTCTCACCTAGTTCAAGGCAGCTTAAAATAATTTAAACAAACAATAAAAGCAGCATTATACAAAAATAACAAACAATAAAAGCCAACAGTAAAACAATGTAAAAATAACATCCTAAACCATACTAACAAACACACACACACACACACACACACAGAAAGAGAGGGGGGGGCTTGCATAAAATTCAGCATCTATAAACAAAAGACCTTCCTAGATTCACCTGTACAGCTGCTGTCTTCTTGTAGCACATCATGGCTGGATTAGACAGGCTGATATGTAAGGAATGGTCCTACATTTTGGTAGGGATGGCAGAGAATTCCGCCATGGATCCCAGTGAGGCAGAATGCCAGCACATTCGGCCCCCTGGAATTCATGGCAGAGCAAAGCCCCCCCCCCCACGGGAAACACGTGAGAAACGGGGCCTACCTGGTGCCGTTCGCTGGTGGGTGCTCCTCGAATGGCGGTGGCCACTGCCACCGCCATTCACCTCCATGATAGGCGGCGTAAATACTTACGTAGCCTATCACGTCCAAAGGCAGCCATGCAAATGGTGGCGGCTGTAGCCGCCGCCATTTGCGTAGCTGCCTTTTGCCGTGATAGGCTACGTAAATACTTACGTAGCCTATCACGGCAATGACACCATTTGCGTCCAAGCTTTAGCCGTGATAGGATACGTAAATATTTATATAGCCTATCATGGGCTAGCGTAGGGATGCAAATGGCATCCCCTACGCAGGACGCCATTTGTGTCTGTAGCAGCCTGGCAGCGGCTGGAGGCCCCGCTGCGGGTTGGCCTGGCTGGCGGCTCCGCAGACTGGCTGTGGAGTGGAGCCGGCCGGGCAGGATTCCAGGGGGGAGAAACGGATCGCCTCCCCCCCGTCGAGGATTCCGGGGGGAGGAATGGCTCACCTCCCCTCAACTGCGGACCCCAGCAGAGCCAGGTAAGTGGGGTTTCGTACACCCCTACATTTTAGCTTTTGATGTATTTATAATTAGGGATGGACGAAAGGGACTTACCTTGTCCCACAGCTTGCTTCGCGGTGGGGGGGAGGCACTTTGCTTCGCCCCCCGAAGTTCAGGCGAGGGGAGGGAGGCGCCCCGCCTTGCCCGGCTGAAATTCAGGCCGGGGGGAGGCGCCCCATCCCTCGCCGCCGAAATTCAGGCCGGGGAGGAGCGCCCCGTCTACCCAGCTGCGAAAAAAAAGTAAAAAAAAAAAAAAAAGTGATAGGCTACGTAATGATTTACGTAGCCTATCACGGCTAGATTTCCAAAGTCAGCTATGATAGGCTATGTAAATCGTCGCGTAGCCAATCACGGGTGACTTTGGAAAAAAAAAAAAGCGTGTATGCAAATGGCGGCGCCCATGGGGCGCCGCCATTCACGTTCCTTAGTTTGGCATGTCTAGTCTATGTAAAGATTTACGTAGACTACGGCGAAAATAAGGGAACGCTATTTGCGTTGCCCTTATTTTCGCTGTAGTCTACATTAATCTTTACGTAGACTAGACGTGCCAAACTAAGGAACGCAAATGGCGGTACCCCGTGGGCCATTTGCGTACACGCCATTTGCGTACACGCTTTTTTTTTTTTTCCAAAGTCACCCGTGATAGGCTACGTGATGATTTACGTAGCCTATCACGGCTGACTTTGGAAATCTAGCCGTGATAGGCTACGTAAATCGTTATGTAGCCTATCACAGGTGTGTGGGGTTTTTTTACTTTACTTTTTTATTTTGCAATGGCGGCGGCGGCAGCTGGTCAGAAGACCGGCCGCTGCAACGCCGCCGCAACGCCGCAGCAACGCCGCCGGGACCCGCTGCCGAGAGGGACATTCACACGAGGTAAGTCCCATCCCGGGGGGGGGGGCGGCGGAGAATTTCCCCACCAATTTCGGGGGGCCGAATGTGTTGGCATTCGGCCTCCCAGAGATTCATGGAGAAATTCTCCGCCATCCCTATGAAGTACCATAGGTGAGTGATCTTTCTGTGATCTTTTGGTGTTATCCAACTTGTGTCCCATCACTGACAGAATGTATCCATTCCATCTGCAGAATGTGGAGGAATTTTTTTGTGATTTCCTCCTCTTTCCTGAAGCCCCCTGTACCCCCCCCCAATCCGCTCCAGGGGGGCTTGAGATCCCGTGGAGCAGATTTGGAGGCCTCAGAGGAATCCAGGGAGAGATGGGATTGACAAAAATGCCCCTGCTCCCCATATTGATGGTGGCTGCCTTCCATCAGCAAGGGGACGCTAGTTATATTCCAGCCTTTGTGCGTGTGTGTTTTTTAAAAAAGCCATCAAGAGTACCTCAAATATGCAAATTCAATGCAATAATTTATTTGCAATAGAGAATATTTTTGGGGTTGATTCTATAATAAATAGTAGTATCTGTAAAAGGTGAACTTCATGCTAAGGGTGATTATGAAAATGAACAGCAATACAACAATAATTCCCTTATAGAAACGACGGTGTCCTCACACTTGGAATATTGTATACAGATGTGGCTGCCATATCTCAAAGAGGATATTGTAGAGACACAAAAGATGCAGAATGGACTTTTTAGAAGGAAAAAAATGACTAGGAGAGAACACGATAGAAGTGTATAAAATTATGCATGGGGTAGAGAAAGTGGATTGAAATATGTTCTTTCTATGTAGGCCTGCCCTGGAAGATGGTCCAGAAACTTCAGTTAGTACAAAATATGGAGCTACGGTACTGATGGGAACTGGACATCATGACTTTATTGCTCCAGTTTTGTACCATCTTCCTACACTGAGCAGGGGGTTGGCTGACTTGGATTCCTGCACTGAGCAGGGGGTTGGACTCGATGGCCTTGTAGGCCCCTTCCAACTCTACTATGATTCTATGATTGATTGGCTCCTGATTTGTTTCCAGGCCCAATCTGAGGTGTTTGTGTTAATCTATGAATCTCTTCACAGCTTGGGGCCACAGTATCTAAAGGATGATCTCTTCCCATATGTTCCTGTCCATGGTCTGATACCATCATTTGAGACCTTGCTCTGAGTGTCTCCACATACTAATTTTCAGTGGGTGGCTACTCATGAGTGGGCCTTTTCTCTGGTGGCCCCCAAATTGTGGAATGCCCTCCCTAGAGTGGTCTGCCTAGGGCCTACTTTGTTGACACCTGACAAAGACCTTTTGATTCTATCATACTTTTTAACTTTTAGCAGCTGCTTGCTAAATCTGTAATGATATGTTCAGAGCTACATTTGAAATTGTACTTCTTCATGTTTTAGCTGATTTCATATTGACCTTTCTTTTAAAATTATTTAAGATTATTGTTTTTGCTGCTTTTAAATTCATTTTGTTTTAAGTGATATTGGTTAAATTATTGGTTTGATTATTGGTTTAATTGTGTTTGTTGTTGTCACCTGGACTGCTTTGGCTATAGGGTGGCTCATAAGTTTAATAAATATATAAATATTTTCCCCCTCTCTGTCAAAATTCTAGAACTCAGTTGATCCAATGAAACTGATTGGCATCAGATTCAGATCAGATAAGGGAAAGTAGGGAGGTGGTGGGCTCTCCCACACTGGAGGCATTCAGAATGAGGCTGGACAGCCGTCTGTCAGGGATGCTCTGAGAGCCTCTGACTTGGATTCCTGCATTGAGCAGGGGGTTGGACTCGATGGTCTTGTAGGCTCCTTCCAACCCTACTCTTCTATGATTCTAAGTATTTCTTCATGCACCATCTAATTAATTTACGGAATTCATTCACTGCCACAAGTTGTGGTGGTGATGGCTGCTACTTTAGGAGGCTCTGGTGGGTGATTAGCCTCCATAATTTTGTCTGTCTTTCAAATGGCTACTAGTCGTGAAGGCTATATGGAGCCTCCAAGTTCAGAGTAGTATGTCACTGAATACAAGTTGCTGGGGATCCACCTTCATATATTCCCCTATCCTGCTTGGGAGTTTCCAGACAAGCACAGGAAACTAGGAAGCTGCTTTATACTAAGTCAGTCCACTGGTCCATCTAGGCCAGGACTGTTGACACTGACTGGCAGCAGCTCTCCAGGGTTTCAGGCTGGAGTTTTTCCTGCCCTACCTTGAAATGTGGGCAGTCAAACCTGGGACCTTCTGGATCCAAAGCATGTACTCTACCACTGAGCGATGGCTCCACTCCTAACTGTGGCCACTCTCCTAAGAGGCATTGGGTTTGACCACCTGGGAAATGCTGGACTAGATGGACCTTTTTGTCTGATCTATCAGAGACTCAGGTTTATGTTCTTATCCAGCTTGCTGAAGTTGGAAACAGATTGCTGGACTATCTGGACCAAGGAAGGCAATGATTATATTCAAATGCACAAATAATTGATGAGGGACAGATTATCTTGAGCATCTTAATTTATAACATCTGTAAGATAATCCTACCAAGTATTTCTATCCTTTCTTTGTTCTTCCCCTTCTGGCTGCTCCACTCTAGTTCTTGACAGCTTTCTCATCACAAGAAAATGATGGGTTATGTAAGCGGTATTCTATGAGATCAGTGATGACTATTAGACTTCCAATATATCATCCAGATTTTACCTTCAGCATTTTGAGGGAGAGACAACTTTAAAAATCCATGATTCTGTTCTGCTGAACAGAGTTAGCATTTTGCTGACATCATGCAGCACTGTAGCTTCCGTTCATTCAAGGGATATCATTTTCTCACCTACTCTCTGTAGTTAAATGAGATTGAATACATATTATCTGAATTCTCCCTAATAACACTGCCAGCTAGGAGGAAAACCTGAGCCACTTGTTATTTCTGAAAGACAAAGATTTAAGAAATTTATGAATGCAATGAAATAGCAAACCACAAACAATTGCTGAAATCATTTGGATTTGTGCTCATGTTGACATTGCTAAGATTGCTAACAAAGTTGAAGTGTGTCTTTGAAGTTGAACACTGAATATTTATTTTATATAATAATTTTTACCCCAGCCTTCTAGGGCTTGCACATCACTCAGGATGGCTAACAGCAGTTAACACCAGCTATAAATATAATAGAAGGACCGCGGTGGCTTAGTGGTCAAGACGCTGAACTGCAGACTGGAAGGTTGGCAGGTCAGCAGTTTGAGACCCGAGTGCTGCGTGACGGAGTGAGCTCCCGTCTTCAGTCCCAGCTTCTGCCAACCTAGCAGTTCGAAAGCAAGAAATTGCAAGTAGATAAATAGGTACCGCCTCGGCGGGAAAGGTAACAGCGTTCCGTGCACCTCGGTGTTCAGTCATGCCGGCCACATGACCACGGAAGCGTCTTTGGACAGCGCTGGCTCTTCGGCTTAGAAACGGGGATGAGCACCGCACCCTAGAGTCGGACACGACTGGTTGGGGACACCTTTATCTTTACCTTTTTTTATAAATATAATAATAATCCATAAAATAAGAATATAATACAGTAGGAATAAGTTTAGCAGACAAAGCAAGAGCATCAGATAGAAAGTTATCTATTCAATAAAACAAACATCTAATGAAAGAGAAAAGTCTTTGCCATCTGGTGAAACACAGCAAGAGAGGGCAGAATATGTCAAAATTTGGGTGAGAAAACAGAAAAGGCCCTTTCTTTTGTCATGAGCAACTGATCTTCCACCATAGCTGGGATCCAGAGAAGGGCCTATCCACCAGATCTTATGGTATGGGCAGATTGGTTTGGGAGGAGGTACCAAAGCCAGTTAGTGCTTTAAAGGTTATCACCAACACTTTGAATCATGCCTGGAAATAAATCCGTAACAGTGCAACCCTTGTAGGACAGGTGCAATACTGTGAATGCCCACCAGTGTTTGTCTCCCTGTTTCATTCTGGAACAATGGCAACTTCTAAACAACCTTCAAAAGTATCCCCATATACAACATATTGCCGTAATCCAATCTAGCTGTGACATGTCACTGTGATCACGTCTGACCTCATCAAGAACAGACACAGTTGGCACATCAGCCTAAGCTGGTCAAAGAAACTCTTGGCTACACCTGCCACCTGAGCATCCAGGTGCAAAACTGAGACCAGAAACATTCCCATACGGCAAGTCTCATTCTTCTGCCCCATCCAAAACAGAGGCTTGAATTCCTATTCCAGAGTCCATTTCTCTCCTAACCAGGATAGGGATGGATGGATTATTAAGTACTTAGATGGCTGAATATGTAGGGATTCAAACCCCAACTTCTAAGAGTAGAACACTCAAAACCCTGGGCCTGGGTGACCCTGATGAAGACAAAGTTTATTTAGGTGCTGTCTAATATTTCAGGACATTATCTATAGCTAGTAATGACTGAACGATATGCCAGTTTCTACAGAAAAGAAACAGCAATGTTATGTGGGCTGATAAGCTATAAGAACTTCAGTGCTAGATGGTGGGGACACAGCTGGGTGTATGACTTGAATGCACAGAATCTGAATACCAGCAGAGAGGGGGAAAGTCATATCCACCAACGGAGGCAAAAGAGCAGACAAGCAGGAAATACGTGATAGCAAATATGCAATAGCAAGCTGTGATAGCAAAACCTCAAAGTAAGAAGGAAAGTTGTCAAGAGAAAAACAAATGCAGTTAAACCCACAGAAAGCAGGATGGTGGTGTAGGGGGAAATTATAACCTCATCAAGATGTTCCCAAACCAAGTACAATCAGTCAGGGGTTCACAAATCTGTCTGTTTTGATTTCTTATTTTTTTTTCAGCCGTAAGTTCAGTTGCCACATCACTTTGAGGAGTTTTTTAAAAATTGCATGAAACTTCAGAGACCTTTTTGTGCACATTTGTAAATTATTGTTCGCAATTTAACCTCATATATATATATATATATATATATTTGCAAGCAATTTTCCTGAATAAGTCTCTTTGTTATTTCTTGATACATTCATGTTTTGTGCATACTTCCCCTAATATAGATATTTTTGCATACCTGTTTGTTGTTGTTGTTGTTTGTTTTAAGGGCACCTGCATAGCAAAATTCAGAGAAGTGAAAATTTGGAAGACTAATTGCATTTCAGTTCACATATTGGTTCAAAAGTACATTAGGAAAGTTTGCATTCAAATGTGAATCAAATGCATGTGTGTCTCCTATCCCAACAATCAATGCGTGTAGGTAGAAGCAAGGTTACACCCATTGTCCTCACACCTGACCTTCACATGTTGATTGGGCCATCTGCATAGAGCATATTAGATAAGCTCTATGCACATTGTTGTATCCTGCATTTTCAAAGGTTACAGACTGGGCAGAGAGAGCCTACATACTGTACATAAAGCTTGTACTTGTTTAGGCTATGTCCAGAAAATCCAATGAATGTGTGAAGGCTGAAAGCTGGGCTAGCAGGTGAGATTCTTTCCTCCTGTGTGTATTGAGTGTGCCCAGTTCCTTTTTTAAGAAATTCCAAACAGTGTTTATATATTGTCCTATAAGATATATCAAGATTCAGTTAGCATGTTTAAAGAAAGCAGGGGAGCATGCAGACACAAAGTGTAAACACAGGGAGAACATTTGCACAATGTCTGAAACATTTCACAATGTCACTTCGCTTCACCTAACACTAGGGATGGGTGAGAAATCAGTTCAGTTGATGTTTTAATATGAAATTACCTAATTCCTCACTTCTGAACTACTATGTGAAACAAAACTCATTTATTCTTTGAAATTCGTACTTCTCCAAATTTTGCAGTGGAGTTCTCCAATTAGAAATTATGTTAAAAATGCACATATTATGGAAAATAACATTAGAATGTTTAATGTTAAATGACATTAAAAATGCATTCTATTAGAAAAAATTGCTTTCAAGATGTGTACATTATGGACAGAATCCAACGGGGTGTAAGTGCCCCACTGGATTCTACCCTAGGCAAAAATGCATATAATAATACATGTACTGGAAGAAATGTTCACAATTCATGTCTGTTTCTAGATATCCTGCCTGTTTATCCCAGATCTGTAAGGGCAGAATGTGGTGAGCAAAATGCATGCTTCGCACACTCAGCAGCATTCTTTCCTTTGATATTACTTCACAATTCCCTAAGCAGAGTCCTGGATTCAGACACTAGTTCTGGGTGAAGCTTGGGTTGAGCCTTTGTTAAAAGAAAGAACTGAGCATTTATTTTAAATATTTGTCTACTGTGAAATTCAACCCTTTGTGGATCAACATTTGAGGCCTCGAATTGTATAATGGTAACTTCCCGATTACACTATTGCAATGCACTTTATGTGGGGCTGCCCTTGAAGACAACTCGGAAGTTGCAGCTATTGCAAAATGCAGCAGCTAGCCTGCTGACCGGAGCACCTCATTAAAACCATATTACACTGGTTTTAAAGGAATTGCACTGGCTGCCAATATGCTTTCGGTCAGAATTCAAGGTTTTGGTGATGACAGTTAAAGCCCTAAGCGGCTTGGGACTTCAATATTTGAGGGAGTGCCTCTCCCTGTATATGCCTGCCTGAGAACTGAGATCTGTTGGAGGGGCCCACCTCTGCATCCCACCAGTATGAGACATACACTATGGTGAGATGTGGGAGAGGGCCTTCTCTGCTGTGGCAACCCGGTTGTGGAATGCCCTCCCCTTGGAGGCCTGATTGGCGCAGACGTTGGTCTCGTTTCGGTGCCAAGTAAAAATGTGTCTTTTTACCAAAGCCTTTGAGGACTAAATGCATTCCCTAGCACATTGTTTTAACTGTTTTATTATTTTAGATTTTAACTGGTTTTAGCTTGTTTAATAGTTTAATATGTTTTTAGGTGCTTACATTATTTATTGTTTTATGCTGTTTAAATTGATTTTATCTGTATGCCGCCCTGAGATCTAATGATATAGGGCAGGATAGAAATGTAATAAATAAATAAATAAATAAATAGTGTGTGTGTGTGTGTGTGTGTGTGTATACACCCCCCCCCACACACACATTTAAATATTTTAAATATACTTCTGTGTATGGATATTATGTATATAGCAACATCTGTGCTCTTTCAGACATGAGAAGCTCCTTTCCAGGATGTATTTTATGCCATCTGAATGCAACAACCAGATCTAGAATAATAATGAACTGGCTTTAATAAAAGAATGAGTTAGTCAAATTCCCTTGTAACAAACTGAAACATGTTGGCGTTCTTTAACAGGAACAAAAAATAATGAGGCATGTAAAATATAATAGGTGAAGTTTTCAGATATTTCAGATTTGCAAGACAGCTGTCATATAGAGGATGCCATCTTAGAATGGCAGAGTTAAGTTTTCTCATTATTTTCACTTTTAAAATATTTTTACTTTTAAAATATTTTTAAATATTTAAAATATTTTCACTCTTCATATTTTGAAGAAAAAATGCTGATGTTATTGTTTTCTAAAAATTAACCATATATAAATTATGTTTTGCTTTTCGCAATAAAATAGATTTAAAGAATAATATTCCTTTTAATTCTAATCCATTGGTTTGGGTCCTACACTCTGGAATGACATAGAGAACCAATTTGTGTCATCATCTAAGCCCTTCATATATTTGAATATGGGTATCATGTAACCTCTTGATCATCTCTTCTCTAGCATAAACATACCCAGCTTCCTTAACCATTCCTAGGTCTCAGCCCCTAACTATCTTCGTTGCCTCCCCCCCCCCCCACATTCTAGTTTCTTGATATACTTAAACTGTGATGCCTAGAATTCGAGAGAGTACTCCAGGTGACGTATGACTAAAGGAGAATAGGGTGGTACTCTATTAACTGATCACTATTAAATAAACTTGCATATGATATTACCTAAACCTCAATTTTTAAAAAATGCAATCAGATAATTTACAATTTAATCAAGCAAAAAATGATTAAATCACCAATTGTTTAAAGAAAAGCCTTTTATATTTTATTTTTCATTCCCTATTACAGTAGCACACTGGAACAGGCTTGAAAAGAAATATGTGTATGGCCTTAACTTGAAGTCTTGATGATTAATATTGGCCCCCAGCGATCCATCACTGAACATTTTAGTTGATTAATCTATCAATTCAACTGATTATAGCTTGCAGCCTTAATATTTATATCTTCTCATCAAAAGATTTTAAAACATTTCTCTCACTTTTAGACATGGGAGAGTGATGCGGAGAGATTAAATGCTTTTCCCCAGTTCCTATGCTTAAACAAGGACTTGCCAAACATAACAGCCTGAATGCCAAGCATAGAGTCAAAAAGAGATAAATGCTCCCCAGATGTAAATATGAGCAGATCTCTCAAGATACTTACATTATCAGGGTTTTTACTTCAGAACCAGGGCTGTCCCTAGCATTTGGCAGAGTGGGGCAGCCTCTGCAAGCTGTGGATGCTGAGAGTGTTGAGGAGGGGCACCAGCAGCTGCTCCCATTCATTTCTGTTGGAAGACGAAGCTGTGTATGCTTTGTGACCCTGCTCAGTTCTGCACCCTGCTCTGCACCAAAATCAAACAAGGAATAGCTGCACCAACTGAATTCCCAATGCATTTCAACACTGGTCTTTATCAAGGGAAAAACTCGTAGAGATTCTTCTGGAAGATTCCTTCTCCTTTGCTTCTTCCAAAGAACCTTTGGAACCTTCTTCTACCAATCCTCCAGAAGAATATGTAAGAGTTTTGCCCTTGATAAAGACCAGTGTTGAAACGTGTTGAGAATTCAGTTGGTGCAGCTGTTCCTTTTTTTATTTTGGTTTCCAGCCTTACAGCTGTTTTTCTGATCACTGTTGATACTGTTACTCTGCTCTGCACCCCCTAAACTAGCCTGCTGCCCTCAAGTGGAGTGTAGAATGGTGTCCCATTGCCAGTGTTGAAGTAAGATTCAACTTCCAGTCCAGTCAGCTTCTGTACATGGAAAAAGAGGGAACTATATCTTGTCCTTTACCTCAGGTAGCAAAATATTTTGGACCCGCCCTTCATAGAAATTTCAAACTCAAGCAGAGGCATTATTTTTGGCTTAATGATAAAACTGATAACATGCCATTTTATAAACACCTCAAAGATTTAGGCATGCTAATGTATTTCTGCGTGAAAAGATCCTTCCTGTAAATACTGCTGTGTGATAATCCACTTTTTCCCTTCAAAATGTGGTGAGGTGGGTCTTTTTATTTTATTTTTTAAAGGATTTTTAAAAAATCTGATAAGAAGGAGAGCATGAGGGCATACTATGAAGTATTTGACTTAATTAAACACAAATCCACATGAATTCAGATCCATGGTCATGCTTAACATAACTCAAAGAACTGTTTGAGCAAGTATCTAGAAGGCTTGAGTGAAGAAAAGCTGGGCTGTGGACATATTTTACAGGGATTTTAGAAAATGCTTTTTGATACAGTGCCTTATAGGAGGCTAATCCATAAGATGATGGTTAAATACATGAGGAAGGTGAGGTGCTTGACTAGAAAAGCAGTGGCTTGTCAGCTAAATAGGCAGAGGGTATGAAATCTTGTACGGAGCATTTGGGGTGATGATTTGTCATGTTCTCTGGATTTTGAGGTGGAGGAAGCATCATCCAGCAAGCCATTGTCTGGCAGCCTGGAACCTTCCAGGCCAGAGAACATGGCTTTACAGGACTCTTTGGATTCAGAGGGCACTCACCTTCCGAAGCTGCCCTCACCATGCTGGAAGAGTCAGCAGCTGCAGAATCACACAATGCCCTTTAAGAGATGGACAGCTTCTCAGAGGGGATTGGGTTAACAGTAGGATCAGATCACCTGTAAAGCTTTAGAAGACATTTGTATCTTGCTGAGAACAACTCTTCATGAGTGAGCTCCAGTCAGCATAGATTTGTCCAGGGTCCTATCAGACCCTGTCAGATCAGACAAATCTTTCATATTTGCGTCATCTTACACCTGCTGCCCAGTTTGGACATTCTATAACCAAATGCCTCCAAGAAAATTCTGGAATTAAAAATAAGATCCCAATGGCTAATGCAACACAGTTTGGCCTTCTGACCTGTAAGTAGTAAAGGTGTCTCATCCCTGAAGTTTGCCAGATGGCTCATAATGTTGCCAAACATATACTGATAGTGCTGTGCACATGTGCATGACTGAATTCCCCTCCCCCTGGTGGAGAGTCCCAAAAGAAACACATCCAATAACAAGGTATGTTTTAGATCCGTGCAGGAGTGGGACAGCAACCATGTAAACTGTTCGGAAGAAACAACTGAGAGAATTTGTCAACATAGAGAGAAGATGCTCATGAAGCAAAGGCTGTTTGGTTACATGATCTCGTCACATCATTTGTAACAATCAGTACGAGCTTCACTGAGAGTAAGAAATGCTTGTAAAATAATTTCTGACTGTAGTTTCTCAGCAAGCAACAAGAGCTTAATTTAGAATTTCATTCAGGGTGTGCATGTGCTTACATACCTGGTAAGCCCGAACACTTGGTACATGTGCAGAATCTCATCTTACATTCCAGGTCAGAAAAGAATCACAGGATCAAAGAATATTAGAATTGGAAGGGAACATGGAGTTCATCTACTCCAATCCTCTGCTTAATGCAGGAAATTCTGAGGAAAATGACACTCAATCCATATTGTAGCTGAGAAATATAGAGTGGATAATTAATATTATAAACCAGTAATGATTAATTTCAGTGACCTCTCTAGTTTCAAGGAAGGGGAAAATAGTTTATACATGGCTACCAAAATTCCTCGCAGGGAGAGGGTGATTCTGCACATCCCATGTAAATGTAGCCTTGCCACAAGTGTTTGCCTTTATAGAGAAAATCTGAGGTTTAAAAATCCTTTAAATTCAGATTCCACTGACTCATGCTAGATGGAATGGATCTAAATCATTAGAAACTTTCTCTGTTAATCCCCCAAGAATATCAAGGAAGCTGTTAGAGAAAAGAAGGCTTCCTTCAGAATACTGAAGTCTGATCAAATAGGGTCAAACAAAGAGGTAGGGATGTCAGAGAATTTCTTCCCGAATCTCGGGGAGGCCGAATGCCAGTGCATTCGGCCCCCCGAAATTGGTGGAGAAACGGTCTGCTACCCCCCCGCACCCTCCCCGGGACGGGACTTATCTTGTTCGAATGTCCCTGGCGGCGGCGGCTCTGGCGGCGGTTCGGCGGCAGCAGCAGCTGCAGCGGCCGGTCTTCCAACCGGCTGCCGTCGCCGCCATTTCCAAGTAAACAAACAAACAAACATGAAAGGCTACGTAAAGATTTATATAGCCTATCACAGCTAGATTTTTAAAAAACACCATGATAGGCTACGTAAATGTTTACGTAGCCTATCATGGCTGACTTTGGGGGAAAAAAGTGCGTACGCAAATGGCGGCGCCCATGGGCGCCGCCATTTGCATTCCTTATTTTGACATGTATAGTCTACGTAAACATTTATGTAGACTACGGTGAAAATAAGGGGAACGCAAATAGTGTTCCCCTTATTTTCGCTGTAGTCTACGTAAATGTTTACGTAGACTACACGTGCCAAAATAAGGAACGCAACTGTGCGGTGCCCATGGGTGCCGCCATTTGCGTACGCGCTTTTTTTTTTTTTCAAAGTCAGCCGTGATAGGCTACGTAAACATTTACGTAGCCTATCACGGTTGACTGCAGGGACGCAAACGGCGGCAGCTATGGCCACCGCCATTTGTGTCCCGGC
Organism: Heloderma suspectum; assembly: GCF_057233095.1. NCBI lineage: Eukaryota > Metazoa > Chordata > Lepidosauria > Squamata > Helodermatidae > Heloderma > Heloderma suspectum. Next base: position 96,630,964 of record NC_139459.1, on the reverse strand, counting down.
AGGAGAGGAGGTTTTGCAGCCGGAGGGACGGGGCGCCTCCCCCCGGCCAGAATTTCGGCGGGAAGGGATGGGGTGCCTCCCCCCCGGCCAGAATTTCAGGGGGAGGGACGGAGCGCCTCCTCCCCACTGCGAAGCAAGCTTCGGGATCAGGTAAGGGACTTTCGTCCATCCCTACAAAGAGAAACACAAACTTTCACAAAAGACCTGCAAGCAAAAAAATAAAGGTTGCAAAAAGGAATTTTGAGAGGCATATCATTGTCACATATAAAAAAAAGGCATGTTTCCCAGTGTAAAGATCAGGAAGGAGAAGAATAGAAATTAATTTCCTTCTTTGGGAAATATAATATAAATCTAATAGAGTTAAAAGACTGAAAGCAAATAAAAGAACCCCCATCCACATAAAATAATGTGCTACCAGGTGGTAAAGATTACTCATTTATTCATCTATATAGCTGTTTTATTTTATTTTATTTGTACCCCATCTTTTTACCAAGATTAATGTCACTCAAGGTGGCTTACAATCATAAATAAAACTTGATTAAAAACAATAAAACGATAGATTAAAATACAATAAAAACACAAGTTCGACCCATACGTCTTTTATCAGAGTATAAGTTTTTATGTTTTGCAATAACTTGTTAGATTTCAGACTCTGATTTAGGCACAGGCATGTCTGATATATCCAGGATAATTTCTCTTCCAGATAACTATAGCAATGATCCAACCAAAATTAAGTCCTTTTAAGTCCCACGGATTTCAGCACACACTTAAGTCACCCACTGAAATCAGCTGGTATAAAAAGTGCTTAGCTTTAATCAGATAGCACCCAATGATTTTGTTCAATACATGGATATTTAGAAAAGGAAGAAAGCATCAAAAATTGATTGATGAACTTTGCTGTACACCTCATTAATCAGTTGACGCACATAATGTGTTGCAGTTGCATACATGACAATTAATTTGGAATGTTTCTACAGAAGCTGTAAGAAGAGCATTTTGTGCTGGGCATGTGATGTAAGCTGGCATGGCCAGGAAGAAATGGGTGGTGTTGCAGAGTGGAAAGTCAAGAATAGTATCAGGATTCTTCCTGTTCCTGGTCTTCAGATTGGGAGACATACTCTTCTTTGGTATGAGATGCATATATTGTTTTACTCAGTTCTGCTATCTTTGCCCAGGGCAAAAAGTATGTCCTTAATAATTTAGTCTTACAGATAACTCAGAATAATCGTATCAGAGCTTTAGCCTTAAACCAAAGCTATTCATGGCCTGAACTTCACATTGCAACTTTAAAATTAATGACCTTGGGAGCAGAAATCCATTTCAAATCTCCTTGCCCCCACCCACACAATATATTTATATCTATAGACCAGACCATTGGGGCTTAGATTTATCATTTTTCTTACTTTCCAAAGATTGTGAAAGATGAAACTAAGCTGCTGTGACTAAGAGCTTGTGAACAGTTCTTGTGATCTCAGCTTCACTGCCAGTCTCCCTGATGCTAAAAGTAAATTACTTCTCATTTGACAGCCAGTCTCAGTCACACTGCAATCATCATCAGGTATCTTATACAAGCACCTCGCTCCCTGTATATGTTCTATGCAAAGTTTCTCTGATTGGGTTCTATCAATGGTCACTGATAAAGTTGAAGCTCAGAAGATTATCCCGTAACTTAGGGGAATATAGCAATACATTATTCTCTGCATAGTATCGTAGGCTTGGTCCCAAGGATCCCACTGTGTAAGTGGAAGACACTTCTACTCATACAGGTGTGGTTGCTGATTTCCTCTCCATCTGCAGCCCCCGCACCCACTGAAAAAGATGGTCTGGAGGATCCCTTGCCCATCTGCAGCCAGAATGGTTTGGGGATGGGAAAATTGGTAACCAGGTTTTTGAATTCAAGGCATTATTTGGCCAATACATAGTGCTACACTTATCAGAGGAATGCAGAAAGTTTTAAATGCATCTTAGCTGTGCAACATTTTCAGCCAGCCCAGAATATATCTCTTCCCAATTCAGATTGTGCCCTGCAGCAAAAGGCTCCTGTTTGCTTTGTCTAGCTGCCCTTTCAGGCCCCAGGTGTGAATGGACTTTGCAAGATCAGGGCTTGGCAATGAAGGCTGGCAGAACTAGGTCTTGTAAATCAGCCAGTCTAAGTGCACAGGGTACAGACACTGTCAAGCATGAGAGGTCAAGAACCTGAGATCAAGCCAAGCTAAGCATCTAGCCAAGATGGGGGGTTATGAGGCAAAGAGAGTGCAGATGAGATCACCAGCCTCTGGACAGAACTAAAGGCAGAACAGAATGAAAATTTGGATCCAGGTATAATATACAGAGAAAGCTGGAGTAGGGGCATAAATCAGAACAGGACAGAAGTAGCTTACTGGGAAAGGAAGGGATTACTGCTGACTATTCTGTATTTATCAAGATCAAAGTCTATGCATGTTACTTTGGGTCCAGTCAGTATGGGTGTTGTTCTCCTAGTTCCGTAGTGAAGAAAAGTGAAAAAGCTAGTATTCCTGGAAGACAGAATGAGCTTCCTTGGGCAGGATGCTTTGCCAAGGGATGAAGACCCTTGTTTCATAATGCTACAGCACTGCAATGCCTATATTCTCAGAGTGTATGTATTCACTTTGCTAAAAGTGTCTCAGGCCATTCTTCTACCACCTCAGTCCACAAGGCAATGCTGGTCTCAGAGGCTGTCCACTACATTTCAAAGTCGGTACCCATCCGCAGCACCATATTCACATGCTTATGTTTTAAAAGGTGCTACCTTTTAGTCTTTTTGATATTGGGCTGCGATTGTTGACCCGTTTCTGAATCAGAGGCCTGGCTCAGTGGTACAGCACATACTTCAAATGCCAAACGTTCACTATTTTGTCTCTCCAGTATGAGGCCTATAGATCTACATATCTGAGTAGTGATAAGCACATTGTGGATCCCCACCTGCCCATGTCTGGACAGACCTACATCCTTCTAAGCTAAATCAAACTCAAGAGCAAACCAGGTTTTTTCTTCTTCTTTCTGTTCCAGTAGAACCCAGCTGTACAATGTACTGATTGGCTAGCTGTTGTGACAATCATAAAAACACCTTCCTGTGCTGATTGGCCTGCAAAATGCTGATTGACCTGCACTTGTGGCTCTCTCCCTGCACAGAACAAGTTGCTCTGGGATGGCAGAGCTGAAGAGAAGGGTGTTCTGGCCTCTGACACTGGGAGACTACACACCCATGTCTCTCAGGAAGAATATCATGGCCTGGAGGAGACCAACCTGGCCCCATCCATTGGCCAGAGAAGGAGCAGCTGCAGGGAACCTTTCTTGAATTTCCTGTCACAAAGAAGACTCCTCCAACTCCCAATTGCCCTGGGACTGGAGAACAGAAGGAAAGCACATTCCGGCCTCTACCATCAGCCAAAGGTGTGAGGGATGCTGGCGTGTGTGTTTATGTGTGAGGGTGGTGGCGTTGTGTTATTAAAACCTGTCGTAAGCTGCCCTGAGAATAATTCAATTGAAAGGGAGGGGATAAATCTTCAAAATCAATGACAACTATGTTTCAAGGTGGTTTTTTTTTAAAAAGATTGGGTTGTTATAAGGTGCTGTTTAAACATTAACATGGATAAATAGGGGGAAAAATAAGCCAAAGTCTCTCCTGAAGTATGGGTAAGGAGACAATCCCATCCCACAGTGGTACAATCCACAGTGTTTTTTTCTGGAGGGATATATATCTGTATGCATCAAAAGAATCTCAGGTAGCAGGAGAACAAGGAAAGTCCTTTGTGAGGACCTTGGAAACATAAAGCAGAGCAGGAGTAGGGAACGTGGTGCCTGCAGGGTGGACTCCCAGACATCTGTTTTGGTGCCCACCAAGGTGCCCTACCCCTCCCACTTAAAAAAAATTAACATATTTTCTTACCAGCGGTTGGGATTTTTGTCAAATAGGTTTCTATTGGTGCTGAAAACTGTGGATTCAAAGGAGTTGTTTAGTGTGTTGAGGCTCAGATCCCACTTCTCTCTTCTACTCAGTTTTTTGGGCTGGTTAGTTCTCCTTTGCCACACTTCTCATGGCATCCATATTGTGGTGGTGTCCAGGACAGTTTCTCAAATTGCCAAATGTGCTCATGGCCCAGAAAGGTTGCCTACCCCTGGAGTAGACAGTACTGGGCTAGGTAGGCCATGGGTCTGACTGACATAGTAAAGTTTGCTTTAAATCTAGAGAAGCACTTTGTGAATTTTCCCTGTGCCGATCTATAGCATCTAGAAAAATCAATCAGATTATTAATAGAAAATAAAATCCAGAGATCCATTCCTTTTTAAAGGCTTCTTCTTCCTAAAAGAAAAAAAAGTTCATTTTCCATTCTACAATATGCTTGGAGAAGTATTCCAAACAATCAGGCTTTTGCTTCGGTAAGCTTCCGATGATACCATTGCTAATCATATCCAGCACTTTAAAATCATAATGAATGCATGAGTTCCACAGATTAATAATGTCATGCCAAAATATTTCTATTAAGGTATATAAACTTGGAGCAGCTGGGAAATATCTGTCAGATTAGCTGTATTGTTTCTGATTTGCCATTTTTCTTGATGAGCATGTTAGATGAACTGCAGCAAGATTACGATCATAATCATTTGCCAGTATTTGAATGCTCACTTGAACAGCCTCACATTCTGGTTTCATATATTTACATCCTAGGAAAATCAATTCTGTTTAATCCTTGTGTTGCATGCTAACATTTCTTCCCAGGACAGCTTAAGTAGTTTTATTATAACAATTGCTACCCCACAGGGAACCAAAAAAAGTTGTAAATTTAAATGCTTGTTGTTTTAAGAGGTTGCTGGGAAATTTGCACTATATAAGCAGACTAGTGAGAGGTGTGGGATGAGAGAAATTACAAAAGATGAGAAGTGGGAAAGAGAAGTACAATTGCGTGGCCAGAGTTATCTATATTTGTAAGCATATAGAAGCAGCACTAGATGAGCACAATTCTATGCATGTTCTTCGACTCTAGGTAAGTGCAGAGAACTGTAGTCTTATTTGTAATTCCTCTTTAACACCCTCCATTGATATGGAAAAGAGAATGTCCCAGCCCCTCTGTATGGTGGCCTGGGAATTCTCAGAAGTGTTAAACCAATCTCCTCCACTCCCTAATTCAGAGGTGGGCAACTTGTAGCCCTCCAAATGTTTTGGCCTACAACTCCCATCAGCCCTAGCTAGCATAGGCAATGGAGAGGGATTATGGAAGCTGTAGGCCAAACATTCTTCAGCAAAGGAGATTGTTACCTTGTCGTGGTGCTGGAGCTTGAGCACCTCAATGACATCATGGGCTAAACCGTGAAGGGACACCCAAGACGGGAAGGTCATGGCAGAGAGGTCAGACTAAATATGATCCCTGGGGAAGGAAACAGCAACCCACCCCAGTATTCTTTCCATGAAAACTAAATGGATCAGTACAACCAGAGATATGTTGGTATACCATCAGAAGATGGGACTCCCAGGTCGGAAGATGGTCAAAATGCTACTGGGGAGGAACAGAGGATAAGTTCAACTAGCCCCAGATGTGATGACGCAGCTAGCTCAAAGCTGAAAGGACGGCTAGCAGCCGATGGTGCTGGTGGTGAACGACGAATCCGATGTTCTAAAGATCAACACACCATAGGAACCTGGAATGTAAGATCTATGAGCCAGGGCAAATTGGATGTGGTTACTGGGGAGATGTCAAGATTAAATATAGACATTTTGGGTGTCAGTGAACTGAAATGGACTGGAATGGGCCACTTCACATCAAATGACCACCAGATCTACTACTGTGGACAAGAGGACCACAGAAGAAATGGAGTAGCCTTCATAATTCATAATAAAGTGGCTAAAGAAGTGCTTGGATACAATCCAAAAAATGACAGAATGATCTCAATTCGAATTCAGGGTAAGCCATTTAACATCACAGTGATCCAAATATACGCCCCAACCACAGATGCTGAAGAAGCAGAAGTAGATCAGTTCTATGAGGATCTGCAGCACCTACTGGAAAAAAAAGATGTTATTTTCATTACAGGAGACTGGAATGCTAAGGTGGGTAGTGAAACGACACCTGGAATTACAGGCAAGCATGGTCTGGGAGAACAAAATGAAGCAGGACATAGGCTGATAGAACTTTGCCAAAACAACTCACTGTGCATAACAAACACTCTCTTCCAACAACCTAAGAGACGACTTTATACATGGACTTCACCAGACGGTCGACACCGAAATCAGATTGACTACATCCTTGGTAGCCAAAGGTGGTGGACATCTATGCAGTCAGTAAAAACAAGACCTGGAGCTGATTGTAGTTCAGATGATGAACTTCTTACTGCACAATTTAGAATCAGACTAAAGAGAATAGGGAAGACCCACAGATCAGTTAGATATGAGCTCACTAATATTCCTCATGAATATGCAGTGGAAGTGAAGAATAGATTTAAGGGACTAGATTTAGTAGATAGGGTCCCGGAAGAACTATGGACAGAAGTTTGCAACATTGTTCAGGAGGCAGCAACAAAAACCGTCCCAAAGAAAAAGAAAACCAAGAAGGCAAGATGGCTGTCTGCTGAGACACTGGAAGCAGCCCAAGAAAGAAGGAAAGCAAAAGGCAACAGTGATAGGGGGAGATATGCCCAATTAAATGAAAAATTCCAGAGGTTAGCCAGAAGAGATAAGGAATTATTTTTCAACAAGCAATGCGCGGAAGCGGAAGAAGATATAGGAAGGACAAGAGACCTCTTCCAGAAAATGAGAAACATCAGAGGTAAATTCCAGGCAAA